>NC_072855.1:32102500-32707500 GCF_028858705.1 Grus americana | reverse complement strand
TAAGGCTTTATAAATTAGGACTTTGAGTGTATGTGAGATGAAAAGGACATATGAAGGGAAGAAAAATGGGAATAGCAATGGATGGGAGATGGTAGAGGTGATGAATCTTCTAAGCTAGAATGGATCACAGAAAAAATTTAAATTAATATTTGTAGTCAAGGAGTGTGGAAACCCCTCAAGCTAAAGATTAGAACTATTCTGGCTAGAAACCAGGTGACAAATTAAGTACATCTACTTATATTTGTAATAATGCAGCTTTATGTTAGTGATTGGACAATAAAGAAAGAATTTTTCCTGAAGCAGTGCTCCTGTTGCATTGAATTATGTTTCTTCTGATGCTGCTACCTGCAAGCACAATGAGATGCTTATTTTCTCAGAACTTCTAAATTTTTTAAAGTAAGGTTGGCAACCAATTATTTTCTTAAAGTCTTAAAACATAAATGTCAATATTATTTTCTTCCTGCTTGATTTAAAAAATTATGCAGCCTATATATTTATATATATTTTGCATGTGGGGTTTTGTGTGTTCATTTTCTAAAGAAAATCAGTTACAGAATATAGCAAATTTCTTTAAAAGCTTTAAAAATCCAGAATACCTAGGTATTTTTTTCTGGTTCCCTGAAGTCTCTTGATTTCCAGAACATGCCAAAGGGTCAACAATAGTCACAGAAAGTGAAAGGAGCAGGCTGACTCAGATGAGCAGGACTCAGGTGTGTGAGGGGATAATGTAAAGACAGGAAGAAAATCATAGTTTTCAGGATAAGAATGGGTGACAAAGGGCGATGCTCAGGCACCAGTCAGGGAAGAATAGCAAGGGGATAATGGTAGATGAAAATTTGAGCAGAAGCTGGCAGAGTATGGAAATAAGAGAGACGAAGAAGTAAGTTTGTGAGGAGTATGGTCATGAAGAAAGAAGAGAAAGCCTGAAGATTCAGAAGCTGATCACCACAGCATAAGCTCTCCCAGTAAACTTGGAATTACCTTTATTTTCACAAGATTGTTCATATAATCTCTGAAAGCCTCCAGTTTTCTTTTTCTTTCTTCTTTTTTTTTTAGTGATTTAAATAGAGGATGTGCGAAACAGAATGTAGAGGCATGAATAAAAGGCAACCCGTGATACTGTAAGGCATCTTGCAGTAAATACTCTTCCACAGTAAAATCTAATGACTCAACGATTTAGACAGCTGTAAGTCTGGAACTGTAGCTGATGAGGTCACACTGAGAAAACTGAGAGAACGTTTTGTCACTTGAGCTTTGCATAATGGCATTTAAAAGAATGATAGAATAGAGTGAATTTTTGAAGCATTAAAGTAAAAAACTGCAGAAAACTAGTGCCATGTTGAATAAAGCATAAAAACTAATACTAGAGATTTTTCTCCATATGGTTGAAGCAATAAATTTACTTCTCCCATTTGTTTAGCAAGCTCACAATCCATGAACACTCATGATTTTAACCAAGGAACTTTTTTCCCATCTTAATGTAGTAACAGACTTATGCTTTTTTTTTTTCTTCATACTTCTTCCTTCGTTGCCTCAGCTGATAGTTTTATAAAAGATAATCCCTCATAATCAGGGTTAAGCCCATTTTAAAAGTAGAGTTCTTTCCCTCTTGAAGGGGCTTGTACACTGGCAGAGAGGACAGCTTGCTTCTACAGGTGTAAACCTCCCTGTCATTTCAGAGTTTTTCTTCTGCAGCAATTCATATTAGGATGCTTTAAGCTTTAAAAATGTAACAAATTAATACGACGCTGTGATAATCTGCCAGGTTCAGTTCTTAAGATGCAAGAACTGTTCAGTCTCTTGGTGCTTCACTGTGATATTATTACAGTGGTAGGTATTTTATCATGGAAAGTTTGATGTTGAGGGTCTTGCAAGGACTACAGGTGGGCATGAAAGTAGTCTTTGATTTACTGTTTTTCAGAGCACACTTGTTATCTGTGAAATTGGCAGTGATGTTGAGGTAAAACCTTAAAAGTCAGGGTTATCTTTCTTTTATTTCACTACTTCCATTTCAGGGCTATTGAGTAAGTGGAGATAAAATGAGCTTAACTTACAGGGTACCCAGACATCATTCTACTGACTCATTTCTACTGCGAATCTGAGCTGCGAGGCATGTCGTATCTACTGTTCCTTTGCAGAAGTGTGATGGTGGACCTGAAAGTAGGCCAAGTTTGTGATTTGCTGTTCCTGTATGTATAGAAAAATTGACTTGAGCTGAAGTTACAGAATAAAAGGCAACAAGTGTAGAATCCATTCTGTAACTTTGTGGAACACCACTCAAGTTTTAATTTTGAGGGGAGATAAGGGCAGGGGATCAATTTTTTCTAAGCCTGCTCTCCTTTTTTTTAGGAGAACTGCTAAGAAGGACTTTAACTGTGCTGTTATGTTTCCACACATGTCCATCTGCAGAGCCATTTGGGGATTTTCTGCAGATTAAGATCTGCTTCGTTTCAAAATGAAGTTATACGGAACTGGGAGCTCTGTACTCTGCTCTAAGTTCATTTATAGCCTCTCCTTACCACCTCATAACAAGCAATGAAAATAAAGAGAGATTATACAGTACATAAAAGATGCAACTAAATAAAGCAATGCAACATTGTTTTGTGGAACTGTGGACTGAGTACAAAAAACATTGAATAATGTATTCATTGAAACTCTGTGGACTATTGACAAATGAATCCTAAACCACTAGAAACATGGCCATCAATTCTTCATACCATGATCACTTATGTCAAAAAGCTGTTAACAATTACAGAATATGTCAAAAAGCAACATTTCCCAGATCAAAAGCAATGAGTCATTGTCTGACCTTTGTTTAGACTGAATTCAATAACTTATTAGATTTCAAATGATGGAAAACTGGTGATGAAATCATCCTTTCCAACTACTTACGGAAGAAAGGCAGTATGAATTAATTTACAAAAGCACTTGAATATAGAAAGTCTTTGTTTAACAAAACTTCTTAAAATACTGCTTATTAAAGAGGCTGAAACTTTGGATAAATGATGGTATAGTAATGCAAACAGGAAAGAAGGAACGGAAGTTTCAGAACAGTTAGGGGACATCAGACAAAGCATAATGTGTTGTTAGAGTTCTGTAACAAAATATATTGGCACAAAATTTTATTATGCTTTTCCAAGCAGTTGAGTGACAGGCTATAACCAAGCAATTTATTGCATTTATACTACAAGAGATAAAGAATTGACTTTTCTTTCTGCAGTAGTCTGTTTTAGACTGAAGCATAAGCATTTATGTGTCCCTGTATCCACAATATCACACAAACACAAATGTCAGTATTTCTTTATGTACAAAATTAGCCTGAACAAAAAAATTACATTAAAATGTACTTCTGTTCATATTCTCAAATCTGTATTCCATAGTCTTATTTTTCTTTGAGGAAATGCTGTAGACAAAGAAATGCAATTAATCTCCAGCCTTTTCAGGTAGGCTATAAGTAAGTGAGTGTAGTCCTTGGCCAAATGTTGCATCACCATAGACCTGGTTAAAAACGTTTGGGGGTGATGGTGTCTGAGAATAATAAAAAAGAAAAAGAAATGCTCATATTGGGATTTTTGCTAATGGCTGGTGCTGCTTGGCTCATCTTCTGTAGCTGAAACTATTGAATATGTACAGCTGTATATAGCTTCTTTCCAGGATGTATTCTCATGGTTTTTTGTACTTCATGTTTGATGTTCGTGGGAGAAAGGAGGAAACATTCAATAATCATGGCATTGTATTCGGCTGTGGAGAAAGGCTGATGTGAGGCAGGTGAAATTGCCTCAGTTCTTCGGGATAGCTTTTGTGCCCAGGTAGTTCAGAACAGAGATGCTTTTGGGAGATAACAGATGTGTGACGTAGTATTAAAGAATTTGTCTAAAAGTCTCAAAGTTGGAAAATAGCTCGTACTTCTGAGTTCTCAGTAATAGAATCATAGAGTCATAGAATGGTTTGGGTTGGAAGGGACCTTAAAGGTCATCTAGTTCCAACCCCCCTGCCATGGGCAGGGACACCCACCACTAGACCACGTTGCCCAAAGCCCCATCCAGCCTGGCCTTGAACACTTCCAGGGAGGGAACATCCACAACCTCTTTGGGCAACGTGTTCCAGTGCCTCACTACCCTCTCAGTGAAGGAATTCTTCCTAATACCTAGTCTAAATTTACCCTCCTTCAGCTTAAAGCCATTACCCCTCATCTTATCACTCTATGCCCTTGTAAACAGTCCCTGTCCAGCCTTCTTGTAGGCCCCCTTCAGGTACTGGAAGGCAACTATAAGGTATCCCTGGAGCCTTCTCTTCTGCAGGCTGAACAAGCCCAACTCTCTCAGCCAGTCTTGACAGGAGAGGTGCTCCATCCCTCTGATCATCTTCATGGCCCTCCTCTGGACTTGCTCAAACATGTGCATGTCTGTCTTGTACTGGAGACCCCAGAGCTGGATGCAGTGCTCCAGGTGGGGTCTCACAAGAGCAGAGTAGAGGGGGAGAATCACGTCTCTCAGCCTGCTGGTCATGCTGCTTTTGATGCAGCCCAGGATATGGTTGACCTTCTGGACTGCAAGCACACACTGCTGGGTCATGTTGAGCTTCTCATCCACCAACACCCCCAAGTCCTTCTCCTCAGGTCTGCTCTTAATCTATTCTCCTCCCAGCCTGTAGTTGTGCTTAGGATTGCCCTGACCCACGTGCAGGACCTTGCACTTGGCCTTGTTGAACTTCACGCGGTTCGCACGGCCCACCTCTCCAGCCTGTCAAGGTCCCTCTGGATGGCATCCCTTCCCTCTGGTGTGTCGACCCCACCACACAGCTTGGTGTTGTGGGCAAACTTGCTGAGGGTGTACTTGATCCCACTGTCTGTGTCACCGACAAAGATGTTAAACATCTTAAAACTTTCCCTTGTGATATGACTAAGTTGCATTTATTTCGATATACCACTGGTTAGAAAAAATGTTTGCCTTTCCCTTTTATGGGGAATATTTTGTATTGACAGACTGATTTTTGTAAGAGTGAGGTTTGTTTATATTTCAGGTGGGCTTGGTCTGCGTGAACTTTTCTAACTATCAGGACTTAAATTTAGGAGATGAATTAGCTAATAATACCCAGTTTTCAAAATGGGAAGGTTACTGTAATTGCTCTGCTTGCAAGAATAATGATATTATTTGCCTTATGAGCAAAACCAGAAGACAAAGAAAAGATGTTTGCATTTGTTATCTGACTGTTTTTGTTGTACTAGGTTATTTACCCTGGGATATCTTGCTATGAGCGTTACTATTATTGTTTGTTTTTTAATAACTCTGTGCCTTCTCCTTTCACCCGTGCCTAAACTGGGGTAGTTTGTGTCTTTGACACACTCTGTAAATATGAGACCTTGTCAACCTAAACCTTCTCATTCAGATTCATCAATAATAAATAGATACTTCCTGTGAATATTTGGGTATAAAACATCACAGGGTTGAGTTCTAACTGCAGACAAAGCAGGGTATGAACTTTGAAGGATGCCATACAGAGTGAAAGGACATGTCTACATCCACAGCAAAGTCGGTCTGAGAAGAATGACTGATCAAACATAGAGCTATTTTTTTGGACTCAGGTGTTACATACATAAAATGTAATGTTAACACATACACTTCCAACAGCTTCTCCCATAGATTCTAACATTCATTGTTTTTAAAGAGTGCAGAGTTCTGCTTGCTTGCATTGTAATTCATCCTTTCTGGTTTTTGTGTGCTTTCCCATTCCATGGAGGGGTAGTGCAGATATACTTTATAAACAAAGACAAGAAAAAAATTTGATAGAAATCGTTCTCTTTCATTCTGGATATATTTATTCCTTGCACATAGAAAGAGAATAGAAAAGAGTTTTGAAACAAACATTTTTACTTGATGCTGTCACATTTTGTTGGAAAAGCTTCATAACTTGTTTCCCAGTACTCTGCAAAACCCCTGCTGTGACTTGCATGTATTAGTGTTGCCATATATGAAGACCCAGTCTTCTAGGCATCCCAAACTGTGCAACGTGGTGGCCTGGTAAAGCTGTGGCCACGAGAGACTGTTTTTTCACACTTTTCCTCCAGAAGTTCCTGTTGTCTATAAAACTCTTCTGTTGCATGTGGCATGACTGTGATGTGACATAAATCAAGTATGACGGACACTTATCTTTCCACTCTGACCACTTCTGTTTCATTTATATAGACTTCAGCATTTTCCTTTTAGTTCTTTCCTTACTTTAATTTGGGAGGAGTATCAAAGAGGGCTGCCACATAGAAATTAATTGAATTGTCTTAATAACAAATCAGAAACTGTGCTTCAGTTTAATTCTCAGAATCAATGTGAGATCTATGAGAAAAATAGTCTGGGACCAGGATTAAGCAGCTCTTTGGCATGTTGGAGAGGCACTTTACATTTTGGAAGATATAAATAGACTGAGTGGACTGTGGGCTGAGAACACTGACCAGAGTTTCAAACATAGCAATTTTGACAATGAATTTTGGCAGGAGTTTCTAATCCCTAAACTTCAAAGCACACAGAAAGCAAGTTGTTCAGTGGAAATTCTAAGATGCTGGGTTTGTTACGCCTTTCTTAACCAAGGAAATAAGGAAAGATAAATACAATTTAATTTAGATGATTTGGAATTTAAATTGGACTCTGGAGCCTTTTTGTTGTGGAAGACAGAAACTGTTGGGTTATTGCAGTGAAGTATTTGTTGGTTTATGCAAAGAAAGCCTGGACCCTATACGAGTGGAATGCTAGTTCCTGCAATGTGCAATACTAGAACTGTGTGTTAACTTGCATCCAGATGAAATTTTGGGGTTTTTATACAGGCACAGGAGTTTTTCCCCTTGAAGGGCTGCCCTGGAAGTTCAAGGATTAAGAAAATCCTCCATCTCAGTTTATTAGAAACAAAATACTGTATGTAAACCAGTAAACCTGATTGCAACCCATGCAAACACCCACTGCAGCCCACGTGGTAAGAAATAATTTCACTTCAAAGTTTCTTTGCAGAAGTTTTTAGCCTTCAAATTATAATGGAAATGATATTAGTAAATAAATTTATTATATTTTAGTAGGTATTATTTTTATGTTTTTTCTATAAGCTGATCTACCTACATAGGAAATTAGCTTTTAATCTCTAAAATGATTTTAAGGTCCTCTTAGTCTGCATTTGTTAGTGCTCTTCAGTCACAACTCAAACAAATAGTTACTTTTTTATAAAGACCATGACGGTGAAGAGTTTCAGACTCGAGTACTGCCAGATCACCAAGGGAGCATAAAATTCCTTTTACGTCCTTATGAGTAAGGGAATAAAGCTTTTGAGGATAAATCAGAGGATCTGATTTCTGACAGTACAAAGCAATTGTTCAAATTCTGCTTCTATGTACATTAGATTAATGAAGAATAAGGACATTAGGGACCAGTACATCATCAGCTGGATCTTGGTATATCATAAGTTGTTAAATTCCACAGCACTGCAGTGCCTGTAGTGAGCTCCATATTTTATTTTTCAGAAAACATCTCGTCTTGATGTGAGGCTGACCACCTTTGGAGAAGATGTCATTACATTTTATAAGTAGGGCAAGTTGGAGAAGATGTCATTACATTTTATAAGTAGGGCAAGTTGGTACCAGTACACTTATTTGTTCTTTTAAATTGTTTGCAACTGAAATCACATTAATTCCATTTTAGATTGCTGTTTTGTTTTGTTTTGGTGTGGGTTTTGGTTTTTGGGTTTTTTTTTTAAACCTTTAAAAATGCTGCATGCTTTCCCATTTTGGTAGCAGTCTTTGAGTTACTGTTTTCTTGTCCTGGATGTCTTCTGCTGTTTTCTTCATCCTTTGCAGCCTGTCTTATTTGAGGACATATAAAAATTGGTCTTCATCAATGCTATATACTAGTTAAGCTTCAAACTGGAAGCTGTGCAAACTGTGAAGTATATGCAAGAATGCCATGGATGAAGTACTCAGGTTATCCAGTAGTCTAGAGTCAGATAAATGACAAAGTAGAAAAAAAGAAATACATATATATATATGTTTACAGTTTATACTGTTCTCATTCATTGTTGTCTCGTGCTTTACTCATACAACTCAGAAGCAAATACAGCTCCAGCCCTTTGGTGCTGCGTTAGGAGTTCTCATGTCTAAAATGTTGCAAGATTTGTTGGACCTTGTACCAAAATCTTTGCTGAACTTATTAGAGTTCCTCAGATTTCAGATCAGACTCTTCTTTTTCAACTGCTGTAACTTAAAAAACTGATGTTGGGTAGTTCTTATGTCGCTTGGGGTACTGAATGGGAGAAGAAATAAGGGCGTGGGAACTGTGATCAGGAGTATTCATGTAGGCCTCTCACTCTGTACTTTGGAACAAACATATAACTTTTTTGTAAGAAATTGAGTTTTCTCTCAGAAAGAAAATGTTTGACCTTTCATTTTATCTCTTATTATTAAGATTTGCTGCTCTGACTTCAAAAATAAGAGTATCAAGCTCTCCTGTAATTCTTTTCATCTCTAAAAAACCAAAGTGCTTCGTGACAGATGTCAATACAGCTGGGAAGTTGCGGAAAAGTTGTTGTTCAAAGTAATTCAGCAGAGCAATAAAAAAGCCTGGAACTGAGGTCAAGTTGGTGCCCAGTGTATACTGTTTCCTTGGATATGAACCATTGTGGCTACATATTTCTTTTGACACTTTATCTCATACTTAATGCTTTTTTGCATTTCAGTAGTCTGGCTCTTTATCATGGACTTGGTCTAATTTTTGATGTGATGGAAGGGCATCTGTGGCTTTGCTACTGCTTCTTAGATAGAGTCGTTGAAAACTTTGTATTGAAACCACCTTTGAGTGAGAACATGAGTTTCTCAAAAACACTCTTATTAAAAATTTACATTTCTGCAGATGTTTTCATACTTTGTTTTAGGTAGTTCTACTACTTTGTGTGAAATCCAATTTGGTTTTGGTCTTAGAACAATGGGGTTTTTTAAGTAAATTTTAAAAGAAAATTTCAAAAGTCTGTTTTCAACTTGTAAAACTTCCTGATGGAATCTTCCTGCCATGTAGGCTGCTTAGAGAGAAAAATTTCCAGTTCCATGCAATTTCAGTGCTATGCTTCTCCTCAAATATTTTTTTTCAGTTGCATAGGTTCCTGAAACCTACTCTAGATTTTATTTTTTTTAAAAGCAATATCTAATGTTAGTGTCCAGGAAGTCTTCTGCATATTAAATGTTTAATTTAATTTGCTTCGGAGTTAGCAGCTGTAATGAACCTGATCCTTGTATGTGAAGGGCTGACTGGGTTTTTGTTGACTCCGATGGAAAAACTAATTGATTTTTTTAATTATTCTTTTACTTTTTAATATTTTTTTTTTTTTTTTTTTTAGAAGGGAGATTAGTAGCAGGCTGTCATGTTGGTTTCATATCATTGAAGCTTTTTTATTTCAAGGACAACTCTCTTGTTCCTTCACACCACTCAGCCTAAATTGTTCCTTTCTGATCTGTGGAAGCCCAAGTGCCTGTACACGTGTACAAGATATACAATCTCCTAATATAACTCTTCTGTTTTCTTATCTTTCTGCAGTGACATAAGAATGTGCGTACTGCCCTTCCTGCAAGGTGATCATTGCTTTTTCTTTCTTCCTGGTAAAGAAGGGAGTTCTCATGCTTTTTTTTTGTTCTGAAAAATGCCCCAGTGCTGAAATTTCTTTAATGCCCCAATGCTGAAATGCCTGGTCAGGCAGACAGGTGCACATTCTCTTGCTTTAGTTGCACAGAATTTCAACCCAACCGAATCCTGCATTTCTTCCCACTGTCCTCTGGTCCTGCACTCCTGCTCTGTCTGCTGTTTTGACAGAGGGCCGCCGTGTTCCCCTCCTTAAGACACTGAAGTAACTGAAAAAGATTCTCACTACTCTGAACTCCTTATAATAGTGAGGTGGCAGTGCCTGAGTAGCTGCTTTTCTGTTGCAAACTGGTTTTGTGACAGTTTTGCTGCATAAATGTTCAGAAAACATAAGATATTTATATCTGTAAAATGTAACCATGTTTTCCATTGTCAACATTTCTTTTTGGAAGTGTTTTCATTTGCCTAACTAATTATCTACTAATCCTTCAGAGAGTAGAAAATGCCAGAGTCTATTGTGATTTATCTGTCCTTAGCTGTAGTTTGTTAGCTACTTTTGCAATCAAAATGATGAGATAGAATAGTATAATCATCTTGGCTCAGGACTTCCAAACCTCTGCAGGATTTTTTGTTTTCCTAAATGAAATGTAAGTACCCATAATTTCTCTGCTTTTAATCCAGTGCAGTTTGACTTTCCTTGTTCCTTTGAGTCCCTCAGAATGTAGCAGTTGTAGCTATCATTCAGCATCTTAATTAAAAAAAAAATGGGAGGGTGGGGTGGTGGGGGAAGAATGGAAAGAATACTGTTTAGCTAGATATCATTTTATATCCCTGAATATCTTCCCTCAGTCCAGATGTGTTGTTTTGTTTTTGTAGTGTCGTCTCTGTCCGCCCCCAGCTTCAGTGTGGCTGTGCTCATGATGCTTCACAACACTTGCATTTCAATATTCTGGTGCTGCATGTTTAATATTACATTAATTAATACAGTTAATCAAACTCAACTGTGTTTTTGGTGTATGTGGGTGGCAGAAAAATGTACAGTAGAAAAAAAGACTCAGGTTCTTCAAAGGAAAAATAAGTGCTCTAAGTATAAACATTGTTGTCTTCTGTCAGTCCCTGTAATGGTCCTGACTCCCTCATTCACATGTCCTTGAGCAGCCAGTAGCGTAATTTTAAAAGATGCTCTCTTTCCCCTGCCAGAAATCTACCATTTTTTTTTCTAAAGATATTTTACTCATCAGACAAATTGATTCATGTTCACTTATTCAGGCAAAATTACTCCTAAATGAATATGAAATAGTGAACCTCTAGGAAGCAGCCATATCTTATGATATCCTTCATCAGTTGCTCAGACCTTCTAACCCGAAAATTTGTTTCACTTTATCTTGTCTTTTCCAAAAGCAATTGATAAAAGATACTCTGTCAAAGTTGTCAAGGTGAGAGGGATTCCAGGCTTAAGCAACATGACTGAGACGGTTGTTTGGTTTGTATATATTAAATATCTCCTGTATTTATGAGTTGTTATTTTAAGTTAGATTGGATGGGAAGCATCTAAGTTCGGGGTGAAATCAGAGTTTATTGGAGTTATCACAACTAATATATGATTGGATATTGTGGGAATTTATTGTCAAACAAGTATATAAAATTTTGTAGAGATTAAGAGGAAACATCAAAATAGAACAGAACTAATTTTCTTTTCAAACAAGAGCAAAAGGCCTGGGAATCATTGGCTTCTGATTATTCACTGCAGACACTCTCTTCTACAACTGTGGAGCTCAATTTTAATAGTGATTTCAATATATACCCACCAGAATAGCTGAAAGGCTGGTTTTTATTTTTATTTTTTTAGTCCATCTGACATTTTCAGTAGACCTTCACAAACTTGGTTTGTACATCTAATCTCCAGTTTGTATCAACATCATGGCAACCCTTTCCCCATTGTCAAAAGGAATACTAATCTCTGAAACAGGAAGTCCCTCCACAAAACAGAGGAAGACTCAAGGGTGATAACCAAATACATTGCATAAGATCAAAAAGTGAATGTAGAGAGCCAGCTCCTGGTCATGTTTGATATATGGTAGTTTTTAAATTGCTTTTCCTTGGATTTCCATGTGTTGCCCTATAATCTCACTGTTGCCACCTACACTACTAAGGACTATATCAGAAAGGAGAGGTGGGATCCTTCCGTTAGGGTATAGCTCTCCATCCAGCAAGGAGGATACTTTGTCTATGAAATTGTTCCGTATTTCCATATCTTGCATTTATGCAATTGATTATTATTTCCTTTGACAAGTGCAAAGGAGAGTGTTCTATTAAATTATTTTCCAGACCACTTTTTCTGGCTTATCAACATCATTTTTCGTTTCTAATTTTGCACTCCAAAAGTAATTTCAGTACTTTCAGCATGGGATAAATTTTCAAATTAACATATTATCAAATCTGAATACATAATTTATTATCCAAATATTAATAAAAATATTCAATGGTGTTTGGACCAAAACCTCTCTCTGTATGTCCTTTCAGATAACTGAATACATAATGACTGAATAACTTTTTTCAAGACAAGTCCCTGTTTAAAAGTTACCTTAATTGCCTATGGAATATTATGTGTTAATGCATCAAAAATCTTGCAGATATAAAGATATCCCCCATCTGCTGCCTCTGTTCCATTGGGTTAGGGAATCAGGCTGGTTTGACCTTAGTGGTGTTATTCATTAAGACTAGTTTTCAACAGCTAGTTTGTATGTCTGAGTAAGGATCTCTCTTTAAGCAGTGGCCCTTCCAGGGAATTAGCCATTGCTTTGGAGGCTCAGGGGAATCTAACAGGATCCTGGGCACACGCTATTCACACTTTCAGTTAGAGGTACCCTCATCTATCCCTCATCCACCGCTGGATTCCCCACAAAAAAATGGTGGTGACTATTACTTGTAACTTCTCTTCAAACTGCTTACGCAATTGGCAATTTTTTCCCCTTAAAAATGGACTTGTCTGTAAATCTATCTCTGTCCTTTTGTGGACTAATGAAACCTCTCAAATTCTCTTTAGACTCTTCTTTGTGAGTTTGTTGAAGGCAATAACCTCAGGATTCAGAAGTGAATTTCATTAAGCTCTAGGAACCTGAAGCTATCTTGACTTTATTTAGGTATTTTATTTTCTGTTCCTTTTCTATTTGTTGTCATAGCCAGGCCAAAGCTGGCAGCTAGGTTTTGTTCATCTCAAAGGACACATCCTCTCCCTGTACCTCCCTCCCCCCTCCAGCATATGCACAGTTTTAATAAGAAAGCAGAACTAGAGATTAAAAAGATCGTCTAGTTTATCTTTCTATGGATCACAGGCATGTTATCCATCCAGCTACCCCTGTCTGGAGTCTTGTGTTTCATTAAAAGGTAAGGTGCCAATGGGGAACAGTTTTCGAGTACTGATACTCCTAGAGATATGGTTTATCTGCAGAAGCATTGGAACATACATTGAAACTTGGCCACTGACTCAACCTTCCCTTTGTACTGGTCAGCAGAAGTTGCTAGCTACCAAGGTTTGGCAAAAGAATAAACTTGTTCATGAAACAAACTAACTGCACTTTGGGTGTTTAAAATCCATATGAATGACTACTTTGATATCTCTGTTGCCTCCAATGTGTAACTCCACATCCTCTCTGGCATGGGAAAAATGTGTTGTTTGCTTCATGGGTTACCGTTTCCTGTACGTTTTTCTTCTATTTGCTCAACTTAAAAAGCATGGGAACATAAGCCAAAGCTAGAATTTGATACCACAAACTGTTTAAGGCTGATATTAATCATTTAAATTAAAGGTTTTAAATTATCAAACATCCAGACAATTCTTATTTGTAAAATTGGCAGAGTAATGCACTGAGTGAGCTTTTCAGCTCTTTCTGTGCAAACTTTGCCTCGTGGGATATTGAATTCATAAGGTGGTCACCCTCCCAAATGTTCAGTGCATAGTTTGTTTATAGGCATTTTAAAATTGGAAGGCATAAATAACGTGATGACTACCAAGAATATGAAATGTCAGTTCAGCTAAAATTTCCATTATTGTAATTCCAAGAGTGGTATTAAGGCTAGTTGCAATACAGTAAACAGAAAACTCAAATTAAAATTCTGGGAGGACTAAGAAGAGAAATGTGCTGAAACTAGAGCTAGAAGTTTAGCGTGAAGTCTTGAGATTTATCAATTATTAATACAGAGTATGAGCAATGAAAAGTTCATAAGGAAACAATAAGCTTTTTTCCAGCTGGAGACTCCTTGGGGTGAACTGGTGGTGAGTCTCTAAATATTATTGATGCTTGGAATGAGGAATGTGCTCTAACACTGAGAGGTACTGTTGGGACCAGAAAAAATGGATTTTGCTGTAAGTGCTGTTTCTGATCTAAGTGCGTGCTCCTGCTGGATCCAGGAGGTCATGGAGCACTGGAGATCACAGAAACTTAAACAAACCACAAGCACTCTGCTTACCTGATTTTCCTTTTTTTGCATCTCTCTCCTAATACTCCATGAAATTCCAAACAGACAAAATTAAAAATGAATGCTAAAACTGTGAAAACAAATACAGACAGCAGATATTTATCTTATGTATAGTAATAATTTTTCAAGACTACTTTTTTCCTCGTTCATAAAATAAATATTTTCCAAAAATACGGAGTTCAGAAGAGAAACTTAATGGGGGAGAACAATAGTTCAATTAAGACCATGAGTGAAAATGACTAATGCAAGTACATGAAATCAACTTTAAGATGGGCTACAGAAAAGGCACCGAATGTTATTACCTGAATTGATTTTTATTAAAAAAGGTGCCTGGAGGGGTTAGTCAATGAGCTGTTTTTCAACTGTCTGCTGTCTTTCCAGACAATAACAGAAAATAGTATAAATTCTTCCAACAAAATTACTATTATATTCTTCCTTTCTTTTGGGCTCTCAAGGACTAACTTCAAACCATCAGAATGCGTAGAAAGTCTAGGGTGTCCTGACTTATGCCAGGTTATACAAAAACTACTGCAGAGACTGGAGGATAAAAGCAGCAGTATTAGTTAAATTGTGAAACAAAGGATCATTAAAGAAATCATTTACAGAAATGGGCATCTCTAGTCTATTACCCACAAATTACTGCCAGGCACTCAGCAGCTTTCTGTGAAAAGGCGGCAGATCGCTCACATGGATTTTTAGGAACAATTCATCTTTAGTTCTTTAACAAAATTAGGCAAACCAAGAAGTCTGTGCTGTTTAAGACGAAAGACATGAAAAATACCCAATCTTTCTTTCTCTCTTGTCCCGCATTAGATTTTGTCCATGTGCCAATCCTTTTGTGAAATATCCAGTTTTATGGGACAATCTGTCTACATTTTCACCCAATACTATTTCCATTGCCTGCAAAAATGAATCTTGCATAGTTTTGGTACACTTAGCTATGTTAGAACTTTTGTTGTAGGGGAAAAAAATATTTAAATAGATATAAGGTACATTTAATTTTTGAATATGGTTAGTCTTTCAGATTTGGCCTGTTTCTCAAACTGTATTAATTCCATCTCTTAAGATGTGGAGAAAAAGTTTAGTTTTGGTTTATACCTTGCTAGGTATAATGTGTTGGATGCTGGTAAAAACCTACTTGAGCCTGGCATCTGATTTCTAATATGTAGCTGCAAAACGTTTTTTTCCCAAATTTTTATACTTGTTTTCTTTTTGCTTTTTCTTACAGAACAATACAATGGGAACTCTAATTTGAATATCTTTTAAACAAACTGTCTAGTCAGAAAAATTCACAGGAATAGCTTCATTAAGCTGGAAAAAGAAATTGAGGATACCACTCAATTTTGGAACCAGTTTTGTATGTAAACAAAAACCAAAATACCTGTTAATGTATGTGGGAGACTTGACTCCTGCTGCAAGTGTCTAGCAATGGTGGTTTTCAGCTAGGGTAGATAATGTATACTTAGATAACTTTTACTGGATGATATTAACGGAGCTTATAGGAAGTTTTTCCTGGATCCACAGATATTATTACTTTTGCACCACACCAAAAACATATGTGAAGAAAACTCGTAAATCGCAACAGCAGAGGAAAGAAGAATTTCTGAATGTTCATAGTCTATGGGAGGTTTTTAAGGCATCAGATGTGTCATAGACCATCAAACTTTCTCAAGGTTTTCTCAGAAAAATGCATGTGTGAGCATCATGCGGTGTGTACTCAGTGAATTCAGTCTTTCTGGGGTGTGCATATGTTTTGCACCCAAAGCTGACTTATCTTTAGTGAGTTTGATGTCACAGACTTGTTTGACTTGCTCCTTATAAACATATCAGCTGGACTATCATACTAGTACGTATATATATGCGTGCTTGAATCAACACATTAGCTCTACAGTTGATGTGCTTAGAAAGAGGTATGTATAAAAAAGCTGAAATATTTCACTAAATTTAGCATTTAAACACTGAGTGATACAATAGGAGTAGTTTAGTGTTCTGCCAGCTATCCTTCAATATTTCCTCAAACAACTAACTAAATAAAATATCCCAACAGCTTGAGGGTAGCTGGATATACTGAAATAATACTCTGATTATTTGTTATCTTTTTCTGATCAGTGTCTCATTCTCTTATCTCCCTTACCCTATGTTAGAGTTTCTTTTTTACTTTTGTTTTATTGTCATTCACTGTTTCATTTGCTATTTCCCAACAGCATTTAGGTACTTAGTCCATGGTCTTAGAGAAGACTTCACTTAAGTCCATTTGACTCTGAAGTGACTATATTAATCCCTCCTCAAATTTATCTCAAAGTCCTTGAACAAACTATTTCTCTGTTTTTTTCAAGATTTTCTTCTCAAATTTCTGAAACTGTTTCCGCATCATTTCTTACCTCTTCTCTCTACTGATAACAATATTACCAAATCCTCTTGTTCTGATATATTTCATCAGCATTAACATAACTTTTAAAAAAAATTTTTTTTAGTAGATCTCTGGAACATAGCATCTAGATTAGTCACCACAAAGAAACGTGATTAGAAACACCAGTGTATCATTTAATGATGCTGCAGTATCATGGTGGACAGCATATGACACATCCACTTTGTTTTGAAATGGTTGGAAAAATACAAAAGTTATTTCCCAAACCAGGGATATGTGGAGTGGTCAATAATGATCTTTCTTCATCAAGCTATGCCAACCAAATTCCATCAGATTTTTTTAAAAACTGGAAACAGTTTATTTACCTGTTGTGCCCTCAGGTACAGGCATCTAATGGTTGTTTGGCTTGAATCTTGTTGAAGAAATGTATGAAAGTAGACAACATCTCTTAACCTCTTCCCCTCCCTCCCCCTCCCCCTTGGGAATACTCCGATTTCCTGGAGTCTTATTTACTCTTACTCTGGCCAGACTAAAGCCTGAAGTGAGTTAACTATGCAATCTAGTTCGGTCTTAAAAAGTTAGGAAGAGTAGGATGAATGCAATGTCTATTCTTCTTGGAAAACCAAGGATTATTGTTGTACCCCATGAAATAGATCTGTGTACTTTTAAAAGCTATTACAGCTTAGCATGTGTTTAATGGCCCCAGACACATCTGTGATTTTCACTATCTGTTTAAATCAGTTCAGGATCAGGCATGCTCTGAGATGAGTGTCATCTATATATTTGTACTTATATAGTATGAATGTTTAGCGGTCTGCATCCTTTCTGTGCTCATCTTTTGCAATATTTGCCTTTGTATGGCTTTTAAAATGACGATTGCCAAAGTTTATAATTGGGGGTTGTGAAAATATTAACTTGATTGCGTGTGATTTCCTCCAGCCCTCTTCTGATCTTTCATGTTTGGGAGGTTTGAAATGGAGTCTTTTGATATTTCTGTCCAATGATAATTTGTATGAATAATTGTGTTGGTCTGGTTTTCTGCAGCTTATATTATGTCAGTATTAGCTACTTTCTTGTGCTTGTGATTTAGTGGGGTTTTTCTCAGATACTTTCCTGGTTTTGTTTTACTTTCTCAGATTACCTCATACTTCCCTTCCATGTGATAGTCTGTGTTTTTGCTCATCTCCAAATCCAAGATGAAGGGTCGGACATATACATATCAATATATTTATTAAAAACATTGAAGTCGCCTTTATTTTGAAAAAAATGGTTGTTCTATTGATGTCAGTAAATCTTTACTTCATTGTAAGGAGAATAGTATAAACTATCTTTTTTTTTTTTTTTTTGGTGGCACTGAGGTAGAATATTCTGTTTATCCCTTGTTTCCATCTTTGTGACTGTTCTAGTAACTGCAAAATAAAGTATTTGGAGGGAGTACCTGATATTAGTTGTTTCTGTTGATGATTTCTCACTATGCATTGAACACCTAAATATGCAGTAGGCTAGTAATATGATTGTTTACTTAAAAAGCTTAGAAAATACATTTTCAAAAGTCTACTTCTGAATGTCAGCCACTGCTCCCACAGATATCCAGGGATTTCATATAGCTACTTTGTCATCCCTATCATGAGTGGGTGTGGGAAATTGTTTGCAATTAGGTTGCTCTTACAGCATTCAAATAGGTAATATAACACATAGAGGTGTTGTATTTGTGAAGATTGAGGACACAGGCAAAACTAAGTCTGTAGGGAAAGGTACTACTGGCTACGGATCTCATATTATATGCTTCTTTATTCTGGATATAATGGACTGTCAGAATACACTACTGGACATAAAAATTTCTAAGAAAATTATTTTGCTAGCAGTACTAATCAGCTCTCAAGAGAGAGTTTTATTTTTAAAGCCTAGAAAATTATTTGCTAATTAATTTACCAGTTGTAAATTTAAATGAACGAATTGCTTTGCACCAATTAATCCATACAATTTTTTTTTCATAAAGCATAACTATTAACTTGTTAAAAGTAATCACAATCCATGAAGGCTCAGTGAGCCCTAACATGAAGGAAGAAAGGTATTTGATTTCTCCTTGACTATATTTGAAACAGTCTAGTAAAATTCACAGTGAGATTCTCTACAGATCCAAATACTTTTTCACAGGATTGAGGCAGCATGTCAGTGCTTTAAAGACTATTTGATGTAGCATCCACTGCATCCCTACCTATTTAAAATAGAAGAATAAGCTTTTCTTCCGGTCTGTATTTGTTTGGTTATGTTTTCTGGACTTCCATATTATAGGGTTGTTAGGAAGCATCCTCCAATGTTTGAACTTAGAGTATGAATGTCATCAGAGTAAAACATAGGAAAAACAGTACTGAGATGTTTCCATGTGCTGCATCTTGGTCTTAGTTAAAATGAGATACTCATGCAGTCAGCAGGCAGTAGCTGAATTCTGTTTCCTGCTAAACTTGTGTTTCCTACTAAGCCCTGAATAATCTGTGGGCTGAATATGGTTTCTGGGACTTTTCTGGGAATGGTTCTTTAAAATAACCATCAAAAGATGGACGAATTCCACAACATATCTTTTCCCTTTTATTTTGCTGGCTAGCAGTGAAAATGAAATCTGAAGTAACAGTAAAAATATTGCCAGTGCTCAATGTTTACAAATGGTGAGTTGCTCTTTTGTAAGGCTTACGTGCATTTCAGCAATGGTAGGTCTGCATGGAGTTTTTGAGAAATGTGTGTTAAAAATAGAAAAGTACATTTAGTAGTTCATTGATTGCTTAAAATTGGGAAACATATTACAGCTTCTGCTGATGAATGTGGGTAGTGCATAAAATGTCAGTTATCCAGACCATTTCACAGTCCAACTGAACTTACCTTCCTTGAACTAATTTATTGAGAGGGGCACATTTATTTTACTATTCTGTATTTTGTTGCTTGGTCAGTTTAAAAAAAAAAATAAATCTGCAGTCATTGCAGCTCTGTGGCATGTAATGCAGATAATAGAAACCAATTGACAAAAATGTCTACATCAAGCGTTAGCCACCAAGTAATTTTTCTCAATTATTTCCTTGGCAAGATAAATATGTTTTTGTATGCAAAACTTGCTGTTGTATTTAATTATCTCTGTAGATACAGTACATCAATAAAATTTTAATTAAGAATTTCTCTGGTTATCTTTTCAGCAATCTGTTTTGGAATAGGATTGTAACTGCTAGGTAATGAAGACTCTGTGATATTTCAACTCTGATTTAAAGTCACTTTTCATGTCCCAATCTTTAGCCTTCTCCTCTCCCAGAAGTTACCATCAGAAAGCTTACAACAAGTCTTTTAGATGAAGTTATTTTGACTTGTGAGTTCTGATAATGATAAACATGAGTTCTTGGAGATTAGATTATAGCAACAGCAAAAGCTGGTGAACTGATATTTCTCATGGAGGGAAAAAAAGCCATACTTTTATCAAATAATAAAAACATTATCAAACCAGATTTTTTTATTTGTGTAAAAATAAACAAGCACAAGATATATTTTACTATATTTAATATATAATTGTATATAAATAATAGATTATCTTTTAAAATTTTTATTAAATCACAATAGAAATAGATGGGTGGAAAATCAAGTTAAAATTTCAGTGACTTCTATAACATTTGTTTAACCAGTAGTGTCACATATGAAGAATACTATGAGGACTTCACAGTAAAAATAAATGCATTCTTTCTTTTGGTAATCAGTACTTATGTGCTCTGGACCATACTAAATAGCAGTAGATAAAAATGAAGGCCATCTTTTCCTCAGGACACTTTGAAAAGTGATCCAAGAATCCCAAACCGGTGATGTAGCTCTGAGACAGTCAATAGTATTAAAAATACCAAGTACATGAATTGCATATCCATTTTGAATCTCTGTTTATTTATACCACAGAGGTGATCTGCAGTGCTCTTATAAATTCTGTTATCAGCACTACTACTAATATATCACATTGATGGGGTTCCAGCTTAAATGTTTGAATTTATACTTCAAGTTGTGACTTCATTCAGAATAAGTTATAACCCAACCAATCGCCTCTTCTCTTTGAGTTCATTTTTCAAACTCTGAATGAAAATGCTTATCTTTTTGTAACTGAACTAACGCTTGGGTGATTTAAAAAAAAAAAAAAGAAAACAGCTCATAGTATATATCAGCTCAGGCGATGACTTTTTATGCTCTCAGGTGATCACTTTTTATGCTGCTGCAAAATGGTGAATCCTGGCAGAAGTTTTTTAAAATCAGCTTGGATATTGTTCCTTCCATCATCTGCCTCTCAGTCTAATTTGGTTTTTGCTGCCAAGAGCGGTGCTTCTCTGTTTGTTTAGACACCATTCCCACAAGAGCCCTACCCTCCCAAACCTTTTTTAACATATAAACTGTACAAGGCAAGACAGATTGTGACAAGGGAGATCATCAACTACTGTAATTTTTCTCCGTTGCTTGGTATCTGATCAATGTAGCAATTATTCAAAGTCAGCACAACGCAGAGATGTGGCTCTATGTACATACCTGTGTTGACTTAGGAGTGCCTGAGCCCCAGGATAATAAAGCAAAGCTATATATATAGCTAATGAAGTATATAAAATGGGTATCAAAAGAGATGGTCCTGCATTCTAATGCCACTCCTCATCCACCAAGTCACATCGTGTAAATTCTCACAACTGTATGCAAAGTGATTTTCTTCTCATTTTTCTAGTTTACTCCAAACCTTTGCAGAGGATTAGTGACTTTCCTGGTCTATCACGTGTAGCTTGATTTTTCATCATTGCTGAGGACTTTCTGTAATATAATATCATAGTGGATTTTATGTCAATAAATTGACATTAAATTGTTCATGATGTTAAATATGATCTTAAGGGTTTTTTGGTGGTTTTTTAAGATCATTTGGCCTTTAACTGTGTTTTACCAGTTACTTCTAATGTGTGCTTCATTTCCTAAGACAAAGACCTTTTAAGGGCAATTTTCTATCCAAAAGGATTTTTGATCTAAATAAATTTTTCAGAGTATTTTCTTATTAAGCACATATTGAGATAATGCTACTCTACAAAAATCTCTTTTTATCTCCGAGTGAAAAATCTTTAAAGTAACTGCAGTACTGCAGTGATGTCTCATTATTTGTTGTACGAGAAGAAAAACTACTTCTTTGCAATGAATAGATTCTTACAGTAGGAGAACAACTACTCAGCTTGTTATGGCAGCATGTTACGAGATGGAAGTGTTTCTTAATTTCTCCTTGCGCATTTTAGTTACTGCCTGATGTTGCTGTACCTCAGAATAAATGTTTCTGTTACTAATGGAAACACTAACAAAAGTGGACTCAATTCCCCTGACTCAAGTTATCTATACCAGTCTCTTAAAATTATGCATTGAATTCCTTATCATATGTCTTACGCTTTGGAGGAAGTTTATATATCTTGCGCTAATTAACATTGATCTTGTTCCTGATGTACTGAGCTCTCTGTGGAGTTCATAGGCTCTTGAGTTCTGTCCAGGGAATTAGAGGTGCACACAGTCTGATTAAATATTTAATCAGACCCTTAAGAATATATTTTCTCCAAATTCCCTTGCTACAAATTGGAGTTTAGTCTTGACCTAAAGAAGATAATATGGAAAAAGATGTACAGTGAAAGAGAAAGGTTGTATCTTTTCTGCATTTTTTTTCTCTGAGATCCCGTGGTCTCAGGATAGAATCAAGACAGAGGTGTAAGTATTCCATGATAGATTTCCATTCTGTATAAATGTAGTCAGCATAAATTGTGGAAGAACCAAATGTGAGTCAGTACCACTATATGCAATAATACAAATATATGTAAAAAACCCTCTCTTTCTTTGAAGTATGTGCTGACTTATGCTTATCTTCTGTGGAAACGTGCATGCAGAGAGGGAAAAGCAGGGAAGTCAATGAGCTGCCCTTGATCAGCTTGATGGGTGCTGGTGCTAGGATTTGGAATGATGAGAGGTAATACATTAAGACAAGTAGGTCGTAAATGTTTTTGTCAGGTGGGTTTCTGTTATTTACATTAAGATCCAAAGAGAACGCTCAGAATTACTACATGAAACTTCTTTTTCACTAAATATTTTCCGATTAATTGCACAAAGCAAACATTTATTTTCAATTGCATAAGTACATATATGCGGGAATAGAAGGAATATTAGAGTGATCTAGGCATACCTCTATGTGAAGCTATATCACTTCACTAATGAGGATTGTGTCCAAGTTGCCACTACAAATTCTCATTTCTGTGGGGAAAGTGAAGTCAGCATGATGGAAAATAGGTTACGACAAGACTCAAAAATGCTGAACATTGCTAGTGGACTTTAAGTTGTGCATTGCTTGTAAAATGGACTCTGCAGCTCTGTGGTGGGTGGCCAGGCTTCTTAGGCAGTGAGTGAGCGTGGGAGTCAGATGCCATAGAATGTGAATCATAACAGTCATTATGCTGAACAGGATGATGTCTAACATGCTAAACAATAGGGGAGAACAATTAATGCAAGGTACATTGTATATGTTTTTGGGCATCCAGTTTGAGGATGAATCGAGTTAACTTAGATTTTTCAGGGCAGACCTTTCTCCAGGATTTGTACGCCAAGACTTTTTACAGACCTTGGGTATCCAGGTGATGTCCATGCATCCTTTCATTTATACGTTGTTGCAGAGTTTGCATCCTTTCCTATCTAAGACTCCACATGTTCTTTTGTCTGACAATGTTCAAACCAGCCTGTCCTAACTACCATGGTTTAGTTTGTTCTAGAAGGGGAGAACTTTTTGTCTTTTAGTTACTTCCACTGAAGCTGTTCAGTTTTGTATACAATTACAAAAGGATCGCTGAGTTGAAGGGAATGATTGGGTCACTAAATGCAGATCTATAGATCGCTTGCATTGTAGCCACAGCCACCTCACATTATCGCTTGATGTGGTTCAGCCTCCATCTCAAATCTGATTAAGGTTTTTGATCTAAAACCTTCTACAGAAGTTCCAGCACCTCACTTGTCTGATACTTGCAAAGTATTACACATCTAGCCAAAGTATATTTTGGCAAACTGGACAAAGCAGAGGAAGTGAAGAGTGGATCTTTAGCTGTGCTGTGTTTAAGGCCTGGACTTCTATAGGAGTGCAATAGTATACTCTGAGCAGGCCAGGCCTTAGGGCCATAGGGTAGATCTGGTTTTGGGATCCCAGAGGCATTTGGTGTGAAACTGATACGAAGCTGCTCAGTGCTAACTGTCCCAAGATGCTGCTGGATGTGATGCAAACAAATGTGTAGGTGAGACACGTTGAACTCAAGTGTTCCTGGGTAACCTGCTCTAGCTGATCCTGCTTGAGCTGGGAGGGTGGACTAGGTGTTCTCAAGAGGTCCCTTCCAACCTAAATGATTTTGTGATTCTTCTTCTAACCAAGTGCAGGAAGGCATTTTGTCAACATCTGTTTTACTGTGGGATGAATTTTTCTCTAGAGAGACCTGCCTCCGAATTCCTGCAAATACTAGATTAGATATCGGAAACAAATACCATGTCAGAGAAGTATGCTGATTAAACTTTAGTTTTTGAGGGACTGTGGTCTTTCAGAAGTTAGCACTTAAATTTTGTTTTGTGAAGGAAGGGGTCTTATGCTTTAGGTATTCATCGTTCTAAAGACAGAATAAACTTGAGCTGCTATTATTTCTGCAGAGTGAAAAACTGTCTTAGCTCTTCTGCTGTACTTTTAACTCAATGTTTTTTATTTTAAAATATTTTACTGGCTGCTACTTTATAATATATACTGCAGCCCTTAGGTAACTGAAGAAAATGATTTATTAGACTGAGAAATATTACTACTACACAAAGGCAATCAGCTGGTTTAAGTAAGTGTATGATGTTACTTAGGTGGCAAACTTTCATTATACATATAATGATAGCAAAAGATCCATTATAGACTTGTGGGTTAATGAAGTATATGCGAATAATTCTATTACTAGGCTGCAACCCAGTAGACCGCTCAGTCCTCACTAAAGGTAACATTACAGTAATAATGGCAGAGATGAGTGAATTAGACAAAAGAGAGATTGATTCATGTCTTCAGTCCATTTTTGAATCAAACTTTGAATAATGACCTACTTTACTATTAAAAATGACCAAATCTCTTGTCTCTGGTGGGAATACTAAAATCTATGCCTCCTTCAGTTTCAGTATCCTTTCCACATTTGATGATCTTAGGTTGTAACAATGACATAGAGGACTACATCAACTAATGATAAAACAGGTACCTATTACCTCCGTGGAATGTTAACTGAAATCGGAAACGCGGGCTCCGGATAGACTGTTGGGTTCATGTTTCTGTAAAATAGTTTTCCAGGGCTGCAATAAAAGGTGGTAAGTCCAGGATTTCCCTTCCAAAGTTGTTACAGTATAGCAGTCTCTCTCTCTAAGATTTTGTGTCTTTGAGTTTATTTGGCTCTCTGATAATTAATAGTACCTTAATATATGCTTTAAAGTGATAGCAAAGGAACACAAGAACAAACTGGCACTATGAGCCTTACTTCTTGCATAAGTCTTTCCTCTTCTGTCCAGCTTTCCAAACTTTCTGACTCTGACAGGTACACAAATGATGCTAAACCCTGTCATGAAGATTAATCCAAGTGAATGATTTCTCAATGCTGTAACAGAGGGCCGTTTCGGAAAGATACTGATAACATTAAGAAGGTGATGCCAAGATGGACATGTATGCACTGATTCAAATACAGAGGCTTATTATGAGAAACTTCACCAAAGCCTCTGTGAAACATAGTCTGCCTTCATGTAATAAAGCTCAAAGTAATTGTGAAGTTGTACAGGGCTCCTGAAAAATGGGAGTTGTGAGTGCTTTTAGTGATTTTGCTATCTAGTTCTTCATAGATGTTTATCATAGAATCATAGAAAGGTTTGGGTTGGAAGGGACCTCAAAGACCATCTAGTTCCAACCCCCTGCCATGGGCAGGGACACCCGCCACCAGACCAGGTTGCCCAAAGCCCCATCCAACCTGGCCTTAAACACTTCCAGGGATGGGGCCTCCACAACCTCTCTGGGCAACCTGTTCCAGTGCCTCACCACTCTAACAGTAAAGAATTTCTTTCTAACATCTAATCTAAATCAACCCTCCTTCAGCTTAAACCCATCACCCCTTGTCCTGTCACTACACTCCCAGGTTTTGCTATGTCCCTGTTAAAGGTAACAGAGGAATCATTTTCTTTAGTGATTTTTTTAAATTACTTTTTTTATGTGTTAGCATTTATCCTCTGCTCTACCCAATATGACAAACTTAAAAGGTGTTGAAAAAAGATGCAACACAATAGAAGAGCAAATCCACATGTGAAGACATTCAGCTATTAAAATACAGTTTGTAAGAGACAGAAAATTATATCAAAGGCTAAGAAATCAGGACAATAAAATATATTGCACTCCAAGACTGAATGAAAACTATGAAGTGTTAATTGCTCATGTCTAGGAAAAGAAATGAACAGGAGAGTAGAAGCAGGAAAAAGAAACTGATAAGGCTAGAAATAGCAATGGGCTGTCATAAAGGGTCTAAGTATTTAGAAGTTCATCATCAGGCCCTTAAAAAGGAATATACCTCATATTCCAGAGGTGACTTTGAACTAAAGTCGGATAGAAACATTTTCTAGCAAAGCAATATGCAGTATGCATTTGTACTTGCATTTACTACTGTGATTTTTATTTTCCTGTTTCGGGGGTCTTGTTTTTAAGTTAGATGACTGCACATTTCAGAGGCAATTTTTTAGAACTGAAAGGAGCAGGAAGTATTACTAAAATGCCTTTAGCAGACAGCACACAGCAGGTGAGGATAATCCAGCCATCCATCCATCATTTCAATGCCATATCTAATGGTATTGTCTAGCTCTTCAAACTTTTTGACAAGCAAACAATATATCAGCTGCTCAGCCTAGGTACTTTCAAAGCAAATTTTCTAACCCCATAAGCAATATCCATAGTGGAAAATCATCAGATTCAGTAACATTTCTGTCATGATTTTGAGGCAACAAGAGTTGCCAAAAAGAATAGAAACACTTTTTTTAGCTGATATTTTGCAAGCAGTCATTTTAAGAAGGCCCCTTCATATGTATTCTTTTTTCTTCACAGTTTTCTCAAGAAAATAGCACCTAAAAAGCAAATTGTCTCCAACTTGGGAGTGTCATTGTTTTTGTTTATAGTTGAGAAAGTGACTTATTTTTGGTTTTGTTTTCCAAAGCATTGAGAGAGCGCAAAAGTCTACTTCATCTGAAGAACAAACAATGACATGGTATTACTACAAGAATCAATGAACCACCACAAAGGCTATTGCATTGAGTCTAAACTGTCTGCTGGTATTGATTTCTGAGAGGAGATGAGCCTTACAAGTGCTAGGTAATGGTGTCAATTGTATCGTTAAGGAGAGCAGTACAGTATCCTGGTCATATGACCCAGAGAATGCACCGACTACCAGAAACACAAACTATAATCACAGTAAAGCTCTATCTTTATTAAACTTTTAATAGTTTTTTTTGTCTTAGTAGCAGCTTTGTAGATTAATTTTCAAACCTTTCTAACTTTTGTTCTTAACTTCTTAGAACTAGAAGTTGCTTACTTAGTGTCTAGCATATAGAGAATTTAGCTGTGTGTAACCTGTTTCTGCAGCTTCCATCCTCCTCTCAGGGAGAGGAAATAGGGCCCTTTGGTAATCCTATTGACAGGGAAACGTGCATCATTTCATGTGCCACTGCGAGTGAACTGATTTTGTACACTGAAATTTTTGCCCAGCTGGAGATGAGGTTCATCCTCAATTCTGTCTATCAATTTCCTGCCCTTGTGAAAAAAAATCAGTGAAATCAAATCAGACTGTTACAAAACCCAGGACTTTAAACATAGACCTTACTCAAAGGCAGGATGAACTGTATTTGTGATAGGTATTTGTCCAGCTTCCTCCTGAAAATGTCCAATGATGCAGATTCCACAGTCTTTTCCAATATGTAATTTTCCTTACTACTGAAAAGCTTTTTCTTACTATTGAAAAACTTTAAATATCCAACTAAACCTTCCTCCCTGCAGTTTAAAGGAAGAGTTCCTGTACTCTGATTTCTCATGCTTGCATATCTGAAAACCACTATTAAGGTTTTATCTTCAGAGAGAGCTTAGTCTTCTGTAACTAAAATTTCCAAACTCTTTCAGTCTGTTCCCATAGGTTATGTATTCTGCATCACTGATCATTCTCACCACTCATCTGTCGCACCACCACTTGATTCGTATCCTTCAGTTGCTGTGGCCAGACTGGAAATCACGCTAGTCTATGTTTGTAAGCCTTCAGCTGGGTAGTAGGAGAGGTATTTCCCACTTTAAAATGATGTTTCTATGTGTGTATGTATTTTAGCAGCCTGATCTTCTTGATTCACGATCACATTGTGATTCACTGTATCTCCCTTGCTTCCACAAGGTGTGGTGTAGAATTTTGGCTCTGTCCTTAGTAACTGGCATCTTTTTCTAGGAACCTTCTCCCAGTGTATTGTCTGGTTTGGATCCTGATTGCTCCTGTTGTCTGATGTGCTTGCTGCTGCTCTCAGCTTGCAGATTTAATGCATGTACTCTTCCATCCAAATCATTAAAGAACACGTTGAATAGTACTGGAAGCAGGACAGGATCCTGCAAAACCTTGCTTTGTGTGTTCCCCCATTTGACAGTGAACTAGCGATGACTCTTCCTGGGCAATGTTTTCATTCCAACCATTTTACACTATCTTGTTGTATGGGCATATTATGTTAAACAAATTTCAAAAACCTGTATAAAGCCAAAATATCTTCCTCCTGCTGCATCTGCCCCTGTACCAAATCCTCTAACTCTCCTGCAGAAAGAAATGAGATCAGCTGAACAGATTTTGTCTTTAATAGTGCCCATCACTCTTTTCCTTCTATGTGCTTATAAATTATTTTAGAATGTTTTTTTGACCATATTTTCCCAAGAATTAATATTTAACTGGTCTATCATTCTCTTGCTCTTACCCGCTTTTGCTGCATTTTAAGGGCAGCTGAAGTAGTTTCCTGATCTGGACCCCTCTTGCTCTTTACTAGTACTCAAAAGTAAAACTGAGATTGACTCCTCTAATTCTTAGTGTTGAGGGCTGAATTTCATCAACACTTTGTAATCATCTGAGAATCATTAGCCAATTCTATCCCTTTTATAAGCTGGTTCTTGCCCACTACTGATGCTAGTTGTCAGCAAATTCAATCTTTAACAGATATTCAGTGGAAGCAGAAGCTGATATTGATTAATAAATAAAGGTTTCACATTCTTGGTGTTGTCTGTCAATTACATTCCCTTTTCATTTCATTTCCTGCTTACTACTGAAGTGTTTCTGGAACATTTTTCCTGCTATCCTTTGTATCTCTTGCCTTTTGTAGCTGATTTTGTGTAATAGCTTATGATGATGCTTCTCTTACAGTAGAGACCAAGCTTTTTTCAGAGATTTGTACTTCTCTAGTCTGCATTCAACCTACAGAATCGTCTGGTGCTGAGGTGCAGGATTCTGCATCACTCCGGTAGTTGGAGATGCTGGTAGTCTCACTAGAGGTCATGGTATCTTGGCATTCACCCCTTCAGTGCAGTAGGGTCCCGTTGGGGCTTACCTGGCTGCAATGGAGAAGAAAAACAAATATCTCTAGCAGAAAACAGTGCATTTTGTTTATACGGATAGAAGAAAAAGAAAGAGAAAAAAACCGAAATAAGAAAATAAACTCACTGAGGAAGATGAATTCTTGCATTTAATTGATCCCACTGAATCCATTTGTCTAGTTATTTAGAAATCTTCACCTATGGATGGTCTCCAGGTACTCATTCAGCAATACACATTAACTTTTCAGTGCATGCCAATACTAGTAGGGTACTTCCTATTTTCCAAGCCTGTGCTGCTTCAGATAATTCTGAGCAGCCCCATTAATATCTGTGAAACTATGAGAAATCCATTTTGAAAAAGGGAAACAAAAATGATATCTTTTACGACCTCCTTCAAATATATTTTTCAACTCTATTGATGCCATTCAGTAACTTTGAATTAGCTGACAATATGTAGCTTTATTCACACTAATTTATGATTTGAAAATCTTAGCATGAAATTATGAATACAGTTTACTTCTTCAATATGAGTAAATGCTTACGCTTTCAGCACTGAGATACATTTGTTATGTTAAATAAAATATATTTAATAAGCACAACAGCCACTTTATCACTAGAGAAATACAGAAATATTTTCAACATGCAGCTGTTCATAAAAATATAGCCAGAAAAAGAAGTTCATAGTGAAAGAAAAGCTTGATTCTTTAAAATTCAGCAGTATGAAATCCTTAACATATAATCTTTACTTGTTATATCATTCTTGTAAATTTATGAACCCTGAAGTTGGATAGTTTTAGTCTTTATATATTCCCAGAATGCAAATTTGGTCAAAGATGACCTGTGTATTGTAGAAGGCAAGGTGATGGGAGAAGAAAATAGATAAAATCTCATGTGTGTGTGACCACTGCTGGTTTTTGGTACTGTTGAAAGCTGTATTGTTTGTAACACTACCTAGTAGTGAAGTATTTTTCACATTTCGTCTGTCATAAAAGCGATTATATTCTTGACTTTTTCCAGTGCTTCAATGAATATAACATTCTCTGAAGAGAGATGGATTTGCTTTGAGGACCATCAGAAAATTCAGTGTTTATTTGACAAGACTTTCTAAATGCATACAGTCCTGGAACTGAGTATTCTTTCATATCAGAGAATATCAAGTTAAAACATTAAGGAGAGACATAAGAGGAAAAGAATTAATGGAGGTAATGTTTGCTTGCAGCAGAAATGACCAGAGCAGTGACAGCTTTGGGTAGCAACTGTTTAAACCGTTCCTGCCTATACCACTAGCAGTTCTGCCATGGAGACCTCACTCTGAATTTGTTGGCAGTGAAAACATTGCACTGCACCTTTGCTTTTGCCAGAAGCCCTGTGGAAGCTCTAGTGCGAATCCAACTTACTGCCCCTCTTTGGGGGCAAACAGGGACTGCTTTGTTCTCTGACACTGCCAAGCACTAAGCCTCCTGGTGTTGCTTTCAGCAGACACGTGTGCTTGGGAGTGCACGGGAGATGGATGGGTGGCTACTCCCCCCCTTTCACCCCAGTGGAAGTAGGGTATTGAAAGTAGGGTAGAAATTACATGAATATTTTCAGCTTTGTGCTGTTAGCATTGCCCTTGCTGCTTTGCCAAAAGCATTAACGCTCACTTCTTCTCAGAGGTGTACAGCCAAAGTGATGAGGATTTCTGTTTAAGATTTGTAATAAGAAAAAAGAAATGTTTACTGTGTAGGTTGAATCATGTGGATAAAGCAGATAGGATTTGGTCCTTAATAAAGAGTTAGGCTGTAAAGCAATGAGGTTCTACACTGATTTTTATCAAAGCTTTACAAAATTGCTTTGTAAAATAAATATGTTTCTGTCTCGTTACTTCTCTGGCCTCCATCATCAGAATATCTCTCAAGCATCTACACAAAGTATGGCTGCTAAGATAGCTTTAATTTGTGTGGCTTCAGTACTTGCAGCAGAACCGATGTCTCACAACTGTGATTTCAGTCACTGCAATGCAAAATTTATAGTTGCTGCCTCATGGTGTCCTTTCTCTGGAGCTCTTGGGCAGTATAAAAAGTGGAGGTGTCAGCCTGCCAGGTGGGGCATGTGTGTGTGTGTGTGTGTGCATGTGTGTGTGTGAGAAAAAACTGCTATAAAAGACATGGTGAGGACATGAAGTATTCAGTTGTGATTGTGGAGATTTTAATATTTGTTTTATTCTTTTGCCTGGATCAAGTTTATAGTTATATTTCACTGCTGGGTTGTAGTGTTGGGGTTTTTTTTGTTTTGTTGGGTTTTGGTTTTTTGGGGGGTTTCTGTTTTGCTTTGGGTTTGTTGTTTTTTCTTCCAAAATTGGGGATTCACTGTTAGTGAATTTGGTACTTTGTCAGTGGGATTTGGTACTTAAAAAAAAAAAAAAAAGATACCAGGAACGACAGAATACCTTTTTTTTTTTTTTTCTGGACTGTGGACTTGTCTGACAAATAGGCAAATTAAAGGATGAAGATAGAAGTAATGCTAAAAGAGAGGCACAAACACTAGACAGTAATTAAATTTTAGTTGGATTCTGAGGGCAAAGTGAAGCCAAGTGTGTTTTGTTCCATACTTCAACATATGCACACCACCACTGTAATTGTTTAAATCCTGTAAAAAGGACTTAACAAATGAGGAACTAAAAATGATTATTGCTTCCTCCGCCTTCAGTCCCAGAAGGCCAAAAAACCCCCCAAAACCCCAAGCAAACAAAAAATGATTATTTATTTTGTGTGTAAATATGAATAAAGCAAAAGAAAGTTAATAATTATTTTAGTTGTTCCAAACGTTCAAGTAAACAGACAGTGTTTATAAATCACTCCTGCTTTGCATTTGGACTTTGAATTTAACCTTGTTAAAAAGAACAGAAGGGGAAAAAAATCTTCAACCCAGCTCCTCCCGGAGCTTGATTTCTTCTCCCCCCACTGCTCGTTGCCTGTGATGCTGCTGTTCAGGCTGTACTTTAAGCTTGAGCCTGCAGAGCTGCCATTCAAATTTAGCATTTACCAATGGTTACCACAGAGTGGTATCTCAGATACCTTCTGAGTTTTCCAATGCTTATCTCAAATACCTCTCAGCATGAGTAAATTATAACTTTTAATGGTGAAACTAGAGTTCAGCTTGAAAGGTGAAGCTGGCAATTTCTATGAAAGTCACTTGGTAATTTTTGTGTTTTCCAGTTGGCTCAGGCTATTTCACATGATCAAACAGGACAATCTTTCTCAGTAGAAATAATTTTCAGAGAGTTCTGCAGAGGCATGAGATGTATTTTAGCTGAGCTGTCTTATCCAGCTAGGAAAAAAGAACAGCACTCTATTTATTTGAATCTGGTCATCTGTTTGAACATGATCTCCTTTTATTGTCTGCTGCAGTTCTCACAGGAACATTTAATTTATTAATAAATTTAAGTATTTTCATTATCTCCTGATTTTCATATGGAAAATGTTTGTTTTACTGAAAATTGAATTTCCTGCTCATGGAACGGATTGAGGAAGGCTGTATAGTGTGCTTATGAAGGGAGATGTTAAGAATATAAATCTGGAAAAACCTTAAGCCTTCTTCATATTCCTCTGCTCTGACTTCAGATGAGGACAGTTTTAGATTGCAGTAAGGTCCATGCTGTCATTCTCATTTCAGTTTTGTGGCTGCATTTTTTAATTTTTATTTTTTTTTTTAATAGCCTGAAGCAAAGGTCAAATGCTTCTTCATTTTAATAGTTTATCTTGAGATTTCAGTGTTGAATTGTAAAGTAGATTTTATCTAAGCACAACATATACATCCTTGATACTGTCACACAATTAAGAAAGAGTTTTAAATTGCTAAATATTTTTAGGTTGTGTAAGGAGTTATGCTCTTATGTCTTCAATTTCTGTCATGGCATTATAGGAGCAATGGTATAGCAAAGGGGGGGCTAAGTGGAGGTTTTTAGAAGCACATACGTCACTGTTTATGACAAAGCCTATTTCCCAGCCGATACAGCCTCTTTCTGGCATGCATTCACTCTCATGACTTCTGAGAGGAAGTTTGCAGCAATATCCTACCCTTAAAGCTGTCTGTCCTTTTGGATTTCCTTACTCTGGCCTTAGCATAATGTTTTTCTCTAAAACTGTGCAGAGGTTACTCTGGTCTGATTCTTATGGACTTTGGCTTAGGGCTGTGTCTAATTTCAGATCCGTCTGGGCTGTGTTCCTGACAAAGGGACCTTCACTGAATGGGCCAAACCGTGCCGCTTTCCAAACCAGAGAGACTGCAGAATATTTTCTTGAAGCTTTCCATTTGTGACCAGCTGTGTCCTCTGATGCTCTACCAGGAAACAAAGATTGTATAGAGCAACTCCCTCTTTTCCTTTATGTCGAATGGTTTTCTTAACCCAGGAGGGTTCTCTGGCCATCTGTGGGCTTAATATAGGTTCTGGCGTACACAGGAGTCTGTAATATCTATAGATAATTTTGGCTCTGTCTTATGGGTTAGTGGTTGTTTGTGTCTTTACAAGCACAGCGGCTGCTTGACCCGAAAGGTAGAAAAGTGCTTTCTAGAAATGGAGGCCCAAGGATGAATTGGGTTTATTGACATTATTTGTCTTTGCTTCTGGTATGTGCAGACTTCTTCCAAGTACAAAAGTACACTTTCATTTCAGTGGAAATTGATCTTTGTTTCCGTACTAGAACAGATGAAAATATTCAAAGTATCTCAGTAAAATGATGAAAACAAATAGAGCCTTTCATTTCCTGGTGGTAAAGTGTTATCTAAATTAGGATCACCATTAAAAATATATAATTGGTACAACAATTAGAATTGAGAGCAACAGATGGCTTATTACTTAAAATCCTGTTCACAAATCAGACTGCAAGTGTTAAAAGGCACTAATTGCCAACTTTAATGTTATTTTGCTGTAAAATCTGTTTAAAGTCACAATCTTGTTAACAATATCTTGAGAGATGGTTATGAATTAAGAAGAAAAGTGAAAGATGTGCATATTGTTTTAAATAAACATGCAATTGCTTCCTGTGGTCTAAACAGAGCATAGTATGTAGAATTATGTGGTCAGAAGCGGGGTTTGTACTTCGTGTCTTCTCCGGTAACCCACAATCTCCATCAGTTATGAAATGCAGTTTTAAAGAATTGCCTAACAAAATAGTCCTGGGGTTGAGTGGACAGATGGCACATGACTAATGGAGAATGAGTGGTGGTACTGCAGCAATGTGGTTGGTCCACCAGCCATGGATCGCCTCTCCTCTGAGAGACAGAGACACCTGTATCTTGCTTGGCCAAGTGTGTCTGGGATATAGAAGACCTCAGTTTGCTTCCCTGCTCCTCTACTCAGCTCCTGTGAGACCCCACCTGGAGTACTGCGTCCAGCTCTGGGGGCCCCAGTACAGGAGAGACATGGAGCTGTTGGAGCGAGTCCAGAGGAGGGCCACGAAGCTGATCAGAGGGCTGGAGCACCTCTCCTATGAGGACAGGCTGAGAGAGTTGGGGCTGTTCAGCCTGGAGAAGAGAAGGCTCCGGGGAGATCTAATTGTGGCCTTCCAGTACCTGAAGGGGCCTACAGGAAAGATGGTGAGGGACTGTTTATCAGGGAGTGTAGTGACAGGACAAGGGGTGATGGGTTTAAGCTGAAGGAGGGTCGATTTAGATTAGATGTTAGAAAGAAGTTCTTTACTGTGAGAGTGGTGAGGCACTGGAACAGGTTGCCCAGAGAGGTTGTGGAGGCCCCATCCCTGGAAGTGTTTAAGGCCAGGTTGGATGAGGCTTTGGGCAATGTGGTCTAGTGGAGGGTGTCCCTGCCCATGGCAGGGGGGGTTGGAACTAGATGATCTTTGAGGTCCTTTCCAGCCCAAACCATTCTATGATTCTATGAAAATAAGGTCATGCGTCCTTCCAATGAAGTGGCACTACTGGTTTTAAAGTGTGTTGTGTATGTGTGTGTATCTTCAGGCTTTCACTAGAACTTCTATTGTGGACTGAAAAAGATTTCCTGATTTAGATGATAATTCATTATTTTCTAACAAACTTATATTGGATTTTTTTCTTGCCCCAACTATAATAAATAACTGCGGGGACATTTTTTGTAAGATTATTGATTTATTTTTTTTAATTCTCTTCCATTTTTGTGATCAACTGTCATTAAAACATATTTTCCTCTCCAACTTCTTTGTATCCTAACGGTATTCTTTACATGAGCATGAAAATTATAAACCCATTAACATTTCAGTAAAGTAACAGCATAGGATTTTTAAACATATCTCTCTAACAAGTAAAAAAAAAAGCCTTAGAAAATGCTGGAATTCTCTAATTCACTAAAAGTGAAGCCATAAACTATCCATCAGAGAAGAGTTCAAGGAAAAACCTAAATTCAGCTTTTTGCAGCATGGGGTCTCAGTTTACTCTTGTAGTGTACCCAGCAGTCTTCATCCTTACAGTGGGCATTAGGGGCCAGGGAGAAAAAAATAAAATGAAATTACTATTGCATAATTGCTAAAAATAAGAAAAATAATAACTTTTTCTCCCTATTTTGTGTTTTGAATTAAGCTACTTGGCTGTATAATTACAGAAACTGGACATCAATAACATTTTTTGTGTTCATAGCCATGAAAATGAATATTGCAGAGTGCTCAGTAGAAGAAGGATTTGAAGCTCCTACATGGAGGAAAAAACCTCTCTTTGCAGAGAAACTCAGAATTAATTCCACTCTGCCCCTTCTGTATAATGTCTTTGATTCTCAGAGGATTGTATATGAGAAACAAAAGGCAGAACCTGGCCATAAATTTCCCCCCCCCCCCCCCCCTTTCTGATTTTGGTGTCCAGTTGCTCTGCATTTTGGAAAATGAAAGATGTGATGTGTTGAAACATGAGCTTGTTCATGTCTAGGATGTGCTTAGCCTGGTCTGTCCACAAGGAATTGAATTGTCAGTAACTGAACTGCTATTCAAACCTCTCTGCAAACGTGAAACATTTTACTGTTGCTGTTACAGTCAAGAGAAGCATTGCTGTGTTCACTCTTAGCTCTAGTTCTTAAAAGAGGAAATTAAAATCAGGCAGTAGTTGGTATTATTTAACCTTTGCCTTCATGCTTACTTGCTAAAGGTGTCGGAGGGTGCTCGAGTGGAGCAGCCGTGGGGCTGGCTGGGCCAGGGCCCGGAGAGGTCTTGACTCAGTGTGTGTAAGGGGATGGGCAACAGGCTGCTTGGCGGTGGTGGCGGCGGCGGCAAAATGCCTGTTCTCTACATCAGGCCCAGGAAAATCAAGCTGCCTGCTACTGCTGCCTCTGGAAGAAGGGTCAGGAAGGTAGATCAGTGATCATTTCTCAGGGAACTGTTAGTCCCATATGCCAGCTGCGGTCATTCTCAAGCCTCTTCATCCCTCTCTAGTAGTGATGGGAGCAGCAAGCCCAACCTCCAAACTCTTGGCTTTTCTTCTCTTAGTTTCAACCTCTCGTTCCTGGGGCAGCACGATTACACTGCAAATAAGTCTCACTAGCTTTGGCTCAAGGTTTCCTCAATTATAATCCCAGGTTTTTATTAAAGTTGCAGTGTGTGGGAAGAAAATTTTTGCCTGTTTGCCTCTCTTTCTCTGTTGTGTAAGATAACATTGACTACCTGCACTTGCTTTGCTGTGGGCCTGTCCGAAGTATTTTGTATGCCTTATGGAAATACAGGAAGTTAGATCTCATCTAAGCATCTAAATAATTTTCTTTTTAAAAGACCTCTACCAATAAATAAAGCATTAGTCATTTACTGAAAAAAACTGTGTTTAAAATGGAGTAATCTGTTCTAATATTGGTGAGGTGGCATTTTTATTATTCCTGTGTGTTTTCTACAAAATCGTGTATTGCAAAAAAACGTTGGCAAGTATTTTATTGGTAGACTATCATACAGATGCAAGCACAGACTTTGTTTTTTGCAGGTAAAAAGCATATGGTGAGTGTAATTTTAATCCTATGAAAGTCTATTCACATATGGAGCCTGGCTTGATTTACAGGATGTATTCTGTAGCTGCTTTACAAAATTTGTACTCATTTTTCTTGGTTAATGGCCATATGCTTCTACTGCATTTTAAGACTATGTGGGCTCCATCTGGTGGCTAACTGAACACCTGAAATTTCTCGTTACTTGATAATTAAGGATTCTTTGTAGACTAATCAAGATGTCTGACTGATAGAATATGAGTTCAAAGAGAAAGGAGGATAGCTTTTCAGTAGATGTGTTACTATTTATATGACTGTTCAATGAGAATGACATGAATGCATGAGTGAATTCTTGTCATTTAACTGACTGTCCAAGTAAAACTAAGAGTGACATAGTGTCTGATCACAATAAAGGCAGGTACAAATAAAAAAAAAAAAAAAGTGAAATGCTTATTGAAAGGATAATATCCTATGCAGTTACAGAAATGTTCCGATTACAGATGAAAAAATAAGAGTATCTTTCACCAGCCCAGGATACATAAACTGAAGGGTGGAGTTAGATTTGGCCTGTTGTGAAATATGAATGTCTATGAAATTCCAGACAGTAAATGAAAATGGATATACCTATTTCTAATATTGATATTTTGTTCTAAAGTTTCAACTCGTTAGTCTGACAGTAATGCAGGAATTAAATATATAAATCTTCCTTATAGTATGTTCAGAAGTGAATGATCTGTACTGATTTTATAGATTGTACTGAAAGCCTGAACAATTGTTCATTTAAACATATTTCTGACAGGAAAGCAGGGTGAAACTGGATGTCTTCTACTGTGTTTTCTTTGAGCTTATGAGTTCTGTATAAATCTTCAGATCAGTCAAACTCAGAAGCAGAAATTGCTACATATAAAAAATACTCACTTGAATAGTAATACAGTGAAAATTACAAAGTTCCTCTAAAGATTTTAGTTAATGTTTTCAGAAATAATAAAAATTTAATATTCAGTCTCAAATATAGCTGGTTTTGAGGAGAAAAAAAAACCTAAAGAGTTTTCATTTTGGATTTATCTTAACTAATTTTTATTATTTTTCAATTTGGCTACCAAAATGATAAGATTTGTATGCATGTATTGGTAACTGCAAGCAGATAGCTCCGTAAACAGGGTACAGTCCACAATAGGTCTCTGTAGCAAAGGTACTCGGGACAAATTCCCGAAATGACAAAATCTATATCTGCAAGCACAAGACCAAACCTGTGAACAGAGGTGAGCTGCAAGAAGAGGCCTGATGACATTAGAGGCCTAATATATCTATCACACATATGGGTGTGGCCCCAAAAAATCAATTATTTATCAGCTTTGCCTTACAAGTCTATCGGTGTGGCCACTGGACTGAGACACAGCAATTTTGTCTCTTACCCCAACTGCATAACTGTTAGCTTGACGCTGAAGACTTTAAAGTAAACCAACAGGTATCTTTAACTTCTTTGTGGACGTATATTTGCCCTTTGATGTGTTCAGCATTTCAACCCTTCATTTCAAGTAGGCTTTTAAAAGTGTTTAACACTGTGTTAATTTGTATTCATACAGGTAAGCTCGTATTTACAAACTTTTTTAGTAAAAAGATGTAGAAAAGTGTTATTTTGCTACAGGAATGGCAGCATGCCTCAGAAATCATGGATGGTTTATTTAGGTGTCTCTATGTAAGAAAGCATGCATTTGTCCTCATTCAGCCCTCCCTCTGTCCCTCTCTCTTCTCCCTGTAGACATACACAGAAAGGTTGTTTCTATGGTAATGCGAAAAATAAATTAACAAACAGGAAGCTTAGGCAGTTTCTGAACCTAAGCATGCTCCCTCTCCCACCTTAAATTAGAGATTCAAAAGTTTATTCCTATATGCAGATCTGGTTTACATGAGGGACACGGTCTTAAGGTTCTAATTTTTGTCCTTCATGTCTTTAATCAGCGTCACAGTCACTCGCTATTTTGGTGCGAATTGCTCTGTTTTCAAGTGGAGACTCTTCTTACTATGCATACAGTGCCCAACACAGTGGGACCTCATTAGTTTTTGATGGGTACTGTTGTAGCACAAATAGTAAATGGTTGTGAGAACATGTATTTTCTATGCAATCAATCTGATTTTACAGTCTCTTAAATATTGGCTCATGCTATAAGGGTTCAGTGAGACTTGAGAAATTATGTGATAACTCTTATGCAAAAAATTCAACGAACTGCAAGCCTTATTTGCATAGATGTCCTGTTCAGTCTCAGGTTTAATGGTTCAGACTCATTATTGCATTCTGAGTGGATGCTTAAAATAAAAAAAAAAAAGCTGACAAACCATTGGAAAGAACTGGAATACATTTAACTTTGGATATCTCCTTTCTGAAGTTCTGTACTATAGTTAATGCTTTCTGAATTCCAATAGAAATTGTCCCTGCTGAGAGTGAAATTGGTGGCAAATGTAGAATACATGATGTGGTTTTTTCTTGTTTTCCTTCTTTGCTGATGTGCAGAAATATTTAGCACAGATAAGAATAAAGTCTGGTTTCTCTGATGCAGTTTTGTGATTTTATGCATTGAAGACACTAGTAGAAAAAAGTAAGTGGTAGGAAATGTTTTCTTTATCCCGTTTATGAAGACATATTTCACAATCATGGTTCTCAAATAGAAAAAAATTGGTTTCCACACACTAAGGAAATATGCACTTGTAAAGTACATAAAACCACTGCAAATGAACTATGCTTAATTTAAAGTATATCTGTTACGGAAACAGTGTCAATTTGTGCTCCTCTTCCAACCCCCAAATGAACCTGAGAATTATTAAACCGACACCGATCTTTGGCTTTTTGAAAATGATGTGATTCCCAGACACTTCCACTTTTTGGGTGTCCAGCTGGTAAGTCCTTGCACAGCCCAGTTTGACAAGGCTGCCTGTTCAGCATTCTCTGAAGGTGAGATCCAATTAGATACTCTCAAATTGCTCACCGAATTGCTCAGAATGACTAGTCTGTTCTTAAACGTGATGGCCATGGCCTAGCACTTTATTGCAAGTTAGGCCAAATACCAGAAGGAAGTGAATAAGTTTTTCTGAACAAAGTATTTCGGCTGATGTGCCAATTGCTCTTTTAGTCTACCAGAGAACAGCGCTGTAAAACTATTGAAGCTTGAGGCTTTTTCATTTGGAAATAGGCTACAGTACTTGATGCAATCATCTAGGCACTTCAAGCATAGTAGGAAAGGCTTCCCTTCAAGAAGACTCAAGAAGCTTAGGAAAAAGAATAAAATCAGAAAAAGAACTCAAACATCACGTAGACCACAGCTGACGAGCACATAATAATGGTTAAGTTACCAAAAAAGCTTTCTACTTTAAAAAGTCAGTGCAATGGGTGTTTCCAAGACTTCCCTTAAAAGGGAGGGGAAAAAACGAAGCCAAAACAGCAGGAAGGTAAGTATCCTACAAGATGTGAGAAACTGACACTGCTGTGACTTCTCAGCTGAATCTAATTCAAAGGAAATTAATCCTTTTTAGCTCTTACATCTTTTATGAAGCTTACAACAGCAGTAAGAAAGAAAAAAAAGATGAGTTAAAAAATTGATAAGCATTAAAAATGCAGACTGCAAATGAATGTGGATAATAGTAGCAGCAGATGCTCTGTTTCTGGTCAACAGTCAGCTCTGATCTCTGTCTCCTGTACTATCTGTAACTTTTACAGGTGATTTGCACTTTAAATGTTCTTCCCTATTTAGCACCATTTAAATGGGACACACTAGCATTTTTTGTATGAACAGCTAAAAAGGGCTGTTAAGGATGGATTTTTGTTGTGGTTTCTTTACAGTTCCTCTTTTGTCTTAGGTGAACCGTGTTCAGCATTTTATGTACCTGTCTTGTGAGGCTGCATTTTGGAGGGATTGTCTGGGATTTTTCCCTTCTGTAATCTTGATTAATTTCCTCTTGCTCCCCCCCTTTCCCTTTAGTTCCCATTCTTCTTTCAGTTTTCCCATGGAAAATAAGTTTTTTAAAATCAGTTCTAGTCTTTTCTTACTTTGCAGACCTTAGGGTTGTGATGACCTAGACTTGTACAGATAAATTTGAGTAGACTTTGATGGGAATGTAACTGTACGTTGTGTTCTATATCTGAATGTGGTGTATTGTGCTGTGTCGTATTAGATGTTAGGTGTAGTTGGGGTAATACCTGCCCATGTAGACATGCAGATTTAATTACTGAAATCTGGTTTTAAACTAAGACTACATGTCATAAATTCTCTGCTGGGTTGAAAAGCAACAACCATTTTGCTTGGCAGGGGAGGGGTTTGTGAGCCATTTGCACTGGTGTTCCTCTGACAGCCCTGCTCTCTCCACTGGATGGTTCTCACTTTGGGCTGTTCAGGTGTTTTCTGGGGGCAATCTCCACCTGGGTCAGGTGTGGATTATTCTTCTGTAACTGTAGTGGGGAACAGCGTTTCTCACAAACAATACCCACAGATGTATGAGTGCAAGAGGAAGGACTGTTCACAGACATTAGATTTTTCCAGTGGATTTTTCTCATGGATAAGATAAAGGAAACCATTTCTTCTCTGCTCTGCACTAAACTCAAGACCTCTTTGACCTCAGTTACTGTGTTCTGATTGCTGTGTAAAACTTTCTTCCTGACTTTATCCTCATGCTTTCAGGAGTTTACTTGAAAGATAAATTACTAGGTTTACTTGTATGGTATTTGAATGAGCGTATACACATTTTTCTTAGGCTCCTTGACTTGGGAGTACATAACATTAATTCCATTATAGGAATATTGGTTTCGTCTCTCATCAGTACCAAGTTTCTCAGTGTAGAGATTGGATCAATTGTAAAAGCAAACCCAAATATGTTAAAGCAAACCTACGTCCCTGCTCACAAACAACTACCTTGTGATGTGGAACAAAAAGTTTCAAGAGTGAGATAACTAATTTTTAAGTACTCTGTGTTTTCCTTGCTTTTTAATCACATAATGTCACCACAGAAATATGGGCAGAGGTATTACCACTATAAAATGGAGGCAAGCACACAGCTCTATGTTTTATATAATTGGTATCTGGTGAATCTGTTATGTGAATACCAGAATGTGGATTCAGAATAGCTTGCGATAATTATGGAACAGAGTATGTTACTCCAGCTCATAGAGTAGGAGGAGGTGATGACCAGATCTCTCCACACAATATTAGACAAAAATTTTAACCCACAAAACAAAACTGGTTTTCAGTATGTGCATGCACTCCTATAATCATAACTGCAATTACAAAAGCTTGCTTGGGCGAGGGTAAAGAAATAATGCAATTTTCATGGTGAAATTTCTTCTATTTTTAAAGAACTGATCTTGAAAACAAATAGCAGTCCCATTGAATGTTTGTAGATCAGAGTACCAAAGGATTAAACTGTAATTATGGAATGTGTGAACCTTTCCATTGTGACATAATTGTGCAGCATTGTTGGAATATATTTAAATATTCTGAGAATCTACCAGCATTCCAGAATGTTAAGAGAAAATTTTCTTTACAGTATGGAGAAGATATTGTATGAAGAATTACTTTACTCCAATTAACATTACCAAGCGATAAATTACACTGGCACATTTGAAATTTTTGATGTCTGATGTTTTTCTTGGAGGCTATAGATATCCATTAATGTACAATGTTCTTATTGTTGAATTACATGAATTAGTTCTTCCGTACAGAAAACTGGGAAGAACAATTTTACTTACTAAAACATTTTATTTATGGAGGGTTGTATGTGAGAGAGGTGAGGATATGTTGCTTTAGAAATTTCAGGTTTGTAGCTGTTGCCATCATGTTACAGCATGGTGGAAGAATGAACCTATTGTGTACATTTACTTTGCTGCCTCAGCCTTCTATCAGAGAAGTTAATTATTCAGTATATCTGACAAAAAAAAAAAAAAAAGCTCCCTCTTCTGATCCCACTGTGATTTAGACTTCAGGTACAATCCAGAGTCTTAGGTTTTTGTGTTAGAAGAAAAGTGACATTCTTAGCCTTTTAGCTCCTCTCAGTTTTAATACTGTTTAATATTAGATTTCTCTTGGGGTTGGCCAATGAAATAAGTTATTCTTTCTCTCAGTAGACTCTAGCACTAGGTGTGCTTCTACCTTGATGGACAAGAGGTGCAAGAGGTGTGTTTCCCCCCCCTGCCCCCCCTTGAAAATGCCATTCTGGTAGGCACTTATTGCTAACTTTCCGGCTGCTGCAAGAATGACCGAGTCTTCTGAGACCAAAACAACCCCAAACAAACAAAACCAAAAACAAACCCCCCAAAACCAAAACAACAACAAAAAAACCCCAAACAAAATACCCCCAAACCACCCAAAACTGATTGCTGATAGGGAATTTTTTATCTTCTTATTTGATGAAGTTCACATATGAAATCTGTTTCCTTTTCATTTTGTTGTATTTGATTTTGAGCTAAGCAGCCATCACAAAGTGGGAGTGGGAGGAAAACAGGACAATAATTTAGAGTAGTGTTTTAAAGAAAGTGGCATAAATTAAGATAGCAGGATGCTCATGGCTCTGTTGTTTTCAGTGATTGCTACCATTTGTGGCAAAAATTACTGTGACAAAAAGACATCTTTTATTACAGAAAGATAAACACATAAAAGATTATCAAGTTATAATATTCGAAGGCTATCAGACATGAAACATTCATGAAATAAATGAGTTTTGAAAGCCATAGTTGGGTGTCTGGAGTGCAGGTGTCCGTGCCTATACAGCTGAGATATGCAACTGAACCAGCCACATTGTTTTGAGCTTTTAAAATCACAATGGCAGCTTGGATGAAATTTAGGCTTTGATTATTAACAATTGCAAAACCATAAACTGTATGGACTTGAAAGGAACAACTGAATTAATTTGCATTTTAAAAGAAAATATTCAGCTATGTGTTTAAACTGTGTAGGTACTTCAGTCCCATCCTGCACCCACTTGATGTGATTAACAGGGCACACACATGATATCCGTTGTGGGCGCCTCTACCATGAAGGGTGCCATCTCTGACGCTTAGAGGACTTGTTTGAAACAGTTGCATAGGCAAGGTTGTAAAATGTTGTAAGTAGTTGCCTGTGCTTGCAGGGGCCTTCACTAGGTGGTTTTTCAGTCCCGTGTTCAAGTACATAGGTATGTAATTTTGAACTGTGATGGCCCTATTATCCTCTAATTCTTCATAAGGAAAACCAGTTGTCTCTTCTTCTTTCAAACAAATGTTCTGTACGTGACAAAACAAATAGACCCATATCAGGTAAGTCCTTCACAAAGGCAAGGTCACAGTAAGTTGTAATACAAAATACATGATTCTTGGAAGAACAGAGAGTTTAATCTAAACTATGTTATGCAATGAACAAACCCCATTTTTTACAAAATACCAACCTGTTATGGTGAATGCAGAAATTTAAGTCAAGTGCTAGATAAGTTTCAAACAAAGAAATGATAGATTACTGTAGTATGAAAGCAGGAGAGCTAAGATAAGAAAAACCAAAGGGGTGGACTTGGTGTACAAAGTAATTTTTTCAATTTTGTAAGTTTATATTTATGAATAAATGTCTCCCAGGAAGAGAACTGAACACTGGTGTGAAATATGAAAAAAGGTAGAGAAAACTATAGACAAGTACATGTAGTAAATTTAAACTTTAAGATCTGTTCATGGACTATCTTTGGAAGCTTGATGTCACCCTCTAAATTTTGTATACCATTTGGATCGTTATCTATAGTACAGATTAAAAGTGAAATGCAAGATAATGAGTTTAAATAATAACCTAACTGGGCCAACAACATTTCTGATCCATTGATCCCATTTCCACAATCCTTGGCAAATCTCTCACTAACATTACCACTGACTTTCTTTAGAACCTCATGAACCATATTGTTGTACTTCTTAATGTAGTGGATTAGACATAGTTTATTAATTTATTTTACTGATGTGTTTATTAAGTGATTTAATTTTTTTCTGGTCAACTGGGAGTCTGTTCTCTGAGGCATCTCTGAGGTTTCATTACTGCTGGGAATAATTAGGAATTCTTTAGCAGGTAACACGACTGTAACAAATTTTGGTTTTCAGTGCTTTGCACTTTGACATTCACTTAAACTAGCTTTGAACAGCTGCTGCCTGATTAAGTAATATTTTGAATCCACTTTGCTAGGAGAGATGCTATCTTTGCACAGAAACAGGTAACTGAATAAGAACAGTTGGATATAGTCAAGAGGTACATAATGGAAGGAAACATCGTCCATTTACTGGTCTGGGTACATTGAAATGTCTATTGTATAATTCTCTTCATTAAAAGAGATTATTTTTAACATTGTATCTATTTGATTGCTGTGGGCATGCTAGTTTCTGGGACTGGTTAATGGACACACGCAGCACTCAGGATCTTGGTGAGGTACGCGTCTGAATGCATGAAGGATATCATTAAGGTGAAACTTGTACAAGGTTTTTTTAGTTATGGCAGTCACAGTTCTGATACACACAGGAAATTTTAAGAAAATTATCTTTATAATTCTGTCTTTGATCTTCTTCCTATTTTTAATCTGGTATTTCTTCTGTGTTGCCTTGCTCCCAAGGAGAATACATGTGTGAAATCTGAAATCAGTTGCTTTAATAGGCTTTGAATTACAGTCCTCTTGAACGTTCATTATGTATGCATGCACAGGTGTGTGTGATTACATTTGGCAGACCAAATCTTGTGGACATAGGAGTTAAAGCTGGTAACGGATTCACAGTTAAATTTTCAGAGAAGCATTCATGTATGTCAGCTCTGCTTTTAGTTAGAATTTTAAGAACCAATATATTTCCATCTTGAATTCTGTTATCCTAGTTTTTGTTGAAAATAATGGTTTCTAGTGTAGGAACATACAGTAGTGTACATTAGTTTATTCTAATATTTTAGAATATATTACAAATTTTTATGATCTTTTGTGATGTTAAATCGAGTAATTTCTTTTTGAGCCTTAAAATCACTATTTACTTCAGCTTACTAGCAACTTTTGAAAGTAAATTTGCCTCATATTTATCAGTAGCCTAATTTAAGTGCAAATGATCACAGCAAGTCATTATGATTAGTGAAACTGCAACCTACCGTAGTTTCGGACAGGAGTATTTTTTGAATCTGACATGTTCACAGTCTGCAGAAGTTTAATAAGAATGTCACATTCAGTGAGTAACATCTAGTGTTTCTCCTCTAACTGCAACATTTTGGATTACATTACATAAAATTTTAAATTTATGCTTTATCACATACGGCATCCTGACTTGATTAATTTTCTTAGGGGATAGTGTCTTAACTAGACAAGAAGAACCCAGGAAGATTTAAAGATAACAGTGTAAATGAAAGCATCTGCCATGATCAGCACTGGCTCTGAATTCTATAATTACTCACCATTTGATCAAATAATTTCATAACTTCAGCAGTGCAAAATTTTCCTTGTAGCTTATGTGGAGGATTTTATTGGTTATGTGAAATTGGTTTTAAAAAGACAAAGCAGGGGAGAGATATTAATTTTTAGGTGCATTTTGTCTGCATGTAATAACTCTGCTGATAGTTCACTATTTCAAAGAGTTTTAGACAGCCTATAGTGCAGATTTTAGCAAAGAAATAAGCCTTGTACAAAGTATCCACCACAATTTCCTTTTAATTTACTGAATCAGTGACTTAGTATGAGGTTCAAAGTTGCACAAGACAGAATGCATCTTGTGTCATTCTCATTTTGATAAGAAACTGTCTGACATTTTGAGAAATGACCTACTCTATAATCACAATCAGAATATATAAAAGCACTGTGATACAGAATTGTTTTCTTATTCAGACTGGACTCCTGTTCATAAGCTATTAACTGAGCTGTGAATTTCAGCTGATAAAGTCAGGCTGAGGGTTTTTTGTGAACTTGTCTTGAGGTATTGTAGAGAGCCATATCAGCAGGATATTCAGGTGCACAGAATGTGAATTCTCTTGGGAAAAAGTGAATAAAATGAATAGCATAATTAACCCTGTAAGAAATGGTTTCCAGGGGTGATTCAGACATTTGATTTTCTTAGGGGGTGGTATTTAATATTGTTGTTATCTTAGAAACAACATACTACAGTAAAATATAGTTACAGCATATCTGTGCACATCAGTCAATATAAACAGCATATTAGTGAGCTAGCAGAAAAGTCAAAGAAAATTCAGTGTCTGGTATAAAGTTGAGATCTGAACTAACATCTATTTGATGCAGCCTAAGTACCTCCCTCCCAACTTCAGCAAAATTTGAATCAGCTGCTTGCTTCCTCAAGTATTTTGACAGTTGCATAATCCGATATAGTGGCCCAGTTACAGATCCGAAGGCCAGCGCAGCGCTCAAAGGTATAGGACACTGGGAACTGTTAGAGGCTGCTGCACGTCGGTAAAGGCATAGGTGCTCCTTTGCCTTCCTGGAGGTGGCTGGGAGGATGACACAACACTCTGTCCACAGGAGATCCATCGGATCTCTGTGCTAGGTGGCAGTCACTCTGTGTTCATTCCTGATTTCCACAATCCTTTTGGACATGCCATACTTCTATTTTTTTTTGATAGACTCTTTTTGTTTTCTAGAAATGAGAGAAATGTGTCTTTATTGTTTGCTCTTGCATGGGTACATTTGTACTTGGGAATCACTTCTTTGTATACAGATTATGTATCTGAATAGAGAAGACCATCATTTAGATAAGTGGCTACATTCTTTTCATTTTCTTACTTTCAGGTAACTTAAAAATTCTTGATGTCAGTCATATTAGGTTATATCTTTCTATTGTCTTACTACTTTTTTAAAATGCATATCATGACGTAAAACATTAGCAAACTTGTAGTTGTGAATAAAATTATTAAAGGAATTTTGGCAACGGACAAATTATTCAAACTAGTGGTTTTGTTAATATATTTATCCTAACAACTTACGTAAGAGTTAACTTTAGCATTATTAAACTATTTTAACTGATGAGGCTTTCTTAGAAGCAGTACTAAAACTGCAAAGCTGTATCAGCAGAATGCAGGAGTCAATCTTCCATCAGTATTTTGCTGATTTGACAAGAAATAATGCTGAATAGGTGGTGTTAGGAAGACCCACCATGACTCAGAAGGACAATTACACAATTTATATGACCTAAATAAAAGAAATGTGATGGCTCCTTAAACTGGAAAATTGCTTTAGAGTTAGTGTGTGAACTTCGCTTGCCAAATGTATGTAACCATTCTGGTTTTGGAAGATCTAGTTTAACTTCAATACATGTTAAAAAAAGTTTCATATTTATAATAAATGGCAAAATGAAAATATTTTCAAAGACATCAAAGGAAAGCTTGATTTTTATAATTTTTTTTTGCTTTAAAATGTAACTCAAATACCTGTTCTTCAGCCTTCTAAAAGAAGACACTCAAGTGCAGAGATCCTTCAGAGCACAAGATAGGGTCTATGTACCCTGTTTAAGTATCTATACAAAGGTGTGATTAAAAAAAATGGAAATTGTGGTAGAGTCCTGTAAGACATTTTTGTTTTAATAACTTAAACTTTTAAATATAGAAAATTCCTCCTCCTTTCTCTTCCACAATCTGGAGTAGACCAATCGAACTTTGCTATGCTTCCTGAACAGGATTGCTGTTCTCTTCCTTGTATCTGGCACACAGTTATGAATCTTTGTGCTGTTTGTTTTTTTTTTTGTTTTGGGGTTTTTTTGGGTTTTTTTTGTTTTGTTTTGTTTTTTTGTTTTGTTTTCATTCTACAGAATTAATTGAATACACTGTCAATTTTCCCCTGTGACATCCATTATGACTAAGAACTGTTATGGATATGATTGCTCTTTCTGAATTATCCTGGGAACTAGAGATGTATCATTAGCCATTAACTGGTGAGAGTAATAGTGTACCTCTAATTCACTTGCACTTCTGCAAAGTTTCCACAATATCATGTGGAAATTTTTGAAAAATACTGCTGAATTAAAGTAATTACAAATGGCACTTTATGTAGAACAAGACTAGGGAAATATTATCTATTAATTAGTAGAGAACGTGTTTATGACACATCAGGCAGTGATTTAGGAAGCAGAAAGGGGAAATCTGGACACAATAGAATTTTGAAATTCTTTAAGAAGAAGAAGAATTTTTTGAAAAGACAGGATTGCTTGCTCACCAAAAAAATTTTGCTAACATGCCCTCCTAATTCATTGGATGTTCCAATTTCCAGTGGTGAAATTAAAAATAAAAACTGTAAAGAATAGAGAAAAATTGCAAAAAGGAGTATTAGATGTAAATTCATTTATATAAAGCTTGCTGTAGGAAATGAATATGGATAACCAAAGTTGACGGGACTATAAAAAGGAAAAAAAAAAAAAATAAAAGAGGACATCTTAGCATATGAATTAAAAAAAACCAGAACAAAACAAAACCAAATCAAAACAACAAACTAAAACCAAATAAAAAAAAATGACAAAAACCAAACCCACAGTACATTGTTCATAATTGTTTATGCTGCTTATCAGAAATAAATGGTCAAATTTCAAATATAGTTATAAAAAATAATAGTACCAAGCAAATATTCTATTCTGCTTTTCTGGTGATCATATTTTTATCATGTTAGGATGATGGATTTTTCTTCCCATTTCCAGCCAAAAGCTATGCAGAAAAAATATAGGTAAGTATTCCTAAAATACTGAAGATTACGGTTTTATACTGTAAGAAAAGTATTTCCATAACTATGCATTTCTTCCAATATAGAGTGAATATTGAGTTTTAAAGGGCTATTTAGTCCAGTGTGGAAAGATGTCACTAGAACAAATGGCTATTAATGGGGTGGCACCCAAATTTATGTTAGACATTGTTTATGGAAGAACAATTAAGCAGCAGAACAAACTATCAAGGAAAATATTGGACCTTGCATTTGATATATTCAAATAAAAAATGGATTTTTTTTCTGGAACGTAAGTCAGCTGAGGACAAGTTATGCTTCAGTTAAATATAAATTACTGATTTCAGTAGCTGAGGCAACCATGTGAGATTCTTGAGTGTCAAGGTTTGTTGCCTCTCATAGCTTTTGTATTATCTGTGAAGGATGGAAAAATACTTGATTTGATGTTTTCAGTCTTCATGTCTATTTATTTAATCTCTGTATTTTCTCCAGTACCAGGTACATTTTAAAATATGATTTAAATATGTTTACTGACATATCTCTTAGATTTCTTTTTTTCCAATACAACCATGTTATCATTGCGTTTTACAAGCAGCTATAGGTAAAGCATAGAACAGACAAGCGTTCTACGAAACTCTAGACATGTTGGTTGTCCTGCAGTTTACATACAGGGCAGCACAATGGTTGAACGTGCAATTCATATGTGTTTTTCCAGGCCTCCCTAGTATCAGCACTGTGGGATTGATTAATGTCCCTAATTTTAACACAGCTGTTATCCAATTACATACACAAAGCCATAATATTCATTTTAAAATAATGCATTGATTATATTTGATATCCATTGATGTTGTAGATGTTAATAAAACTGCTGTTCTGCCCATGTAAATGACCAAGCATTGCCTGTAGGGCATTAAGCAAACCCGCTGAAGATTAAAAAGAAGCTTGTGTTGTTTCCATAAGCTTTGGATCAGTGTGGAAATCCATGCAGTAATGTGAAAAGAGATCAAGCTCAGGAAGACTTTGAACTTAATTCTTTCACACTGGACTCTACAGTATTTATCTAAGAACTGTTAATTATAACTACTCGTGTTATATTGCCTGAGGCTTTTAAATCATTGCTTAGTTTGGAAGAAATCTGAACTTCACACAGCATAAAATAAAAGGAAAACAAATTATTTTCCCCTCCTTCAGTTCTCCAATTCTGCACAAAAGGCCTAACCAAGAATGCATCATTTGTCCTTGGTGTGAATTTAAGAAACAAACAATTGCAGACTGTTAAGAAAACTCATCAATTAGGATTTTAGAGAACAGTCCAATGTACTCCTGCAGTTAGACAACGTAAGGACTACTTTCAATTTTCACTTATCTGAGCCGTCCTTATCCCCATGAATAATGCCAGTGAATTCAATGAATTGCAGAGCCAAATGCTATATTAGTAAGGAAGTATTACGGAGTAAAAGGCTCAGGAAAAAGTATCCCTAACTGAGCGACTGAAACTTTGCTACATTGTGAACCAACGCTCCTACTTGCTGCAGAATACATCAGCAATAAATAAGGTTTGAGGATGTAATTTATTTTGATCTCCTTCTGTCACGCGTTGTTGGAGTCTTTTATTTTATGTTGCTAGTGTTTTGAAATCGTGGCAGATGATTATCATTACAGTGCATCCTAAACCATGTGTTACTGAATATCTATAAATTTCTGTTCTAATACGTTCCTATCACCGCCGTTATGGTTGCAAAGATCTTAATGTCACTTTAGTTAATTGTAGAAGCTGAATGATGTTGTCTAACTTCCAGTGATGCAGAAGAAAATATGCACTTGCATGCTGCTATTATTCGAATTGAATTTTCAAGCCGAACAGCAAAAAGTCTTTAGTTCACAGCATTTTTACACATAAATTTAAATAAGGTGCTGAACTGTGACATCCAGAACAAAAAAATTATGTGAACAGGTTGATAAGCTTGTAATCTGAAATACACTGGGCATTCTGAGACTATAAAGCAATACAATATTATAACCAACCTTTTTATAGTATCGAAATGATAATTTTTTTTTCAGTCTTTGAAGTTACTTCTTGGTGCATTGGTGAACTCCTGATTTACTCAATGTTGTGAAGGGAACATGCCAAGCAAATTTTTCTACCTTGCAGCATTAGCCACCTATGTCAGTTTTAATCCTATTCTCTCATCATTTTTTGTTTTCTTTCCCAAGCACTGTGAACTGAAGGAATTATAAATAACTTTTAGATGTTATCTGTTATATTTGTGATGATTTTTGACAGTCAGGCTTTGTATAAACTGTGTGAGAAAATAAAATCTTTCCTTTATATTTGTCTTATCTCTTGGATACCTTTCATGGATGTGGTAAGCCTTACTCTCCTTTTGGTCACATCCAGAACTTGCTAGTGCTACTTTCAAATTACTTATCTCATAAACCAGCACTTCCTGGACACCAGCTCAATATTTCATATGAAATCTTGCTTTCCTGAGTTTTTTATCTTGTGTTTGATAGTCTTATTCACACAAGAAGTTTAAAAATGCCAAAACATACTTCCCATGTTGCCTTGGTTTTGTTCGACAGCGATCTGCCGGTAGGTGCTACTTTTGGCTGGATCAGAAGACAGAAACACTTATTTCTGTGTTGGCAAGGACAATACCTGAGGAAGTGGCTGTATGTGGACTAAGATACAAATACTAAGAGGATTCATATTTTCTGAGAGTAACAGTTACTCTAACACAGTTCAAACCAGGTTTTATTTATTTCGCTCTGCTTGAAAAATTGAGTGAATCATCAGTTCTGGATAGCAAACGTTGTTTATGATTTGACAGAATAATTTTCAGAGATTAAGTATAAGCAGTAAAATGAAAATGCTATTTAGGAAGTTAACTACAAATCCATGGAACTTACTTCCTGATGGTTTTTTTTTTTTTGGTGTCATTAGTCTATTCATCCAGTTTCCACAGCTGAAAAATATTTTGAGTGTCAGTACAAAGGCAAGTGTTGTTTGAGGACTAGCACTACTGTTTTCAGCTTGTACATTGCTTGCTTGCTATTGTAAACCTTGATCTCGTTTACATGTAAACCTCATTCACGACTGAGGTTTTTGCTAGTCAGAAGGGTTTATGCCTTCTGTTCACACCTGGAAGACAAAACTGGAGAGGTGGCTGACATATACAAGGGTGCCAGTTTGTATTTACATTTTCCTAGTTAATTAATCCTAACAACATAGGAGGAGGTACCTTCTCCTTGTCAAGACTAGCAGAAGTGTAACATTTTTTCAGTTTGTAAGTGACAGAAGCATTTCAAGACTTTATTTTGATTGCCAGTTAGTTTTTGTCAGGCAGTAGTAGGACACTCTTACTGACTTTGACACCTTCATGCTTTTGAATGATGTAAACTATTTTTTAATTGAGTGAACTCAATTAGTGTGCTTTGGTATGCTGAATGATTTTGCACTATTGCCTCTACAGCATTCTTTACCGTCATAGCTATGACTCAAAAGAGATGCTCAAGACAAAGTTTCCTCTCTGTGAAACAGAGTGTTTTTGAAAGGTCATTCTCCTTCGAAACAGTTTGTGTCTCTTTTCCATCATCTGTTAGATAAGGGATTTGTCAACCTTCCAGGTAGTCTGTGTAGCTCACCGTCTGTGATGTGTGTTTCTGAAGGAGATAAAGGTTGTAATGATACTTTTTATAATGATTCAATTGTTATTAATTTGGGATGTGGCTGATGATAGGTTTAAGTAATTCAACACAACTCCTAACTATTGCATTTTTAAAAATTCTTGCCAGAGTTATGGAACAGTACTAATTTTCCTAAGTAAAATGTACTTCATCACTGAAATAAATGCCAAAAAAAAAAAAAAAAAAAAAAAAATCCCCCAGGCCGTTATGAAAGTGCAGGCTTGCCCTGGTTTCAGCTGCAGTAATGTTTATTTTCTTTCTAGTAGCCCGTATAGCACTGTATTTAGTATGAGAATAATGTTGATAACACACTGATGGTTTTAGCTGTTGCCAGGCAGTTGTAGTACCTACACTAAGTCAAGGACTTTTCAGCTTCCCACACCCTGCCAGGTGCAGCAGAAGCTGGGAGAGCCCAGCCAGGACACTGACCCAGACTGGCCAAAGGGATGTTCCCTGCCATACAACCTCATGCTCCAGATAGAACTGGGGAAGCGAGCTGGGAGGCGGGATCACTGCTCAGAAATGAACTGGGCATCGGGTTTTTTTCACAGGTGGTGACCAATTGCATTTGTGCATCATTTGGTTGTTGTTGTTATTATTATTTTATTATTATTCTCTTTCTTTGTTATCCTATTAAACTGTCTTTATCTCAACCTACAAGGTTTTTTTCCATTCTCCTCCCCATCCCACTGGGGAGGAGGGGTGAGCAAGTGGTTGTGTGGTGCTTAGTTGCTGGCTAGGGTTAAACCACGACAAGAGGCCAAATATCTTAAGAGTGTAGAGACCAAGGAACGATTGTATATACTAAACAAAATTAGCATGGTAATGCTCCCATACGTAAGTTGTGTGCAGATCTGATCAGATTCACATGTAAAGTTTTGGCATAGACACTGGAAGGTTATCTATATATGGTAACAAAAACTCTACTACTCTTTTCCTCTAATCTACACCTGGAGAAGCAGCTGCTAGGTTGTTACTACTCCTGAAGTAATTTATACTATGTGTAAATAGTGCATAAGTTATGCAGGGTAATGAGGTCCTCTTCTGGCTCCATAATCAACTATGAAACTTTTTCACCTTTTTTACTTTATAATAATCTCAGTAGTCATCACTTTATGGAAAGAAGCCACTTCAAAAAAATGCTGTTAAGTTAGCCTTGGTTAGCTTCCTTGCTCACCTACACTTTTTTTTTTTCTTTAGAAAACAAGCAGTTCTGAAGTGTCTCTGAAAGGAAACCTAACTGGATCACACTTTCTGCCAGCTGGCAGTTTATCATCAAAAAGATTGTTCTTTGATGATGTATTTAACGTGATGCGTTGTCCAAATCCTGTCTCCTTAGTGACATACTGCTGCAATGCATCATACTGCCGTAATACATCAAAGCATTCCTCACTTTGATGATGTTGTGTAACCACCAATGTATTTTTGTGACCAAAAGAACAATGAATCTTCATTAAAGTAGATGTATAATTCTACTGTTTATGAACTGCTTGCAAATGCAGACGACACACAGTTATTACATATCTAGTTTTTATTTGAAAAACAAACTGCATAGTACTGTCAGTGGCTTTTATAATTTACTTAAATGTGCTATTCAAACTAGATTGGCATGATGATTAGAACACCTACTCCTACTCCTTTTTTAATATGGCAGATTTCTGTTAAATTCTGTTTGCCACATAGCTGGCTGAGATGTACTGCTGCGTTGAGCTGTGCCAGTCCACATTTTTTTCAGATGCTTTGTTCTCTGCTCTGTGTGCTAGTGAGAAAGCTGTGCTTACCTTAAAGTGAACATATTGTGTCTTTTATACTTTCTCCTGTGTTCTTACAGCAATCATAACTGGATAATTGCTGCTCCTTAGACATAGTGTTGTAAGAGATGTAATCACATCAAATCTGTTGAGTGATTCTGTAATTATGTTTCATTTATTGTCTTCACTGAGATGTAGTATGAATATGCATAATCTTACTTTCCTTGATTAGCTGTTTGACCAATGTTGTTTTATAATCAATAGCTAAAATGAGAAGAATTGGAAAGTTTTAAAAGACAAGGGACAATACATTCTTCTTTTAGAAATCAGTATTCCAGTGGGGAAGTAGAAGAAAATGGGATTACAAAGTTGTAATGAGTAGCTTGGTATATATTGCTGTGCAGCTAAAGAAAAAGAAGTGAAAATATACGATAGAGTAAAGAACTTAAAACACACATTTGCTAAAGCCATCTATCATCACAGCATGGTTTCTGAAAAAAAGAAAATAATAGTAATAAAAACCCCCTAAATAAAACCAACATACCTGAGTATGAGGAAGTGTAAGAAGAGGAGAGAAAGAAGTGACTCTTATAGCTGAACCCATCTCTGAGTTTCTGTCAGAAGCTTGAGTCTGGATTTTGTAAAGCCCTTAAATTGTTTAAAAGTTCCTGAATTAGACATTTCCTCTTTCTGTGCTGCTGAACTGTTCAGTCTGAAGTCTATCAGTAGAAATAACAATTTTCTCACAGGCTTTGGTGTTCTGTTTCCACTGAGTCTGTGCTAACCTACTTCTGCTGACCTCTGTTGCCATGAGGAATCTGAATTAGAAAGAATAAGGTAGTATTTTAATAAAATGTTAATATAAGAAGATGTAGGCTTAAGTTGCTTGACTCAGTGATTTTGGATTTAAAATTCTGTAGTCTAATAGTATTACCTATTAGCAAGTGAAAGTCAATCAAATTGATGGTGCTTGGAACACCCTCTATAGCATACATGGAAACCTGTATATGGAAATAATAAAATAGATAAAATAGCTACATACTTGCATTCTAGTTTGCACACTACAGCGATGTTCCCTGTTTACTGTTTATACAAAACAATATTCTTGGTCTACCAAGATTCTCTTGGTAATTTTTTCCAAGATGACGACTATCCTGCTTTGTTTCAGTTTCTGAAATGCTGTTTGCTGGTATTTATGAAACAGCATATTTAGTCTTAGTATGCTTTTAAGGCAATTTTTTCTAGATTTGTAGCTGAATTCAGACTATTTCTATGAGATCTAAAGTAGTTCTTAATCTAATATAATCATGGCATTTGAAACAATGTAGAAATTCTTTTACCAAACAACTCACATTATTAATAAGGATGATTACCACCTGTAGCCAGCTCGAAAAAACCTCACTTTAAGTCACTGGCAATCTATATAAAAGGATCATTAAATGAACCATGGGATGGGTACCTGTTTTAGTGCTCTATTTACACTGAAAGGAAAAGGAAAAGAAAAGGGATGAGGCAGTAGTGGTATTTTTAATCTATAGCACTTTAAATTGGCTTTACGTTCATTCAGGTTAGAAACGCTATTTTAGTTGCATGAGAGTATTACGCCTGTATTCCTCATCCCTCCAATCGGTAACTGAGATTGAGATTTGTATCCAATTAAACTTGGTTTCTAATACCTGAAGATGTAAGATCTTGGAATTAATATGTAGCATGTCATTGGAACAATGTGCAACCCACCTACTTTGAGAATTTCTCAATATTTTAATAGTGGGAAGAGAAGAGGAAATGGATTCCTGCTGTGGTAAATATCAGCTTTTTCTTCTTTCTTTCTTTCTTTCTTTCTTTCTTTCTTTCTTTCTTTCTTTCTTCTCATTGAAGATCATGTTATATTTCTTGTATTTCCCTTTTAAGTTTCTTGGTGAGTATGGAGTACAGGAATTAATTTAATTTAATTTGTCTTCTAAGCCTTGTTCCTATGTGTAAATTTCTATCATCATCTCCTTATGGTTCAGCTGCTTTCCTCATTGATCTCTTCCACTCTGCATATTTAAATAATCTTGTATTGTTTCCATTCACTTCCAGAACAATACTGTAGTCACTGACAGTTTTACTTTCCTAATGAGATTTTAGAGCATTTCTGCTTGACTTCACCCTTGTCTCTTTAAAATTATGTATACTCAATTCTGTCATTCACTAACTTCTGCGTAACAGAAAATATACTGTGTCTCAGTAGGACTTGAGTGGTTACAACATCTAATTGATCTTAGATACTTTATTAGATTTAAATAGTTAAATACATCCTGAAACAGGATATGTATTCTCTGTTAAATCCCCTATTTTCTTCAAAATCTGTATTAGTAATTTCATTATCTCAATTAATTCTTTTCATTAATGTCAATATATTTCCGATATTTCCTCTTTCAAATTCTAGTGTTCTCAACTTTTTCCTGAAATAATAGATATATTTATTCAGCTATACAACTTAGCAATGTTTCTGAGTTCCAGTCGCTGGAAAATGAAAGATAGTTAATGAATGATGTAAAAACATTAAGCTCCAGTACTGCTACAATAAAGGTCATATTGTGGAACAGTTATCTGCAAGCCAGTGAGCTATTTAAATCATATTTAATGGTAAGTAATCAGATCACATGGAGAATAGTCAGGGTATCACATACGGCTTCTGAAAGCTGTGCAGTTTTAACCTTGAACTTGAAGGCAGGAAAACAAGTTGTTCTGCTTGCTCTCTGTTGTTCAAAAGCAGAAATGTTGAAAGAAAACTTCATTACAATTTCTTCATCATATAGGTCATTAACAATGATAAACGCTGAACATTTAATAGGCTCATTATCTCTAAATAAGGAAAAGTTTGGATATTCATTCCTCAGGCTTCTAATTCCTTATCAGGGTTTTTACTGCAGTTTGTGGGAAGGATACTGTCACAGTCAGTTCTTGCAGTAGATTTAACGTTCCTCAATCTGGTCAAACAGTGGACATGGAACTTGCCGCCATGGTTCAAAACACAGTTTCTAGAGATGAACTCTGTTTCCAATAGAGGCCATAAGCAGCTAGAGTACGAACAGGAAAGAGCATGTATACTTCTCCTTAATATTCTCCCCAAATCTGCCAGTTTTCAGAGTGGGAATTTCTAGGTCTGTAAGCGAGAGGTTACATAGTGCCATTGGTAAATCAGTTCATTTATCCCTGAGTTAGGTTCAGTTCTGGGGATTTGTTAATGTTCATTCTGTCTATTTGTACCATAGCATCTTCCGCAGCTATTTCAGCTTTAAACGGAGCTCTGCTGATTTTCCTGTCTTTCTCCTCTTCTCCAGCTTCCACCCTTCCCTGGAAGTAAAAAGGACCAGTGTCAGATTCTCCCTAAAAGCCTTCACAGTTAATGTTGATGTAAATAATTAATTTAGCTTTTCTACAATGGTTTTGTGCTTTCTTAGTGTGTTTTTATACTCTGGTTGCCAGCTGACCCTACAGATTCCCTGTCTAGTTTGTTATTTGTGATGTATTGAAAGGATTAGTTTTGATTCCTTTAGAATAGTGACTTCCTAAATTCTCTTTTAGCCAGTCTCACCATGTTTTTACATTTCCTCTGCTGCACTTCATGATCTTCTGTTATCTTCATTCGCATACAACTGCAGTACTTCATCCCTGGAAGTGTTCAAGGCCAGGTTGGATGGGGCTTTGGGCAACCTGCTCTAGTGGAGGGTGTCCCTGCCCATGGCAGGGGGGTTGGAACTAGATGGTCTTTGAGGTCCCTTCCAGCCCAAACCTGTCTATGGCTCTATGATTCTATGATCCTATGATCCTATAGCTTTCATAATCCTGGTATTCTCCATCACTTAGCCTTTACTGAAGCTGTTTTCTAATAAGTGGAGTGCACACACACTGTGCTTCCACATGGTTGTCCTTCAGTAGTCTCTACACTCCTTCTAAGGATTTATTTCTCCTAACTCCCCTTTAACCTAATTTTTATAATGTTCCTTATTTCCCATGGTTTTCCTTTTTGAAGATTAGCACACTTGGTCTTTGCTCCTAGAATCTGCTGCATATAATAAGATTTTGTGATCACTGTTACAAAGCTGGAACTTCTGAATGAGAGATTTGAAAGTGCTATGAGATTTTTAACTAGATTCCACACATCACGTAGATCCAAGTCAAGACTCGCTAACCAGCTCTTCTTTGATACAATCCTCAATAACATTTACAAGTTTTATCTCTGTTATGATGGTATCCTGACATGATATTTGTCCAGATTACAGAACAGTGAAAATTACCTGTTGGAATTTATTTGCCTCCCTTGATGCCTCACTGATATCTCTAAGCATATTGCATATAGTGTGTGTGTGTGACATGGATGGTTCATTGATGATATCATCCCTGAATCATATTTTTCAAATTTAGGCTTGGAATTGTACACCATGCAGATTTTGTGTTAATCGACCAGTTGGTTAATTTGTTAATTTGATTTGATATTAAACTTTCTTTAAGACAGAGGATTACTGTTCCTATAGTTTGGGTTACTCTGTCTTTCCTGTATATTTTGTATTCTGCTCTCATACTGTTACATTGATTGTCTGACTTCCATGAGCTTCCGACATGTCTGGTATATTAATATCTTAATTTGGATCACACATTCCAATTTCTCCATCTTAGTTCTTAGGCTTCCAACATTTACAAAGTGGCAGACATACTATTGATCGGTTACATTTCTTGACACTCTTTTAAAATGGCAATCTGTTTGTTTCCTATTTCCATATTTGATTATTTCTATCCCCTGACCTATCCTTCTCTTGAGAATACAGAATTTTTGTGTCTTCATCTTTACAAATGTTATCTTAAACCCTTGTACTTCTGTGCCTGTCAGCGTTCCCTCACTCCTCAATGTAAAGTTCACCCTCAGCCCTGTTTATTTTGATCATCAGCACCCTGGTTCCTTACAGCTGAGATCAGGTCCTTTCCTTACATCAGAAGTGCCTTCGGTTCCTGAAAAATTGAATAATCCTCCTTACACGTTCTGAAACTGCATTTCCATCGCTCTTCCTGGACATGTGTGGCTACTAAGAACACTTCAGAGATGCTAGCAGAGACCTTGGTTGTCTTTTCCAGAACTCTGTATTTTGTGTCTGAAATTTGTCTCTTGCCTATTTCATTAATATACATGGAGAAAACAATTACAGGCCTCTCACCATTGTTTCCAAGCTGGTTCCTTTTGAGGTCTGTACCTTCTTGCCTGGTAGGTATATTTTCTTCTTTGGACTCGGAAACCCAGAAGCCTATTTGCCTGAGAAAGGCGTCTTCCACCAATGCAATCTCTTTTCTGTTTCCACACAGGCATTCTTAGTGCTGGATGTTCTCCAGTGGAGATGTCTGTGCCTTGTGTTTGTTCCCCCTTTGCTAGCCTCTGATGTTTCTGAACTGTCCTCTGAACCTCTTCACTTCTCCATTCCCTTCTTGAGCAGGACTGCATCTGCCAGTTGGATCTGATCAGCTCTGCTGCCTGGCCACTGCTTGGGCTGAGGCTGAAGGGATTTCCTTGACCCTCTGTGTCTGTCTGAGTTCTTTCAAATCAAACAGGGCTGAACTTCTCCCTCAGGGGACTGTGTGAAGTCGGTACCATTCATTTATGCACATACACCCTTCTCCTAGATGAGGTAGGTGTTGATTTTGATGCTTGACACAGTAACTTGCATGTTTAATCCTATTGATGTTTTCTCTTTCTTTGACTGGACGCAAGAGCATTTCTCAAACTTGTCTTCCATCTCCAGTGGTTCTGTTCACCTCTCCTCCTGATGTTCTCCTCTGGACTGAAAGTTGCAGAGCCATCTGGCTCCTATTACCTGTCACTGAACTCCCGTTGCAATGAAACTGCTACTTACCTGCTCATTTTATTTAGTCTCTGCGCATTCACTGAAGATCTCTTTGCTTTGGAGAAGTACAGAACATTTTTGTTCTGGGAGAAGGAGAATTTATATTGATAATTAATCACAGGCTTTGTGTATGATCGTATGATACAGTAACTTTTTTAAGGGCAGATTTTTGTTATATGAATGCCATTCACACAAATTGTCTTCATGTTCCACCTCATATACTAAAGCCTTACTCAGCGCGTGATCCATGAATGGTAATCTGCATGAGAAACTGCTGCAGAATTGGAGCCAGAGGAGAAAAGCAATGCATTTAAATTTATAATAAAAAGCAAAGTAACGTAATGGAATATGTTGCAGGGAACTTCGAGTCCCAACAGGTTTTACTCCACTTTTTTTTCTTCTAATTTGAAGATAGTTGCTGTCTTTAAGTTTTCACTTGTAACAAGTATTTGAAACTCACAACCTATAATGATGTTTCCTTCTGTTCATATAGGTGTTTTTAGTGATAACAGTTATTTTTAGAGTTTTAAATGTAGACATTTATTTGCATACACTTCTTAAGTCATAAATGCAGATTGCTTATGTGTCTAAGCAAATTAGGGATAATTACACACAATAAGAACATCATCTGTACATACTAATATCTGTTCTGAGTATCATGTCCATTCTTGCACAAATAACTAGTGGGTATCTGCCTCATTGTGGAGCATCCATATGGTCTCATTTTGCACCTACATAACAGCAAGAAGCAAGAATTTTCCAATTTGCAACTAGGAAACCATGATACTTGATGCAAAAAGTAAAAGACTGTTTTCCAACTGCATTTTTTCTATTGCTTTACATTTATATAAAGTGAATATGAAGTAAAAAAAAAAAAAGTGATATTACTGTATCTTTTTAAAAAATGCAAACACATAAATGACTATATAAGGTGCAACAATTGATATGGAATATAATGTAGGGTTTTGCTTTTACTTTGAGAATGTGGTTATATTAATTGCTATATGTGAGTACATTAATGTATATAATTACATCAAAGTATATGTTTTAATTAATGATGCAAACTCCTGGTAACTACAGTACCTGGTCACATTTGTGAATATTTCAACATATACTTTCTTGCCTTAGTGTTATTGTCTCATAAAAATCCTGACTGGAAATATGTAGGTCCTGGTAATATACTATATGCTGTCAGAGTTTGTGTTTGAAGGACAACAGAAACAATCCTAGGATCTAAACTTGTATATGAAAATCACATAGGGTGTGGTGGTGGGGGTTTTTTTTTTTTTTTGTTTTTGTTTTTTTTTTTTTAAGATATCCCTGTTTTCTGCTCAAGATTGTCAATCCCAATTGGCAGAATTGCTCATTCTGGCAATCATCATCAATGGGCAGCCAGGGTAGTTTCAACAGCATTTGCCATTTTTTAAAAATAATTGGAAAAGCCTTTTGCTATTGGCAAATGATGAGGAGGCATGTCTCCCCTCCCCACTGTTTCTGTTGCAAATGTTATGCATAAACAATCAAATTACTAAGATTTGTTTGCAACATTATTTTAACTAATTCATAAAACCAAAGAAGGAATACTTCTAAATATCACTTATGCGAAGAAATTTTATTCACTTAGATATAGTATGTAATGTTGAGATCTTTGACATTTAATGACATTAGAAATCCCTAAATCCTATTCAACTTCTACCAAGTGATTAACATCTATGCTAATTAAATGGACATAATGGTAATATACTCCTTGGTAGCATAGTCATTAAAATAATACAGTTTCTGTTGGCCTGTTCTCCTAATATTATTCAATTACAGACAATTTAATTTTCAAAAGGAAATTCTAGTCTACTAAATCATGCATTTATAGAAATTCTCTCCTAATGAGGACATGTAGAGGAACAGTATTCACTGAGACCTTTTATGTGTGTGCATATTCACATCAATATGGACTTTCTTCAAAGATATGTCTATGTAATATAGGAGTGATTATGCTTAAATGCATGTTGTGGGTTTGTTTAGTAAACAAAACCACCATGTTTGCATCTTTTTAAAAAAAAAAAAATTGTTTTCCTTTCAAGAATAAATGAATGAATAGGATTCATAAGGACTCTTTTGGAAAGCAAATACGATGTTTCCATACTTGAGGAATTTTATACAACTATTGGTGAATACTCATCCTGTGTGTAGGATAGAGAAGGACACAGCTTGATGCCCTGCGTCCTTTCCAGCATCTGACTGACAGAACTGAGCACCGTAAGGAAGTGCACTTATTCTTCTCGATTAGGATGTGCAAATTAAGTGCAGACAGTTGCAATGTATCCTCGTTCTTTGCAGTCTGCCTGACTGGAGCTGGAAGGAAGGTGCCTCCAGTTTCTAAAAGAACAGTTTACTTCCAGTGCCATTCCTTGAGTCTGTCTTTCGGATTTACTCTGCGCCTCATCTATTGTCTGGTGATGCCCTTTTCAATATCTGTTGCAGTATAAAACATGGTCAGAGTTACTGATTATCCAAAGTTGAATTCAGAATGGCCTTTCTGTTGACATTTCAAATTTCAGCATACTTCAACGCACTTTAGCTTTTAACAACTGCACTTGGAAACTCATCAAGTTAATGTAGAAGAGAAGATACATATTGAGTTGCACCAGTGATAAACCCATTGATTTCATGGCAGAACTGACTCAGACTTTTGTACATGCCAATTTTTTAAGGGTGAATTGCTGAAAAATTTTAAATGTATCCCTTCTGCCAGTATTCTCTATGCTAGGTTTTATGATGGCTTCCAATACATACATAAAAGTTATGTCTGCAAAGGAACTCATAGGCTATAATCAGTTACCTCAATTTTCTGCTTCTTTTCCTGTCGGTGTTGCCACACATATGTCAGCAGTTAAAGTTGCATGGAATTCTTTGAAAGAGAAAATAAATCCTTGATATGTCTGGTCATCGGCACTTAGCATTAGCAGCACCACTTTTGTAACCTTTCAGTTGCTTCATTCACCTGAAAAATCTGAAAGTTACAAAGCAGCAACCTTCCGACTGGGATTTATTTCTGTGAGTTTTTAGAAGGAACACTTTCTACAAACCTTATTATTTAATGAATAAATCTATGAAAGAGGCTTCAGATCATGGACGTTTCTAATGAAATAAAGTAAACTTAATTATCCCAATGGTCATTTGTAACAGCAAAGAGATGGTGAAGCTTCCTACAGGGATAAAAATGGAACTGACAGAGTGGAGGAGAAAGAAAGGAGAAAGAACTAGGATTTGAAACTCCCTGACCCAACCAATTCCCAATAGCTTTTTAGACACAGTTTGTGGTCCTTTCAAGTGCTCTGAGTTAATCACCATTTGCAGAAGTTAGAACAGGGCTCACTTAACACTCCAAACGAAGTCTTAAAAAATGGAGGAATTAGCAGGTAAACCTGGCTGCTGGGTAACGTGCTGTTACTGCAGGTTGCAGGGCCCTTTATACAATTCAGTCTATAAGGCACTCTGAAAAATAAGACAGGGAAAAAAATTATCAGCTGACAAAACCAGCAGCAATTGATTGAAGATATTTAACTTTTTATGCTCATTTTGAATTTTATTTAATAGGAACAGTTTTTTCAGTCTAAGACTATCGCCTAAGTTGTAATATAAATTACTTCGATTCCAAAGGGAAGGAAGAGCCCCAGTGAACTGTGTTTCGTTTTAAACAAAATTGTCTTTATCTTGTAGCTACAGTCTGGTAGACTGTGAATTTCATTTGACAACGGAGGACAAGAGAAGAGTGACTCTGAGTTTAGTTTTATTCTATGGTTACTTACGTACTGAAGTCATCCCTGACTCTTATTGACTCTCACCAGTTCAGGAGAAAACTTGATGTAGTGTCTTTCCCTTTAGGGAATGGTCTTGTGTAGGAACACAACAGTTCACTGATATTTGTTTCTTTCTTTTCTCACAAAACTAGCAAAGGCCCTGCTTTTAAAATCTAATTAATTTTAAAAAATGTAGACCTGCAGTGAAAAATACTTTTTTTTTTTTTTGTAGTTCAATTTGCCATCCTGCTGCTAGCAGTACTGTTATCAAAGTAGATGTTACTAATGATGTTTATTAGCACATTCACATGTGGATATGGACAGGAGTAGAAAAAGAGATTTTTCCAAGCAAAAAATAGGAATTTAATTTAGAATTTCAGACATTTGTGTGGAATATATATGTTACCTCTGTAATTTTTCTGAAATTGCATGTGTGTTTTCCTCTGTGTGACTTCATTGTGAAGTTCAGAACTGATCCCGAGTTCCTGCAAATGTAAACTCTGCTGTTTAAATTTATCGTCTTCCTGCTGGAGCTTCTTAATGTCCCTCTCCCTCTTGTGGTTCTTTAGATCCGTTCAGTCATTTATTTTGTCATTTGTTCAGTCATTTATTTTGTCATTTATTCAGTGGGAGTCTGGGCAAACTCAGTGACTTCTTAGGTGCATTCCTCTCCCTTGTACTTTAGTCCATTTTGTTACTATTTTGGGCAGAGCTTATTTGGTAAGTGTAAGTTTGAAATTGTGCCTGTGAATTGCCTTGTCTGCAGGGAAGAGATGATTCCGATTCTATTATAATTACTGAAACTTCTTGCTACAGAAGAAAGACTTGATCTGTTTAAAAGAAAGCCACAGCTACAAAACCACCACAAGGAGACAAGCATAAATTTCTAACGGCAAAAAAAAGCGCTTCTGGCTTTCATTGTGGGCGTCCTTTCTGCTCTACTTTAGACCAGGTGGAAGAACGAGGTGTGGGATAGCGGTGGAGAGCGGACGGAGGTCTGGCCGCTCCCTGCCTGCTGGAGCAGCAGCGGCTTTGATGGACTCCTCGTGGGCAACTCAAACTGGAGGTTGTTGAGCCCTCACCGTGTCGCAGCTCTTCGAATACAAAAGGTGTCTCACACAGCCTCCTCCACACCAAGCACAGCCTCTTCTCCTGCCCCTGCAGCCTCCTTCCAAGTATCGCTATTTCAAATATTATCATTTCCCCTGTTATTTACTTGTCTGTCTGTTTGTCTGTTGGAAAATTCTGTCTGTAGGTATGTGTAATGCTTTCAAGACAAGCCAAAATTTTTTATTGTTTTGGATACATTTAAGCCTTCTGTGTGCTGACAAGGGAGGAGCGAGGGGAAGCTGTGACTTAAAACAGCTGATACGAGTTACTTGAAATGAAAATACATTTGAACCAGGTTCTTATACATTGTTATGAACTTGGAATTGATTTTCTCAGTGGGAAGATACAGGAACATAGCCATGGAAGGCTTCCAAATCCTAAATCGGAAAGCTGAAATCCTTTATTTTTATTTGAAAAATCTGCAGGACTATGCAATTTAGAAAGGAAGGCTAAGATATCTGTAGTGGTAAATATGTAACATGGTACAACATAAACTTTGTTTTGTATTTTATTCTCTCAAAACAATTTTGAAACGTAAGGTGACCAAAGGAATATTTCATTTTGCAGATAAAGGTGGGGAGTGACTGCATTTTATGTCACGTTAGGGGAGAAAAAGGATTTTAATACGTTTATGATTTTGCTTGCAGCCTTAACCTCTGTATGTGTAACTTTGGAGAAATGTGTTGCATAGCTGCTTTTTCCTTCACATAGAACTGTGCAGTTTCAAAAACAGAGGGGAAAGTAATAAAATAAAATAAAATAAAATAAAATAAAATAAAATAAAATACTTGAAACTGTTTGGCTAGGTTGCAGCAAAAACCTGTTTCTTGATCCAAAGTGTACTGACTTCAGGAAGTTTTTTACCTTTTCCAGGCCTTTGTTATCAAGCCTTCCAGGAGGTTGCTTCTCTGCAGACTTCTAAGAACTCCACAAGAAGGGGCTACAGATAGTAGCCTGTGGTAAGTTGCTTTCTAAAAGTGTAAAATAAAGTAGGAGACCATTCGTTAAGGCAAAATAACTGGCATCTGCACTTTATATTCTTGAGTTTCATGTACTGACCTCCAAAATTGTGCCTTAGCTGTCAGAATAGCAATGTATAGAAATTTATTTCTATGGGAATTGGCAACTTAACATTTTCTCAAGAAAACTGGTTGCTTTAAAATATATTTTAATATATGCTTAACAATAGATGTATAACAGATATTTTATTTACATCCTGGCTACAGTAAACATCAAGAATCATATGCCCAGTTTTTAAGAAGACTGTAGTGAATATTTCTTTAAGAGTTTTTCATTGTGTAACATATTTTAGATTATTTATTTCTTTGTTTTTTGCTGTCATCTCAATTGACTTCGATGGTGATAAATAAACTAGCCCTTTATTTTTAAAAACAATCATATTCCAAGGCTTATGAGCTGAAGAGAAAAATTAGAATAAAACAAAAATAATTACATTTTTGTATGGAGCATTTCAGACTGGAAGAAAAGTATTTGTAAAGTTAAGAGCAGCTCGCATCGCTTGACTTAAGTCTCATTTATTACACTTTATTGTTCCTGAAGTTAATATTTACCATTTACTTTATATATATACATATTTCTATGTGTATTTTGTACATGGTTTTAACCATTTGAGTTTAGCTGCAGCACACTTTTGCATGAAGTATGTGGTGTTGAGTAATTTATAAAATGGTTTTTAAAGATTGGAAGCAGACTGCTGAACCAAATAATTGCTGTTAATGAAATTCATTATATTATTTTAATAACAATACAAAATATTTGTATTGCAGCCTAGAGCTTGGCATGACATCACTATAAAGCAAGATTGCTATCAGGAACAGCATTTATCAACAGGAACATTAAAATCTCATTTAAAATGTAAGCTCCTTCCTTTGTATCATCTGTTCTTTTTCCCAAAGTGTTATTCTTCTGGTTTATTATTCACCTTTTCACTGTTCAAATACTCAGTAGTTTCACATCCTATTTTTCATGTTTCCTCTTGATATTTTTCAGACAGTTGGTGCTGTAGTATCTTGGATCATTAAATGCATTAAATCCTCTTTGCTCAAAAAAGACAACCCATTGTAGGAAACAACTTGCATTCTCTTTTATTACCTAATTGCATTTGCAGAAACCATTTTGAAGAAGATATATTTTATCTTATTGTCTGCTCCTTCTTTTGATATACTTTATTTTTAGTTCATCAGAATGATTTCTATCGGTGTTTTTTCCCCCATTCACTACTTTGAAGTATAGCACCATATTTGGCTTTTCAAAAATTGTTTCCAAATCTCTAATTTTTTCAAAACAAAAGCCAAACTCCATAGCACTCCTTTCTTATGAGAAACAGAGCTTTACCTTGGATTCTAATGCATCTTAAATGCAAATTAAAATTTCTCTTCATTCACGAATGACCATTCAGCAACCTCCTCTAAATTCTTTTCTATATATTCCATCTTCTCTTCTGTCTTTGTTCTTCTTGCTGTTCACATTTTTTGACCTTAAAACGTAGACTAAATAATGCTGCCTAAATAGTTAACTTGCCTCTGCCTTTGAATGGGGAAAGACAATTCCTTAACGCTGACCTAATTTTATCCATTCATTAGAGAAAAATTATCAGGGTGAGGGTTATTACTAAATCTAACCAGAATGAAAGATGGGTAATGAGTATGCTGTAACATGCAAGGATGACTTTGCAGCATGCCACCAGTTCCTCCCAAAGCATTTATTTGATGGCACTAGGTGTGGTACCCAGATCATAAGAGCAAAATCATTGCAAGCATTTCATGATGAGCTAACTGGCAACCAAGATCTGAAGGCACAAAAGGAATAGGGGCTTCCTAAGGATTTTAAATCCATAGGAAAATAGTAGCTGGCATGTGTTGATAGCTGGGAAAACAGCTGGACAAAAAAAAAAAAACGACAACTCTGAAACAGCATCTGCAGATGCTGATTATCAGTTTAAGGTTGTGACAGTTCTTACTTTCAGTGTGAACTCTCATTTCGCCAAGTAACTGACAAGTTATAAACACTGATAAATGGAGTATGGAAATCCTAAAATATATTTTGTATTGCTCTTGGCTTCATCTGATAATCAGTTTTTGTTAAATTCCAAGCTCACTCAATACTTTCAGAATTCCTATTTTCAGCATGAAATACTATTTCATATGTGACGATGATAGCTGCTTGTTTACTGTGATTATACACACTGAAGAACAGCCGATTTGGTTGATGATTAAGTATTGAGGTATATTAAATCTTTCTGTCTGTTTTTAAAATTCAACTACCTCGTGCTGGAAGGAGAAAGATTACCAGCAGGTAAAGTTTTGTTCAAGTGATAATGATAGTACATCATATAAATAAGTGAATACAGATACAGAAGCCTTTGGTGCAATTGAATTGTGAAAGAGGATAAACAGTGAAATATCATCGTACTTAAATGGCTCTTGAATAAATGGGGTTTTTTTTGAACTGTTAAGTTATGTGGCCTTCCTGTATAACAGTGAACCTATGACATGGTTTTCTTATTGGTGCTCAGTCACCAGTCGTAAGTATAATACGCAAGCTGGTATGGAGTAAGGAGGATCTGGTTTTGAGCACTGTGGAATACTGTAGCACAGCACAGAAATTTTGGTATCCTTTGAGGCCTCAACTTTTTCCCTTGCCCTGTTGCTTCAGCTCCTATGTGCTGTTCTTCACATTGTTGCCAAGAAGGGTATAAGAGGATCTGTTTCCTCTTCTCTTGCATTGATTCTTCTATTGGAACCACTTATAGATGCTCCTTTTTAATACAAGACTAGGAGCCATGCCTACAGCAGTAGAGATCAGTCTATGACTTCATTCACCATTTATTCAAAGGTGGTGATACTCCACGACCAGTGTGAACTTAGCAGTATTCCTGGGAAGGGTGGGAGCATGCCAAGATGAGGAAAGAATGAAGGTCAAGTTCAGGGTTTTTGCAGAGTGTATAGATTAAATGACTAGAGGGAAATACTGAGCCTACAGAGTGAAAATATTCAGTTTACAGACCTGAGTCATTGCAAATATAGTTATGTTGTCTTCTTTATTTGTTAATCCATCATTTCTTACACTCAATTACAAAAAGAGAAAAATAAATACATGAAGGATGATGTAGTTTGGGCTAGCACAAAAATAACCCTTGTAACTGTGAGATAAGTGAAACACTGGGACCAGGCAGTTAAGGAGGTGAGATACCTTCCTCGCTGGTTGTTTTCAAGGTGATCATGTTCATTGCAGGTGAATGAACGTGAGATTCTTGCTTACCCTGACACTCCTAAAATTTGGCCCAAACCAAAAAACTTGGTGCAGTTGGGTTGCACAACTTTCTGGACTCACTTACTCTTTCTTTGCTCGCTATAACCTAGTAGGATGGATCCTTTCTTCTCATCTATATCCCTGCTTTCCTCTTTGCTGCCTAGCTGTACCCTGATTGACGAGACTGGAGTGTCCAGTACTGTTAGAAAAATGGTTAGCAGTCCATCACACACAAAGACTTAATCTTCAGTTTTCCTCTCACCTCCATGAAACAGGAGGGGAAGGAAAAAAGCCTCTGCAAACCATTTATGCATTTCACTTAAAGCAGTAGAAATACTGCATATAAGTTATTTCAAAGTAAAGGACATGTTGCACGATTCAAATAAAAGGAAATAAAATGAAAAAGTGTTTAGCGACTGATTATTTCAAAATTACAGCAAAAATGAGTGCAATAAATGAATGTTCAGATGTTAGGAACTGTCAAGTTCAGTATGTAAGCCTGAGCTGTGCACAATAAAATAAAATCATGCAGTGACATATTTTTCTTCCTACGTGCTTGAAATTTTCCCATAAGGAATTTCAGCGGTACAGAGTGTTTTCTCAGTTCCTTTGTTCCCCCTGCATTTAGAACACTTTGACAAAGATTTAAATAATGACTCCCTTTCCCAAATTCTGGAATTTTAAAGATATTACAGTATGTATTAAGATAGTCATGTGAAGAGTTACATATGCATGTATGAATTCCATTTTAATAATAGAATAAATGCAGTGAGCCACACAAACAGAAATCAAGAAAGGTGAAAAAAAAAAAAAGGCAAACATTTTCCTTCATTCAAATATTGTGATGTAACACTACAATCTAGATATAGATTAATATAATCTTTACTTCTGCTAATCAATTATTTCTTCTATTTTAAGAAATACTTTCTTGATAGCAGCCTAAACCAGGTGTTATTTTCTGAACTATTGCTTTATTAGTTAGATTTATTCCTAATCTTTCAGTTTTAGGATGTAGGTTATACATTGGCTATATAAACCTTTACAGCTAGTAAGAAAATTATTCAGTATAAAATCCATTAGAAAGAGATTACTTTATTCAGAACATGAAACTATCCCTCATTCGTGATTTCTACAAGGTTACCGGGCAGAATACTTAACTCAGATCTCCTCAGGTCAATCTCTCTCTCTTTAATACTAACCCGCAGCTATGAACATGTATTATTAGAGAAATGAAGTAATGGAAAATCACCCTGATGTGAAAGCATATTAGAAATCATAAGTGAATAGGTTTGCTTGGGGCATTTGAATAATGAAGCAATGCACTACTGAAAGTTGGCAACAATTCAGCTCCTTTAAGGCCCATAGATTACCTGGATTGTGGTTCAATTCACAGTATCTGACTAAATAGGTTTCATTTTCTATTGCTGCTGAGATTTATCACCAGATAATGATTTGCAAACATGGTTGTGAATTTATAGAATGTCTTATCCAGAATCAGATAAACGGTAGAACTAGGAAGATCTTATTAATTTGTTGATAGTTTTAGTTGCTATGTTAAGCTCAATTTTAAATCTGTATGAACTGCTTTGAATAACTAATCAAAGCTAATATGCTGTCCTTTAGCATATGAATGATTTTCAAAAGTAAATGTATTTTAAAAATACTTCTTAAAGTACTCTAAGAAATGGTTAGAAGTTTAAATGGATTTTGAGAACTTCTGTAAGTCTTGTCATGTACTGGATCCAAAATAACACAAAAACATATTGCATTTTTATGGTGTAAATGTACAACCTATACTAGTTTTGTTCATCATCTAAAAGAGAGATCTGCTTTTCTTGAAAGGTGATGGCAAAAAAGATGAGAGCAAGTTATTATTTGTGACAGTAATTTCTGCAAAAAATCAGCCCAGTCAGAGAAAAAGATAAAATTGGTGAACTGCAGATTAAAAACAAACAAACAAACAAACAAACCAACCAACCAACCAACCCCTAATTCCCAGTCACATTATGATTTTCAAAATGTCACATTAAATTGACAGTGCTACATGGAAAATTTAACTAAAGACATAAATAAATTGTATCAACTTTATTTGCCAGTGCTCTTGTGGTATTTAATATATTAATTGCATAACATTATGTACATATTGTACAAAAACTAAATGAAAAACAGTGAGTCACCTGACACTATAACTCCTCATGCAGAGGTTTTGAGACATGTGGAAAATGCAGCGTAAAGTAAGTTACATACAGAAAACTGTGTAGTGAAATTGAACTTAGAATCTGAGGAAATGAGGTATTTTACTTGCCTGGGAAATGAGTTTTCTGCGACTTGTTTAACAAATTTTGCCAAACAGGGTAAAATGAAGGCACTAATGATAGAGTTAATATCTATGTAAAACTACAGCTTCGCACAACACCCCTCCAATGCAATGCAAAGATTTTCATGATTTATAGTGATACTGGTAAAATTATTAGCTAAAATAAATCATGCTGTCTTCTAACAGATTTTGCCAAGCTGGGACAAATGAGGTGGATTTTCTGCTCCAGTGATACCTGTGCTCAAGATCCAAGAACAAAGGCACAGAACTTTCCAATGATACAGCGATACATCTGTTCAACTCAAGCAGGACATTTTTAAGGAACGTGAAAATAAAACGTGAGGCCCTGCTATCCTCCTCTGATAGGGAGAGACGTGAGAAGTGTATGTGGGATATTGTTCAAGGTGCCATGCAAAATCATCCTTCCATTCTTTTATTTGCTCCCCTCCCGTTGTTTCACAGGAAGTCCTCGCAGGTAAAGGATCCACTACTGAACTATTAAAATCAATGGGTGTTTTGACTTCTGCTTCGGTGAGAGTGGGAACAAGTTAAAAATGATTACAGAAGTCATGCAGTGAGCCTCTGACAGCAGTCGGTGGCTGCTCTCAAAACCAAATCAATCGCTGGGGAGAAAAGACGAGTTAATGTGCACAGCAGAGTCCAGCTGAAGACGTAGCAGCTGGAAGGAAGAAAGCATCACGGGCAGAAATGCAGTGTGTTGATATTTCTTTGATATTTTGGGGTATGAAATACTCTTAACATAATTATGGAAACAAAGTCACTTTTATGAGCTATGGAAAGTGAGGCTGACAGAAGAGATCATAGATTTTAAAATTCTGATGGTACGATGGGAATCAAGAACTGGCAGCTGTGACTACAGCTATGTGAATAGTTCATTTTCAGGCAAATTCTAGGCAATTTCCAGATTCCTATTTCTCATGAATCATCTGGCAATAGCAAAATAACTCCTCTTCTGCTTGACTTATGAAGTGAAATAGCTACTGAAATTGCTGTTGTTTCTGTGAAATAGCTCCTAAAATTGATGTTGTTTTTACACAACATAACCTTGGACCTGGAAAAAATAAAGGGGAGAACTATTAGATCACTGTATCCAGGTCTAACTGACTGTTGATGGGAATAAGCCCCTTCATTACTGTGAAGGGGCAGAGAGTCAGAAATGTTCTTTTCTGTTTAAATTTTATATTTCTGGAACATGGCTGAAAAACAAACCATTTTTGAAATCCAGCCAGAGAACCGAAGCTGCTTGCTTTAATATTCTTGAGAATATTGTAGGCCAGAAGGTAGGACAGCTTTGCCTGTGCCTTGAATTGGATTGCATATACCATGATTTAAGAAAAATACAATGAAATTGATCTGTCCAAGAGTTACCTTATGTAATCTCTACATTTGTGTGCTTCATGCGACTTGGAAGAATAGGTATACATGCTAAATGTTAGGTAAATTGCTCAGGCATTTTGGAATGCCGAAAATTCGATTCTGACCTTTGAAACGTTTAGCTTTATTCTACTTTTTTTTCCTCCCCTTACTTTTACCACAAAGATTTTGTGAAGCCAGAATAGTATAATAACTTTTTCTGCTTTCATTAGAATATGTTATCTTGTTAAAGAACTATTGAAGTGCCTATAAAGCAGGCATTATAATATGTAGCACTATTCTCTTGATTATCAAGTCACAATTGCATCAGATTGCATTGTACTGGGCTTATTTTGGAAATGGGTTGTGTGTTCCATAATTATTATTATTGTACATATTTCTAGAGCTTTTGTTCAACATGTTAGAACTGAATATATTAATCACTTGATGATTGTGCAGCTAATTTCTGCTCTTTGCTGTGTGATCTAAATCCAGAGTAGTTTCATTTGCTACTTTCTGACCAGAAAATAGCACACCAATATTTTTCCTATAATGCTCAGAGTACTGTAAGAGTCGTTTGATCTGCCATAATAGCTCTTCTATATTAGTATAATTGTAAATGTTCCCAGCCAAATGATGCTCTCATTTAAATGCAGGAGATCATAGAAAGGGTCTTAATGGTCCTGATGGTCCTGTGCAGCTTCTAGAACATTAAGAATGTCCTTGAAATACTGGGGAAGCTCATGCAAATCCTGGCTCTGTGCCTCTCTGCTGCAGTACATTGGATTTGTGAATGTGGCACTGAAAGTGTCTTGGTTTGTAAAGTCAGGACTTTGTTCCCATGGAGATAGCTTTAAAGGGGTAAGCAATTGTGTTTGATCCTCAAATGTATATTTACAGTAGTTAATTTGGTTATTTTTTCATTTAATGCCTATGTCCTGATCCAACCAGAAGGATAATATTGTTGTAACATTGCAATGTTCAGATACCAATATTCATTTAGAACTGTAAAACAAACTGTGCCTGAGAAAGAGCACAAAATGCTTATAATGAGAATAAAGATCTACCTCAGCTTTACCAGAAATTGGAGTTTGCAAGGGGAAGGAGAAAGGTGCCTTTTAATTGTGGGTTGTGTGTGTTTGGGGTTTGTTTGTTTGTTTGTTTGTTTGTTTGTTTTTTTAATTCTCCAGGACTGAAAGCAGCTGAAGACCATTTCAATATGTGAGCTAATTTAGACAAATCTCAGAGAGTAGAAGACAGGTCTGTGGCATCAGCCATAATCTGCTTCTAAAGTTAGTATCCTATGAGCTTGAGATTCAGCAATGCAATGTGGGTTAATGTGTTTGTGGCATCTATTTCCTATTGCTGTAAGCAGGGAAAATTGGTAGGAGCTGGATCTCTACTAAATACATTGAGGGACCGTGTTGCATTGTTGCCCGCCGTTCACTTGTGCTAGGAAAGTGCTGCCAGCTTGTTTCCAGAGTATTGGAAATGATAACGGCAGGGCGTGGGACCATGCTCAGTAAGAATCTGAAAAGAAGAAAGGGAAGGAATATAATGAAAAAACTATCCAAAACACAGAAGAACACCTGCCATGGGGAACGCCATCACATCTCCTTGGATACTTTCACATTCTAGTCTCCCTTCAGGAACTGCTGGTTTGGTACTGTGTAAGATGGATCCTGGACACCAGGTGTCTGCATGCAGAACAGTATGAGATTTTTCATATCTGACTCTTTTTTCTATCTAAATGTTGGTTTCAATTATAGCCAAACAAATTAACAACTCTGCTACTAAGTTTCAAATTAGCCATTAGTTTCAGTCTCTCCTGAAAAATCAGCCTTTCTCCAGTTTTATTGCTTTGCTATAGCAAACGACTCACAAATACTTTCTGAAATGTCATTAAAATGTGGGAGGAATTACAAGGTTACTTTGCATCCTAGGTAAGACAAAACCTGCTATCATGCATTAAAGGATACCTCTTTTGCCATCTGCGCAGCCTGACACTTCTGTGCAGTCTGATGCTTCATACAGCTAATTTTTCTGCAGTGAAGTGTGTAAACAGTTGAGTTAAATTCTGTTCAATGCCTGGGCTTCTATTCCATGTGATGTTATTTCTCCATCAGATTATCTCTGTCCTTTTTAGATTGTATAAATCACAGTTTATCAAAAAGGACAATGGAAAGACATTTTGTACAGAGGGTATTTGGTATGCAACAATAATCTTATGCAGACTAAATGCTGCATAATTCAAATTATATGTTTAGTCACAGGATGTTTCTGATTCAGATGAACAGAATGCAATGTACTCATGATGCTAAACAACTGGCAGACATTATAGACATTATTTGAATTGCAGAGTGAGGAGGAAAGTATGTGAGATGGGGAGGTGGAAAAATAATTGATATACACCAATCCTTAGCAGAAGGACTGACACAATGACTGTTGCTTCCAAAGACCAGCTAAAAAGAGTGTAATGCAAGGTAAAAATAATTTCATTAAAGCTAAAAGTTGGCTTTCAGTGAGGACAGAACAAGTTTATATCATGTAAGAATATGTTTTTATGTGATACCTGCAGATCTCGCATGCTTGTCTCTATGCAAAAGCACTGTCTTCTGTGGCAACAGTTTGTGGGCTTTAAAAAACCCTGTATACTGCTTCTGATAGCTACACACTTTGAATGCAAATTTTATTCTACTCCTAGCAATATTTTCAAATAAACCCTGGGAAGTGTACTGCCTTAAGGGAGCAATACTTACAATCTGAAGAAACCAATAAAAACAAAGAGAAAAGTGAAAAGTTAACAGGCAAGTAATTTAGTGAATAGTTTATTTCAGCTAACACAAGGAAGTTTTAGGAAAAGCCCAAATAAACAGTTGCAATGTGAAAAGAAACAGTACAAAATGGAAGATACTCATCTTGTCTACAGGCTTACTTGGCTTTTCCCAACTTCTTTTATTTTTCCCTTCAGCTGAAGAGATTTTGAAAGAATAAAATTATTGCTAACATTTTGTTCAGGAACTTATGCTTCTTTAGACCTAGTTGGCTGACTAAGATTTGGGCCCGCTGGATTCTTTGGGGCTGGAAATAAAAATGGATGCTTCTATCTTTCACAATTTTCTAATTTTAATTTTAAAAAAGAAAGTTGTTTCCCTGAAGAATTGAACAAAAGAAGGCTTTTCCACTGACTTCCCTTTCAAATATTCTCTAGCCAGTACATGTTTGACAGGTACCTTCTAGGACATGTTGTGTCTATTGATTTCTATTCAGTTTTTGGGATTTTTTTGGCTTTATCTCATCTGCATCCAGCAATACCAAGGCACAACTCTCTATCTATGTCCCATTTGAAGTGAAGACTACTACAGTTTGCATTGCCTACTTCTCTAAAGAGTTGAGCTATTATATCTTGAAAATTGAGTTGCTGGCTACTGAATTGCTGTGCCAGTTCAAAAACTACCTTCACATAATGCTTTTGCAATCTCAGGGTGTACCTCTCTTGTGTTAATCTATATCAGGCCTGGGTATATTATTACTAAAAAAGCATTATCTTTGGAGATTCCTGATGTGTGCCACCTCTTTTCTAATTCCCTGACCATGAGGCATAGCTAACGATGTGCTTGTTGTTTGTGTTAGAAAATTAGAGGTTTTTTTCCTGAGTGTTCTTCTTCCATTTATTTCAAGCTTTCTCCAGAAGGCTTCTGATGTGTAAGACCAATTGCTTGTGGTCCAAGGCCATTTACGGTGGCTTGAGGGGCCTTCAAGGGCATCATGCACAGACTGCTGTAAATCCTCACTTTTGCAGGAATCAGAAAGTTTGCAACGCTTGCTTTATAAAAAGGAATCTCAGAATTATGTTGAGCCTTTGAAATTACACATCTGATTTTCATCTTGTTAAGACAGAAGTTATGAGTGGAAAAAGAAGTCAGAAGAAACAGTTTTGTTGCCTCTGTTAACGCAGAGCATAGGTTTTCTGCTTATGATGTGGATTTCATTCTTGCGGGGCTGTTGCGTCCTTAACTTTTTCTGCTCACAGCTTATTGGCAAATGTGTCTGTGTGTGTCTAAATTTGGTAACATAGGTCATTGCTTATTTAAGTTTTACATTGGAAAGTGTCGAGGGGAACCGAATTTCTGAAATAGAGGTGAGGCAATATAGAGTGCTGGCAGTATCTATATCACTGTAAACAAGCCCCGTGGTGCAGCAAGCAGAGTGCACATTTCTTACTTGGAATAGCAATAAAAGACAACATTTCTCCAAGGTACACCTTGCATGGATGTCTCATGGACTAGGAGTTGGTGATTGCTTTACCACGGCACTTGAATGAAAGCCAAAATGAGGTGGTTCAAGTAAATTTCATTAATCTCTTTTATCCAACAGGAGATGAAGTATTTGTCAGAAGCTCTCTACTGATTTGTCACTGTAATATTTCAAGTTAATCTGAAGCTAATGGAAAAGAATGTCAACCCCTACATTTGACTGATAAATAGCATGCTACTTCACTACTAAAGATCATCAAAGTTTGCCCTCATGCCGAAAATAAACTCTTGGGGTATATTTGAATCAGGATTTTGAAAACATTTGGCAGAGATTATCAAGGTAACATCTTCAGTTGCAACAGACGTCCTTCTAAATGATGGGAGTTCTGGAGGTCACCTTGTTTAACTTAAGGGTTTATAATATTTTTTATCTTTTTTACTAAATAAGAAAAGTTATTTCTTTTTGACTGAATCCAAAACCTACTGGGGGAAAACAATTGTTTTTTGATGAAGCGTAATCTCTTGAGTCAGTGTTTTACAGGAATTATATATGGAAAAGAATAGTAGGGAACTCCATGAAATTATTGTGACAGCTGAAATCAAAATAGAAATAGCTTTGAAAAATATATTTTTGAAATATATATTTTCTTTTCAGAGCTGTGTGAACATACTGAGTGAAACACAGAGTTTCATGATTTTCAGCATGTAATCAGTGAACTGTTTTAATTCAGCACATATGATACCTTCATTCTTGTTTACAGAGAGATTACCTCTAACTAGACACAGTCTAATTAAAAAGCCTAATTAGCATTAGGGTTTCAGCAAAGCTTGTACAGTTTTTAATGTGTGCTTAATTTTGCCAAGTCACAGATGACTTTTTCTTTCATGATCCTAACATTATGAGCAAAAGTACTGGAAAGGTATAAGAAAATAAGAGGAGAAAAATGCACTATTTTTGGTATTTCTGGAACTCAAGGTTTTGCATTACAGTGCGGCCCGAGACAAGAACTGCAGATTTCTGAAGATCAGGTTTTCCCTCTGAGCTCAAAGGTGTTTCCTCTGGAGACAGGAGCTGCTTCAGGCTCCTCAGGTGAGGTGGCTCACCTGTGAGATAACAGATTTCTATCTGAACTTCCAGGAATTTTGGACGGGTCATATACCTCCGTGTACCTGCAGAGCCTTGCAAGGCAGAAGAAATGCTGATAAGAAACTCAGGTCTCCTTTCTCCTTGCCTGTGGGAGATGGGTAAATTACTCCCTGAAACGAGAGGAGCCACTGCCTCGATGTGCTCAGGGAGCAGCGAAGAGACGCAGCTCCCCTGCTTGCGGGTCTGTGCCCGGTCAGAGCGCCGGGGCCGGGGTTGCTGTGTACACCCCCACGCTCCGGCAAGATTTAGTCAAGAGTACTTTGACTATACTGGCCCCAGGGTTTCACTGTGCCACAGCAGGCAGCAGCCACTTTTGTGACAAGGAACCTTATTTCACTCTGGTTAGGTGTTTCTAAATTGCCCTGTACAAAGCCTGAAGTTTTGAATGCTAAGCCTGAAGTTTGGTTTCCAAATCTTCGCAACCGTCTCTGTCATCAGTACTGAAAAAAGAACAAGGTCACGATCTGCTTAAACAGTGCTATTCTTGACAGTAGCTGGTTGTTTTATACCCTGATTTGTAAAATGACTAAGAGCATCATTGTGTTATTTTTTATAACAAAAAGCGGCCTGAAGCACGTTCATCTGGTTTGCCTAACACGATCCACTACTCAGAGTTTGAACTGAATGGTGAGTTTGTGAATGTTCGGACCTTCATATGCAATTACTTTGGTACAGGAGAAAAGAAAAATATTATTCAGGGTACTGATCCCATTTCATATTTGAACACAGAATAAAGTCCTTTTGTTTAAGCATAAAGTACAAATGTTTACCTTGGAGCCTTGTATAATTTTAATTAAAACACAAAGTCATGCCTTTGAACCTCTACTGAGTTCTACCTCTGAGTCATATAAAATGAAATCTCAAAATTAAAATTTCTGTGAATAGTAGTTTGTTTTGCTCTGTTGCTAATCTTAATAAACACACCGTGGGTTAGTCTCATTTATTCTTTTCTGTCTGATCTTCTTAAAACTCATTCTGTGATCAGTTTTGGTCATGTTTCAGCACCTAGCTAATTCTGATTAGCATTACAATCCAGTACAATAAAAGCAGTTTAATCAGAAATTGCAAATGAACCTCAACCAAATCTAGTATAATCAGCTATTTTGCTGACATTGCTTCAGCAGCAGGATTGTCAAGCACAGAATGAATTAGCTATATGTATGAATGGCTTTAGGACATGTTTGATACTGATTTAGAGGAGAATTTGCATAAACAGCAGTTAAAACTTAATTAAAAGTAAAAACCCTGTAGTATGCTTCTAAGGGTGAGCAATTTTTGCTAAATTTAATGATGAGGAAGTCTGTCCTCAACTAATCCTTTCCACTTTCTCAGTGTGTCAAAAGCACAGACTCTTGCATTGATTATGTAGGCAGTTGTTATAGGTTCTAACTATCACAATACATTTACGGTGAGTCCAATCACTAAAGGTCCACGGTTCAGCACTTCATTGCTTTCTTTTTCTTTTTTTTTTTTTTTTTTTTTTATTTTAAAGTTGACAAGTTTACTTTGGCAGGGAGCATCTTCTCTTAATTAAAAATTACTTAGCACTGATGACCTATTACAATATCATATGTTTTATGATACTCTGGAGCCTGGCTGAGGAACAATAGGCAGAAATTTTAGTTTATTTAATGTGGCAGATTTAAAAACAAAGAAACAGAATGCTAAGCATTAAAGAAACCTAGCAAACTGGAATGATAGGGTCGTTTGAAAACACTAAATAGTGAGTCTGAATGACAAATTGTTTTCAAATAATCTGAACAAAAATTTGCCCTATTGAAATAATTTCCTTTTCCTTTCTCCCTGTTGAGCAAAAGAAACAAATAATTCCTTAGTAATATTAATGTTTTAGTTAGATCCGGAGTCCTGAATTTGGGCTGCCAGGGCAAAATATCCAAAAGTAAAATGCTGTCTGCAGATAAAGTCTTGTGACATTTATGGCAAAATTCCCAAGGGCTTTAGTAAATCCAAGTGCAAGTTAACCTTAATGAATCAAGATTAGCTAAATATGCAGGCAAGGGTCCCTTTCAGAGTTATATTCTCCATGGAGCTGGCAGAGAGAGGGAAGCAGAATGCCTACTGAGCGATAGGCTACATAAGTTTATATATAACATTAAGGAAAGTCAGTACAACTTGCACTAAACTCCCCCACCCAAATGCTCAAAGCCTCCCATTGCACTGTCATTATCGTACCAAAAATTTCACCAGAAGAAGTCTGAAAATATAATTTTATTATTGACAAAATTTTAATGAGATGGAGATTATATTTTAAATTGAGAAGTGTATTTTCCCAACAGTTAAGTTAATAAACAGACATTTAATAGAAATCCTAGAATTCTAAAATACAGTAATATTCAGCAATAAGCAGCCTATTCCAAAAAGAATATGATTTAATTATTTTTATAACACCATCTATACTGAAGGTAGTCTACACACATTTAAGCAGAAAAGGTTCCAGCTGTGCAGATGGATTTCAAGAATTACATGAAGTGAAATCCAGAATTGAACTAAAGAAAGAGCTGCATTTTTATGGCATAACCAAATTATTAGGCAATTGCATAATTAAATAGAGCCAAGAAAAAAAACCAACCAGCTTCCTTCTTCAGATCTAGAAGCTTATAACATCAAATATTGTTCTAACTACCTTGCCTGAATAAGAACAAAACAGATAAAAAGAACAAGAATAGGACCTAGGTTCTTTTGGCAGGGCGTTTAAGAAGGCTGTATATTATTATTCTTTAGTCTTTGCCACTACACTTGATCTCTTAGGCAAATAACACTAGAAGAGTACAAGTGCTAAATTTTTTTCCTACCTCCTTTAGTCTCCAACATAAATAAAATAAACAAAAAAATATCAAGAGGAAAAAAATCCTCAAATCAAATCATATGTTTATATCAGGACCAGGAGAAAATGAAGCCTCTATACAAGTAGAGCAGAGGCTATTGTGGCCATTTCCAGTACATGTAATAACAATTTGAAAACTGCACTTACACCAAGATTTGCATTTGACTTGCAAAACTTATTGTGTAATTCTTTTAGCAGCTCTTCCCTTTCATCTTTTTACTCTCGGTAAGTTTGGTTGTTTATGCACATTTTGTCTGTGTTCCAGTACTATATAGTTTGACTCAGTTAAATTCGGTATCACGTAGGTCTTGAAAATACAGGTGATGTAGGAGCTTAGTACCCACAACATTTTTCATTTTAAAGCAAGAAAATAGCCTGACTTTCAAATTCAGTCTTTTTGGACACTTCCTGATAACTTTTATATGTGTATGTTTCTTTTCTCTAAATACTCATCAGAAAAATAAGAATAATTATATCTTACTATCCAGAGAGAAGTGTATATAGAAACTTTCAATCACTGTATGATTTTCATGTTAGTTCTCCACTCAGCAATCAGAGTTGTGAAAACTGTAATAATTAAAAGCAGAAAATTTCTCTACTCTTTTGACCTAATACATTAACCAGAACTTAGTCATAGAATCATAGAATAGTTTGAGTTGGAAGGGACCTTGAAGATCATCTAGTTCCAACCCCCTGCCATGGGCAGGGACACCCTCCACTAGACCAGGTTGCCCAAAGCCCCATCCAACCTGGCCTTGAACACTTCCAGGCAGGGGGCATCTTCAACCTCTCTGGGCAACCTGTTCCAGTGCCTCACCACCCTCACAGTGAAGAATTCCTTCCTTATATCTACTCTAAGTCTAAATTACCCCTTGTCCTGTCACTCCATGCCCTTGTAAACAGCCCTTCTCCAGCTTTCTTGTAGGCCCCCTTTAGGTACTGGAAGGCCACAATTAGGTCTCCCATCTCACCCATCAGAATCTACCATCTTCTTCTAATTAGGACAAAAGGGTGGTGTTGAAATCTTAGTTATTTCACTTATTCTGGGTGGGATTTTTTTTCTAAGATACCTTTTCCTGGAGTTTTATCCTTCAGTGCTTCTCCTCACTTTCTCTAAGCTTTTCCTCATGGTCCATACCACCAGAATCTTTGTAATTCTACCTAGAATTTTGCTGTTTTCTCTCAGTTTTTTTCATTGTCTTTTTTCTTACAAGTCTTCTAGTGAAATACCTACACCCACGTGTGCTCTACAAATACTTTTGTTTGTAAAGCAGGCTGTGGGCTTTTCTGGTGGGGACTGGGGCGGGGGGGGGGTGGAGAATAGAAAGGAAGGAGATAAACCTATTGTGCCAGCTACCTATTATACCAAAAAGAGGCTAATTCCTTCTCTTTTATACTGAGCAAAGTGCAGCTGGTTAGCCTCCTGCTTTCCACATACACGTTTTCAATGAAGTTTGACACAAATGAAAGCAATATCTGTCGGTATGCTATTAACATAAAGCGGAGTACAAATCGTAATGTTGAAGTGTAGTACAGAGAGAAAAGAATACAATTGGGTACTGATTGACTCATCCACTTAAGCTATTAAAATTTGTGTGATCTTTTTTTCCATCTTTTAATGTCATTTTGCTAGATAATGGAACTCTGGACTTCATTCCTTCTTTGTTATATAATGCAGTCCAATCTCTTTGAGGTTTGAAACATTTTCTGCTAATAACAATGAACAGATAATTTTCCTTTTTGTATCTGTAGTATTTATAACTGAATGTTTTTATCTCAGTCTGAATCTTCCTGTCAGGCTTACTCTAGAGCAGAAGAACCGATACTTTGTCAGATAATCCCCACTGCTTCCTTTAAGGTACTGTTGCATGATTCTAAAGAGAAAGTTTGCTGTAATTGTTTAAGTCAATAACTTTACTCAATTTAGGAATGACTTCTTAAAACATTGCTGTTTACTAATTTTGGGAAACTCAAAATTTTCTGTGTGGTGGTGAATAACCTATTTGGTTTATTAGTATTTTGCTTTAATCATAGTTCAAGAGTATTTTGAATTTGAATTAAAAAAAAATCAAATATGCATATATATGTACATCATTATTAATAAGATATTCATACGAACATGTCCTTAACCCAAAATTATCCTGAATGCCTTTTCAATTTCATTTTTTTCACCTAGTTTACTTAAAAACTATTTGGCATTCTTATGACCACAAGAAATCTGATTTCTTTTAATCAGAGAGGTCAGGGTAGCTTTATAAATATACTTTTATGATCATTATGCCAACTATTTGTGTGATATTGATCATCACTACATGGTTCTATAGTAACTTCTCTTTAGATTATCAGAGAGAGAACCCAGAGAAAATATTATGTTCTTACTACAGGCATAAGTTTCTGAAAGATTAATGGATACTTAGTACCCATGAAACAAAACAGTTTAGGTTTTTTTGTTGTATTATATATTATGATATTTGTTTTACAAGTTTGCATCAGAAGTGTTCTAATATTGTTATAGGTTTATTTACAGAATTCTTTGACTACTTGATAGTTATTTGTAAAAAGATATGACAATGGAATGGAGGCTGTTGGTCCTCGGGAAGGAGAGAGGTCTACCTGTGGAATGTTTAATGTAAGAGTAGAGCCCAAGTAGAGCTTGTCAGGTTTGTTCTTTTCTGGAATATGCTTACCTTGCTTTTAGTTTTATTTTGGAACAGTTTGAATGCTTATAACATTTGCCTGCAAACTGCCAAATCTTTTCTCTGAGAGAAATGTGAAGGATAAAAAGCAAGGCTTTTCACACTGTGACTGAGAGACAAAGAGAAAGTGATTCTTCCAGATATTGCATTTTGATTCCACATCCAGCCCCTGTTGGTGGCCAGCACTGCAAAAAGAAGGGCACAAGGTGAGGGACAGCCTGTTAGACCCACCTTAGAGTACCTCATCATGAAATTGTCAGTCAGACTGTGGTCTCTAGCGCCCATTTTCATCTTAATTAGGTGGTTTTGAAATGAAATGCTATTCACATATTGAAGCTGGCTGAGGGCTGTCATTGTTAACTAGATCTGGACAAATGATGAAAAAAATAGTTTTGTTGAGTAATTTATTCAGGAAATGCTGTAAGAGTTTGTAAGAAAAACTATTGTGTTATTTGACTAGTTCTCTTGTTTAGAATTTTGTGGAAAGAAAAATAGATGTGAATATTTTGTCTTATCTATCATTTTTGTGATGAGAGTAAGTTTACCAGCCAAGTAGAAGAGCTAGTGAATCAGAAGATAGCTTTGAAACTTCTATAAAATCACTTGTGTGCCACTTTCAAATGATTGCAAAAACCAGTAACTGTGTCTGCAGCAAGACATTTTATCTTCATTAGCAATAAATCAACAAATCTAATTAAGAAAGTGTGTCACAACACAAATTTGACAAGAAAATGTAGTCAGCTTTCAGTTTTATAGAATCAGCATCTTTAAACACATATACATAAAGCAAGAAAGTAAATTGTTCAAGAAGTATTCTATAAAATGCCTTTGTAATTAGTGGAAAAGATTTGTCTGAGGAACTGAATTATTATTCAAACTGTGCAACTTTTATCAAAAGCACACTCCTAGGCACCTGAACTCCATTTTAAGATACATAACTAGACCTTCTGTGTTTGGCAAAATTTGTCTGGAATTTTGTTGGTTTTATGATGTTCTGCAAGACTACTTACCTGATATTTTAGGGAGGGAAGAACTTTATGAATAATATTTATGAAAATTGCAATCCTTACATCAGAAGAACTGAATGCTTCTTCTCCTAGGTTTAGGACACCAGATGAAACATGCCATATGACACAGCTTTCAGGATTGTACTGGTAAGACTGTATATGACTTGAGATATTTGCAGAGCAGTTTGGCCAAGTGTAGCTTGATAATTTTTTTTTTTTCAAATCATACAAAAAGACTCTTAAGTTGGCATAGCTAGATACTGTTCTTAACAGATAACTTATTTGAAAAATCTTAATAAAACCCATGAAAGTGCTGTCATATGCAATGGATAATTTTTTTTCTTTTCTACTTCTGACCACTAAAGTTAGAAAGTATTATTAGTAGTATTTTTTAAAATATTTGAGAATATTACTTTTTTATAACATGAGAAGTATATTTAAAAATCTTTGGTTTCTCTCCTACGGATTTATTATGTCATAATAAATGTATGCAGTCACAAATATCAAAAGGGATGTTGGGGGGACATTAGTGTATAATTACAAGCTTGCTATTCCTGAGGAAAAATACAAATGTTTAAGTTGTTTTTTTAATTAAATTTACTGTTGACTTATCGATTTTAATGTGGAGATTCTGAAATAGTTTCCATTTGTAAAATAAGGTCCACTGAGGAAAAAGCATTTAAAGAACTGTGAATTGTCTAAACCAGATAAGTAATTTATATGACTGTAATTCTTTTGTACTGACCACTTAAATCCAGGGGAAAATAGAAAGAACAAATAACTTTTGCTGTCTGATTGAATAAAAGCCCTTGATATTTGTGTTATTATGAACTGACTACACACTTATGCAAAGATCTGAGTGTAAAAATATATTTAAGAATTGTTTATGGAGGCTAATATTGTAAACTGACCTCTTTCTCAGAGAGCTTTTTTACTGAAATAGTCTCCTGACAAATAAAGTTGGCTGTGATTAGATAATTTATGCATATCTTAATTTCATTAATCATCTGAAAATAGTAATTTGAAGCTCCGAACAGGGATTTGCTATTAATCTAATCAGGTGGCAAGTAAATGCACTAAGTCCATAAATTTCCTGGAAAGGTGGTTATTATTACAGCAGACTGAATTATTTATGGGAAATGGAACATCTGATGGATGCACCTGTGGGTTTTGGGTTTTTTTTTTCCATTTGCAAGCTGATACTGACTGTTACAAATTTGTTTCTTATTTCCATGTATCTATTGAACAGATTAAGGCACCAGTTAAGCATGCACCTATGTACCCTACTTTACATTCTTAAATAATCCAAGGGGACACCTGTTTTACTACCCTGCTGAATGTGGACTGATTTTCTTAAAGTTAATCACACATTTAAGTACTTGGCCAAGCGGAAGCATAAGGTTGACATTTTCAAAGCGTATGAAGGCATTGGAGGCTGATACAGGCATTCGCACTGGATTGTGAGATGCCATGAGGTGCACAGAAGAGAGCTAGAGACCCCCAAGATGCTACCTCCATGGTGCCCCATGTTCCATTATGCAGAGTCAAGACAGCACTAATCCCTTTCCTATATATTACATCAGGCTCGGAAGCAACAAAACCACTTTGCTGTTTCCCTGTTGTAATTGTTTTGTTACCAGTTTCCACAATCTCTCCTCATACATAGTAGTTGAGCAGAAGGATACTGTGAAGTGACTAACACAATGTACAGCAAAAGGCTTCTTAGTGCAGATTCAGCTCTCACTGATGTGAACAAACTCATCTCCATCTTATGGTCTCAGGCTTCTCTTCTCAGAATTTATTTTTTTCCCTTACCCCGATAAGTATGCATGTCTTTTTTGCCTCTCCATTTTTCTTCTTATCTAATTGCTGTACTAGTAGAGATTGCTTTATCTAACTAGGACACAATACCTTCAATTTGAGATATTTTGCATAAATATAGTTGTTTTGTTTGCATACTCATTTTATTCACCATGCAAGAGAACATGAACCCTCACGCTTTCATCTGTACCATGTACTTACCTGAATTTTTTAGCTGTTCCTTTAGAACACATGAACATATTAACTTTGGCTTCATTGGGTGCACAGTGGACAAACATTTTTTAGCAGCACCAAAATATGAAGCAGAGGAGTCTGAGGTGTACAGGTTCATTGTTTTGTGGGACAAAATAGGATTAAACAATACAAGTTTACGCAGAGAATTGTAGAAGTTTTTGCCATTTACAATGCAAAGCAGTGCTGGACTTTATACCTTTTACTCAGAAATGACAGAATCATAGAATGGTTTGGGTTGAAGGGACATCAAAGATCATCTAGTTCCTACCACCCCTGCCATGGGCAGGGACACCCTCCACTAGACCAGGTTGCCCAAAGCCCCATCCAACCTGGCCTTGAACACTTCCAGGCAGGAGGCATCTACAACCTCTCTGGGCAGCCTGGTCCAGTGCCTCACCACTGAATTTCTTCCTCATATCTAATCTAAATCTACTCTCCTTCAGCTTAAAGCCATTACCCCTTGGCCTGACACTCCATGCCCTTGTGAACAGTCCCTCACCATCTTTCCTGTAGGCCCCTTCAGGTACCGGAAGGCCACAATTAGATCTCCCCAGAGCCTTCTCTTCTCCAGGCTGAACAATCCCAACTCTCCCAGCCTGTCCTCATAGCAGAGGGGCTCCAGCCTATGGAGATCAGCTTCGTGGCCCTCCTCTGGACTCGCTCCAACAGCTCAATGTCTCTCCTGTACTGGGGCCCCCAGAGCTGGATGCAGTACTCCAGGTGGGGTCTCACAAGAGCGGAGTAGAGGGGCAGGATCCCCTCCCTCGACCTGCTGGTCACACCTCTTTTGATGCAGCCCAGGACAGGGTTGGCTTTCTGGGCTGCAAGCACACACTGCTGGCTCATGTTGAGCTTCTCATCAGTCAATACCCCCAAGTCCTTCTCCTCGGGGCTGCTTTCAATCCATTCTCTGCCCAGCCTGTAGTTGTGCTTAGGTTTGCCCTGACCCATCTCCAGGACCTTGCCCTTGGCTTTGTTGAACTTCTTGAGGTTCAGATGGGCCCACCTCTCCAGCCTGTCAAGGTCCCTCTGGATGGCATCCCTTCCCTCCAGTGTGTCGACCACACCACACAGCTTGGTGTCATTGGCAAACTTGCTGAGGGTGCACTCGATCACACTGTCCATGTTGCTGACGAAGATGTTAAGCGGTGCCGGTCCCAGTACCGACCCCTCAGGAACGCCACTCATCACTGGTCTCCACTTGGACATATCCTAGAACATATTACTAAAAAGGAGAGAATTTTTGTGATACTGGGCTCACTAAGATGGTCCCACAATTTTGGTCTTAAGGAATGAGAGTTGCCCACCATTCCTCCAAACACAATACTGAGGAGCTTCCACGCTGCCTTCCCCTTATACAACTGAGCATATCTTGTGTGCTGAAAGTATAACTTCAGCAGAACTAAACTCTCAGTACAGTTAGTGAAGGTAACATATTCAGCACTATTTCAGATGATGGGGACTATTACAATTTCAATATCCTCCTAATTAGGAATTTATTAGGAAACAATTAAATTGATCATCTCTGAATTTACTGTCTCATATGTTGTTTTGGCACTGCTAATAAATAATTTTTTATTGTAAGTAATTTTGCTGCCAGAACAAGAAATATGTTGTTTAGAAAACAGCTTACCAACACAGAAGAATAAAAGGCTTTTAAATATAGAGATTAACAGATGCTAAAGGGTTAATGCTTTAACAGAATTTAAAAAATCTTATTTTGAAAAACTGTCATGAATCTTGATGCCAAGCATTTCATGTACCTTTGAATGCAGTTGGCATAAGAAAAATTTAGTTTTTAAATGCAGCTGAAGTCTTTGTCTTCAAGGATACCAAAAAACATGGAGACAAAGTCTTACAGTAAAGAAAAAGTGTCAGACAAATCATCTTTGTAAAGAATGTAAAGCCTTTAGGTTTGAACTTTTATGAATTTTTATTACCAAATTTATCTTTTGGAATTATTGAAAATTATTTACTGAATTTCATTTAAACCTAGTCTCTCAAATTATTCACTGTCTTTATTAATGGCAGACCAAAAGTACTATTTTGATGATGTGACTGATGTAACTAGTATATATCTTTGATCATGACAGTTATTTAAACACCAGAACAGAAGCTTAAAACATTTAGAGAGGAAAAAGCTGGATATATCTATGGGTTTGCATTTATTTAAATGCCCCTTACTTTGCATCACGGTCATTAGTTGTGGATAAAGTGACCATAACAACATCTTTGTACACTGAGCTCTAGCTTGTTACTAACTTCTAGTGCTTCAGGCAAGGATGAGGAAATTTAATCCAACCAAGTTGGTTAATGATCTCTATAGATTAGGAAACTGTGCTGGCACACATCCTTTTCAAGGACTGTAAATGCAACTCTTTTAGGACCCTCATAGCTACTATGATGTTATTCCTTAACTAGTACCATGGTGTTAAAAGGATGACTTGTATAATCTGGGTATTACAGAAAACTGACCTTTCTTCAAAGCTTTTATACCTGAAATCGGAAATTTAGGATTAGAAGAAAATTTTTTTGCAGTTTATTCTTTCATATAAATTCTTTCATAACTTTAACTTGAAGCCACATTTTTCTAGATGTGTATATTTTTGAGTTTTAGTATCATCTTGCTGACCCTTTTTTCACTTCGGAAGATTATTTTCTTTGAGGTAGCCAGTGCAGCATAGGTATTTCCTATATCGCCTAATTGGAAGCGCTCAGTAACAGCGTTATGTTTTCTTTTATTCTGGTCTATCCATCTACACATTCACAATAATGTTTTGTTTGCCTTTTTTACTGCCACTGTGCTTTGTGTTGCTGGTTAAAATGATTTTCGGTAATAACCTTCAAATTGTTTTCCTGATCAGTGTGCTAAATTATTGGGCCATTTGCCACATATTGTATAGCTTGTTTTCTTGCTCCAAACCTAATTATTTTGCATCTTTCTGTACAACAAAACGCCTTTACCATCTGCTATGCTGTTTGTGTAAACAATCAAAATCTGACTTAGTTTGTACCATTCAACCTTATTTGTTGTATCTTCTAATCCTTGTATCATCTGCAATCTTGAACATAATGACCTTATTTCCATGTATCTCTTGAACAGATTAAGGTACCAGAAAGTAACAGTGTCCTGAAACCAAACTGCTACTTTTAGGCTTCATTTTTACAATTAGGAAGGCCGTGTTGATGTTGGTTACTTTTTTTTTTTTTTTTCCTCTTCTCATCATTTAGGAACTAGGTTTCCAATCGTTACCATAATGTACTTATTCCATAAACCTTAAGCTGAACTATTACTCTCTGGGTTCAAATCCTAGCAAATATGCTTTGTATATCTGCATGTGTGTTTTACTTTACTTATCATGATCAAAGATCAGTGTAAGAAAATTATGAATGGGTCCTCCCCCTTACTTCTGACATCCTTCTTTTCTCTCCAACATTTTGCATCAAGACAGTGAAGTTTAAAACTGTTTACCTCTCTTGCTTGCATATTTGCCACGTGTGTCTTACACATGATTGTAATAGGGTACCAATGGTGTTCCTTAAGATACTTGGACTCCATAAGTCCATGGCCAACAACACATGCTCAGTGGGGTGTATTTTAAATACTCTATTAATCTATTTTAATGATTCTATTTATTCTATGTCACGTGTGCATTGCAGACATAAGGAATGTTATAAAATATTTATTCTCCAAAACAAAAAAGACATAAATACAAACTAGACCTTGTACTAGCCTGAAGTTTCCAAGAGCCATTTCAGATATTAGAGTAAGCAATTTAGTATAGTTCCGAGTAAACTGTGACATTTTCTACACTACATTAGAAAGAACACACTTTTACATTCTCATTCAAATACATTGGAGAAGAGAGATATTACAATGTCATCCTGTGGTGCTTACAGATGAAGTGGAAATCATGTCACCAACGCACTTAATCTGTCGCCAAATTATGTTTCTTTATACTCTCTGTGCTGTTCCAGTAAGGCAAAAACTCCTTTTTTTTGGTTTTTTTTTTTTGGTTTTTTTTGTTGATGGATGTAGGCTTATAGTTCACCTTGTTTGAGAAAAGAAAGCCCTAGTTCATGTGGGTTTGGTAACAGAAATTTCATGTTAGCCAATCAGGTAGCCCTTGCTTGCATCCTGTGCTCTAGGTCTGCCTGTTCTATAACCCAGATCAATATTTCCCATTCTATATTTGAAATGACTGAAGATTTGAGGAGCTGTTACCTATTGATGAAGTTATACATGAAGTTGTTATATAGGAATTTAGAAATACTTGTAGTTTATCAGTAAATAATTTTATCCATACTCTTAGCTTTGTTTTTAACTCTGTTGAAAACAGCTAATTATATACTGTTCATCAACGTACCTAATGCATTGTCACTGACATAATTAGTTCCCCTTCTGGTTCACCTTTCCCTACATTCCTCTGAATTATATGATGTCTTTATATGATGACAGATGTAGTTGTTTAGATTTTTTACATTCAAAGTTAAAGAAACGAAAAAGCAATAATACTTAAATCTGCCATTGGCAGATCCAAAAGTCAATACACTGTGAAGGATGTCAAGTTGAAGAGAGAAGACAAGTAGTTACGATGTCAAATTTAATGAATCTAGTACAAAAAAAGAAGTTGCTGGCTACCTGAGCAGTGCCCCTGGAAAAAGTGAATTACTCTTAACCAATATAAGGAAGAACTCAGTGTACTCAAACAGATATAAGACAACAAAGATGAAAATTCTTAGATAAGAGGAATTATGCTTTATTGGATGATAAACCATCTACTTAAAGTGAGATATGTGTAGTGGAAAAGAGAATATGTGCACACAATACAAGAGAATTACCAGTTATAGAAGAAGAAAGAATTGATCTGGGTACCAGTCCTGAAATCTTCTGCCACCAACAAATGACAAAGGAATATTGTTTCATTTTCACTTCATTCAAGGCATATGGAGAATGAATCACTTAAGGTGTTAATCATGGGCCCTAAAAGAAGAGCTTCAGAGTACTCCGGCAAATTAACTGACCATATCGTCATTTTAAGCACTGGAATAGTTTGATGTAAGATGGAATATTACTGTGCCTAACACTAGAATACGCCTGAGAGCTTTGCAGTTTTGTGGGGTAAGTCAGAATCTTACTGGGAAAAAGCCCAAGTATTTAAAAGAAGAATCATAGAATCATAAAATCATAGAACCATAGAATGGTTTGGGTTGAAGGGACATCAAAGATCATCTAGTTCCTACCACCCCTGCCATGGGCAGGGACACCCTCCACTAGACCAGGTTGCCCAAAGCCCCATCCAACCTGGCCTTGAACACTTCCAGGCAGGAGGCATCTACAACCTCTCTGGGCAGCCTGGTCCAGTGCCTCACCACCCTCATAGTGAAGAATTTCTTCCTCATAACTAATCTAAATCTACCCTCCTTCAGCTTAAAACCATTACTCCGTGGCCTGACACTCCATGCCCTTGTAAACAGTCCCTCTCCAGCTTTCCTCTAGGCCCCCTTCAGGTACTGGAAGGCTGCTCTAAGGTGTCCCTGGAGCCTTTTCTTCTCCAGGCTGAACAACCTTGCTCAGCCTGTCCTCATAGGAGAGGTGCTCCAGCCTATGGAGATCAGCTTCGTGGCCCTCCTCTGGACTCGCTCTAACAGCTCCATGTCTCTCTTGTACTGGGGCCCCCAGAGCTGGACGCAGTACTCCAGGTGGGGTCTCACAAGAGCGGAGTAGAGGGGGAGAATCACGTCCTTTGACCTGCTGGTCACACCTCTCTTGATGCAGCCCAGGATGTGGTTGGCTTTCTGGGCTGCAAGCGCACACTGCCAGCTCATGTTGAGCTTCTCATCAACAAACACCCTCAAGTCCTTCTCCTCAAGGCTGCTCTCAACCCATTCTCCATAGCAAGAAGGAAAAATATAAAAGGAAGTTGCACTATTTTTAAGAATAAATACTTATTTGCCTTGGGAAGAAGACAACAATTTTTTTACACATTACCTTTGATTCTGTATATCACAGCATGTTTGGATCTGGTGCTCCTCTATGTCCACTAATCCCTAACACTGTAGTCCTGTTCATGGCTGTGTCCTGTGCATCCTAAACATTTAGTCATGGTGATTATGACAGAAAATAGAAACTGATTCTTTTCAGTTTTAACAAAATGTTATTGGAACTGAATGGTCAAATTTTTAGTTGTGGTATTATTATTATTATTATGTGGTATCATGGTAACATTACTAATGTAATTGCAAGGGTAATTTGCTGATATGCATATTTAAATAACATTTAACTGATTTTCGGTAACAGGCAAGTATTCTACTTTTCTACTGATGCGGAGCTATGTTTTTGCTCACATTTGCCTGTGGGGTCAAAATATCACTGATGGGTCTATTTTTTGTCATTGACAGCTCTTTATAAGCTACCAGAAACTTCTGTATATCCTCAACAGTCCAGCATAAAGCCATTTACAAAGAAGCATAACTCTTGCAGAGAGGATTCCTGGGAGTTTCTTTCCATGGGGCAGTATTTTGAAAAAAACCTGCTTTTTAATATATACCTGAGGCAGAAACATATTCTTCAGAAAATCATGAAGTGTTATTATTCTACTTCTTACATGTTGTGCTTTTCCCTTGATGTTTGCATTGATTAACCCTCTTGCATTGCAGGAAATCTTAGCTAAATCTTTCAATTTTATTTTTTTTATTTTATTTTTTTTTGCCTTAGGGATGGAACTTATCACAAGGATAAATTATATGTGATAAGAAATGTTCCATTTCTTTATCTTTTGATACCTAGCCAAAACAATAAAAGGCTGTTTCTGAATATATATATGTATATATATAAATAAAGTGGTTGGGATTTTATCAGCCTGCTTCTCAGCTACCTCAGAAAAGAAAATACCTCAGACTACAAAAATAGTGGAAAAACCCCCAAACAATCCTCTAAAAGCCTCAACAGTTCTCTTAAACCCCCTCCAAAAAACCCTTAACATCCCCCAGCCTTCAAGAACTCTACAGAGCCAATGTTCAAAGGTCTAATAGCAATTAGATATTTAATGCTAAGTTGATGGGAATTAGTTGTGTGTCTGCATTCTGTGCTTAACATTTAACTCTCATGTAGGACTTTCTTGGATGTGGTCTCTACCCCTTTGCTGTGCTTCTGTTTCAGAGCTCTTATTGGCAAGTGATCATGAAAAGTGTTTCTGATATTCTCTAGGGCTCTCTTTGTTATAACTCGATGCTACTTTAAAGTTGATGTGGTGAGGCTGAGATCTTTTTCAGATCCTACCCCAGCTTTTTAAAGTACCTTGGGATGGGAGGTGCTATTGATTCCAGTAAGTGAAGAAATGCACGTGCTAGCAAATATCTGCAATGAATAGGCTTACGCTTTTGCCAAAAAATGTTAAATTTATGCTTTCAAATTTAAGAACAAAAAACAAACATAAATTTAAGTTGATGTCTCATTGTGGAGCTCCGATGCATTAGTGTGACTCACAAAAGACAGTGGTATTGGAGTTACATTGCAGTCTTCATGTCAACCATGTAAGTAAAAATAAAAATGATGGTGCTTCTAAAATTAGAATTGTCTACGGTTTAAAGAAATCTAGTTAAATACTAACCAGTGTTCTAAGGTTTTAATTGTTTTTTTGCAGGGAAAACACCAAAGCTGTGTAAATCATGTAGAATAAATGTAAGATAAGGGAATTGGTACATACAAAAACCAAAATGCCAAGCAACGAATAACACTGTTAACAAACAGGGTCACAGCATTGTGAAAAAACAGAAAACAAAATTTGTGCAGAGAGGTATTTCAGAGAAGAATAGTGAAGCATTTGTCTTTTGAAACCAGCCAAGGACAGTAAAAGAGATTGCTTCATAATAGTTCAAAGCATATCCCATAACTTTGAAGCAGGAAAAGCAAAGGCCATTTTACGAAAATTGTCAGGTATCCTGTGTAATAGCCTGGTCAGGGCCAGTTCTGATTTCCTGGACGTGAATGCTTTTGTGAATAGTGAGCCTTCTACAGAAATTTTGAGAAAATTCACAAAGTATTAAAAGGAAGACATGGTAACCACCTGTGTCTGCTGGTCCAGAAGAGTCACTTTAAAAAATCACAGCGTGCAAGTGATATGTGCCAGAATTGCATTTTGATTCTACTGTAGTATCAAGATAAAATACGACACCAGAGATGAGGCAAAGTGTAAGTGCCACCTACGTACAGCAGAAAACAATCTGGAGTTTCTAGAATATACAACCTGTCAGTTTCTACGCAACTTTAGCCTGAAGGTTCAGCTTCAAAGATGACTTGAGGAACTGCAAAATATTTTGCCCTTTCTCTTTCTTCACTGTGTTTGAGTGAGTAAATCCCTATTATCTTTGGTGTTCTTTCTTGTTTTGTTCCTTCACTTACAGTTACTCCTAAAGGAAAAATCATTAGTTCTCAAATGTGCCCAGGACTCTTCAATTTCCAGGTCACTGTGTTTGTTCCACAGTGCTTATCTGTTCCTTGCTTACTGCAAATCTCTTCAATAAGTCCCCCAACAGATGGAGACCTTGGAACTTGACCAAAAAAAAATCACTATTCTGATGGCTCTGTAGCACAGATTTCTCCAAACTGCTTCATCTGTCTCACTATTTTGGGAACTGTTTATGGGAGAACACTGGTTTCCATTTCTGAGCCCCTTTTTTGGAACCAATTTGGTCCTAAACCCACATTCAGAGCAGTGCACACACTTCAGCAACTCATCTTCCAGACCTGTGGGAGCGATCACCAGTTCCCTCCAGGGGCTTTTGCTTACTATAGTGCTTGAGAACATTTGAGATGGTGCAGCCTGAAAAAGTGAGGAAAGGAAAAGGTCTTGAGCAAATTGGCCAATGTGCCCCAGACCAGGGAAACAGCTAAGTCAGGCATTGCTAGGGAGTTTCAAAAGTCAGGACTAGGACTGTGACAGTACTCTGAGAACATCCCCAGGATGTGCTATACATTGATAATCCTCTCTCTTTTTTTCACTTTTAGTTCTATTAAATATGATATTATGGATCAATATTATAATATTAGAACTGCTAACAGTTTCCTCTATATTGAGAAAGATTACCTGACAGAACAAAAATATAGCTGCTGTTCACTCTCTGAAATGTAGATGCTCATATTTTTAATTAGATATAGTATGAAAGCTTCAAAATTTTTGTTTAAGTTTCAAATTATTTCATCCAGTTCTTATTTTTTTTTCCTTCTGAATATTTCAATGAATATCTTTCCAGGATTTGACATGTATTTCCCAAATATATATGTGGTAACACAATACTCAGAAGTTTCTGTTTTGATAGTACTGAATCATACTTCAGGTTTCAAAACTGTACAGTGCTAGGCCACAATAATACATTTGATTTTTTAAGTATATTTGTTTTATTTACATGCATGTATGAGGTCCATTGAGTTAGACGCCTGAATGACAACCCCTTTCTCAAAAATGCATATGGATTTTCAGAAGGAAGCTTCTCTCTTTCGGAAATTAATGACAGCAACTGCTACTAAACCTCGTGTTCTTTCTACAGATCGTTAGACCATAGCAGAGGCCGGAGCTCCATAGGCAAAAGTCTGTACGTGCCTTAGTTATCTCCATGGTCACTACAAGTTTATCACATATTGTCCTGAGAGAAGTAACTACTGAGCGCTGCCATTATTCATGGCTATCCTTGGTCTTTACGTACTCAGAGGGGAAAAGAGACACCATGTTTTTCTTGTGGATGTGTTATGTTACTTTGATGCAAAATGGTTTTGTAAACTTCTTCTGGTTTTGGTATATTTGAAAGATTTATATCAGAGCTCTCCAGTGAAGGACAGGGAAGACAACTCCAAAAGATAACTGTGATCAATATGCAAAATTATCATTGTTTAACTACTCTAGCTTCTGATGGAGTGAAATGAAATTCCCTCTTAGACCATAAAATCATCGCTGCATTGTATTTTAGCTGAGTACAATATACAGAAAAAAAATCAGTTAAAAATTATCTTTTCATGGATTCATAAATACTACAGAAGCAAGAGAAATGTCGTTGTTTACTTAGGGGAGATTTTATAAATTTTTACATGTAAAGTGGAAATGACTTGATACCCTTCATGATCATTAAAGTCTTCCCTTTCACCTGCCCCACATTCTGCAGATTGTTCTTTGTATATGGCTCAAAAAATACCAAGTAGTCTTTTTTTTTTTTTTTTTCTTTTAATTCAGGGAGCCTGCTGTTGTTTTGGAGTAGTATGCTCTACATATTATAGTCACTATAAGGAAGAAATATACATATGTTTCTTTCAAAAGTGCATGTAGGGGAGTGAGAAATAAGAGCGATCTCTATAGAGTTTTTAAAAATAATATTTACAGTTACATTGACTTTAGGAAAAATATATTCACAGTAATTCTTGGAAAATTTTATTCATTTTTACTTTTCACTTTATTTTAGTCATATTTTACTTTATTTTTTTTTCAGTACAGAGAAGAAAATAAACTGCTTTGCAATTTATGGAAAAGGCAAGTTTAATAGATGACTGAGTAGAATTCAGATTAGTGTACACACTTTTCTGGCAACAAATATTTCCTGACAACATTCTAATACTTTAGGAACTTCTTTTCTCTGAGCCAAGAAACCAAATGACAATTTTGCTTCTGAAGATAAAAATTGAATTATGTCATATATGTTTAATAATTAATGTATTCTGTATACTAGTGGATTAGAATAATTCAAATGCTATATGAGATCCAAATGTGATTTTTGTTACGATTGAATGAGTCAGCAATAAGCACCTTGTCAGTAATATGCAGAGCCTACTGATATTTAGAATTGCTTTTTGCTCAGCCATATTTTATGTTTACATAGCCTCAGAGGTAAAATAAACATGAAAAAAACATCTGTGCAAATAAATTCAGTATCACTAAATGACTTACTCTCAAATGATGCCAGAAAGAAGACTCATGGGAAAGTGTTAACAAACAGTAATGTCACATCACAGCTTTTATAACTTTGTCTCAGCATGGCATGCCACAGAGCAAGCTGTCTGCTAGTTTCATTAAATTATTTGGAAATTGCTTTGTGTAATGCACTAAGATACATTTTCAGAAAATATTATGTTGTCGTTAAAGTTGAAAACTGTTTTTATTGATTCAGTCGGCCTACAACGTGTTACTTTTAGGGAATGGTGAGCTATGAGAAATACTGGAGTGCCTGTACCTTGCTAACCTGACTTCATCAATGCTTCCACACAAATGTTGAGCAACTGAACTAGCTGTCATTCTAAAAGCTTCCTTTGAAATGAAAAAGAAAGGCTGAGAAGAAGAACAGAATGTTGTAAATTTAAGGACAAAATGCAGGCTGTTAATAATGTTGATGTTAATTCTAAAACCATCCTTCCATGTATATTTAAGACTTTGTATTACCACAAAACTTTCATATCTCATACTCTCAGTGTGAATCTTTGAATAATTCATTCCTTTTTGTAATTTATCACCTGTTATTACTGATATCAGATCTGCAATTGCAGATCTTTGATGTCTTCTAGTGTCCGCTGAATTTACACTCAAGTTCATCATTCATTTCAGTGGACTTAGCGCAGCCTTCCAGTACCTAAAGGAAGCCTACAAGAAACTAGATGATCTTTAAGGTCCCTTCCAACCCAAACCATTCTATGATTCTATGACTTTTTATCCTGAATCATTTCACTGTTATGGCTTAGTCTTTCTTAGTGTGTCTTTCAAACTCATTTCACTTCTGATGTATCTAGAAACTCTGAAATCCCTCTGAGTAGGAATGACAAGGATGTGTTGACTTATTCGAAGGTTTAGACTTGTCTAAAACCACAAATATGATATAGTAAGCAAAAGAAATCACAATGAGAACTAATTTTCTAGCTCTTACTACTTTCTATATAATCAGATTTCCATAGAAGCAATTTTTAAGTAGAACTCTTGTGTCAAGGAAATTTCAGTTCCTGTTCTGTCTTTTGATGAAAAGTGTGTTGACTTTAAGACAAGATGGATAATATAACTTTGTCAAATCTTCTCGATGAACACATTTGTGTTGGGTTTGCATGGCAAGGTTTTGGTAGTGGGGGGGGGTCTACAGGGGTGGCTTCTGTGAGAAGCTGCTAGAAGCTCCCCCTGTGTCTGATAGAGCCAATGCCAGCTGGCTCCAAGATGGACCCGCCACTGGCCAAGGCCAAGCCAATCAGCACCTCTGTGATAACATACTTAAGAAGGGAAAAAAACAGTTAGAGAGAGCTTTGCAGCCAGAGAGAGGAGTGAGAAGATGTAAGAAACTCTGCAGACACCAAGGTCAGTGCAGATGGAGGGGGAGGAGGAGCTCCAGGCGCCGGGGCAGAGGTCCCCCTGCAGCCCGTGGTGAAGACCATGGTGAAGTAGGCTGTCCCCCTGCAGCCCATGGAGGAATGATGAGGGGGTGTAGAGATTCCACCTGCAGCCTGTGGAGGACCCCACACCGGAGCAGGTGGAGGTACCTGAAGGCCCGTGGGAAGCCCACGCTGGAGCAGGCTCCTGGCAGGACCTGTGGACCCGTGGAGAGAGGAGCCCACGCCAGAGCAGGTTTGCTGGCAGGACTTGCGACCTCGTGGGGGACCCCACGCTGGAGCAGTCTGCTCCTGAAGGTCTGCACCCCACGGAAGAGACCACATTGGAGCAGTTCGTGAAGGACCGTAGCCCGTGGGAGAGACTCCATGTTGGAGCAGGGGAACTATTAAGAGGAGTCCTCCCCCTGAGGATGAAGAAGCGGCAGAAACACCGTGAGATGAACTGACCGTAACCCCCATTCCCCGTCCCCCTGTGCTGCTGAGGTGGGGCGGAGGTTGAAGGCGGGAGTGAAGTTGAGCCCGGGAAGATGGGAGGGGTGGGGGGAGGTGTTTTAAGAGTTGATTTTATTTCTCATTCCTCTACTCTGTTTTGCTTAGTAATAAATTAGATGAATTTCCTCTCTAAGTTCAGTCTGTTTTGCTCGTGACAACAATTAGTGAGTGATCTCTCCCTGTCCTTATCTCGACCTACAAGCATTTCGTTATGCCTTTTCTCCCCTGTCTAGTGAATGAGGGGAGTGAGAGAGCGGCTCTGGTGGGCACCTGGCCCCCAGCCAGGGTCAACCCACCACAACATTGAATGTCCCTTGTAGAACTATTAGTGTCATCTATGTTAGACAAAGCACATATGTCGCTGCAAGCAGCTTCTCAACCTCATTACTCTATAAGAGATGTGTACTGTGTAAGACATGTACTGCATCATCCTCAGGAGCACTTCAGCTGGGTGTTTAAGCTACATGTCTGATATGTGATGACAAAGGCCGCTGTTTCTTGAAGTACCAAGCTTACCAGATAACCTCAGACTGGTTTTTCCATATGTGCTGAGGAATTTGATTTAGATTTTAGATATCCATAATATCTGCAGGATTTCATTTGAAACATAAAAATCAAATGTGTTGTAAGCACAGGCCATGTGTGCTCCTATGCAATTACATAACCAGTTTGCAGAAGTGGCAGCAATATTTGATTTGTTCTGGGAAGCAACTGGAAGTTTGCCAGAGTGTGTGACACTCGTGTTCCATTACTTATTTGAATACGCAGTAATACTGAGTCAATTTTGCAAACTCCAGTGTTGGGTAAGAAAAATCTTAAAGTATTATTAACTTTTCTGTTGTACCTGTAAAATCAAAGGCCTGAGTAGACTCATGCATGGTATTAACACTTATGGTAATGTATGATGAGGAAAAAGTAAGCAAATATTGTTTTTCAGATCACGAAAGGATTGTTTAAAGGCACCACTGGGTAGATGCACAGGCAGTTGGATACTTCCATCCCTCTTCACTTCAAATCATTTGCTAGAGGTGAAGACAATGTGGTAACTGGAAAAACAAGTCTTTTGGGTATTTTAGCATGGCTTCTACTATCTACAGTGTAACTCTATAGCAGCACAGGAAAGACCAGAGTCTTGACTCTATCTTATTTCAAGAATCTGCTCATCCCTGTAGCTGGGGTAGTGCCTTACTGAAGAAGTATAGATCCAAAACTCACTGAAATCATTGTGCGAACTGGGCTTCCCACCTTCAGCCTCACCAGCTCCTGAAGTTTGGGAGAGGCTGTACAACACTGCAGGGTTTCTTTGTGGGACAGAACTGCCTTGTCACACACTGAGAAGTGGATTTCTGTTAAAATTTATGGTATGTTTTTCAATATCCATTGCTTTGAATCTTAATTTTAGACAACCTTTTAGTGCTGTGTTTTTTTACTTGGGTTAGTTCAAGTGCTTCGGTTATGATTATTGAATTAGCCTTATGATAAAGCATAACCTGTTCAGCTATGGAAATATAGATGCAATCTCATTTCCTCTGTTTATAAAAGGCAAAGATGTGTTTGTATTTTCATTATAGACGTGAAAGCATGTGTATTTATCAATTTCAACCATGATAGCTATTAAAACCATTTCTTTGTCCTACATTAGGTTGTGCTGCTGTACCTTTTTTGGACCACTTGCCATGGCAGTTTCTTGACAGTGACAAGGCACTTTGCCAAAGTCTAATAGGTTGCTCTATACATGGTCAAGGTTGTGTATTGACTTGTTTTCATTTGAAAGCAAGTAAAAAAGAGGCTTGACAAAGAATGTGAGAAAATATACTTTGGAAGAGTGAAAGAAAGTAAGTTAGCATGTCTTCATAAATCTTAGACTCCCCAAATCTTAATATGATCACCTGCCCCAGTAAAGAAAACATATTATTGGTGTTTTATATCTTGTAAAATGACATGGTTGGGTTTTTTATGCATTCTTTATATAAATATAAGTAAATAAAATAAAGGTGTATAACAGTCTTAAGTAGTCACAGCTAATTTTACCATAAGCAAACCAATACTCATTTATCATAAATAACTCATTTCGAAGTCATGTTTTCCTCTAAGAAAAGTTTGTGGTTTGTTTTTTGTTGGGTTTTGTTTGTTTTTTTTTTTTTCTTGAATAGTAGAATACCTTTTGACCTCTGAAATGCCTTCTTTGATTTGATAAGCATTTATAATGTTCTTTCTTCATATGGATAGGTAAGAAGGAAGTTATAACACCTTTTCTTGCAGTAGGAAATCACTTAATGACTAGTCTAATTCCACTTTGAAGGATGAATCTGCTTAGTATCCTTTAGAAATATGAGACTAAGTATGGTTATCTGCACACTCATAGGTAGGCTTGTTGAGGCACAGACAGTGTCTTGTCTGAAGAGATTTCATGCACTGGCTTCAGAGTTGTCATTAGGACTCAGGTGTTTGGACCCTTCTAGCTTACTTGTAAGTCCATTGCTAACCGTTCTGTACTACAAGCATTATGAGGTTGTTATCTACTGCCTTGTTAAAAGGAGGTGATCAATGACTGCAAGAGAAAAATCTTTCTCCTTTGTCACATATCTGTCACTTATATTTCCTTTCATAACCTAAATGATCAGCAAACATTGAATATGGGTTGCTGTTCGACCACATTCCACAGGTAGCTGAGAAAAAGCAGCACCATTAGATTAGAGGAAAGCAGTCGAGATCATTTCTGTATGCTGGAAAATTTGTGTTTTGCCTGTCTTTAGAGTGAGTCTGGAATCATCTAGCATGGAAATGGTGCTGGAAGGAGGAGATGTGTTAAATGAGGAAAAATGAAAAACTGAATAAACAAAATAGTCCAAGATCTGTAGAAAATTTTACTTGACAAGTAAAGATACAAGCTTTTGAGTATTTGACATAGCAATGACTAGCTAAAGACGCAATAAATTTATCTACTTATATTCACTAACTTGTTGCTGATAGTGATGTATTGGTTGTAATTATGAAGTAGTGCCTTTTTTACCAATTGTTCTTTTTTAACCAAATTCAATGACATATGAAAGACATTTTATGCAACTCTAAAATACTATTGGAAATGAATTCAAATACCTTATGTTATTTTGAGTTAGAAGTGATACAGACCTTTTAAATGTAAGAGTAACATTTATATTAAGAAGCTTCTTCATAAGTAGGCCACATAAGACTTCTGCTTGATATGTGTAACGTATTAATAATACAGTAGTTTTAATTAGGTATAATGCAGAAGAAGGTTAGGTCACACATTTTAATATTAAGTTGGAAGAAGCTCATTTAAAGCTAGGGGTCATTTTCATATGTTAATAAAATTCTTTTTGCAGGCTAGATGTCAAGCTTTTAGCAGAATATCACTATTTTTGGTCATTACTGGAGAGTTTAATGAATATTTATTTTCCACTGCTTACATTAATATTATGAAAATTGATGTATTCTCTCATAATGTGGATGCTAGAGGATAGGAAACCAGATTTATGGTTTCAAATAGATGCCTAGATGTAGAATAGCATATGTAGACAAAATTTGTTGCATAAAAACTCTCATTTTACTGAGGCACTGCTTTGGTAACACTTTTTAAAAATATAACTGACTAGAGGATACCTGATTTGTAAATAAAATAGGGCATGTAAGTGGTTAAGATTAATCTTTTTGTGAACTGAAAAACAACAGACTTTCAAATCTTATAAAGGATACAGTAAAAACATACACAGTGGTCTGCAGGAGGAAATAGCTGCCATGCAATTTCAGTTTGCAATAATGGAAATGTCTGAAGGATCATTAATTTGTTTTTCTTTCTAATATTCAGGAAGAAAAATAGTATTAACAACCCTCAAAGAATAAGACCACATTTTTATTTACAGAAGGACTGGGTCACAAGACCCGGTAACTAGTCCTGCCTCCTTCACACCCATCTTCAGAGCTGAGGAAATACTGCAACTTTCTGCTAGTCAGGCAGATCTCGTCTCCATGTATCAGGATTGATTTTCTGTGGAATTAGTATTATGATGAGAGATGGAGGGTTTTTTTCTTTTTGACCCCTAAATGTTATTGGTATCTGAAATTCACAGGTAGGCATTATTTTTCTCCCTATGTCTTTGTAAAAGAAGATACAGTCGAAAGATATCCATTCTGTAACTGGAAATATGTACATTGTTATCTTAATCCAGAAATGCTGGGGGTATTTTTTAAAAAAAATTTTTTTTAAGAGGACTTATTTGGTCATTGGTATTATCTCATATTAAAGAAAATCGTTAAAGTAATCACCCTGGTCTGAGAAAGTATCCCTGGTCAGGTCTGCATGCGAGCATTCACTTGACTATTACTCAGAATAAGGAAACCTCTAAATTGTTATATTCTTGAACTGTGCCCTACAGTAAAATATGATTAGATGTCATCAGCAATGCCTGATATGGGAAGTAAATCTGTAAATTATGGTGGGTCTGTGATAATTGTTATGAATAGTAACCATACCAAAAGTTTTTTGATTGACTAAATGAAAGAACTGTTAATAATATGATTTCAGCCATCTGATCTATTTTGTCTGCTAAGTTACTGATCTCTAAATATTAGGTACCTGAATCACCCACCAAACCTTCAAAAAGTATTTTTAAGGGCAATAAGGTAGTTGAATATCTTTCCATCTTTTTATGAAAAATGAAATACTTTCAGCTGATATAAAATGATGGCTCTGGAGTACGAAAGCTTTGAGGTACAGGGCAAGAGTAAAGGAAATGTAAATGTAAGCTTTGTTCAGCATGAGCCAGAGAATCTTAGAGACGATATGAAGGATACATTAACATCTCAGGGGATCGATGATTCAGTCTTGAGGTCCATTCAATCTGTAGTCATTTTAATGGAGTTATACTTTTGTAGTTCCAGTCAAAAAGTACAAGATAAATCCTAATATAATTGTGTTTTATGATTGGATTTACTAGCTTGTCAACTTTTATCTTTTCTGTGGAGTAAAAGTAATTTACCTTTGGTAGCAAATTTTTTCTCCTCTAACAGCTGATGTCAGTCTTTAATTAAAGCACTTCTTTCTTTTATCAACTGCTAAAAATCTCATACTCCTATCTGTGCCATTTCTTATTTATGTACTGCTTTTGAATCATGATTTTGCATCTTAACTAAGAAGGAGGAAGATACAATTATTTAATGTATTAAACATTAAGATCTTAACTTTATATTATTGGATGTTACCTTGCCTGTACTTAAGAGGTATTTTAGGGAATATGTATTTTAGCTTCAAAGCAATAACATTTCAGGACCAAGAAGAAGGGATTTAATTTATCTTAGCATCTATATTTTTGAAGATTATTTAACTCATTGTCCCCATAATTTCTAATCTGAGCCATTCTCAAATGTGTGTAGTAAAAGTGCCACAATCTCGCTTTGTACTATAGACTATACCATTATTCAATTGCTTACACTGTTAATAGCTTTTTCCTACATCTGTCTAAATTTTCCTAGCCTCAAGATATTGCTCTTCATCTGTCATTTCTTGAGACTGTGACTGAGACTTTTATCACGTAAACTGTCACTGTGAGGGCGTTTGTAGACTGTTGAAAACATGTAATACACCCTTAGTATTCACATTCTAAATTACATAAATTCAGCTCCCTCAGTCTCTCATCACAGGATTTATCCTCCAGCCTTTGTGTAAGCCTCACTTCCTTTGTAATTTCTCTAGTTTTTTTTATTTTCCTAGTACCTTTTGAGGATAGCAATGTATCACCAAAGAGATGAGTAACCTATAGCTTGGCCCAACAGAAAAATGCTAGGACTAAATTAAGGCAGTAAATAAATACTCATATATTCCAAAGGACACTTTCCCATGTTGTTTCCCATGAGTCTAATAATGACTAGTTCATTGGAACTTATTTACACACACTTCTATGTTTTAATGAAGTTATATCTTGAAATGTTGTTCCAGGTTTATAAGTATTACACAGAAGTTTGAAAGTACATTTGATGATGTTAAAGTAGCTCTTCATCATAATAAATAGCTTTTCAGCCATGGTAGTAATTGGAATTGCTTTCAGATTATTCAACTGCTGGGAAGTTGAATTGATCTGGTATATTGCATCTTTCATGTTTCATTAATGTTTTTTAAAATGTATCAGAAGAGTGTCTAGGTTTCTGCATTTTACATAAGAAAATACAAAACTAAGGCAAAACGTGTTTAGATTTTTTAAAGTCCTTCAGCTTTAAAGAAAATGCAGATGATATGCATTACTGAAGTTTGGCAAATTTTATGCAAATTTTATGCTGCTCCTCCAAATAAGATAGAAGCTGTTGGATTTTGACTTCCACTTTAAGTTTCCAATGCTAACTGTGCTTTGCATCTGTCTACTTTAGTCTCCTCCACAATCTATTCAAAACCTCCAACATGCAACTATTAATGTTCTGACACATACACGCACAAAAGCACAGAAACAAATATGAGATGAAGAATGGAAAAGCAGCAAAGTAATATTTATTGCAGAAGTGTAAACATAGAAACGTGTTTGTTTGCTCCGGTGGCAGACTTGCATTGTTTCATAGAGTCAACAGTAACTTATCCTAAGTACCCATTAAATATATTCATGTAGTGAAAAACCACACGTGGTGTGCAGTATTACTGTTGCTGCAACTGAATACAGCACTTCCAGTGCTGGGTTAAGTGCAAATTTCTAAAAACATTACTTTGGGAAAGAAATACAAAATAAACCAAACATCTTTGGGCTCATCACAGAGTTTAGAACCAGTTCAGAGCCGATTTTGGGAGCTCTACCAAGGTATTTGCAGGGTTATATGCACAAGCACACCTTGGCTGTGGTCCACTACCGCAGAACGATTGGCATCCAGTGTGTAGGGGAAAGGCAACAGGAGCTCATGGGATAGCCTCTGGCTGCTGAGGTCAATAGATATTAAGAATGAAAGTGTTATTGAGATCAAATAATCTCACCTACACAATGCAGGCTCTTCTGCTTTTTTGAATTAAATTCTTGTTTTGAATCCAACAGTGCTGTTGAAACAGAATCCATCCGCTGCCACTCTGATAGAAATACTTTTTGCATAAACATTATTCTGATCTTGATTTTAAAATTTTGAGGGGAAAATAGATTTACCTTTGATAAACCAGCTGTTTCACTGATAAATTACACTCACACATTTATTTTGTCGTATTGCTAATCTGAATGTTGTTAGTGTCTGGTTCCAGATGCCGGATTTTGTTACACCTTTTTTACACGCACGCACCCCTTCCCCCTCCCCTCTGTTAATTATTGTGTTAAACAAATTGCACTGTTGTCTTATGTTAGTATTATTTTCTTTACCTCTCATCATTCTTACTACCCATCTCTGAAAAAAACTTACGCGCTACATGAAGGTATTTGCAACATATTTTAGTTATTCTTTTAGCAGTGGAAAATCCTGAAAGCGTTAAAGGCAATACTGCCAGCCTCACCGTGTAAAGGTGAGTTGCATTTATTTGTTTTTCTGATGGAACAGTCAAAGAGCAGAAGTTTGAGCAGCTTGCAAGGTCGCCGTTCCAGAAATTTTCACCCTGACTCTTCTCTGAACCTCTTTTGTGCTCATGAGCAAATGACTTGAGCATCACCAGGTTTTCAAGGGGCACCAGAAGAATTCCCCACAGCCACGCTAGTGGCATTTAGTGTAGACAGCCACACAGTGGGTGGATGGATTGAATGGAGCGTAGCATGTATGGTTATTTCAAAATAAAATTATGTTCCTGACTCTTCAGGTCCTTGGCAAAGGTTAAGTTGTAGACGCATTATTGTTTTGTATGTACAGTTCTGTAGAAGAGAAAGTTAACTATCCTGATTATAATATTGTGTCATTAAGTTAGCATCTGAGTGCCTAAAATAGAGCGGTATTTGACAATTCCTCTGGGCTTTCACAGAGGCACCGTGTTCTCTCCTGATTGCAGAGAACTCTGAATTAGTTCTCAATATGTCTTGTCAGCATAGCTGTCCTTTTTTAAAGTTACCATATATGCGCATGGATTTTATTTTTTCATAACTACAGAATAAAATTTATGCACAAAGGAAAAACTAGCGAATGCAACATTGTAAATGATAAACTATTTCAATTACTTCCCATTAAAATTCAGGAGGCAATGTAATGAATTTTCTATGAGTAAGAACTTACACCTACTGACATTAGACTAGATTTGGATTTGTATGCAGATGCTCTGACCATGTTAATGGCAACGCTTTCTCAGTCTGCCAGGATCTTTAAGTTTGTACAGAAATTAGTTTGATGCTCATGACATTTCTTCCTATATTATTCCACTGTAGTTAAGAATGCATAACTGCTTCTATCCTAACCTATTTTCAGCTAGTGATAAAATTCTACTTAATGTACAATAAAATCACTGAAAATATCAAGAACATCAAAGACTAAAAATTTGATTTTTTTATCTAAAATAAATTTTGAGATTGTTTATCATTAAGACTCTAAAATCCAAAAAAGTGTTAAAGCCCTGTGTACATTCCTATATTACAGAAAATGGATTAAATCAATTAAATGGGTTCTCATGAACTAGTGTAGAGTTTAACATAGGTTAACAATTCCACTTTGTGCTGGTTTTGGCTGGGGTAGAGTTAATTTTCTTCAGAGTAGCTGGTATGGAGCTATGTTTTGGATTTGTGCTGAAACCTGTGCTGACAACCCAGGGATGTTTTCGTTCCTGCTGAGCAGTGCTTACACAGAGCCAAGGGCTTTTCTGCCTCTCACCCCACCCCACCAGCGAGGAGGCTGGGGGGGCACAAGGAGTTGGGAGGGGACACGGCCAGAACTGCTGACCCCAACTGACCAAAAGGATATTCCATAGCACATGACATCATGCTCAGCATGTAAAGCTGAGGGAATAAGGAGGAAGGGGGAGATGTTGGGAGTGATGGCATTTGTCTTCCCAAGTCACCGTTACGCGTGATGGAGCCCTGCTTCCCTGGGGATGGCTGAACACCTGCCTGCCCATGGGGAGTGCTGAATGAATTCCTTGCTTTGCTTTGTTTGCATGTGCGGCTTTTGCTTTACTTATTAAACTGTCTTTATCTCAACCCACGAGTTTTCTCACTTTCACTTTTCCAATTCTCTCCCCCATCCAGCCGGGGGGCAGTGAGTGAGCAGTTGCGTGGTGCTTAGCTGCCGGCTGGGGCAAAACCAGAACACACATATATGTTATAGCAACGCACAGAAGTGGCAATTCTGTTTTCCTTTGTTTCTGTGTTACCCGCATTACGTCTCTTCTTTCAGGTTTCCTATATTTTCAGACATGTCATTGCCACACAGGGGCATGGACGCACACAAGGCTTTTGCATTAGTATTATCCCTCTTTCTTCTGGGAAGTATCTATGCATTTAAGCTTCACAAAAATAATGAAAAAAATATTATTAAAACATTAGAATCCATATGGCAGACATTTGATAAGTAGAGGCATTCAAGAGGAAAAAAACCTGAAGACTTTAATGGTGGAAATCTGGTGGAATTAAATTCTTAAGTCTGTGAATGTCAAAACTGTGTGAAAACACAAAGTTTTGGTGAGGATCAGCTGAATCACGACTATTCCCATGGTTGTATGGTAGAGACAAAGCAGAGAAGGAAGAAAAACAAATGCGCATTGTCTCCTCTGCTAATGTTTTTTTTTCGTCTCCAAAGTATTGGAGCCTAGACACCTCAAGCTGCTGGCATCTGTGACTTCCCAGCTGGATCTCTAGCACACCTAAAATATGACACACGGGTTGTTAAAGAATGTTCTTTCTTTAATAATTTCCACTTTATCCAATTTCTGTGATCATTTTTGTACTGTAAGTAAAGGTAGCAGATATATACTTATGTTCCCTAACAAATACATATATGTATATATAACAGCACATGAGCAAAGTATTATAGGGAGGTGTATAAACTTAGAATGTTTTCTTCTTGATCCCACCTAATATTACAGGTAAATCTAAAAATTTTTCACAAGTTTCCAGGAAATACTAGCTATTTTTAAAGTGGTAGACTTAGAAAATCAGAGTCCAAAGAAGTGATTTAAAATACATTTTGAAAAACTCAGAACCAGTTCCTTTTTAAATATGTACGTATAATAACTTGCTATTGCATAATATGGGCAGAAGATCTTGAAAATTACATCTTCTCTGAGGGTTGCCTGAGCAACTCAACAATTACAGTATAGTTTTAAATAAATAAACAGTTCATCTTAGCTTTGATATTTACTTATGTAGATGCTGATGTTCTGGCCATTTTCAAGACAAAATTAATCTGAGTGAATGATAGCACAGGAATAGAAGATTCAGTGAATATGTCTTTGTATACATTGCCTGTTACGAATTTAATACCACAACAGTACCAATAAATGATTTAATTGATATACAAGTTAACTACTGGACTGGGTGGTTAAAGCAGTTAAGACTAAAATGCATCATATCCTTATTAAGAACTTGTTCTAAATCTAGTTTTCCTTTTGAAACTATTTGAGGTAGAAATAATAATGTGAGATATTGTTTAAAAGTGGTGTATACTGTGTCACTGGAATATCTAAATTGTTTCCTTGGCCATTAAAAAATCAAACTGAACCAGCTGAAGGACAAAAAGAACTCATCTTAATGGCCCCACCTGTAAAACTGAGGGGAACACTATATGTACAAAGATGCAGTACAAAGTTATAGGCATCTTATACTTAAAGGACTATTTGAAAACACATCCATTCAGAGAAATGCTCTGTTTTCTGTTCTACCTTCTGATCAAAGCACTGACACCAAACATAGCCCTGGGGCATAGCTTTCATTTAGCAATACCTGAACGATCCTCCAGCAATCCGTGTAACACTTGTGAATGTAATGGGTAAAGACCAACAACTGTCATTCACCGTACTTTCTTAACTTAGGTCTCCTGTCAGCACTTGAAAATACTCAAAGACACATTCAAATTAATTGAAGGGTCAAAACATAACCTTCCAGGATCTCTTTCAGTCACTTGACAGGATACAGGTTCAGATCATATAGTGACATAGAAATTATATATTATTATTACTGGATTTATTGCCTTCTACAACATGAATGATAGGCTGGAAAATACATTAATATTTCAGTTGAAGGTGATAGTTTCTGCTTCCTAGCTGGAAACCAATATGAGCATGCAATGAGGTCCTTAATAGTTTGATTTCAGAAAAAGGCATTAAGTAATAAACCAAAATTGTATATAAAACATAGGGTACAAATAGAAATATGAAGTTCCCTTACTCCTTAAAATGAGAACTGCCAATAATGCTTGTCTGATGAATAAGGATAATATCACTGACTTGTCAATTCAGACAATATTGATTTAACAGTCTCTGTATCTTTCCTCGTAATTGCTTTTGGATCATCAGCTTGTTTACATTTACTGTATGTAATCAGTGGACCTCATGATTTACAGCCAGTAGAAAGTGGGTAGATGTAGAATTGTCCTTCAGACCAAAGTAAAAGCATATTTTACTTGACACAAATAGGCATGTAGCTCTTAAAAATGTCAGTTTATGACCTAAAGTCTGTTCAAATATTTGCTTCCATAATCTGTTACCTACAAAACCTGGAACAAGTAGATTCATGATAAGATTTACAGATTAAAAGTGAGAAAAGACCAGAAAAAGGGCTGATGAACTTAGTGAGATTATATTTGAATTACTACCCATTTTTATTTTTATAAAAATACAAATTTACACCCAGGCAGTGGAATTGCCGTTATACCAGTGTAAACTTGCTCCGCACTGGTCGCGATATCTTACCTATAGTTCTCATGGGAAGCTACATTTATTGGTTCTCTAAATCTGGATGACTTTGCAATACCAAATGGTTCTTCAAACCTTTTATAGTTCCTACACCATCTTGAGAAATATTTTCATTTTACAGTCTCACTTTGAGAATCAGCTGCCACAGGATATAACGTGTAATATTGAGTTGTTGCCATTTCAGCAATTTCTTATGTAGCCTGTGCAAAAGAATCAGATTTCACCAATGCAAAGGAAGTCCTTCAACCTTCATGGTTAAGAGACTTGATGTACGTGAATACTTGTGATTTTAACTTGATTTTCTCTCATTTAAAATCATACCTAACTGCCATAAAATACCTGTCTGAAAAAGCATGGCATCAAGCAAAGATAATAATAATAATAATAATAAAGGATACATCTCACAACTTCCATCAGAAAAATACACAGAGTTGATGCAATCCACTCACTTGTGCTTTAATAGCACTGATGTGTCTTAATTAATTTTTTAATTGTTTACTGATATTACAGATATAACTGTGCCTGCATTACCATTTTAATGGTTGAATCTGGTCATAGATGCTGTATTATTATCGATGGTTCTCAGCAGAGTTAGATTGGTTTATTTTGTCTTTTCTACCTAAATTTTTAACTTTTCTTCAGGGAAAAAACAGGGGTTGGCTTAGTTTAAACTCTGCCTCACTTTGAAAAGCTGCCATTGTGGAGATCTGTTATAGCAACCACTACATAGATAAAAAACTGTTGTCGTGAGGTAGCAGGGTTTCCTGCTGAAGTTGTAGGAGGCAGGAATTTAGTTAGTGCTTGAGAAAAATCAGAGGAAAAAAAGATCTCAAGGAGGAGTCATAGGTAACAATAAGTTTCAAGCTGAAAAGATCAGGAAAAAGAAAAAAGATAAAAGAATGGGTGAAACAAATGTTTTATTGAAAAATAAACCAGTGAGAATAAGTTAGAGAATGGCAATTTTTCTTCAGTGAAACATGACACATGGATTTTGACTGGGGTGTTACCGAAAATATGTCTATTTACTTGACCTACTTTCCATTATTTGACTTTGCAAAGGAACATACTTATGTTCTTACATGTAATATAGCTTCACAAAGTTACCGCAATGTCTATGATAATGTGACAACTGATTCTCAGTGGGCAGAATTGTATTTTTATGCAGTTTTGGATCAAACTCTCGTCATTGAGAGACGATTTTCCTTGTTATGCACCCGAATGTGTAGATATAGGCCACAGAAATGACTGAGCACTGTAAAAAGAAATAATTTATTTTACATCTTTGGTATCTTATATAAAATCTTTTCGCTAGGCTGTATAGAGAGCATTTAAAGGGACACCTTGTAAAAATTTCTGAGATAAGTTGATTCTTTCGACCATCTCTAACAGCTGCTTCTTAGTTTAACTTAACTTTCCTTTCCCAGAGGACTATTTCAATGTGATTTTTATTTTTTCTATACAACAGTTAAAATGGTCTGAATGAGGAGATGGAGATATTACACTGCATGGTAATTAGAATAGGTTGGGATTTTTCTGACTATTAACAATATAATTAATAATATAAAAATTAATAATATCAAATATATATGTATATCTCACACTAATTTCCATGAAGATTTTATTGAGACAAAAATATCATAATTAGCAATCTAAAAGTTAATTCTAGAGTGTCTAAGAGTACCCCCAGGAGAAGGATAAAATAGTCAAAAAAATGAGAGATTGGAAAAGGTAAGTTTTACCCCTCCACCTCCTGCTATTCTCAAGGGTATGTGTATCAGACCCCTATCCCACAGCCAGTACACTGTCTTTAAGTGGCTGGTCCTACTGCACCAAGCACCATTCCCCACAACGAGTGACTACATGAGTTTGACTATATTGCAAAACGTATTCCTAGAGGTTTAGTTCCTGCTTTTTTTACTGATGCTGAAGGGGATAAAACCCCATTCAGAGGCATCAATTTGGTCTTTGTGGAAATTTTGCCCCGATCACTGAGAAAGCCTGAAATCATAGCTTGTACTGTGTCACCTTTAATCATCCTCCACTGAGGATGGGAACATTAGGTACGCTATTTATGCTGAGAAATGGTTGACTCTGAAGAGGGAGTACTTTGTACTTACAATTCAGTCAGGTGCACCCCCTAAAAATGAGAGGAGTCATGATGACCTTGGAGCCAAACCCCGTTGCCTTACCACTAAAAAGTAGGTGACTGAACTGGTCAGAGAACACCCTTAAGACACAGGACGTTCACCTGCCGTTTTCTCTACCAAGCTACTCTTTAATTCAGCCATGGTTCTTCAGCTGGACCTTTTGTCACTCAGTCAAAAAGTACGCTAAGTAAGTAAGAGGATGAGCTCTAGCAGAAACTTTAAGTGATTGAGGCAGTCACTGGGATGCAAAGAAATCTTTTGGACCTCTTTTCAGTTTATCGGACATTGGTAGATGTGTTCTGCTTTCAGCACATTTAAAGTTTTTGAATTCAACTTTAGGTGGAATCGGAAATGTTCACAGGATGACAAAACGGTTACTGCTGCTCAGTTGTCAATAGTTTTTGTTCTAGTCAGCCTCCAGTGGTTCATACATCAGGACTATCAAAAGCACTGTTTGTATGAATTGAATGATTACTGATGGTCAAGGCACTGGGAGCCAAATGAAGAAAGCAATTGGGCAGATCTTCAGGATTTCTCAATAGTCCAGAAATTTCATAATGGTTTTTATACGTTACTTTACCTTCAAGCACTTTGTGTGCAGAGCTGCCCAAATTTATGAAAATTGATATAAATAATATTTTTCTGTAATAGATTTTGTTTTTCCATATCCCATTCTTTAAAAAACTTAAATTGTTCGGTGATTTTAAAATCAAAGAATGCCTGTTTCTACACCTCTCCCTGCCCCGGGGGAGGTAAATGCTCACATTAATTCAATTGTTGGCATTTCATACGTTTTACACTGGATCTGGGAGAGGTTACGAGTATCTGAGCAGCTTCAGTAATAGATTCTGACATTTCTGACTTCTAGCCAACAAGAGTTAGAAAGAAGTCGCTGCTATCTCTGCAACAGAGCCGGCTGTACGCTGCACAAAGTACGTATACCAAGGCTTCTGTTTCAATGTGAGACTTAATACGAGACATGACTGGAGGGCAGGAACATATGGTTGCTCCATGAAGTCATTTATAGGAGGCACTTCTTTTTCCTTGCACATCTGTGGCACTATCAGACAGTCTTTTTTTGTCTAATTTACTCAGCCAGAAGAATTCATTACCTGCATAATATGAACCCAACCATGTCTTTCTACCTCCCAGAAGAGCAAGCTCTGACACTCTGGATGACAAGCACAAAAAGAGCAGACTATTTTTCCCCCCCATGATAATTCTATGGTGTTCCTAGCAGAATTGTCCATTAAGGATAACCATTTTAGTAAAAAAAATTACATACCAAAGAGAATCTCTTTTGAATGAAATTTTTGTTGGGAAGTGAGCCCCAATGAACACACCTATTTTTTTAATTCTTGTCACCTTTGAAAAGAAACAATAATTGTAAAATACAATACAAATTACAAAATTAGAATACAAAATATTGCATTATAATTAAAATATATTTCTTTAAATTCACTTACTATTTTACAGTTACAGTGGAGATGATCAGTGAAATAAGACCTTTACTCTTACAGTTGAATTCTTTTCTTTTGGTTCCAGTGAAGGCACTTGAACCTTCTACAAATAAGTGAAACATCTTCCATCAGAAACTTGAATTCCAGGGGATTGTTAAAAAAAGAAAAAAAATTCTTTTTATGGTAAGAGTGATTGTAAGTGAAAATATGACCTCTGAGAGCCGACACGTGACCATGCAAACTGTTTTGGCCAGAAAAGCTTTATCAAAAATTGAAATAGTATTAAAATCATGGTCAAAATGTTAGATACCCAAACCAATATTTTCTCAAGTTATGGAGAATGAAGAATAAAAACTAAAGTTCAAACCTTTCCAAAGGAAGAAGAGATTTCTTCTCCTTTCTCCTTTTCCTTTCTTTTGTTTTCTAAATACAAGCACACTTTAAAAATTATTCTAATCATTAGTGGTGCTCATATGCAGATGTAAACTTTCCTGCTCATAGCTCATCGGCAAAGATTTATCAGAGACAGTGTCCTTTGTGTTTCAGTAAAATATTAACCTTGCCTTTGGTAAGATTTTAGCCTGTGACTGTTAAAATAGTTAATGATATTCTGTGCTGGTAAGAGTTTAGAACTTGATAGCTGTATTTCTGATCTGCCTTGTCCTTGTGATTTTACCTGCCTTTAATTGCTTTAAGTTATCGGGCTATTTCCTGTCTGTATTTCTTCTGAGACTCCCTCATATGAGGCAAAATATGTGACTTCCTCAGTGTGCTGCCCGTCGTAGGAAAATTCTTTCCAATAAATAAACTCTGTTAAACCTCCCTTTGCTGAGCAAGGAATACTCCACTTCCAGCTACAAGATTTCCCTTAAACAAGAAAAGGAGCTATTATAGATTTCTCCCCCCCTGCCCCCCAGATGGTTCCTGTAGTGCAAACCAAACGGCCTGGGAGGACAAAACAATCTTCCTATATATCTAATAATTACAGTTGTAAACAGACTCTGGTGGTCATAGCTATGAATTGCTGGGTCATAGCTGTGAGCATGCTTGCAATCCCTTTCTGCCATTTGGGAAATTAAGACCATTATTATAGGGATGAGAGATATCTGTGTCATGTCCACACAGGGAAATTTACAGCTGGATCTTTCAGGCCAGCGTTTGGACTGAATGGTCTAAAGGACTGGAGGGAGAGAAACAATTTTGCTCGACTACATTTGCTACTGTGCAAATGCAGGATTTTTATTAGTATTTATTTTATTAGGTACCCCCTGCGCACACACCCCATGCTCCTTCAGGAAAGTCAAAACCTGTTTGCATAATGTAGAAAATCATCCTGCTAGTATTTTAAACAGTGTTTTTATTTTTCTTGTAATTTGAAATGCTTTAAGTGCAATAACACTTAAAGAAGAATGCTATGATTGGTGTTATAAAGAGTTATCAACCAACAAATTGGTGCGTTTTGCAAAAATAGTATGAATGTAGTTAGAAATTTGGAGTAATCACTTCAAGAAGGTAAAATATTAAATCTTGCCTCATAAAGGAAAAAAAATCAACTTGGTTAAAGAAGTGCTTTAGCCTTGGGAGGGACTAATTTTTGCATTTCCAAAAGTAAATGGGAATCTGGCAAGATTATGTCATGTGCAATGTTATTGATCTTAGAAAGCTCTCAGGTGCAATTATATTTGTGTGCAAAATAAATCGACAAGTAAGAAAAATATACGTGGCTTGAAGATGTATGTGTCCTTTCTGTGGTTTTAAGTTTCCTCTCCCCCAAATGACCCTGGTTTTTGATAAGTTTGTGTGTTCGTTGTTTTCAGTAAATCAGTTCTTGATGTCTTGTTTTTTTCTGAACAACAGACAGACTGAAACAATATAAGTTCCTGGAGTGTAAACCAACCTCATCTATCCATAAGGAGCATGAAACTTCACAGCTTAACTTTGGCTTAGGGCATTGTAATGACTGAAAACCAGATCCTCCGTGGAGTAAATTAATTATCCTCCTCTGCCTTCAGTGACTTGCACAAATTTACAGCAGCTGAGCATATGACCTTACACTCAGAGCCAATTTGTCCGTAAGAGATACAGACAGTGCTGTGAAATGAAATGCATTTAGATTTTTCAGTTCTCCCCCTGACATTTTTACTCATTCATTTCCTTTTTGCCTCCTGGTGCCTTTGGGAATGAGGCAAGAGGAACGACATTTAAGCTTGGTTCAGTGAAACTGTGGACTACAATGGTATATTAGATTCATATATTACAAATCTGTAGCTTTTATGAATATATTGTGCTTGTACTACAGGGCTAAATTATGCCCACACATCCCTGTACTTTTATTCTCAATTTGCATTGCAGATGCACACCTCTATTTAAAAAAAAAAAAAAAAAAGCATATTTTGCCAATATCTCTTAATTTTTTATATATACCAGTGGTCCCAATTCATCCACAAATCTAGTGGCTTTTTCTTTGTTTTAATATATGGTGGCACCCTGACTTACAAGCTGAAGATATGACTTGGTTTTACACTTCCTGTGGTTTTAAAATGGGTTCAGTACTCATTCAAATATGCACGTAGGGAAATTATCTTCCATTACATTATACGTGTTTTACAGATGTTTGTATAGCAACTTGAGACAGCAACGAGATGTCAGTAGACATGACAAGCCAGAGTATTTTTTCACCATCTGTATTCAAAGGACTTCAGCAAATCAAAGCTTGTATCCTTCTCTCTAAGGAACACTTATTGTCAGTTGAAGTAAATGTGTTTAATCTAGTTACTTTCTTCTGATTCTTAGGGAACAGATGCTCTGCCTTTCTTTGGAGTCTGTGTAAGGGCACAGGCTGATGAAAATGTCTGTCTGTGAAGCAGCAGCATTAAACAAGCTTTTCTAAAGTATATTGTTAGAGCACTTACTACTTCATATATCTATCTTCCTTTAAAAGCAGACAACTTTCAAAAGACTTATTTCCTTTCCTGATCAGGGTATGAGACAAATGTCTCTCGGCTAGATTTTTATGCAGGAGTTTTAATTGAACTATGTTGGCAATAATATTAATTTACTTATCTAACTTCCTGAAAAGATAAATTGTTTTTCAGTAAAATCTGGTGCTATTTGTACTTTTATTCAAAGGATGGTTTTTTTACAATATCTCAGTTAGAAAATCAATTTGATTAAAACCAGAGTTCCTCAAACCAACCATATCTCCTTCTTCCCACTGAGTACATCCCAGAAATAACTACAGTCTAGCAGTCATAGTATTTCATAAACAAGATGAAAATGCCATAGAATTTCTTTATAGAAAACAATAAACACAAAGGCAGGTTACAGTATATAATCAGAGTTAAGCAGTCCTCATCCAGCCCCTTTGCTGGAACTGATTATGGTTCTGCATGGTAATAACTGATTAAAACTGTTTCGTGCCAGGGGCTCTTAAAGGTATAATTCTTTATAATTTCTTTTTCCAACCATGGGAAAGCAATGTTAACAAAATGTTAGCTGTCAATATTATTGTAATGCCGAATTTCATACACACGTGAACACGCTATTGAGAAACTGGGAGCATTCCCTCAGCCTCTGTGTAACTCTGCACTACTGAGTCCACCGTAGGTACAAAATTTCTGCACCATAGTTGCTAGGAGACAGCAAAGCTATTAGTTCTGGCTGCATCGTGACCCGGGTCTATCTCTCTTAGGGCATCTCTGTGCTGTGGGCTTATCCTGGGTGGAAACTCCAAAAAGCAGTAAAACAATTTCAGCAAGGTACTGGGCCTCAACTATATAAGTCCTGAATGGACAGTACCAAAAGATAAGTTAGCACTGGGAAGCAGGGATTTAAAAGAAAAATTTGCTTCGTCTTGTCTTAAAATTACCCAACAATCTTAGATTCGTCAATTTGATACTATTTTCCAAACATAACTTTCCAATATGCAAAGGTATTTTATTAAACTCCCTGCTAAAAAAGTAGTGTTCTTATTCTTTCTTTCGTGTCCTTAATCCTTTTTCTTGGACACTGTACTATTTTTCAAATTGCAGCTCCAGTATCTTTTATGAAAGAAAATCAGATTTTAATTCTTCCTAATCGTGTGTAAACCACAGCATATGTTTCTAGTGAAATATTGATAATAATTATGGCTACTGAAAGTCTCAAATTGCCCATGGTTTGAGTTTTTCTAGGAAAAGTAAATTTGTTGTTAAGATAACAGAATGGGACTCAGCTGGATCATAGTTTTTAAGAAAAGGATTATGCAGAAGATCTCTTGCAATCTCTTACGTAGCACTATCCATCGTATTTCTTCAAATGATTCTGAAATATGCCTATAACTTTTGATATATCTGGAACATGAATTTAAGTTTATTCTTGATTCTGCCATATACCTTTTGCAATTTATTTTATGTGTCTGTGCTTTGGTTGCCTCATCTGTGGATAATGGAATAATAATATTTCCTCCTGCACAGGATAGTGATTTATTCATGGCTGAGAATTGTTTAGATGCTGTGGAGACTGAAAGCATCTAAGAAAAAAAAAAAAAAGTGAGAGATTCCTTATTAAGTGGTAACAGTTATTGGAAGGAAGATAGAAGAGCAGAAAAGCAGTTCAAAGCTCTTTCTGGTACTTTGAGACCACAACAAAAATGGATGTTACTATTACTCTTTGCTCCTTGAATTTTTGCAGCCTTTTAGGAAATATAATCTATCAGTACAGCATAAATATTTCCTTAAAGCTTGAAAATACAATTTAGAGCTTAGGATATAAAAATATTAAAATCTACCTTAATGCAGAATCAGGCTGAAGGTACTCTGAGCGCAGAAGCAGTGATTTACTATTTAATCAAGATGTATGGCTTAGATTTATGATGGCTCTTTCAGAGGCTTGGTTCTTCTGGCATAAAGCTAGGTGAAGGCCTTGTTGAAGTTGAATGAATTGTTCCTGTGAAGGAGATAGGAAGTGAAATTAGGTTTTTCAATAAGCAGGCAGACAAAAATGTTTTATGGTGTGCTAATGGCTCATTTCTATGACTCAGCAGTAACCAGACGGTGACATCACATGCCATTTCGTTACAAAACTCAGTTGAATTCAGAAATACATTCATGTTTAGTAAACTTTTCAAGACCAGGGCAGACTCCTATAGGAAGGAGTACAGACATCTGACTTAGTCTGTCATGGGAATATTATACTTTGGGGATCTCTGAAAATCAGGAATAATCACAATGCCCCACACTCTGTTGTTTGTAAATCTCAGAACACTTTAAAATCTTGGCCAAACATTAATGCCCGTAGTGGGTTGACCCTGGCTGGGGGCCAGGTGCCCACCAGAGCCGCTCTCTCACTCCCCTCATTCACTAGACAGGGGAGAAAAAGTATAACAAAAAGCTTATGGGTCGAGATAAGGACAGGGAGAGATCACTCACTAATTGTTTTCACGAGCAAAACAGACTGAACTGAGAGAGGAAATTCATCTAATTTATGACTAAGCAAAACAGAGTAGAGGAATGAGAAATAAAATCAAATCTTAAAACACCTCTCCCCACCCCTCCCATCTTCCCGGGCTCAACTTCACTCCCGCCTTCAACCTCCACCCCACCTCAGCGGCACAGGGGGACGGGGAGTGGGGGTTACGGTCAGTTCATCTCACGGTGTTTCTGCCGCTTCTTCATCCTCAGGGGGAGGACTCCTCTCATCGTTCCCCTGCTCCAACATGGAGTCTCTCCCACGGGCTACAGTCCTTCACGAACTGCTCCAACGTGGTCTCTTCCATGGGGTGCAGACCTTCAGGAGCAAACTACTGCAGCGTGGGTCCCCCACGGAGTCACAAGTCCTGCCAGCAAACCTGCTCTGGCGTGGGCTCCTCTCTCCACGGGGCCACAGGTCCTGCCAGGAGCTTGCTCCAGTGTGGGCTTCCCATGGGGTCACAGCCTCCTTCAGGTGCCTCCACCTGCTCCGGCATGGGGTCCTCCACGGGCTGCAATCAGTTATGTAATGCAACAGATTGGTCAAATTTACTTACATTATAATAATACAGGGTCCTTTAAGTGGGTTATGAAGAATAAAATTTAAACAGAAGAGGTAAATTTAATCTGTAGTTCACAGAGATTGTCAGACCTACACAGAAATAAATGGAATATATTTGTTTCAACATTGCTCACATGTGAAACTTTTAATATTGTGGTTGCCCCACTTCAGAGTAGATGGTAAAGTATTAAGGTTAAGTTTCTACTAGTCTTCCCTAGATTTAAAAGGCAGTAGGCAAATCTTTGCTACTATATTACTGTTAAGCTGAGGTCTTAATTTTGTGATTTTTTTCCAAAGAGATTTTTTTCAAATAAGAGATTCATTCTTTCAATATTCCATGTCTACCTTAAATAACTAAGAACAGTCAATTTATGCAGAAATTTTTGCCACTCATAATAAAAAGAAACTCATCTCACTGTGTGTAGAAACTATTTTTAGTCTATATATTTTCCTATTGCTAGGATACGTTATAAAATATTAAAGTACACTTGGAAAGTATCAAAATGATTTATGTTAATAAAATATTAATGACTATTTACACATGGTGATCAGACTCTATTATTCTATGTCTGAAAAGCAATATATCTAGGTAGGATTTTCTCTGTTACAATAGGACAGATATAATTAAAATCCACCAAAAGAAATGCATCTCAGGCTGGCCTGAATTGCCCCAGGAAAGAAGTTCCAAAAAAGGATCCATGTGCTGAATGATGCTGGTTTGTAACAGAAAAATCCCCAAACCAGCATTCATTGCATGGGAAGATTCATGGTGCAGGCCCATTACGGCTTTATTCTTTATAGATGTGGCATTCTGTTCCTCATATAAAAATCATCTCTGTATTTGCATCTGCCATCTCACCTTTATTACCAAGTTGGGGTGAGAAAAGAAAAACAGTTCATATGAACGGATATTTTTACTTCCTGGGACATGATTACAGGTAGATCTTTCAACACTTATCCTCACTGGAAAGGCTTCAGATTTGATGGGGGTGCTTTTCTTTTCTGCTTTAGAGACAAAAGCCTCCAGGCTTTCTCATTGGAAAAATAAGGATATTGAATGGTGTTACACAACACTTGTTATGATGCAATTGCGGGGTTATCTTTGTCAACAAGAAACTTAACTTATTTTCCTTTTTTAAGTTTCAACACTTTTTTTGCCTGTGTCCTGCAAATGCTATAAAACAAGGAAGTTAAACAAACAAACTGTAAAATATGACATTACCACTGGGAAATCCTTTTCAAGTCCTATCATTAAATGTTTATGCTGTACCTCATTATTGTAACAACAGTTAGACCAAACTAGGCTTCATTAACCTCAGTTTCTTCACTGTTAGGATATAAAATATACCTTTGAATTGGCTGACTTTTGTATTCCTTCGGTCCATTATGGCACAGGTACATACTGTGGCATAGTTGTTTTCTTAGTACCTGTTGGAGAAGAGTGATGGAAAAAAATTCCTTAACATCTAGATTCCTGTTGACTTAACTACAGCCAAAACTGAGCTTTGTAAAACAATTACAAGTATTACAAGCACAGGAAATAGTTGGTTTTGTTTGCTGAACAACATAAGATGGATGAGTACTGGCCATCTTAGTTCCTGAAGATGAGGTAAATTTAACAATAGCTAAAGTAATTCTGATTTGAACAAGCACTAATTTGTGTTCTGTGACTGGTAAATGACAAAACATATGTGAAGAGCATGCCTTTGCCTGCATACCACCTGGTGGTGAGAATCATCCCCTTGTTCCCGCAAAAACTGTTGTATGTACTACCTTTGACAGGTAGTGTTTGTGGCAGTGATAATAATGATAATAAAGATAATGATAATGATAATAATAATAATAACAACAGCAACAATAATAATAATAAAGGATACAGAGATGAAAGGATTTTGCTTTTAAAACGTTAAAAGCTGGTTTTCAGCAATAACATGAAAGCATATTTTGTTAGCCCCATTAGGTAGGATGAAACATAATCATAACAGGGCAAAAACCTGTACATTATACCTGTCCTGGTTTCATCTGAGATAGAGTTAATTTTCTTTCTAGTAGCCAGTATAGTGCTGTGTTTTGGGTTTAGTATGGGAATAATGTTGATAACACACTGATGTTTTTAGTTGTTGCTGGGTAGTTGTAGTACCTACACTAAGCCAAGGACTTTTCAGCTTCCCACACCCTGCCAGGTGCAGCAGAAGCTGGGAGAGCCCAGCCAGGACAGCTGACCCAGGCTGGCCAAAGGGATGTTCCCTGCCATACAACATCATGCTCCGGGTAGAACTGGGGAAGCGAGCTGGGAGGCGGGATCATTGCTCAGAAACAGACTGGGCATCAGGTTGGGTTTTTTTTCCCTTTTGCATGTGGTGAGCAATTGTATTTCTGTGTCACTTGTATTATTGTTCTTATTATTGTTGTTATTGTTATTAATGTTATTACTATTGTTGTTGTTATTACTGTTAATATTCTTTTCCTTTGTTATTGTATTCAACTGTCTTTATGTCAACACACGAGTCTTTTTTTCCATTCCTCTGCCCATCCCTTTGGGGAAGAGAGGAGTGAGTGAGTGGCCAGGTGGTGCTTAGTTACTGGCTGGGGTTAAACCATGACAATAGCTCAAGGAATGTAAGAAATATGTTAATTTATGATCTCATGTCAAATTAGAAATAATCTTTTTATTTTTTAAATGCAGAAAAATCCAAAGAGCCCAGCATACCAAATGGGCTGAAACATTAGGAACATTGCAGCCTGCTTGACAGTTTCAGTAATCAATATCCACATTAATTTCCTAGCTATAAAATGCACAAAGTAGTCTGATGAGATGAAAGAGGTTTTTGGAGAAAACTGTTATTAAACCTCAGCATATGTGAGACAAACAGATATAGGCCATTGGTTTGTCAGGAACCTTGAGGGAAAAATCACTTTGACAATACATATGGTCTGCTTTGTTACAGAAATTTGTAACTGACTTGGCTGACATATTCTCTTTCTGCCCTCTACCTCATTTCAGCCATCTGACACCTGCAAATCCATTTCGAAGGTATATATATCTCACATCTTATTTTCCTTATTGTCCTTTATTACCCTTTATAAAACATTCATTCACCTTGTTGTAATATATAAATCCTCATCTATAGATAATGGACCATTTTGATATAGTAACTGGCAATAAGATAAGGAAGTTTCCCTGGGTTTTGTTTGCCATTTGTGGCTAAACAATATTTCATAATAAATGAACCATGTCATAACTGTGTAGGGGAGTTTAGGTTGTGTAGCTGTTTCTGGATCCCCAAGGTGGAGTCAGATACGATAGAACTTTGATGAAAAAAACCCCCAAACCAACAAACAGCAATCTAAATATTATAGTTATCTGATCACAAAAATGGACATGTGGGTGGATGGTAGGTATCATCATTTCATGAAGCTTTATGGAAATTTCTGGAGCTGTTAGAGCTGCAATTCAGAATACAAAATTTATGACTGTTTACCACTGAAATCTAAGCTGGGTGTTATCAGTCATATGTGAAAACTGTTTTACATATAGCATGTCATCTCTTGCTACTGAGATACTGGGAAAGTACCTTGGGAAAGCACCCAGGTCACTTAAACAATAAAGAACAGTTGCTAGAGTCATAAATAAACATCAGTGAACAAAAGAGTTTCCTGTTGTGCTTTTCTGAAAAGTGTTCTTCCTCCGTGAAAGTGCTTCTGTAGTAAATCTAACCCTTCAGGCATTTAATCATTTTATGTGGATGTCTCGTAAATGTCTGTGCCTCGCACTGGGAGCCAAGTGATCTTACAGTAAATATCATGGCAATAAGATGATGAATCTTTGTGTCTTGATAAAATGATGACTTGGATTACTTGATTATCACTTAGGAAAGGCATCGTACAAAAAACCGAGGTGCCATGAATATTAATATTGACAAAAGAAAGAAGAATAGGTAAAATACATGTCAACTTGCCTGCATTTGAAAATAGAAACTTTAGAGTATGTTTGAGACAATTATCTAGGCCCTGTACACATTTGAATGTAAATACATACATTGTAGAAAAGTGCAAACACACCTATTAATGATCTTTCATCCCAGTGGATTCCTGCATTTATCTAAAATAGCATTGGAATAAATAATTGGAATAAATTGGAATAAATAAAGTATATACAGTGAAAAAAAACCCCAAACCCTTAAATACAAGTATAAACTAAAACAGTAGAAAAAGAGCAAAAAAATTATATATTCTTAGGCAGACTATAACTGCAGGATATGGAGTATCAGTAGTTTAAAAAATGTTTGAATATCTGAATTGTCAAATCTTAGCAAATGTATAGTCATTTACTAAATTAATGAACTGTTTAAACAGATGTACAGTTTGAGAGAAAAAAGTAGACGTTTTCAAATTTCTAGAACTATTGTTAAACATTAAAGGTTTAGTATGCACTCAGACTCCCATTGCTAGTCAAATACCTTTTTGTGCGTGCTACTTTTGTGAGAGTCATGAAGTTTTCAGGATTGATGTCTTAACTGAAGAACAGACTCCCTAGAGAGTAAAGCAGTCCCCTACCAGTCATGATGAGTAAGTTGTGATCCTTTATTCACTCTGTAGAGGATTAGGCCTGAGTTACAAATGAAGTACTTTGGGCTACAGTCTTCCAAAGCATGCTAGCTTCAGAGGTTTGCTTCAGGCTCCTTGCTACTCTAAGGAAATTTTTAGAAAACATCAGAATGAGGTTCACTTTTGGGAGGGGAAAAAAATAAAATAGCAAGATAGTATGCCTGTGGAAAAATGTATTCAAAAGAAGCAAGAAAAAAAAAGATGATGGAAACCTGGCAGTGCTACTAGAAAACAAACGTGATGAATTTGCATTGTTGAACGGCAGCCAACAGACCAATATGAACTTGGGCAGTTTAGAGAGGATAGGCGTCAAACTAGACATCAGGAGACCTGATCTGTGTGGTCTGTCTCTGAGCTGCTGACCTTGGGCAAGTAATTTGTCATAAGTGTATTTCCTTTCCCTTCTTTAAAACTGAAAGAAAATGTTCTTTAATGCTCTAAAAAACCTTGGGATTGGATAAAGCTTGTGCGCAGCTCCTCAGGTCAACTAACAGTAGCAGCTACAATGGGCTAGTTGGCTGTATTTTTTGTTCTTTAAAAAAAGTTAAATAAGGAGAAGGAAAGCTTTGTCAGCAAGCCCAAACATGTTTATCAACCATACTCAGATAGTTCTCTAAATCTAACATCATTTTCAGCTCTCTGCTATAATCCTTGCCAGTAGACAATTTGTCCCTATAAATCACTCATCTGTTTTAGGGCAAGCTTATAATTTTCAATTATTCTAAGTTCTGGTTGCTTGCTATTCCTCCTGGGTCACAAGGATATCTTTCAGAATGGTAGAGCAGATCTACCAAAGGTGGTGTTTCTCACCCATGACTCTGAAAGTATGAGAAAGGAACTTTAAAGTCTCTTACTTAACTTCCATCCCGTTGGTGTTCTCTGGCTGACCAAGCAACCTACTCAGCACCAGTAAGATGGCAAACTTTTCAGGATGTAACATGTCTTGACAGTGATGCAAGATCTGAAAAACACTTGCTACCTCTTGTTTATGAGCCTGATTATTGTGATACTCCTGTAGCAGTACTTGCAATTCATCTGCTTTGCAGATCACACTTCGATGCAATTATAATTGATTGTGCAAGTCCTAAAATGTGATAGAGTAAAACCAAAGTGTACTGGGTTAATCTTGGATGGAGGCCAGGTGCCCACCAAAGCTGCTCTATTACTCCCCAGCTCAACTGGATGGGGAGAGAAAGTACAACAAAAGGCTTGTGGGTCGAGGTGAGGACAGGGAGAGATCACTCACCAATTACTGTCATGGGCAAACCAGATTCAATTCAGGGAAATTAGTTTAATTTATTACCAATCAATTCAGAGAAGGATATTGAGAAATGAAGCAAATCTCCCTTCTTCCTGAGCTCAACTTCACTCACAATTTCTCTACTTCCTCCCCACCTGAGCAGCACAGGGGGACGGGGAATGGGGTTTGCAGTCAGTTCATCACACGTTGTCTCTGCCGCTCCTTCCTCCTCAGGGGGAGGACTCCTCAAACTCTTCCCCTGCTCCAGCATGGGGTACCTCCCAGGGGAGATAGTCTTCCATGAACTTCAACATGAGTCCTTCCCACAGACTACAGTTCTTCATGAACTGCTCCAGCATGGGTCCCTTCCACGTGATGCAGACCTTCAGGAGCAGACTGCTCCAGCATGGGTACCCCATGGGGTCACAAGTCCTGCCAGCAAAACTGCTCCAGCATGGGCTTCCTACTGGGTCACAGCTTCCTTTGGGCATTCACCTGCTCTTGCGTGGTGTTGTCCACAGGCTGCAGGTGGTTATCTGCTCCACCACTAACCTCCATGGGCTGCAGGGGCACAGCCTGCCTCACCATGGTCTTCTCCACAGGCTGCAAGAGAATCTGCTCTGGTGCCTGCAGCACCTCCTCCCCCTCCTTCTGCACTGACCTTGGTGTCTGCAGAGCTGTTCCTCTCACATATTCTCACTCCTGTATTCTGGCTGCTGTTGCACAGGTTGTTTTTTTTTTTTCCCCTTTCTTAACTATGTTATCCCAGAGGCGGTACCACTGTCGCTGATGAGCTTGGCCTTGGCCAGTGGTGGGTCCGTCTTGGAGCCGGCTGGCATTGGCTCTGTTGGACACGGGGGAAACTTCTAGCAGCTCTTCACAGAAGCCACCCCTGTAGGCCCCCTGCTACCAAACCCTTGCCACACAAACCCAGTGCACAAGGTACTAGCTGATGTGTAACTATAAGGTAGAAAGGTTGTTCTATTAGTATTTCAACAATTAAGCCATTCCACCAAATGACAAATTCATTATGCTGGATGATTTTAAAGTAGGCAGTTGTTGGATCTTAAGGTGCACTCAAAGATAGTCATGGTGTTGTCAGAAAAACTCATATTGTTAATATATCATAGCCAGGCAATCATCACTAGGGCAAATATTTCAAAAAGATGCCTACAGCAAGATGATGGGATGACAATGAATCAAAAATTAACATATCCTTGATATTGTCTTTATGAATGCCTTTTCATAGCTCAGTGTCAGTTACTTGACTGATGTGTGATGCAATTTGCTCATCTGTTCAACAGTTAATACAAGGTTGGATGTCACCATCAGCCACCAAACACTTGCAACGCATAGGGTGAAAGCATTACTCTGCAAACTTAGCTTGATCTGGGTATTGAAAGCAGCTGTTAGCAGGCTGCCAGAGGCTATTTTATGTAATCAATTACATTTAGCAAGTGGCTGAGGGCTAAGCAAATGACACATTGCAAAGCTGTTCTCTAGAGAATTGGGCAGCATCATCTTCTCAACATAGAAGACAAAGATCATCTTTTGGCCTCAGTAAATATTCTATGTGACATCAAAGCTCATCAGCTGAACTGGAACAGTGAGCAGCACAGGCTGTCAAAGACAAACTGTCCTGTCTTTGCGAAGGACCGTGATATGCTGTGACATCTGTGAAGACTGGACTAATTTCTCATTAATAGTTACATTCTAATCTGCTGTATGATTGGAAAACTCTACAGCCACATTTCAAGGTTTTTGAGAAGATATTATATATGTGTAAAGTATTATTGCACTGAATTTATTGCAAGTTGAAAATTTCTTCATAAATGGGGTGATTTCCTTGAGAATATATTTGCATTGTTTCACTTTACATAGAATTTTCTCCCCCAAAAACTTAAATTACTAGATCTTACCCACTGAGGTAAGTGCTAGCTTACTATTTAAGAAACTGAGACATAATAAGAACAAAATGTTTTCCATGGGGTTGAAATTTATCACGTATAAGGAAAGTTCCTGGGGGTTTTTGGTGTTTTTTTTTAAAAAAAAAAAAGAAAAAGCTTTCTGTGGATTCTATTATTCTGTAGTATTCTTTCCATTTCATAGCTCTTCAGTGTATAATCAACAATATTGTTTCTAAATGCAATGACTGAACTGTAATTGCATTAGCAATTGAATCATAATTATCCTAGTATTTATGCAACATCCTTGTGAACCAAAAAATGAGAAGTTACCATGTTGACTAACCACCTAGCTTATTTTTTGAATGGTTGCTTAGAATCTAAACCACAATTAATCTACAAAACTGTGCATAGCTCCGAAATAATCAAACCTGTCAAAAAATGTCATTCTGCCAATATCTGATTTTATTCCAGGATCAGTAAGTGTGCAAAAGCACATTAGACATAGCCCATCAGTAGAAAAAATTATCATCTCTCTTATTTTTCCCTTTTTTTGTCTCCATTCTTCAAAGGATAGTGTTTTACACAATAGAGGGAAGTAGTGAGAATAGATTGCTTAGATAGAGGGATATATACACAATTCTGCTTATGTTGCTAAGTTTATGCTGTAATATTGATGATACGTGCCAAGAGCTAAACACAGACTCTGAAGTTAAATTGTTTAAACTGAGATGAATACATGGCCAGAGGACAGGGAAGGAGTGTTTTTATCATCTAGAGAACTGGGAATCCCTGACTTCCAGTTAGTTATTGCTAAAGTGTATGACAAGATGATGGAACAAAACTTTATAATCCATTATCATTTATTTGATTTTAGAAGTTACTCAGACATTTGAGTTATGATTTGAATTTGTGTATAAAGCTAGGTTGGTACCAAGTTCTTTGGTACTGTGAAGCCAAAAGATCTGGGAGCCAAAGGAGATGAGCAGGATCAAGCAGAGTATGCACTGAAGGGTTTCAGAGAACTCCAAATTTTTGTGCTTTTTTTTTTAATGTCCTGTCTCTAAAATGTCTCTCTTAAACAGAATTCATGACACCAAATGTAATACAAATGCAATACAGTAAAAAATTTAGTTAGAAATGAGCATTACTCTTGTGTACACTGCATTTATTTATTATAATATCTACAAACCAAACAAGATTAGCTCTTTTTTCCTAAACAATTAGGGGAACACCTAGAAGAGGATAGTTAATGCTCTGAAGATCTTTTTGCATAACACAAAATGCAAATGATGGATATATAAAATGATGTTACATATACTGTGTAATAAATATTATGAAAGGCAGAAAGATCATGGGAAGGTTATGGGGGGGGGTGTGATTTTTCTTTTCTTTTGGTAAGAATTGATTAGGAGGACATCTAGCAAATAGTGAAGAGAGGGTATATAGAAGAGAAGGAGAGTGGAGAACATACACAGAGAAAAGTGAAGGGATGAATGAATGAATATGAAGGAGAGTGTGGAGCTGAAGTGAAAAGACCTAAGAAGGTATGGGTCATAACTGACGTACACAGCTCACCAGTAGCAGTTGGTGGAGAAAAGCCAGTCGTGGCTGATGACATTTTCACTCACTTATTAGCAGCTTCTGCAGCTGCCATAAGCGTCTTAATGTCTTGTCCCCAGAGATTTTTTACTAGATGTTTTCCTGGGTGAGAGTGCATGACATTTAATCTAACATCTCCTGAGGGAATCTTTCCAGTGCTTTCCTGTGCCCACAAATTTTGAAGTAAGGGATCACCATGATTAGTTGCCATTTTACTGGTTGGCAGCTAATAATAATAATTTCATATCTCCTGTCCTATCCTACCTTGTTCTGTTTCTTATCCTATGTGGAAGATTGGCTATTTGCAGCGCATAATGTTTGCAAATTTTACCACGTCTCCCTTCATACATTATTCACCAAAAATATTCTGATTGTATAAATATGTTTGTTTTGGAACTTATTCACTGAACACATATACAAACATATCAGGCTATGCGTTATTCATGAACGATTTGTTTTGATTTTGTTTTTAAGTCATGTGTCTTTGTAGCACAATGCTACTGTATTGTTATTGCTTCCCCTTCTGTTCATAGCAGGTTAAATGAGATTTCCCACTAGCCACAAGGAGAGTTGTGAACTAAGCACACAGCAATTGCAAGGCTATTTTGTTTCCTGCCAAGAGAAATACAAAAACTTATTCAGATATTTTTAAAAATGGAAAAGGTTCTCAACAGTGTCAAACTGAATTCATAGTTTTTATTCAAATGAATGCATATAAGCATATTTTCACAGTATTTACTCATGTTGAACAGGATTGATAGATATTCTCTAAGGAGAAAATGGTGTTATAACTTACCCATGGATATGAGGGCTATATCTTGAGTAAAAGTAATGACTGTGGTTTCACTGTCCTGCAATTGTTGGCTGTATCTGGAAAACACTGGGATCTATTCTCCTCTCCCCAAAGGCTGTCCACCCTGCAACAGAGCCTGGCAGCGGTGCACAGGTTTTACAGACTGAGGGAAGGTGGCAGCAGCCCAGTGAAGTTGCTGCTTTACTAATCCGTAGAGACAAGTAAATGTCTGTGTTACTCTGGTTCTGAGGTTTGCCTGAGGAACAGATCTGCAGCTGAGACAAACCCTTGCTGTCTTCCAGTAACCTGCTTGGCTTTTTTATCGGGGGCATGTCTTACATTTATGTTAAAATAGGAGAGGTGTTAGTTATAAATATTTTTGTCTTAAATTATGGAGTGATTTTAAAACCCATGACATCTATTTGAAAATTACTTGGCTGATATATTTTGGGTGGAATAAGCTGAACAGAGACTGAACGAAGATAATCTTGTAGAGGAAAACAGGGGAAGAGGCTTTTTAACTGACTATAACCTGAAATGAAACATGCAAAAAACCTAAAGCGACTTGGAAAAATTGATCAAATAAGAGCACAGATTTGCTTTTTGAAACTTTCTATGCTGAAAAATAACATTAAAAAATGATTCAGCAAAGAAAGACATAACAAGTGTATTGGCTGGATCTTACAGGCCATTTAGAAATAGACACAAATATCTCATGGGAAAGGTGATAAAGCCTTTTAGCAAACTATCAAGAGAAATGATTAATTCTATATCTTTTCTAAATCAGAACTGGAAATTACCTTTTAGCTACATCCAAGTTGTTGGCTTCAGTACAGATGGATGTATATCTTTGTCTGCATTGCCAGAAGAGGTCATGTTATGTGATTTAATGGTACTTTCTAGCTTCAAAATCAATTCCGCTGTTGTATAGGTTTTCCAATAGGATGAACAGAGGGGAAAGGGAACAACCATGATGTAGCTGTGCATCCATGAAAGCTCCAATATCTTTTATTACTTCTTTGGCAGGCAGAAGATTGCTCTGCAACCACCTCTCTCTTCTTCCTACTCTGAGCCACGGGAGAATTTGCCACTTGAGCTGCTTGTGTAAGTAGCATCAGGCTCATCCAGCCTCACAAGTGTTCCCAGCTCTGAGAGGGACTTGTGTAGAACCACATTGCATGTATCCGTGGCTGACTTTATTCACAGAATAGGTTATAGAGAGCAGATTACGCTAGCAAACCTTTTTATGATAGGCAACCTCCAGATCTCTGAGAATCTTTTTTAGTGACATACTGCCTGTATGATGTATCTTAATCTCTTCACTTAATGCTGCCCTTTCACAGGTGAAACAGTGTAGGCTTTACATAAATACAATTAGTACGTATGTAATAGGGTTGCCATGTTTAGAAAATATGAAAGCTAGTTGGCATATAAATTTATTTAATTTGACTAAACCCATTCATTTTCTGCAATGCAATTCCAATTTGCAGCAAATATATCAAATGACAGGCAGACTTTTAGAAAGAGGTTAAGACAATTTTTTCAACAGACAGATGAATGCAAGTAATATGAGAAATTGTGATTTATTTAAGAAACATGAACCTTCAAAAATCTCTTTGTGACATCTTGCTTCCATTTTGCTGTGCTACGAATGTGTCAGTAAATATTAGCACAGGGTAATATAAAAATGCAACTCACAGAATCAATATATGACAACTATAATAGTTGTTAGAGACATGTTAGAATCAAATTGCTACTTTCCATAGCAACTTTACTACTTAAAATGGATGTTTTAATTGTGCAGATTAGCTAGACTCCTTCCAAACAGCTGTTGAGGTCACTGGTCAGTGCTCTTGGTGAAATCAACCCACGCGCTAAGCTTCACCGCAGACCTTTGTACAGTCGCCTTTAAATGGAGGAACAAAAGGGACTTTAAACAGAGAACTTGTGCCAAGTCTCTGCTTCTGTGTGAATTTAATTTAACATAATTACAAAGTTATATTTTAGTATTACAAATCAAATACTTCACTGCTTTTATTCTCTGCATTTTCTGATTCTTTTAAATTGAAAGAAAATTATTCCAGCTGTGGATTTATACAGTTAGACAGCATACCGCTGTAAAGTTGAATAAACATGTGTAGCTTGTTAACGGATTACACAAATAACCAATTGCAATTATATAAACAAAAAATGAAACCCAAAGAGAACAGTCCGTCTGTTTACTGAATAGGGAAAATTTGCAAAGTATTAACCATGGATTTTTTAATCATTTTACTAATCCACTGCTTCTTTTACTCACATGGTGGTTATGACTGTATGTTAAGATAGACTAGAATTGCACAAAATTTTTGCAGTTGAAAAACATTTAACCCAAAGAAACTTTAAGACACTGATGATCAAGCAGCAAGACTCAAATGAGCTAAATAAAAACCTGCGGTGACGATCCCAAGTACAGAAGGGCATATAATTGATAAGGAATATCAAAAGCAGAAAAAATGACACCTTTGCTTGCAACTTCTCTGCTCCTAACCTATACGCCTCTCCCTCAAAGTATGGAAAGAAAGGCAAAGCATCAAGACTGATGTTACTTTGTGATGTCATACGCTTTTGTAGCAAATCCATACTCAACTTGTCTTTAAAACAGCAGGAGTTTATGAAGTGCTTTTGAAGCATAATAGGATGACATAAATCACTGACTTAATTCTTTCACGAAATGTCTTTTAAAGTCTACTTTATAACAATATAAATCAAATTTGAAACATCAATAAGGCGATCAAAGGCATGCACTCTGACTGCAGTCATGCTTCTGGGGTAGTTGAAGGCTCTCTCTCTCAACATTCAGGCAGCATATCCCCTCATTGTATTTCATTGTCATGCTTCAGTCTCGAGCTTCAAAAGCTAAACTGACAATGAAGTAACCTAATCTGATCTGCTATGGACTACTCCTAAAAAGCAGTCCAAAGAATGGCTTTTGCCAAGGTTTGCTTTTTCCTTGCAGGCTCTGCAAGAAATATGCTGGTTATGTTCACGAGTATTAGGAAAACTAAAATTAATTGAGTAAGGTAAGAAAAATGTTGTTGATATTATGGTTACTCCATTGTTATATCTGTGGAAATGAAGGTTGTTCCTATAGTAAACAGAATGATATCTAACAAGTGGCGTAATGAGAATAGACCAAGGTCATCCTCTGTTACACAGAGAGACAATAGGCTGTGACAGATGATTTCAATATATGAAGCATGCTGTGTTTACCTTGGAATATGAAAAAATGAAAAGCTGTGACTTATTTTGAGACATATTTATTTATGGACAAAAACATATGTTAAAATATTCTGTCATAACATCAAGAAAGAGAGAAGTTAAGTTTTAAAAGGAAACGCCCTTTCAAGCCAAAGACCATATTGTGTTTTTTGAAGGCCTGCTTCAGTTGTACCTTGATGGGTTTCTGGTAATTGTCTCATTCTCTTGCTGCTTAAGCTAGTAAATAGGTTTTTCATTTCATTTCACTTTCCTGCTAGTAGATTTTCCCTGTTGCTTTACAAATATCTCTACTATGATATGCAGCAACAACAATGGGAAACTCTCTTCCGTGTCTCCCTGCTTTCTGTCTACTAAGCATACCGTTGGGAATGATCCAGTCCATATCCCCTAGCATCATTACTCTTTTTCCTTATTCTCTGGAAATTTGGGTAAGCATGGCACAAGACTGCAGCAGTGTGCCCTTCTGAATTCAGGAAATCAGTAAAGAAGCTACTGCAGTGTAGTGCTGATGTGACCAGGAACACCTTGTACAGCTCATCGTTGCAAACCCTGATGCGACACTTCATCCTGCTTCAGTGAATGCTTCAAAGGATTTGGTGATTTTCACAGAGTGTCTGCAGCACTTGCTTTGCCTTGGTTGTCTAATTATCACTGCTCCATGGCAGTCTTTGCTGAAGTTCCAGAAATTAAATCAGTCATGGGTCTTTTTTCTTAAAATAGGGAGAGGAACTTTGCCATTCTGTTCAGGCTCCATGTTTCTCCTAAAACAATGGCAGAGCAAAATGGGGAAAAACAGCATGGAGTTCAAGGCAGGTTATGTTGTTATTTTTCATACAGCAGAAATTACTGAGAATGAAATAACGACAAGGCAACATAGGCAGCAGGCAAGTTAGGTCCAAACTAGTTCAGAAATAATGAGCTCGATGCAGGAATTACTTTCTTAAGTAACATGGCATTTCTTATGCTGCACGTCAGAATTGATCGCTGTGATGATTCCTCCAGACCTTAAAATCTATTAATTCAATTTAAATTAATTTAGAGGTACCTATCCAAGTTCATAAGAAATCAACTTACTACCTCCTTAATGAAGAAATCCTATAGTATTTAATGAGGATTAATCTGTATAGTGTTATGCATATTTAATATGATTATGCACATTTAATAATTACTCTATAAGAACTGCAGATAAAGGAAAATCACCTGACCATGCATTGCTATGCAATTTTCTGTTAAGTTTTACTGGATTGCTTTAAAAAGCTATGGAAAAGCTACAACTTTCTTACAAATACCATAGGCTTTGATCTTGCATGACGTTTGCTTCATTAAAGGAAATATTTAATTTTTTCTTAAACTGGTACTATATACTGTGTGTGGAGATGTCATTTTACTATATGGTGTATATGTTACATATGTTAGAGCGATGATATGCAGGCCTGAAGTCTACTTACAGGCGTGGAACAGAGGAAATAGGTTTGACAGCAGCTCTAGATAGGTGAATGAAGAACAGATACATGTGTGTATTCCACAAAAGGACTAATGAAAATCTGCATGAATCAGTTTGGAAATCTGGGCAGGCTCTGATTTTCCCAGATACATCGCACATAGGCTGTGCCATGTGATGATAAAGTCCAGTACTTGTACGTGTGGGTGTGTAGTACCTAGGAAGAGCAGGCCTGCTGATTAAAATGCTCAATAGACGCATGATAGAAAAACAGTAATTGGTAAAAATGCATAAAACAGTGTCCGAAGAACTAATTAAAAGTACACAGAAGGCAGCTGTGCTTTGATTCCTTACGAATTGAGTTTAGCAGCTGCATTTTCTGGATCCTTTAGGCGTTTGACAACTGGACTGTCATATACCACTGTGATCACCACTACATCGTGTTCTGCTAGCTGCCTGCTGTGCTGCCTGAGTAGCAAAGAAACCTGATTGCTGCATCCGGTCCTGAATCAACGCCATGGGTAATTTTGGGAATCTGGTCTCCCACTGGTGGGAGAAGAAGACTTGTGAGTAGTCAATAGTACTGTGTCTATAAAAAAATGAAGAACCTCCCTAAAACTGAAAGCAGTTGGTCCAGTTTCTGGAATGCAAATAATTTCCTGTGAAATCATAATAAATTGACCCATGTCATGCATAATAAAAATAATATTTTCTAGAATTATGTAGTCCTTCAATACTTGGTCCCATTAAATATGTATGAGTAGTTTACTGAGTAGGTCAATGTCAGAAGTTACAGCTATGCTTTAGGATTTGGAGGTCATTAATGTTCATCAGAAGAGTCTCTTCAGTGGTCTTACGATTGGGCCCTTATCAAGAATAATGATATTTTCTTCTTGAATACAATAAAGAATTACTCTTGAATCTTTTTTTTCTTATTTTTTTTTATGTTGTGCTTTCAGAAGAATCCATAAGAATAAACAGGATCTGAATTTGTAGTTATGATTTAATATATGCAGCATATGCTGATTTTGAAATCTATACCCTAAAGAGCACCTCTATATTTATTAAATTGATCATATTGTTTTCATTTTAATCAGAATGAAGCTTAAGTCTGCAACAAAACTGATATGCTGAAAGAAATGGATGTTTTTGTTTTATGTGTTATCTTTCCTAGGAAACTGTATATTCGCTTGCTTGCTGATAATTTAAATTAATTATGAACAAGCTTTTTAAGTGGATAGGGGTTTTTTCCCACCTCATTATATTTTAATCAAAAGTTTTGGAATGTTTCTTTTTAATATAGTAGGGATGGATCCTCTGGTTGCCACAGAATTAGATTTTTATGTCTGAAATTATGCAGAAACTGATTTAAGATGTGATGAAGCCTCTTCAACTTACAGTTGTCTAGTGTACACTGTGGTAAATTTTGACCTTGTCAGGTGAAGACAGCTGAATTATGATCCAGGCTTCATGAGAAATGATATGTCTACCATATTAGATTAATTTCCTGTAAACTTCACCATTTTGCATTACCAAACCTTGTAAATGCCATCCATCATCATGCAATATTTTGATGTTGCTTATGGAGCAGTTCTCATTTCATTTTCAGCTTTTCTAAAGAGTTCTATTTCACTGTTAAATTATGCTTTTTAAGTTCTATATTTTTATTAGTTTTTGTCTAAGTTGGCACAGCAGCCCTTAAAAAGTTAATGAACGTGGCTTAGTTTCACTGTAAAGTACTTGATAGCACTTCTCTTTCAGAAAGACTGAATTACTTTTTTCTTTTTTTTTTTTGATTTTCTGTGAAGAAAAAAAAGATTGCCTATGTTATTGTTGTAATTAAAGTAAGGAATGAAATAAGGAAAGTCAAAGATTTAATCTCATATTCAAACTTCTTTCTAACTAGCTGCCTTTCTGTCCTTAATGTGTAGCACTACATTCTAATAAGGAGAAGTTAGATCTATGAAAGAAAAGTATAGTAACTTATGGAAATCTGAAAATCCAAAGATCTAAATTAAAAAGAAAACTGAGGCCCTAAAAATAGGCCTTTAAATCTGTACTCAAAGCGCTTTCTTTTCTTCTGTGAAAACTATGTGTAGACAGTACTGATGAACAGGGTTTCGTTACCTGATAAATTGCATTGGCTTAGCCAATCTAAAGCGCAAAAGAAATATCCTATTTCTCAGGGCTTATATGAGGTGGAAATTCTAGTCCATCTGCTTAAATCCTTCAGCTATTAACACTTTTAAGAAATTATGTTCCTAATGACAATGCAGTGTTGCAGTCGAAGCTAATTTATATTACTAATTTATCTTCCTAAGATGGATTCGGGACATGGATTTTATCCCCTTTGTTCTTATTTCACTAGTAAATGATTTTTATTTACTGGTCATGAAATACCAATTTAATATCTCCTTTCATTTAAACCATTTAAAAGGGGGTGGTTTGGGGTTTTTTAGTTCTGTTTACTTCTTCAGCTGCTTATATTGAAAGCTGGGAATGTAAAGGTGTTGCTTTTAAATGAGATTGTTCTAAGCCTTATCCTGTTGATTGTATCCATCCTCAGATATACTGAATAGAAACAGTTGATTTTCTACTTAAATTTTTTTCAATAAAAATGTCTTTTGGAATATATTGATCAAACTACTTAACCTTTAAACTAAACAAACTTTGTTCAAAAGAAGCTTTTCTGTCTGACTTGAAAAAATAATTTTTTTAAATTTTTTTTTTTTTTTGCTTCTTGTAAAAGCTTTTCATTCCATTTTTATTGCAATGTGAAAAATGTGCTATTTTATTCAGGAGAAGTATTTCTAAGTTTATTTTTATTTTCAATTTGTGCTTTTAACCTACTCTTGTGTGCTTAACCACAGTTTAACCGTCCAGGCCCTATGAATATGGGCCACGTTTCTCTCTTATGTATTTTGTTACTAACAATGCCAAGCACTTCTCTACTCATCTGAGCTACTTTATGTCAATATTTGGTTTCTTTAATCCACTCATACATTTTCCATTGTAGCTCCAATATGTTCTGTACTCTTTTGTTCAGTTTCTTACAGATTATTTGATACCATTGCTATGCATTGTTATAAGAGATAAAGAACAATTAAGAAGAAAAGACTGTATATTTTTGACAACAATGTCTATGATGTCTTTGTTCACAACATTTTTGTGGCTGAAATTATGCTTTCCAGGTAAAATAGGCATGAAATGTAAAAAAAAAAAAAAAGGAAAAAGATTGAGAAGGAAAATGAGTTTGTTTTGATAAAGAATGCATTACTTTAAAATGTCTTTTTTCCATTTTCCTCCTTCTATGCCCATCTTTAGTATTATTATTATTTTTCTTCACTTCTAAATGACTAGTTCATATTTTCTGTGTGAATTATCCAGAAGATGGAGCCATGGGCATATGCACTTAAACTGTATACTGCAAAATCATAGTCATTAACAATAAACTTAATGTTTATGTGAGATTTATGACGCAGTTCGTCTCCAAACTAATGGTTGCTAGGTCATCTGTGGCCAACATATTGTAACCTAGCAGGAAGCACTGGGATAGTGTTCAAACAACCTTGTCAAGACACTGTAAACATCAGATGTTCATGGCAGTCCTAGAAATCATTAGTGTACTGTTACAGCTGTGAATCTAGCATGTATATGTAGTACATTTGATACCATTTCCATATCTCAGATGTCAAACTAACTTCATTATTTATTAACGTGGTCGAGGCTGTTCTTTAAATCACATGCTTTTTTTCTTTTACATTATGAATGTGTGTGATAAGAAATGCTGTTGAAATGAAAACCTGTTAGCTACACTGTATAGGCAGGGCAGTCATACTGTGAGAAAACTACATGCTGTTTATTTTATAGGTCAACAGTATATCCAGGAATATGTTAATTTGTAAAGAGTTTATGGTATATTCCAGTTTTAACATCAAAACTTGAAGTTCAGAGGAAAAGAAGGGTAATAAGTAGGGGTCAGCACAGAGGCTGAGCACCATGAAGGAACTTCCTGTTTAACCCTCTTGAAATGCAGAAACGTGGAATTCGATGTTCTTGAACAGAGTCTTCTGTTAATCTCTGAAGACCGTGGTGGAGATGCTGTCATTGTTCATACACTCATAGTCCTGGTCTCCTTTCCTCTGCCTGCCAGAAGGAAATCCAACAAGTAGGCAGATTTGCTGAAACCTGAGGCTTCTTATAAGACACGCTGCCGTACCAGTGGTTTGATAGTCCATGATAGGTATAGAAAAGTACAGTAAAAATCTGTGAGCTCCTTTGTATATAATTACATGTGCGGTTATATAGCTCCCCTGATCAATTCCTGCTCAGACATGTATTCATGTGTGGTGGGTTGACCCTGGCTGGAGGCCAGGTACCCACCAGAGCCGCTCTCTCACTCCCCTCATTCACTAGACAGGGGAGAAAAGGTATAAGAACATGCTTGTAGGCCGAGATAAGGACAGGGAGAGATCACTCACTAATTGTTTTCACAAGCAAAACAGACTGAACTGAGAGAGGAAATTCATCTAATTTATTACTAAGCAAAAAAGAGTAGAGGAATGAGAAATAAAATCAACTCTTAAAACACCTCCCCCCACCCCTCCCATCTTCCCGGGCTCAACTTCACTCCCGGCTTCAACCTCCTCCCCCTCAGCGGCACAGGGGGACGGGGAATGGGGGTTACGGTCAGTTCATCTCACGGTGTTTCTGCCGCTTCTTCATCCTCAGGGAGAGGACGCCTCTCATCATTCCCCTGCTCCAGCATGGAGTCCCTCTCACGGGGTGAAGACCTTCAGGAGCAGACTGCTCCAGCGTGGGGTCCCCCACGGAGTCACAAGTCCTGCCAGCAAACCTGCTCTGGCATGGGCTCCTCTCTCCACGGGACCACCAGTCCGGCCAGGAACTTGCTCCAGCGTGGGCTTCCCACAGGCCACAGCCTCCTTCAGGTGCCTCCACCTGCTCCGGCGTGGGGTCCTCCACAGGCTGCAGGTGGAATCTCTACACCCCTTCATCCTTCCTCCATGGGCTGCAGGGGGACAGCCTGCTTCACCATGGTCTTCACCACGGGCTGCAGGGGGATCTCTGCTCCGGAGCCTGGAGCACCTCCTCCCCCTCCATCTGCACTGACCTTGGTGTCTACAGAGTTTCTTACATCTTCTCACTCCTCTCTCCGGCTGCAAAAGCTTCCTTTAACTCTTTTGTTTTCCTTCTTAAATATGTTATCACAGAGGCGCTGATTGGCTTGGCCTTAGCCAGGGGCGGATCCATCTTGGAGCCGGCTGGCATTGGCTCTATCAGACACAGGGGGAGCTTCTAGCAGCTTCTCACAGAAGCCACCCCTGGAGCTCCCCAGCTACCAAAACCTTGCCACGCTAACCCAACACATCATGTTTAGATTTACATCTTCATCAAGCTTGACAGTGGTGTTTTAATAGTTTTTCAATACATTTCAAAGACTGCAATCCACTGATTTAAAATCATTGCTTTGCTTGGTAGGTACTAGATAGCACCAAGCAACGGGACGTTCATGCAGACTCCTTGCTTCCTGAAGCATGCCTGGCTTATTGCCATTACAGGTGTTTGCCACCTGGGCCAAAACCAATGGCTGCTTTTGTAGTGATACACCAACATGTTGGACAACAGGATCCAGCAGACTGTACAAAGCCTTTACATGCAGATCATAGCACATGTCAGAGCAGCTTCCCTTTTGAAAAAGCTCCATTTGGAGCCTGACAGAGAAGCTGAGCAACGTAGTTAAAGACAAAAGGGTGGCAGTACCTCTGTCACCTCTGAGATTTACTCAGCAGGGCTTGCTTTTTTATACTTTGATGTGCACTTCAAATTCTCATTTGCAATGGCAACCATGATTCCTAACAAAGCTAATGTGTGTCAAGTAATTTCCAGTCATCATTACAGTACAGAAGAGATGAAAAATGTTGATATGTTCTACTATTCTAAGCCTGAAAACTAGTGATAGTCTACAATGAGCAGGTCTGCAAGTGATGTTAAAAATGTCAAATCATTTTCGGAAATGTTAGGAACAAATTCAGGTTTTCTCTGGTATTGACTCCATTTCCCTTCATTCCCTACATAGAAATGTTGAAAGTAAAATTTTTAAAGTACAATGTCTGCTTTAATGTTTTATTTTTCTAGGTTCTAGTGTTGTGCGATTTCAGTTGATATGCCTTGTGAAGTACTCACCCCCTGCATCTTGCACTATTGTCATGGGGACTATATGATCGGCAGATAGTTATTAGACCAAGTGTACTAGTAAATGGTTTCTATTCAACAGTTCATAAAATACTCTCAGAAACCATGTATCTTAATTAGGCAAACCACTTTTTCAATCCATCCTTATCCAAATAAAAGGTAAGTGTTCTCTAAGTTCCCCTGATTTCTAGATTCTGAATGGCAACCTAACCCACTTCACCAGAAAAATTTTCTGAAGCTTAATGCTATTAAAGGTTCTATTTTACTCTGTGGCCAGCTTATAACTGAAAACCCAGATGCTAATAGCAGCACAGAAGAAAAGCTTCAAACACTGCTTCTGATTTTGCATTTATTTATGCATAATGTGGCAATAATTTTTTATCAGGAGTTGTGTGGAATATGGAATCTGGTAACATTCAAAATAGCAACAGGTTTGAAAGTCTATCAAGTCTCTAGATGTCATAAGATGACTTCTGAACAGCTAGCTATGTTCTTTACTTAGTGGTAAATGAATAAAAAAAATCTATTCTTATGACATATGAAGTAGCAAAGGGGAAATCCATTTCCAGCTTCTTCTAGTTATGTTCAATCCTTTAGAAAATCTATATAACAGTCTCTGTCTGAAATGATTAAAAAATCAATAGCATACTTCTTTTTTGAGAATTGTGTTTTGATAACCTTTCTACAAGTACTGTTCTGGACATCCTTCACCACTTGCCTGGATGCATTATCTGTAATTGTCTTTTAATAGACTGAGACTAAATTATTAGAAAAGAATTGCATCACCAGGGAGTAAGGGTTGTCAGATACCAGTGAGATGTAATACATCAAATGCTGTTGTGTACAGCCTTATCTCATAGGCTGTTTGTTTTTAGGAGACTTTTTTTTTTTTTAAGAAAAAAAGAGCTTTTGACCCTTGTAACTTATTCTAGTTCAGAATAGGCAAAATAATGAATGCAAACCAGCATGCAGCTCCATAGAATTAATGAATCAATGGCAACAACAACATATCAGATAAAAAGTTCACGACCTGAAAAGGAGATACTGCAAAGTTTCGTTTCAGCAGAGCATATGTTTTGTTGCTCCACAACTGAAGACAGACTTCCGTAAGAAAGTGTAGAGAAGTTTGTTTTGGCACCACAAGTAACTTACTGTGCTCCTCCAAAGTACTCTTCTACTTCACTGAGAAAGCATTTGAGTAATAGTTAGACAAGGCCCAATACTCTCGAATGTCTGTGTTTTATCTGTCTAAGCGATTTACTTGCTTTGTCATTAGATGAAGTGTTTAATGGTCTTAACATTTTGTGCGTCTTATCACCTACATAAAGATATTAACAATTAACAGCTACATATAGGTTGACAATATTTAATTAGAAAGGGTATTTGGATAGTGTTTTGGTATACATCAGCAAAAAGTCATAGAAATGCATGGTTTCATGTGTTACTTTTAGTATATATCTTATTTTATGTAATATATTTATATTATTTCAGTGATAAGTTTTAATAATTACATCTGCGAATGATAAAAAAATAAGAGCTGGATGAGAATAGCACACCAAATTTACAGTCAGGAAAAGGTGCTTGTGCTTTATGGTTACTGTACCTGGAAGAAAGGAGCAGTGCCACAGGCCAGACGAGTGGCTGAGCAATAGAAAAGAAAAGAAATCCTCCTCCATATGTAGGTGCTGACTAAGGCCAAGGGTCACTTACACAGTGAAGGATTTTAGCAGGAACCTGAGCAGGAGGGAGAGGAACCCCAGCCTTCACATGTGAGACATGCTTTGCACGTAGAGTTAACGCGCTGAGGAGCAGAGTGGCGGTGAGGAGCGGCTGCTCTCCCCGTGACCAGCAGTCTTCCTGTTCTTTATGGGCAGAAGGCCTCAGAGTGAGAAAATATATGTGAGGGAGGAGCGAAGGTGCGTTAAGACCAACGCAATTTCTTCTTTAGTGAAAGAAGGAGCGAATATTTGCTTCACGTGGTAGGGAACATGCTAGGAGTGGGATGGTTATGTTTCCTAGGCAGTAACAAGATCATTTCCTTCACTGACACAAGAAGCTAAGCTTTCTAGTCTCTCGTGCGCTTGTGTGCTTCGGGGCAGATAGGAAATTTGCCTTGCTGCTATTTTATACGGGTGAACTAGAGGGGAAAGCCTCTGCATAACATCACCATTCCCCAGTGCACCTAGGCACAGGGTAGGATTTAGCCACATGAGTTTATTTTAGGCCTCCAGCTAATTTTTTTTTCATTTTGTTGTGGTGCTCACTGCACTGTAGTTCACTGACAATACACTCCATAAATGTTTCCCCTTAGTACTTAGACTGTTCTTGATTTTTAGGAAAGAAATAACATGATAAAAGATTTCTTACATGGACAATCTGTCTGTGATAAATACAATAGAAAATACAGTGGCTCATGCTCTGGGATTTTATCTGTGAGGTGAGAGTCTAAATTTCAGAAGCTGAGGACTCAGGTGCTTAAGGTATGAATCTTGGAGAGAATACATATATTCTGATTTTTCAGAAAAATAAGTTTAAAAGTATACTCACTACTTTTTTTTTTTTTTTTCCCCAGGAACTGCAAATGAATTTAACACTGTTTTGACTGTTCAGGGGCAAAGCTGTTTGTACCATGAAGTTCATTATTTATAGAACTGAAAAAAAAAAAGACATATTCTTTGATGGCTTCCTGAATGTTTTCTTCTCTGTTAAAATGAACTATCTGCACAATCCTGAATGAAATAACAGTTTTAGGCCCATTATTACATAAAATATTGCCATTTCTCCCCAAAGGCAGGGGAGGTAATGTAGATTCTGCCATTGATCTGAGTAGTTCTAGGACCTGTCTTCCTGAACCATTGAGAAATGAAAGACAGGAGCTGTGCTTCTCTGAAGATTTTGGAAAAGCATATTTAATTAGATGTACCTTTTTATATTTAATTTAATAGGACAGTAGTTTTTGAAGGCATTAATGAGATTCTGGGCCCAGATAAAATCAGTAGGAGTTCTGTGATTCACCGTCTTAGGGCCAAGATTTCATCAGCTGTGAAATTCCCTAGATGTTGCTTTTGCAAGTGCTTTAAAGAAAAAGAAAACAAAACTGAAAACTGAATGACATAATTACATGCTGGAACACTGGGCCTGGTGAAAGCCACCTTGCAAAGCTGACACAAGATATAATTGTTATTGTTGTTCTTGAAAGACATTAAAAGATGTGTACAGCATTTGTATTTTCTCTGATTTGGTAGTTTATGGCACTGGAAAATCATGCTGCAAAATAAATTTTATAGAAGTCTGTTATTTGTTTCAATAAATTGGAAATATCACACAGGAGGGAAGGAAATATTATTTTTGTATCAGAAGAAAGAAACAGTTATCAGTTATCCACATTATCCACATTGTACTTGTACAATAGAACTTAGCTTGGAAACTAAAAAAAAAATAGTCTCAGAGCTCACAAACAAGTTTTGAATAACCTTCAGAAATCTATAGTTTGCCTTTTCTCTAGATATTAGATTCAAGAATAATGAGAGAGATATTTAGTACAAGTTTGATTTATGTTTCCATTTATTTTACCAAAGGAAAGGAGAGACTAAAGCTTCAAATAGAATAAAATTTAAGAGTAAAAGTCTGAGGTTAGTCCTGAAGCCAACTACTTTGAAAACTCTCTCCCCTAGATATGACCAGCTGATTTTGTTTCTGAAACTTCTGTGAATATTCCACTGCCAGCAGCAGTTAAAGACTTTACCCTGCAAGAACTGTTTATAAAGAAAATCCCATTGAATTCATGTATTTGAAATAGCTATGGTATTAATGGGCATTTGATGTTCTTATCCAAAGACAGAAATAAATTAGGTTTTTTATCAAGTTCAGAGAAGTTCTATGTATCTTATGCATGATGAACTGCATTGAAATCTATCTATTACTTTTAATAGTTCATTGTTTCCTTGAACTGTTCATGACTGTAGCTGCTCTATGTGGACTGGCATACTCTTTACATTTTGACAGAAAATGTACACTAGGATTTTTTTTAAATAAAATACACAACCAATTATTAGGTAGTGTAATTCCTCATGTAACCTGCAACATGTGAAATGGAAATTGAAATCTTTGCTTCTAAAAGAGTACCAAAATTGGTTTGAAGATTTCTAGACATGGAGTATGTATAGAAAGTGGTTTTTTCCTAAATATCTGTTCCATATACTAATCACTTTAAGAAAGTGCATGCATTTTTTGCAATCTGGATATGATTAGCTGTACTTTGCAAACAGCTTTCTTTTTTCAAAAAGTCCACAAAGCAGCTATTTAGATGCAATTCTTTCTTTCTGTATAAGAACTGCAAAAGTGAATTTAGTTTTGGTACCAAAAAAAAAAAAAAAAAAAAAAAAAGGACTGTGTGCATGGAAAAGAATTAAGTAAGATTGGTCACTGGATTAATTTTTGTGTACATTTGTGCAGATTAAAAATTGTGCCTATATGTATAATGTTATTATTGCTTCCTTTTTATAAGATTTTCTGTAGAAGTTAGTGTTGAGAATTTTTTAAGAAAGCAAGAGTGATGGCATGATCAATTGCCAAAGAGAGGGGGTTTTGGATACGGTGAGGTTATAGAAAGGATGGTAAAATAGGTGAAGAAGAGACAAGAGTGGAAATGTAGGCAAGTCTTAAAATATTCGAGATCCTGAAAATGAGGCCACTGTATCAACTTTATAAAAATGTTACCGGTGGGAGATTAAAAGTAGAGGATGATTTGACCAAACCAGGGAGATTATCGCAATCCCAAGCACGACTATAGGCTGGGCGAAGAATGGATTGAAAGCAGCCCCGAGGAGAAGGACTTGGGGGTATTGATTGATGAGAAGCTCAACATGAGCCAGCAGTGTGTGCTTGCAGCCCAGAAAGCCAACCCTGTCCTGGGCTGCATCAAGAGAGGTGTGACCAGCAGGTCGAGGGAGGTGATCCTGCCCCTCTACTCTGCTCTTGTGAGACCCCACCTGGAGTACTGCGTCCAGCTCTGGGGGCCCCAGTACAAGAGAGACATGGAGCTGTTGGAGCGAGTCCAGAGGAGGGCCACGAAGCTGATCTCCATAGGCTGGAGCACCTCTCCTATGAGGACAGGCTGGGAGAGTTGGGATTGTTCAGCCTGGAGAAGAGAAGGCTCTGGGGAGATCTAATTGCAGCTTACCAGTACCTGAAGGGGCCTACAGGAAAGCTGGAGAGGGACTGTTTATGAGGGAGTGTAGTGACAGGACAAGGGGGAATGGGTTTAAGCTGAAGGAGGGTCGATTTAGATTAGATGTTAGAAAGAAATTCTTTACTGTGGGGGTGGTGAGGTACTGGACCAGGTTGCCCAGAGAGGTTGTGGAGGCCCCATGCCTGGAAGTGTTTAAGACCAGGTTGGATGGGGCTTTGGGCAACCTGGTCTAGTGGAGGGTGTCCCTGCCCATGGCAGGGGTGTTGGAACTAGATGATCTTTGAGGTCCCTTCCAGCACAAACCATTCTATGATTCTATGATTCTATTAAAAACATTTTTTTGAGTGACCTCAATGAGAACAAGATGTTTGTCACTGACATGAAGCATTAATGTGATGGGGAGCTATTTGTCAAGGTTTGGTTTTCTGCACTGTAATCTAGGAGAAGGAAGCAATTAAAAGGCAAAAATCAGATGGTTGTTGCAGCTTGTTTGTTGGAGGAATCTGTAACTCATGGGCTGCAGGTCTGGGTACTTGGAGGTCATGGGAGGTGATGACTGGATAGAGCTAGATTGACGAAGGAGTTAGGTTGAAAACGAGGAAAGGTTTAAATGATGGCACTGTAATTACATTGAGATAGTTTATTTTTCATTATGATGCAAAGCTATTGACAATGCGTGGAAGTCTCTTTTAATACAAATTTCTTAATCTAAGCATTTTCAAGTGCTTTATTATAGCATTTTAATTACGGATCCAATAGTATTTTATATGAGCCAGTGCTTTGCACACTGGTCATAGAAGTTTGGAATGACACAGCTGGAGACTACTGACACATCAGGTGACTCTCCCCTGTTGATTTTTTGGATGAGTATATTGCACTGTAATAATGTAGCATCAGAGAAGATGCTTTCCCTGATAACATTTCATACAGTCAGAAAATGTATTATCTACATTTTATGTTGGCTAAGTGAGGACAAGTAGAGGTGATGGCCCTGGTTAAAAGAATCACATAAGGGTGCAATGAACAGAGACCTAAATGACTAGTCAAAACTGCCATGGGAAAGTTTGTGAGAGAGATGGAATCTGAGAATAGCTATAGACCTTTTCCTCATCCTGGAGTCCTAAATGTTTGACAAGATGTTCAATGACTGTTGTTATTTTCATTCAGAATTCATTTTCAACACAGAAATAAAGCAGCAATTATTTCAAAAGAAAGGCTAGATTGAGACTGTTCTGAATAAAATTTGATACTTTTTGAATTGCTTTCAGTCTTCCTGGCAGTAAATTAAGAAAGTGCTGACACCGAGTGAAATTTTGTTTAGCTGCCTTTGATTCCATGGCAGTAGATGGTCATTGTCCCCTCAGCTGAGCTGCCAGAACACCCTATGAAAAAACTCAGATCCCTTGGACTACTTCTGTTTCTGTCTGTCCAGCTTTAGTTTTAACAAGGTTGGATATTTGATGAGATTTGGGATGTGGTACATAGTGTGTTTTGATCAAGATTTGAGGAAGCTACAAAAAGATTGCTGCATATTTTATAGCTTTTTGTTTTGTTTTGTTTTGCAAGAGTTGCATTTAATTTACTTATTATAATGCAGAAACTCTATAGAAAACATGACTGGAGATCAGTTTATATAACTGAATCTACATGACTCATAAGGACAGCTAGACACTTTTCTCCTAAAGAACTGGGATCTGCAAGAATGTGATATAATCCTATATGTAAATCCTATCTTGACAACTGTATGCATACAGAGATTCTACATACCTGTGAGTAAGGAAGATTTATTATTTCACTTCTGTTTTTCAGAGTTTTGATGCACTGTCTATAATCACAATTGTCTGAGATTTTCTTTTCTGTGGAATCTCCTCTTTCTGCCAGTAGCTCTAACCGGATTCATACATTTAATGAGAATTTTCCATTGAAATCAGGTCACTGATAGTAACTACACAACACTATTACTTTCCCGTCCCTGCTTGTTATCATGTTATTACATTCTCACTCCCTCTGATCATGTTAAGGTTTGTCACATTTATCAAAGGAGAGAAAAGCTGGAGACCATTGTACTGTTTATAAACACAGGCCAATATTTTGAATCCTGATGCATTTGTTTAGACATCTGAATACATTATTTGAATTTAAAATGAAGCATCAAAGCTTAGAAATGCTGGTTAAATTAACAAATTTTTTAAAAAGATATGGTCTTTAGAAGAGAATGCGAAGACCAAGACTCCCCCTAATGATGGTGAGTTTCCGATAGTTAAGGCTGGCACTACCGCAGTGAGGGTGGTGTACAGTTCACAGCACAGGCCTATGGGCAATAAAAACATTTATCCCAAAGCATGCAGCTTTGTGCGAGCTAAGCTGCTGCTGCTGTTTCTCTTTCTGACATATCTTTTCCATTTGAATGTTTCCTGTAGCAAGGCAAGCTGTTGCTGCACTGAGAGTAGCAGGATGCTACTACAGAAGGAAATGAACTGCTTGTGAAAAATATTTTCTGTAAATGATTACAAATTCTTTTTAGCTGAGATATCAAAATTCAGAGACCTGTCTCTAATTTCCTGAATTACTTAAAAAAATTCCAGTCAGGAAGATCCTGTAAGAGAAGGTAAAAGTACGACTGCACAAATTAAAAAAAAAAAAAAGTGATGGTTTGATGATTATTAGGCAACACTTATACCTGGAGCGATTATATAGTGAAGTCAAAAGACTTAGGACTTATGATATTGTCTATTATTCATTGAATGTCTGCATTGCATACGGAGGAAAGTACACTCCATGCTCCAGGGAGCTTTGCTGTCATGTTCATGATTAATGATTGTGGCATTCATGTGGACTTGGGCAGCTCTCAGTTTCACAGACCTGTGTCAATAAGCCTGATACTTAGAAAAAAGAAAAATACAAGCATTGACAATAAGACTTGGTAGGTTCTAGAGTTTAGCTGAGGTTTTTAAAATCCATGTCATCCAAAATAATTTTTAACAGGAGGGTTTTTGGGACTGAGTGAAGTGCTGCTGAATTCTCAACCAGACATGGTAGATCATACGCTTCTGTTTCATTTTTCAGTCATTAGTGCAGCTACCTACTGGTTGTGTCTGCTTCCCTGATCAATGGGGAGCCAAGAAAAAGGTAGTCCTGGGAACGCCATTTTAGTGATCTTATTTTGGCAGAAAATCCTTCGCCCGTGTGCAGAATCACATTTCTTTCTCAAGCCTGGATTCAAGCTAAGCCTCCTCCCATTCTCTTTGGTCAGACAAGTTAATTGTGCGCATGGCTGCAACTGGACTGATAGACTAAAATGAAACACTACATGATTGTGATTTTTAATAGTTTCTCCGTCCAATTCTCTTCTTGACACAGTCCAGACATTTATCCGTGAATATATTTAATACAGTTATAAAAGATGCAGTCAAACAACGTACAAACCCTAATGTGTTACAATGACAGAAAGGTTCAGTAGTGACATAAAAACTCTTGTTCCCAGGTCACAGAAATGAGATGTGATCTATTGTACAGTCTCCATCACCTTCACTGAGCCCCTTAACTACTTCCAACAACAATTATTAATAGTGACCGATATTCTTGCATGAACTATAACTGTAGCATTCCTCATGGTTATATCTACAATATTTGGGTATAAATAGCTCTTTTAAAAATAATCTGTAAAAATTAATCAGAAGAAAAAGAGAACACACAAATAGCTTGAATAAAATTCCAGTCTTGGGGACAAGCATTTGCTACTGATTTTTCTGGAACAGAGATTTTGCCATGAATGGGTTATACCAGGTACTAAGCTCCCGTATCCTACTAATGAAGGAAAACAGAATTCAATAGGATTCCTGTCTTTTTTGACAGGACTGTTTTGACTTTCAAACAGTTCTCAAGGGGCATTCTCAGGGTTTTTATTCAGCTAAAAGCAGGCAGTTTCCACTGTGGCAAGGCCAGTGAAGGATTACTTCTGCAAAGTTTCTTATTTCAGTATGGAAACTTAGAGTGTTATGGCTTGACTGCACCTGCATGCATAATACCAAGTAGAAACAAATCAATGTAATTTAATTCAGAACAGCAGCTAAGGAAGCGTCACAGAAATGATATTCAGACTGATCAAAATTTAAATGAAGAAAGATATCAAGGTTCTCCATTCATGAAGCACTGTTCTGAAGGCAACTCAAAGCTTGTTGCACTGAAAGGCTGGAAAGTGATCTGAATGAATTTAATGAGAGACAAATTTCATTAAAAAAGAGCAACCTTAAAAATTATCTCTCAAGCATGCTTTCCTTTAAAACCATTTGACAGATGTTAATGCAGTTGAGTGAAAAATCTTTAATCATCAAGGAAAAGTGAGTTTGCCATCCTTCTTCCCTTCATGTTCTTGGGTAGACAGTAGCACAGTAGGTGATGCTGGGCATGGCACATCTCTGCCCTTTGCTTCAGGTTGGTTTGGATAGCCCAGAGCCTAGTCCAAATGCAGTTGTGTGCCTCGGTTGCTTTGGAGAGAAAAGAACAAGGCCAGAGGGTGGAGAATCTAAAACCTGGAATAGGAAATAAATTAGTTTGGTTGCTGGAAGGGGCCGATCACTTCCTGAGTAGAACTGATGAGCTGCCAAGGACTGTCATAATGAAACATGTCAATGCCTCCTGGGGGACCACGCTGCAGACTTCCTTTTCAACACGCCTTCGAAGGAATTTACAACAGAGGGATGCCAGACAAATTGTTATTGCGCCGTTGTTCCCCTTTCATTGTAAATGCCAGAGTTATTTATTAGAAATGGCCTAGGACTGTGACATCTTTCTAATGTAAAATGTGGTGGTTTATTCTGTTTGAATCAACATTTTATGTATGCCTGGAATTGGCAAGACAGAGTGTGAGACTCTCTAATTTTGCCCCTGACTATCAATTAGTCAGACATTAAAAGCAGTTTAAGCGGAAAAGGTTGGCTGGGTACCATAAGCCCTGGAAAGAAGGGGTTTTTTGTCGCTTAAACAAATATACTTTCTATTTAAAGACACCTCATGAATTAATTTGTCCCAGAATGCCACTTTAACTGAGATATTTTGGTTTGTTAGCATTTTTTTAGTTCATATGTAAGAAAAAAACCCTATATATATATATAGTTTCAGATTATTGGTGCTAGTGCTGGTAAAACTTATCTATCAGATTAATTTAGGTATGCTATTGGTGCAAAGTGTCATGTATTTTGGAGGTTTTTTTCTGGTTATTTTCCCCTGCTGTTTTTAAAATTAATGCAGATTCTGTAATTTATCCTCTGTTGGCAGTGCACATCTAGACAATTTCTTCCTCCCCAGTTTTTTTATCAGTTTGTAGTAAATTATATTGCAGTTCAAAGTTTTGATAGTTTAATGTAGACGCCATTTCACATTCTTGAAAAAAAAGTCCATAATGATGATGATTTGGATGGAAGGTTAGCTTTAATTTGTTTTCACCAGTGTTTAGACTAGTGTTTTGAACAATAATAGTAATCTCAAGTAATATATTTGGTTACAAAAAGGTGGAAAGTAATAATTCCATTGTATTTTGTTCTTTTAAGTGTTGTTAAAGACTAAAAGATGGGAGAAACTGTTAAATTTGGATTGTAAAACATATAAAGTAAAGTAGATACTGAAGAAGCTTTAAGTACAACGATAAAACCCCATGGTTTTCTATTTGTTTCTTGCTTGTAACCTGAGCACAAGCTTTGCATAGTCAATATCAGAGACAGCATCTTCAGAGAACCAGTTATTTAAATATGGCAACAAATGTTTTAAAAACAGTCTTCAATTACAGATTCATTACTAATTCTACTATTACTAATCCATTAGTAATTCTCCTAATCCTATAACAATGGAATGTATCATCCCATTATAAGCACAAGGAACAAATACTTTAGTGTCTTTGCCATCAGTGTCTAAGCTTAGGCCTGTCGATCAGGCCTTTTTTTTTTTTTTCTTTTTCTTTCCCTTTCCTCCCCCCTCCCCCCTCCCCCCCGAGATGAAGCTGAATATTCCATATTTTATTATTTATTTTCTTTAAGGCTAACCTTATTTATCTGAGAGTTATATTATTCTCAATCTTTTTTTTTTTTTGATCTTTCCTGACTTGCTTACAAACCCAAAACTGATTCTGTAAGTTGCTATAGATGATACCAGAAACATTTCAACATTTCATTAAAACTTCTTTCTTTTGGGTCAGTTTTTAGAGGTTTTCATTTAGTTTCAGAAAAATTCTGCCCATCTATAAGTTTCTTCTGCCTCCTGTGACATCATTAAAGCTTTAGTGTGACTTTCAGGTTTTATCCCAAGTTGAATGGATAGCTATAGTTTCCTGTCAGAAGGAAAAGTCTGTAGCATTTTCCAGTATTGAAGACTCCTGAGACCTCGTTCAGTCGCCCGAGCAGAGCTGTCTAGTGCCCTCTGAGGTGCCCTGGGGGCTGCTGCTGGGTCTCCAGCTACCTCTCCAGGAGGGAGTGTTTCCCACGGGTCCTGCACTGCAGCTGCCTACCTCATGCTGATGTTTCAGCATGTCCCACATGGCACTAGGTGCTCAGAGGTGAGCAACTGAATCTAGCTTTGGTTTTGATTTATGCACCAGGAAGGTGCTGAAGGCTGGAATCGATGACGATAGCTGTATTGTGAATTTGAGTAACTAAAAGGCTTCTATATCCCCTCAGTGATGAGTTCAGGCATTTCCTCTCTTTATTTTCTGTTGTCTACCAGCATAACCATAATTTCTGCACGCTAACTGTAAAAAAACATTTCTTTCACTTACACAGCCAGAAAATTTGTTAGCCAAGCAAAATCAGCATCCAGGTGTCATAAAACAAAGCATTAGAGTTGCATGATAAGAATACAGATTAAATAGGAACTTTGTTGATGCAAACTATCAAACATACTTCTTATTGTCTCCCTTTTTCTAGCACGCTGCAGGAATTTAGTTTTGTTTTGCCTTGCCTTGAATGATACTGAATTTTGGTAAAGTCAGCATTTTCCCTATAGTTTATCACCTGCTGAATTGAGAAAACACATGTTCATTTGCATCAGTCATTTATGTTGAATTTTTGAGTAGATAGAAATATTGTTGAGTTTCACTTCGCTAGTGAGGAAGCTAGAGGTATTGATCAGTTATTAGTGAGTTATTCTAAATAAGCAACGTAGATAATCCTTTAGAGGTATTTTGTACTTTCTATATATCATTCAAAACCTTGAGCGATGGACATGCCTTTTATAAATAAACTCTGTGGGACACAGGTCTGCAGTCATACCAGCTTGTATGACAAACACTTCACTGTTGTATTTATACTCTACCAAATAATAATAAAAAAAAGGCCTGTCATTCATGCTTTTTCCTGAAGATAACGGGGGTGAATGGTCCCTATTTTCCTTAGAGCACAGGAAATGCAGAGACTGCACTTCTGGTGGATGTGCTTATTTGTTTGTCTATATAAAGACTAGACAAAAGCATCTCTATTTTTAAATAGGAATAACTTTCAGAAGCCAAGAAAGAAAAAATGTAAAACATCAGCGAAAGAGAAAAGGAATATAGCCTTTTTTCTTACAGGCCATGGCAAGAAAACAGACACAACAGATGTGGTGAGTCCTGAGAAAGAAATGTTTCATAATTACACAATATAAAATCAAGAAAATTAATTTTTTTTTTTTAACCTAAAAGCAATTTTCTTTCCATTTTTCTTCTGAATGCTTTCAGTGGCAAACACAATTTAATCTCTGGAAATTTAAGGAATGTGCAGGAATCTGCATGTCATTTTCAAATCGTGTATGTGGTATATGGAGAACAGATACACTTCCATCTTCCAGAAGAAATGGAGTTGAAACAACGTTAGCTGAATTCTTGGCAGAAAATAAGTTATTTGAATTTCTGGCAGAACAATTTCTTCTCTTATGAGAAGAAATAACATTTCTGCTGTGGAAAAGTAGAATGAAATAAACATATTCTCAAAAATATAACATAAAGGAGCAGGACACGTAAAGGAAATCATTTGCTCTCTTAAAGGATCAGACAGATGCTTACATCCTAAATTGCAGTAGCCTAAATTTACTGGAAGAGACTGAATGGGATCAGAAAACATGTTTTTTTCTGTTTTCTTCTTCTTTAGGGTAAGTGAGACTGGAAAATATAAGCTACCATATACCGTGCTTTGGGGACCATGTCTAAATCAGACTAAGACTAAAGACTTTTTTGGAGAATGAAAATTATATAACTTCTCCTTACTTGAGCCATTTGTTCCTGACACACAAAGACAATGAAGATTATTTATGAAATGACCTATTCTTTTGAATTACTTATTCTGTTCTATTCACTCTCTCCTACCTCTGTTCCTCTAAATGAATACCTGTCAGCTCTTTACATGCTTTTGAGAGTTTCCGTATGCACTTGATGATGATCAAAGGATGGATTTTTTTATAGTACTTAGGCTCATGAAGATGCAGATAAGCACCAATGAGAATTAGATACTTAGGTACCTTTGAAAATCTCATTTGGTGGCTGTTTTTAAGAGCTGTAAGTTCCCTTAAAAATCTAGTCATGTATGCTTACACCTGTCTATATTATGGAAGGGGACTGTGAATCTGGATTTATGTAATTTTTTTTCCCGTTGATTTGTAGGCCTTCGAGAATAGATCAAAATCCACTTTGATCAGTTTTCCAAATGGATGTTGAATCATTCTTTTATTCTCCTCTTAGTATCAGTTGAACAGTTGGATAAGAGGAGAGGTATCCCATTCTTTTATTATCCTGGACAGAAGTAGGAAAGCAGTAAAGTGCTGAGAAAAATGGCACAGAGAGGGAATAAAATTGTAATAAAGATGTTTCTAATCCTGTTACTCATTTTCCACTGTAGGCAGACTGCTAAAAACAGGCTAGGGGGTTATTATACTACGGGAAGTGTATTATTCAAATGTACACAGTAACAGAATTGCAGTGTAACCAAAATTCGAAGTATTGCTTCTTTTCTCCCGTTTATTTTCCAAGTGCCATAAGAGCTGGGCAGAAAGCTGAGCTGTGCGTGAATCTTTTCCTGTCCATGTACCACAACTTCAGGAGGTGACAGAGCATCTGGAGCTACGTGAATGGTCCTTAGGAACTGAAATGTTCAGATCCTGTGGCGAAGACCTGTGCTAACTAACCATGGACAGCTGTTCACACCGTGGGAGTTTCCATGTGCTCCATAACTATCCCAGTCTCCAGATAAATGTGTGATACCCAAACAGCAGACTGACAGCTGGCAGGCTGGGATTTATTGAGCTTTATTGTTTTATCAAGAGTTTTAGGATCTTCATAAATGGAACTTTTTCCTAACTGTGGTTTTCTAGGAATCATGTTTTTTTCCTCAAAGCTACATGTTTGAATGTCATGTCCTTCCTGTCCCCAGCTGGCACAAGGCTCTGGGTAATTTCTGAAACAAGTTTAATTTTAAAGCACCTTCTAGGGGGTTTTGAAATATGCTGTGGTTTGTAATGACTTCTGTCATAGCAAGCATTAGAAAACTGGAAAATTAGATTAAGGCTAGTCTTCCACTCCCTTTCCTAAAATGCACAGAACTTGTAACTGCTGCTGAGGCTGTGGTCTCTATGCATTTGGTCCAGTGAGTTATACTGAGAGATTCTCAGTCTTTCTTTTTTAATTATTTTTAACTCTTGTATCACTGTTAAATGCTTTTTAGTGTAATGTATTTAAATGCTTCTAGACTCTTGGTCTTTTCTGCAAAATGTTAAAGATAGATACAAAATGTAATGAATAAAAAAAAAGCTGTCCTTCACCTTTCCTAAAAACAGGATTTTGTTTGCCCTTGCATGAAATATTAAGGAACTTACAAGCATGTCTAGATCCCTAGAGACAGTAGAAAAAAGGAACCACACTGTTAGAAATTCACTCACCTTTCAGGAAATTGTGATGCATGCTAGCAGCCCAGAAAGCCAACCATATCCTGGGCTGCATTAAAAGCGGCGTGGCCAGGAGGTAGAGGGAGGTGATTCTGCCCCTCGACTCTGCTCTCGTGAGACCCCACCTGCATCCAGCTCTGGGGGCCCCAGTACAGGAGAGACATCGAGCTGTTGGAGCAAGTCTAGAGGAGGGCCACGAAGATGATCAGAGGGCTGGAGCACCTCTCCTATGAGGACAGACTGAGAAAGTTGGGATTGTTCAGCCTGGAGAAGAGAAGGCTCTGGGGAGATCTAATTGCAGCTTACCGGTACCTGAAGGGGCCTACAGGAAAGATGGTGAGGGACTGTTTATGAGGGAGTGTAGCGATAGGATAAGGGGTAATGGGTTTAAGCTGAAGGAGGGTCGATTTAGATTAGATGTTAGAAAGAAATTCTTTACTGTGAGAGTGGTGAGGCACTGGACCAGGTTGCCCAGAGAGGCTGTGGAGGCCCCATCCCTGGAAGTGTTCAAGGCCAGGTTGGATGGGGCTTTGGGCAACCTGGTCTAGTGGAGGGTGTCCCTGCCCATGGCAGGGGGGTTGGAACTAGGTGGGCTTTTGGATCCCTTCCAACCCAAACCATTCTATGATTCTATGATTCTATGAAATTTTTAGTTTCAAGCCATTTGAAATATTTCATGACTTCTTTCCCCTCGACCAGACACAACCAGTCATGTCTGTGACCACTCCATCTCTCCAAAGTCATGTAGCATGTCAAACCCATTCATCTGCGTTTCTGTAAGTCCTACTATAGAGCTTTCAGAATGTACCATAAAATTTACTCTTACTCCAGATCAAGCAGTCAGCAGCATCAATTACATGGAGGTAGTGTTGCTGCTACTAGGTAATGAAGTGGAAGAGCACAGCGTTATTATAGTGCAATACCAAAGCTGTCTTAGAATATACATGTGTGTTTGTTTACTCCTTTTGCTGATTTTGAGGTCATAGCTAGCAAGCATTTTATTTCAATTCTAGCTATCTGGTTCAATCCTTTGGATTACTGAAAGTCATAAAATGATAAAGACACATGTATCAATAATTTGCACAACATAAAAACTGAAAAGAAAAGCAGGAGATGGAAGACAGAAAGAAAGTTTGAAAGACTAAGATAATAAACATTGATTTTCCTCTCTGATCGTCTTTGATCTTTGGCAACCTTTTGTGAATACTAATAATTTTTATTTTTTTCCTGAGAATAATAAATGCAGAAGCCTTTGTATTAAAATTTTTTTTTTACTATTCCTGTTTCATTTTATTGGTAGTATAACATTTGGATTCCTTAAGCTCAAAGGTGATTTATTCTTTGAGCAATGAAGCGTTTAACATTAAACATGTAAGATATACAAATTTATACTTCCCATTACTAAAGGAAAATCACTAATGAACTTGCATGTATGCTTTACTTTATACATTTCAGTATCCCCTGCTTTCAGGAGATTTAAGGAGACTATGAACCATAAAAACTTTTTACATGATCTCTCTTGCCACTCCTACAAGATCTTACAGAGAGCACTTGGCAATAATTCATCTGGTAATAGCACAGGAGTGCAACATTCTTTCTCGCTGCTCTTTTCCTCACTGGTGTCATGTGTACTTTTTCTGGTTTTACTTTTTCTAAACTCTCTAATAAAGCAAAAAAAAAAAGTTTTTATATATGTATGTATGTTAAAGAAGAGGGTTTTCTTAGAACACTTTTAGAGCGTGCCTAAAAATAGCATTCCAGCATTATCCTCCCCACTGATTCTAGCAATGCAACTTTTAATTCATCATAGAATGTCAAAAGCCAACAAAAGAAAGGTTTCGCTTGGAGGTAAGTTGACATTTAGTATCCTTCGATGGTTTGATCAAGAAAACATTCTATTTCAGGCAGATCTTTTACAAATCTGGGAAGCTGGGAAACTGGGATAGCTGGGAAACATATTTTGTCAATAAACTGTAAGACATACATTGAAGTGGAGCAACTGGAAAATTAATTTCTGATACAGATTGTGACTTTGTTTTGTTGTTTATATCTGGTTGGCTAAGATTTCTTTTTAGAAGTCAAGTGCAATATGTATCATTTAATCAGGAATACACTACAGAAAAATCTTGTTAAAAAGAGCAACAAAACCCCCAGGAGAAATCTAGGAGAGGCTGTTCTGCTGGTGAGAAGTTAAGCTGCTTTTCCTATTTGTTTTCATCTCAGTCCATTGCCTTTTATCTGCTCATACCATTATCTTAACTTTTTAATATAATTTCCTCTCTATTTGTATTATGAAAATGCATTTATCAGAGTTCTATTGTATTACAGTCTGTATCAAAGAAACATTGGCTACATTTAATGTAAAAATATCAGATTATTTTAGGCTAAATGATTAGTTAAATGACTTAAGAAAGACTTCTATGGGGATCAAAGATATTCACATATCATTGAACAAAGGATCATTTATTTGTCTATTTCAGTTTGGGAACTGGATTTCCAAATGAGCCTTTTTGGCAAGAGCACAGCGGCCACACTGAAGAGACACTGGCTAATACTGTGGGAAAGCCGTATCTAAAAAAATTATTGCAGCGTGACCAATAGGTCTGGATGCAATCTGTGTTGCAAGTAGACAGTGGACCCAATTAGTCCCTGACATAACTTCATATTGGAGAATGGGACAAATTTTGCCTTTCTGTATTTGTGCTTGATCTGATTCATGAAAAACAAGTTGGGGATTAAGGTAGGTATTTTGTTCTCTGAGTTCTAAGAACAAGAAGGAGATATGTTCTCTGTAAGCTATAAAAAAAATGCACCCAATATTATTGTCATTTTGGGGTGTTCGTTCTTTTGCTCCCTTGTCCCAGCACACCTTCTGACACGGGACTTATCTGAAATTACAAATACTACATAAGCCAATGTTTGAACTGGTTTCTGCAAAGGCTTAAATACATTTTGAAAGCAAGTTTCTTGTCATTAAATTTTAGAACATTTAGACAAATGATTTTGTAAACATAAGTGTGCAATTCTTTGCAAATAAATGAATTAATTCAGCTAGTCTAAATGCCGTGGAAGTTAATGACAGTACTCAAATGACTTCAATAACCACCAAGTGGGACCTAAAGGAGAAATTCTTCTATGAGTAAGCTAGATTCTTAAAATATAAGAGGGAAAAGCAGTCCATAAAAGAAAAAAGGGTAATCTTCTCGTGGCAAATCCAGTTATTTTACATTCCTATAACATCTGAGGATCAATTTGCATTCAGTTATCACAGATATATTTCGCAGGTACACCATGTCAGCCTTCCAGTTTTGTTGGCATTCATACTTTCTAGAATAAAATTTGCAATAGTCTTCAAACATCGTACTGGAATATTGCACTTTACATGTTCTAGATGATATGAAGGATCTTCAAAACTTTGGATTTGGCTTTGAAAGTGTTAGCAGACATAACATTAGAGTAACTATGTTTTGGAAATGCAGTGTGTGGGAGAGTGGAGTGTTGGCATGAAAGTTTATGTGTCCTTATACTAGTTTCTTGAAAATTAGAACTATTTTTATCTTTGTGCAACAGCAAGGGATTTTTAGTGTACCATTTAATTCTGTGAGTGCAATCTCCATAAAGATGTTTTACTGCATCAGATTGATAATATTGATTTCATGAACCAAAACCAGAGAGATGTGTGATTTTCAAGTAGTAAGAAACTTATTGTATGATGGAATGTTCTAGAAAAGATGATTCCATATTTTGTTATGTCTGGAGTGTGTTTTTGGAACATTACCTTTAATGTAGGTACTGTGGCTGATTTGAATATACACTTTCTGCCATTTGGTAAATGTTTCTTGTGCATATTATAGGGCCTCTTTTTTCCACATTTGCTTCCTCCTCACCTTCCCTTCCATCTGTGTCCCAAGAAGATGAGGAGTAGGATATGGGTATACCGTAAAGGAAATATTACGCTGGAGGTTGCTAACAGGCTACAGGCACGACAAGGGTGACATCTGAACTTAATTTTTCATAAAATGTTATGGGTTATATTTGTAAAAATACAAATGCTTATGCCTCAGATAGACATAACTTATGTACAATCAAGAGAAATTCATCCATCCATTTTAATTTTTACAAACAAGTTATTCTTCTCTAAAAATGGCTCGTCCCGATTTGTTCTGTTATAAGGGGTGGGGGCACAAATATATTCCTCACACCAGATTTTGGGCCACAGTGGTTGTAGTGTTTTAGTTCTCACTGATTTTATGCTCTACTGCTGTGTTAAAACCATGCAAGCATGAAAAGCATTTTATTTGTGTAACTATACAATTACAAACCCTCGCTGAATAGCAAATAACTTGTCCTTCCCAATTTTCAAAATTAGGAAATGGCTAGGAGAGGGAGAGACAGAAGGAAACATCAAGATAATAAAGGATGGATTCAAGGGAGAAAGCATTGGCATCTCTAATACGTAAGAGTTTGGGACCTGCTGGTGAAACACAAGATGAAAGGCCATAATTCAATAGTTCAAAGGTTACATCTGTTTTGTTCTGAATTGCTTTATTATTTTTTTCTAGAAGAAAATATTCTGCCCTGTGACTCTTTTGAACTTATCTATATTTTCTGCAACTGCTAGATTAGTATGCCAGAAATCATGCAAATTTCCCTGCTTTGCAGTCCTAAGAGGAAGTCCCTCATTCTCATTCTCATTCTCCCTGCTACTAAATGCTCCGGCTGTCATTTATTTATTTGCTGCTATATACTTTCACAAAATGGTCCCTACGGTAAGACTTTGTATATGCTTTATATTGCCCATTATCACATTAATCTTTATAACACTTGCATTTAAATTCAGTTTCTGAGTATCTCATAGTGCACATCTCAGTACTGGATTCCATCCTACATCCTCTCACCTTTCTCATTGAATTTTCATAGGAATTAAAATACTTTATTTTTCTCCAGGAAACAAAAATGCAATGCTGACAGCAAAAAATATGAACCTCCTTTCTGGGACTCTGCTAGTCTTCCTAAACTGGAAAGACTCCATCCAGGTTCTAGGTCAGGTGTCTACTCTCTTTTATTTTCCTGTTACTGCTCCAGTGACCTGCCACTGCCATGTCTTTATCTGTAGACTTCTACATTTAGATGTGGAAGCGAGGGGCTAGTCATGGGCTTCTGAGGTCCCTGCAAGCTGGCTGATGGCTGCGGAGCGGTGGCAGGGTGCCTCGGGCGGTGAGCCCCTCCTGGCCCCAGGCAGTGGTGCCGTGCAGCTGCAGGAGCTGTCAGAACATCTCGCTCTTCAGGAGCCGGTGCTGAGCATCAGCATGTCGTTCTTAGCAGCACTGCTAGTTATGTTCCATGAAATAAGAGTTCCTCTTTCAAAATATAACTCTTGAATATAACTGGAAAGTAATTTAGAGTGTTTAGAAAGGAGGCGTTTTTAATGACCCAACTGCCATTTATACACAACCAAATCTTCAAACTGTATTGTCTTGCCAGCTATTCCAGTTTATGCGATGTATGTTGTGAGGGTTAGTATATGCCTAATATCGTATATAATAAGTCTCAGGTAGTGTTCTATTGAGATTTAATTAGGGATGTTGTGTAGCACTTACAGCTATATACTTCAAATACATCCACTAGTGTGTTAAATAACGAGACTGACAGCTGTTGACTGTGGCTCCACACTGTGGAAATCACTGGACTATTGAACTCAAAGTTTTAATTTAATTTTTGGAATCTTAAACCTCTAACCAGCTTTACAATGTAGTTGTCCTACTTTTTTTTCCTTATTCTTCTCCATTTAATGATAAGTTTGAAGAATTCTCTTGTTTGTTTCAATGTTCATGGTAACCTCCTAAGTTTTGGATTCTCACATGCAGGTTTTTTTCCTGACTGGACTTAAGTTTCAAGGGTTCCTTCTCTCCTCTTCAATGCAATATTTGTGAATTGTTCCTAAATTCTTTCATTAACTATAACATCTTCAAAATGTTCATATTCATAGATTTTTTGAGTATCATTGAAGTTCTCTTGTAAATTAATAAAATATATCATTTGGTTCCTTTTCTGAAAATATGGAATTTAAGTTGGTATTTTTCTTAAGAGTCAGACTTCAAACACTACGATCAAAACATAGATTTTGTTCATTTGCTCATTTTCAAATGTGAAATTCCCCAGGCCTTTCCCTTCCAACACAAGATAGCAACACCAGCATTACAGGCAGTTATTTTTTGGTTTTCTTTTTTATTTTTTTTAGCCTTGATTTGAAGCTTTTCTTTGTAGTGCTCATATATTTTTTTGAACTGCTATATCCACTCTTTCCAATTTTCTGATATATTCCTTTCAAAGCTTAACTGCTTAGTGTGTGAAATTCATCTATCTTCTGGCAAAATCCAGGCTTTCAATTTTGACAGTTTATTCTGTATGTTTACTATCTTCTGTGTAAAATAATTCTGTTCCTATTAATCTTATGCATTATATTTACTTCCCCCCCCCTTTTTCTTTTTACATTATCACGTCCTTCTTTAGTCCACTCTTCTAGCTTATATTGAAATGTGCTTCCAAACTCTCAGACGTGTTTTCTTTTTTCTTGTGCACGTGCAGTATACATGCAATACCCAAAGTTTCTGGTAGGATACATTATTCTCCAACATTTATACAGATAAGCCCTGTGAAAGATCCTTACGTACATTCTGACTTATTTCATAATCATGGTCAGAAAACTTATTTACAGCAGCTACAATAAGCGATGTTCCTTGAAATTAAATGCGAAAAAAACACTTCAGAGAATGAAGACGCTGGGACTTTAGTCTTAGTCAGTTATCGTGTTGTTTAGTTCTACTCTCTGGACTGCAGTGAGTTGCAAGCAAGCTTTGGAAAAAACTTTCCATGATCTCTCTTTCTCTCTGTTAAATCCTCATATTTCGGGGGGGGGGGGGGAAGAATCTTTTTCCTAAATTTGTTCATTACATCTTAATGCCTATGTATGTGTATTTTTTTAATTGAGGGGAGAGGGGTGGGAAGGGAAGACAGGGCTAATGCAAATCTCCCCCAACCCATTTGCAATGTTTGTTTCCCCATTTTTCTGACACAGTTTCTCAGGAAACCATCTAAACTTGAGAGCACTGTAGAAGGAGGCACTCAGGGGTCCCCAGACGGGCCTAAGCATGTGAGCGCAGGCCTGTGTCTTCCCCGTGCTCGGCGGGCAGGGCTGCGAGAGCGGCTCCCCTCAGGCAGCCTGTGCGGGACTGCGCATTGCCACAGCTGGCTGGCTGCAGGAGACCCGACCTGCCTGCTTTTTGCGCAGGAAAATATAGGTTATTTGCACACTGTGCGTAATCGAATTTCACTTAAATCACTCTTTCTGCCCCACGTGCTGTCTTGTTCAGCAGCTCATCTCTAAAACTTATTAAAGAAAATATCTAAATGTAAAGAACACTGATTTCCAGATGCAATTCATGCCATGTCTTTACCCCAGTACTTACCAACCTGGCCCTGAGTCTTCTGAAGGATGATCTTGGAAACCTGCTTACGTCAAGCCTGTAATTCTGCGAGAAAAACTGTAATCCTGGTAACTATTGGTGGAAGCATGTAAAGGAAAACCATTCCACCTTTTTTTTTTTTTTAATATACGTTTATATTGACAGAGAGGCATATTTTTTCTTGAGTTAATGAAAATATTTAGCAGGAAGAATGAATTTAGCAATATAGAAAAGCAAGAACAAGTTTTATACTAACTGTTGAGTAAATGTGCAGGGACTGATTAATCTATTTTGGATCTGCATTTGCTGTTTGAGTTTTTTTGTAAGGGTTTGACTTTCTTTCAATATAGACCTATAGGAAATGAAGATAGGTCAGCTAGTGAGTCCATGAAGCTATACCAGCATTTTCATTAAAAGGTATCAAATAGCTAAGACATTTAGTGACGTTTAGGTTTTTTATGTAAGAGAGTGACAGCAGACTGTGACCGATCCCAGGGAAATTGATTTTGTGGTATAATGAAACTGAATATTAGATACAGTTTCAAGCTTAATATTATACAAATATTATATCATAAGAATGTTGTATATGTTTGTAGTTGTCCCTTGTTCTCTCAAAATGTTTAGTTCTTATATGTTTATTTGTCAAAGATTTTTTCCTAAGATGAGAGTCTCATGAAATTGCAATGACATTATGGTATTTACCTTCTTAAAATCTTATGAACTCTTTTTAGTTTCTTTTTCTTCTGTTGGTTTTTTGAATATAACAACACTAAAATTTGCTGCCTTGTGTTGTCCTGCGAAGAGATGTCTTGGTTTTGGCTGAGATAGAGTTAATTTTCTTTCTAGTAGCTGGTATACGTCTGTGTTTTGGATTTAGTATGAGAATAATGTTGATAACACACTGATGGTTTTAGCTGTTGCCAGGCAGTTGTAGTGCCTACACTAAGTCAAGGACTTTTCAGCTTCCCACGCCCTGCCAGGTGCAGCAGAAGCTGGGAGAGCACAGCCAGGACAGCTGGCCCAGGCTGGCCAAAGGGATATTCCCTGCCATACAACATCATGCTCCGGGTAGAACTGGGGAGGTGAGCTGGGAGGTGGGATCACTGCTCAGAAACAGACTGGGCATCAGGGTTTTTTTTTCTTTCTGCACGTAGTGAGCAATTGCATTTGTGCATCCCTTGTTTGGTGGTATTATTATTATTATTATTATTATTATTATTATTATTAAATTTTCTTTTATTATCCTATTCAACTCTCTTTATCTCAAGCCATGAGGTTTTTTTTTCCATTCTCCTCCCAAAGCCCTTAGGGAGTGAGGGGTGACCAAGTGGCTGCATGGTGCTTAGATGCCGTCTGGGGTTAAACCATGACAACAGATTAAGGTTAACTACAAATGAAAAATAGCTGTTTCTTTTCTTTCTCATGATCATGTTCTTTTTTTTTTTTTTTTTTCTTGGTAGGGTGCATTTTGTATGATATATTTGCCCTACTGAGAGCTGCAGGATTCTGTAAAATCTGTATGGAGACCCATTTCTTCATTGTTATCTCAGTTCTAAGTATTCTTATAATCACAAATGTGGCAGGGATTCTGTTGGAGCTTTCTAAAGATGAATAAATTAATCTCAAGTGGGCCATTACCAAAGGTGAAAAAAACCCTCATTTTTTACAAGTGTAAAATAATAACCCATATTCTGATTACCAGAATAAATTAATTAATTGCTAGTAAATGCCACACTATCTGAAAAATCATGACTATTCAAAGTGTTGTTACTTTTTAAGCGTGTTTAAGGGGAGGAATCACCGTCATGTCCAAATGTATCTGTTCTCCATATAACTCCTCACAATACCAAACCAAATTAAAATTAAATAAATCTGACAGTCATTTGAGTTGAATGCTATTTTTCAAACTTTCCCAATAGTCAGCAGTTTCATTGGCCCAGGGGAACATAAATGTTTTACTTATAGAGGCAGTTGCTTTAGTATCTGGAGATAATTCATTGGAAGGCTTTCACTATAGGACAGGGAGTTTGGATTACAGATGTAGCCAGTACAGTGGAGGTAATAGAGGTGATGATTCCTGTCAATAGTGTCCTGCTTCTGTCACCAGTTAAACCACAGAGTGCATTTCTTTGGGTAGCAAGGAGCGAGACAGAGTTTGAGTCCCCGACTGCGTAAGCCTGTGTATCAAGAGTCTGCATGTATGGAGACAGCGACTCTTTCCAGTGAGAAAAATGCAGACCGTGCTCCAGGAATGATTCATAGCTTCTGTTTACCACCATTCTAGCCTCTGCTTTACATACTGCAGTCTCTGTTGAGAAGTGGTTGTCTGACCAAGCTAAGATAAAGTACTAAAAAATTTCTTCCCCTGATCCTCTGGCATTTAAAACCATGGTAGCTGACACAAATATAATTTGCATTATGCACTAAAACCAATGTGTAAAATCTGTCCACCTTTAATATACTCTTTCTCAATTTAAAATCTCCCACTGCTGAAATCATAAAAGTATCTAATAGGATACTGCTCACTACAATGTAGAAACATACTCTTATCCTACTTAGTGAATACATATGCTGTAGGGTACATTTATGCACAGATGGCTGGCAGATAAGACTCTATAAGCAATACATATTCACCATATATTTTTTCACCATTTCTGTTTCAATTTCCAACATCCACTTTTATCTTTATGAAAATACTTGTACAGAAAATAGACTGGTTTCTTTCTTGTCCATTACAGTACATCGAGAAGGGTTCTGGCAGTAATGAATAACACAGACTTTAATGTATAGTATAGACAGCTTGACTTAAAATAGTGACCAATAAGTAGCATAACTGGCAAAACACTTTTTGCTGCCTTCTCTCTCATCTGGATTTTTTTTAAAGTGTGATTTTCCTCAGATGTTAAAAACTTTATGCTTCCCTCCCTCCTCCTCCATCCCATCTGGGGTCTGTACCATGTCTCCCAGCAAATCACAACATCTGCATATCTTGGGGGAAAGGAGGATATGCTCAGCTAGGTCTGTCATTGTCTGGAAATACAGGTGGCTCCAACAGCACCTACTCCTCCGGCAAAGGAGAGGAATTAGTACTGAACTAGAAAATCAACCAGAAGTGAGTGTAAGATTCTTTTTTTTACCTCAGTTCTGAAACAGCAAACACATGCATTAATTGTAGTGACAATTCTATCTATAAAAGAGGTACAGCAAAACATAGACTATAAGAAAGGACAATCTGTCCATGTAATTGCCCCAAAAAACTTGAGAGCCAACATTTATTGATGCTTGGATTACCTCTAAAGTTTTTAACATGTTTCCCTCTTTTTTTTTTTTTTTTTTTTTTCCTTGCAGAACAGAACACACTCTATATTCTGTATACTTGCATAAGGGTCTAGTTAAATAGAAGATAATTATTAATGTTGTTGGGTTCATGTCAGCAGCATTCATATACCTTCTATAAATATTTTTCACTTAGATACTTCTTTTTCACTTATAAAGAGATGTGAGTTACTGAATCCATGGATTTATTGATTACTCCCAGAGATGAACACAGAATTACCTTTATGTTACTAATGATTATTTCACAGTTTATTGTGTTTGTAATTTCAAAATAAATAATGCAATTGCATTTTTGTTCTCTGACAGGAGTAATTAACTACCTCTGCACACTGTTTCCACAGCACGTATCTGCCAGTGATTTAGATTGTTTGTCTAGTCATGCTACAACATACAAGGGGGGGAGGGAGAAGCCATCTGTCATTTAATTTATTTCTCACTGCATCATGTATATAAAGCAAATGCTGGTTATGCATTAACATTAGCCAGATAGAAAATTTCTTTGCATATTTTTTCCTGCTTCTAAACTGTCATTTTTATAGCCTTATGTTTGAAGATAAATAAATGCCTTCTGTTGCCTGTAGTAGGAATTTCAGAGCTATGTTAGAGGGAAAGAGCTGAGAGCTATGTTCAATGTACCTACCCTCTGATGGATAGATTTGTCTTACTTGTAGCGAGTATAGCATGCAAAAGGCTTTATTTATTCACTTGTCGTGGGGAAGTAGCTAATATGTGATTCTGTCTTCCAGTCTGTAAAGAGTAATCCCAAGCATTTCTGTCTGACAGATGCCTACCTCCTTAGGTAAGCACTGGTCTTTGACAGTTGAGATGCTGTTTTCATATGACTTCTTTCCGTCAATGAAATTAACACACTATATGACTAAAATTTCATTTGCCTTTACATTGTGTGAAGTTTCACGATACTTTAAAACAATCCTTCAGACTGATTTTAATGCGTCACTCTCCATTTCGGTTCAGGTCTGGTATCTGGTTTTGTCCTTGGCTTCACGAAAGAGAACGTACACACTAAAGTCTTCACTCCTTTTTCTTTGAGCCTTGCAAGGTACCTGCCTTTAATCGCTCTGTAACAAAATGAGCAGTGAACTTTTACTGCCACAGGATAATAGAAGCATTCAGTGGTATTTACAGGACCTTTTGTTTCTTTTTATCTTAGTACATTTCTAATTATGTTTTTTATTTATATTAGAGAAGAGCTGAAGAATTCCAATTAGGAATGGGCCTCTTCTGTATTCAGCTTGGTATTGAAAAAGAATTGTGCCATGCCCTGAGGAGTTTACAGTTTCATTTAACACAAAAAAGTGAATTAATTTAATAATTGGGAAGAACAACTTTTATGAAGGAAGCCTATTGTATCAATCTGTGTGATTTTAACAGTGGTATTTCATACTTTACTTTGAGATCCAGCTTTTATAATCAGATGGCCAAGCTGTGAGCCTCACTTTGCTCATTTTGTCTTCCCCCTCCCCCAGAAGATCTAGTTCTTCATGTGAGGGGCAAAATCTTCAAAAAGTGAGCTTTCATGGCTGCAGTAAAGTATGGAAAGAAGAAAACTTCTGGACATTTTGAAAACTATTTCATGAGATTAGGGCCTTTTAATTTTTGAATATTTATGGCTTCCAGTAGTGTGAAAAATTCATAGCTCGAGTTGGTTAAGCAGAGCTATATAATACCTAGTAGCATAAATAGGGGGATTTTTGTGTTTATATTCCCAGGACAGTTTAAAAACTGAGTTTATTTAAATACTTAGGAAGATGGCATATGCACAAAGAGAATATCTGGACTGTCATTATTTTAAAATATCATTCATATGTCATCACTACATCATTCTCTTTCAAAAGGGCTTCACCAAAACTCTTACTTGTGGTGCCCCAACTATAGTGTATACCAGGAAAACCTCATAAGCAACAAAAAACCTATGCAGGAAAAGGAACAGTGAGTACAATCTTCATTTTGTTGCAAAATCATTTGCTAGTTTCCCCAAGACTACTGAAGTCTTGTGTTAGTTTGTCTTCCGATGCCCTAGGATATCCAGATAGCAGGGGAGCTACAGCCATGTCTGAAAACATGTCCAGATGTCAACACATCTTGTCAAAACATCTGATGGTGACTCATTTTGGATCTAAATATTCAAAGATAATGAATATTGTGCTACACATATAAAATTAACATAAAATCCACAGTCACAGAGATGTTTTCTTTTTTTGTTATTTCTGGACAGATGAAGAATCGTACTATGACCTTAATAGAAACCATGCTATTTTCATTTAGCATGCTGATTTTTCAGATGCCATAATAATGATTTTATATCACAATTTTATTATAACAGGAAAGGTGATTTTGCCAGGCTAATTGAAAGCACCCAAAGAATTTATTTGAATATTTCTATCATTTACATATTTACAAAAGTCTGTTTATGACTAAAAGCGGCACCACTGACATAATCACACAAGATAGTGTTATTGTTATTATTCTAACTCATATCTGTATTACCAAAAGCCCAGTTACAGACCAGACCCCTACTGTTCTAATTTTTCTACGAGTGCCAAGCTTTTAGAAACTAAGTATATAATCAAGACAATATATGTATAAAGATGGGCAGAAAAATACAAATATTCCATGAACAAATGTAAGTCAGGTTAAAGCGCAGTGCCCCCAGGACCTTTTTGCCTTTCCATGTCCTTTTTTTATGTAACAACAACATTTAAATAAACCTCATCAGCATTTTGCAGTGAAAGTCACCCTTTCTTCTTTCATATTAAGGAAAGGTCAATGAGAGTTTCTGATAATGCTAAATATTTCCTTAATCTGAAGACTATAACTGAATATTAAACTGTCAAGAAACTATGGTGCAACATGGAGATATCTCTTACCAAGAAAATGTCCCTAGTTCAAAGCCAAGAGTAGATATCTTTCTGTAACCGCCTGCCTCTCTTCTCTGCTTAAAGGGCTTGTCACTTCTGCTGATCCAGTATAGACCATATGTGGCCAGTTTTTTTAGAACAGCAATATAGGCTACTATAATTTGTAGCTGGGTAATAGCCAGAGGCAAATCAGTACAATATTTTAGAAAGTGCAAAAGTGAACTTTCTGCATATACCTTATACCTTAATTAATATTTTGGGCTACTCAGCATCCTGGATCTGTATCTTTTGCTAGGAAATAACTACAGGCATTTTTCACCTGTATGTCTTGAACGTGCTATTGAATGCTTTCTGATGGGATATAACCATAGAATTGCTGTACAGTCGTTGTGCTTTAGCCCCAACCGGCATCTAAAAACCATGTGGCCACTTGCTCACTCCTCCCCCCCTTCCCCCCCCCCCTCAAAGTGCTGTACAGTCAACATAATTAATCAGTTATCACCTATAATGTCATTTATCCCTCTTTTTTTTCCCCTTTGAGAGAGAAAAAAAAAAAAATTGGGTGCCAGTGCAAATGAATAAGAAAGAGATCAAGAAAGATTCACTAGAACAAGAAGTGTAAAGTAACATCTACTTCTTTTCTTCAGTGCTGCTCCTAAATTATTAATTTTTAAGCTCTTCTTTTTTGTTTGTCTTAGCCCTTTATAAATATTCATATAACCTGTTACTCTGTGTTGGGAAACTACAAAATTGTACTGCATGGTTTGCTGCTTCTATTTAGGGATACTTAACATTTATTTTTCATTGAAACTTGATAGTTTTCTTTTTTCTTTTACCTGAGACACTAATTTTTGTCCTTTAGGACACACTAGCTTTATATCTTTCCTTCCTCCTTTCTCCATCTCAGGTTTATATCTTCTAATTTGTGGATCAAATGTTGCTCACCAGCCTACAACTGTAAATCTTTCATGAGTTAATCTGGATTTATGCTGAGGGAACGGAGGAAAATTGGCTTCATGCCTCTTATCTGGTGTAGTCTCTTTTCCCTCTAAAATACAGCATCTCCAAACACGGAGCAGATACAAAACCCACTGAAACCAATACAAAAGCTCCTATCCATAGCAACTGTTTCTGGCCAGAACCTCTTGCTAAATTATTTCGCTCTTCCTTGATTGGTGCCTGTTGCCAGATCCAGCTCTATTATTTTTGTTTCAATCCTTTCCAGCAAAATGTGTGTGGTTTTATTTATTTTATGGCATTTCTTTCTGCTCTTGTCCACAGAGTGCATGTTTTCTGTCAGCGCACTGAATCAAAAGATGGAGTGATTAAATAGTTAACTATTGGGATCAAATGCATTTTTCTTCTAATCCTGAAGATGCAACACTAAGAGAACACCAAATGCAAAAAGGCGTTACTGAATTTTTAATACAATTAATGTTAATTGACATTATTTCATAATTTCAAAATTCCTGACTACCTTTCTCACAGCACTGTTAAAAATACATCTCTATTACAGCCAACCTGCTTCTTTAGCTAGTAGAAAAACATTATACATGATATAGGACTCACAGGAAGTTTAATATCTACTGAGATCAGTACAGAAAGGAACAGTTTTCTGCCTTCTAATAAATCTTGCAAGTCTCCATTAGTTATGTGAAAGCATATTCACTCTGAACAGAACGTGTTACTTTGTGCTTGAGGGCATATTTCACCAAGAATAAATTGTGGCAAGCTGGGTAGATTGCCAGGCATTTCTATTGTAATGAATCAGGGTCTCTGACTCCTGCACCCAGAGAGCGGGCGAGAGAGCGGCCAGGCTCGAGTGCCGGCAGCCGTCACTGCCCAAAAAGCACACTGCCAGCCCTTGGGGTGTACTGGGATGTGTGGAGCACCAGCAGTTCCCAGTTTTTGAGTGCCAGCAGACAGTGGTATCTCACTGACCGGGGTTTTCTTCCTTTTCTCCTTAATTCTGTCCATATAGCGCCCTCAACAAATAGCTCAGGCTTTTATGGATGCATCTGGCACCGCAAATCTTCTAGAGAAACTTCTCAGAGTTTATTTCTCTGAAACGGCAACAAACTGCAAGAAAATAAAAACTGTCTGATATTCAAGGTGCAAATGATTAAATAGCATTTTAGTGAAGCCTTACACTTGCAACACTCACCAAACCTTTCAGTCCTGCCACTTTTTTGTTGCCTTCCAAATGCCCTTAGTAGTAATTTGATTCTCTTACCCTGTTCTCACAAAAGTTGAAGAAGGGAAATTCTAGTGCTAACCTCTCTTGCCGGCTAATCTAAAAATTGTCAATTCACCTGTGAATCTGTAATACTTCAACTGACATTTGACACTGAAGTCAGATGTCAGTGACTATTTTCCTCAAAGGACCCTGCAGGTCTTTCAAAAAGATCTGTTTATTGCCAACAAGCTTGAGTTTATATTTCACAATTTTTTGAGTCTTTTTAGTACCGTTAATCTCATTTTCTATTGAATTTCTACTCATAAATGGATTAAAATTTTTATATGCTTCACTTCTGCTGGGAGGGGACTTGTTTTATTATGTGTTTTTTTTTTTTTTTACAAACAGATTAGGCACACTCAGCAGTCACTGAAATGCTTTACCTGTAATCAGAAATTCCCCGCTAAGTCAGTCGTTGCAGTGGAGATGATAGTAATCTCAATTGAAAACCTTCATATTTGATCTATCTTGTAACTCATTGTACTATTTAATTAGCATTTCAGGATTAAATTTTGAAATGGAATATTGTGTTGGGTTTGCGTGGCAAGGTTTTGGTAGCGGGGGGGCTACAGGGGTGGCTTCTGTGAGAAGCTGCTAGAAGCTCCCCCTGTGTCTGATAGAGCCAATGCCAGCCGGCTCCAAGACAGGCCTGCTGCTGCCCAAGGCCAAGCCAATCAGCGCCTCTGTGATAACATATTTAAGAAGGAAAAAAACACTTAGAGAGAGAGAGCTTTTGTAGCCGGAGAGAGGAGTGAGAAGATGTAAGAAACTCTGCAGACACCAAGGTCAGTGCAGATGGAGGGGGAGGAGGTGCTCCAGGCGCCGGAGCAGAGATCCCCCTGCAGCCCATGGTGAAGACCATGGTGAAGCAGGCTGTCCCCCTGCAGCCCATGGAGGAAGGATGAAGGGGTGTAGAGATTCCACCTGCAGCCTGTGGAGGACCCCACGCCAGAGCAGGTGGAGGCACCTGAAGGCCCATGGGGAGCCCACGCTGGAGCAAGTTCCAGGCCGGACCGGTGGACCCGTGGAGAGGGGAGCCCACGCCAGAGCAGGTTTGCTGGCAGGACTTGCGACCTCGTGGGGGATCCCACGCTGGAGCAGTTTGCTCCTGAAGGTCTGCACCCCGTGAGAGGGACTCCATGCTGGAGCAGGGGAACAATGAGAGGCGTCCTCCCCCTGAGGATGAAGAAGCGGCAGAAACACCGTGAGATGAACTGACCGTAACCCCCACTCCCCGTCCCCCTGTGCCGCTGAGGGGGAGGAGGTTGAAGCCGGGAGTGAAGTTGAGCCCGGGAAGATGGGAGGGGTTGGGGGAGGTGTTTTAAGAGTTGATTTTATTTCTCATTCCTCTACTGTTTTTTGCTTGGTAATAAATTAGATGAATTTCCTCTCTCAGTTCAGTCTGTTTTGCTCGTGAAAACAATTAGTGAGTGATCTCTCCCTGTCCTTATCTCGACCCACAAGCGTTTCGTTATACTTTTTCTCCCCTGTCTAGTGAATGAGGGGAGTGAGAGAGCGGCTCTGGTGGGTACCTGGCCTCCAGCCAGGGTCAACCCACTACAGTCCTTTTAAATGGAATTGAATTACTGCAGGATCTAGGAAAGTAAACAAGTGTCATTTTATTTTGAGATTACTATACGGCTTATCACGTGAGCATTGACATAATGTAGCATATTTTTAGACAGGAGTAGTTCCTATAGAAGACCTACTGAATGAACAATCTCCTGTTTCATTTGGTCAAAGGCTTGTCATTGCTCAGGGCCTCATTTGAAATCATACTTATTCTGAATCACCTGATAGAGCTTACAATCAGACTAAGTCGGAATATGCATTCTCCAAAAACCCACAATGCCCAAGAAAGCTTGTGGTTCCTCTTTGCTAATTGGTGGAGACATAGCTGTTATTTTGCTGATCACATCCATTGGGATCTGACAGCTTCTATCTTGCCATTTTATTCCTAAAAACTGGATCTCCTGTGCAGGTCCCTTGACCTTTGTTTTATGGCAAAACAAGCTTTCAGAAGGATTTGGATTATTTTCTTCCCTTTCTCAGAAACTTCTTCTGCTGAGTTGCCCCATACAATGATATTGTCAATGTACTGCAGGACCTCCGGGGCTTCACCCTGTTCCCATGCAGTCTGGATCAGTCCATGGCAAATGGTGGGGCTGTGTTTCCACCCCTGGGGTACTCAATTCCAGGTGTACTGGGCACCCCCCAAGTGAAAGCAAACTGTGGCCTGTGCTCTGCCGCCAAAAAATGCATTAGCCATATCAATTGTGGCATACAACTTGGCTGCCTTTGACTCCAGTTCATATTGAAGTTCCAGCATGTCCGGCACGGCAGCACTCAGTGGCAGCGTGACCTTGTTCAGGCCACAATAGTCTGCTGTCAGTCTCCACTGCCCACTGGACTTCCACACTGGCCATAGGGGACTGCTAAAGGGTGAGTGAGTCTTGCTTATCACCCCTTGGCTCTCCAGTTGACGAATCAGCTTATGGATGGGAATCAGGGAGTCTTGGTGCAATATTGCTGCCCGTGCACTGCTGTGGTAGCAATTGACACCTGTTGTTCTTTGACCCTCAGCAACCCCACAACAGAAGGGTCCCCCAAGAGATCGGGCAGAGTAGACAATGGTTCAAATTTCCTCCATCTCCAAAACAGCTATGCCAAAAGCCCACCGGTGCCCTTTTGGGTCCTTTAAATGTCCTCTCCAGATGTAGTCTATGCCAAGGGTGCATGGAGCCTCTGGGCCAGTCACAATGGGGTGCTTTTCCCAGTCATTGCCAGTTAGGCTCACTTCAGCCTCCAGTACAGCTAGCTGTTGGGATCCCCCCGTCACTCCAGAAATACAGATGGGTTCTGCCCCTTTATACCTTGATGGCATTAGGGTACGCTGTGCACCAGCGTCCGCTAGAGCCTTAGACTCTGGAGGGTCTGATGTGCCCGGCCATCAGATCCACACAGTGCAGTAAACCTGGTTGTCCCTTTCCTCCACCTGGCTGGCGGCAGGGCCCCTCTAATCCTGGTCATTGTATTCGCTACTTACTTCTTGTAAATACAAATCAGAAGTCCCTTCAAGAAGATCATAAATATGATCAGGCCTTCCACTCAGTCTGGGGAACTGCCTACAGGAAACTGGAGGGGCATTTTTCCTGGAAGAATCCCCTTTTGTTATTCTTTTTCTTTGCAACTCACATAGCCATGCCTCTAGGGTTGAGGTGGGTTTTCCGTCCCACTTCCTCATGTCCTCTCTGTGGTCATGTAGGTAAAATCACTGAATGCCCTGTGGTATGTACCCTTTGTATGCTCTCTCTCGGGCAGAGGAATACTTACTCCTAATAGCTGAGATACTTGTCCATACAGGTGGGGAATAGGACATAGTCTCTTTGAGTTGCTGGACCAGTTTCTCCACCGCAAGGATGACAATGGAAGAAGAGTGACTTTCTTTGTATTGCTGGAGTTGGCCAGCCAATCCATCCACCATTTGTCTCTCTCCATCTTTTCAGGTCATTATGGCGAATAAGCTGGGGTATCCACCCCTTAGTCTACACCATGTATGTCATGCTCATGTCCCACATTTTCCAAAACATTTCAATTAATCACCACTTTCCTTGTCTTTTGATATATACACACAGATATCATTGCCTTAGTCTATGGGCCATACCTGTAAAATGTTTATTGACGTCAAATGTTAAAAATGTGCTCTACACCATAGCCAGGGAGAATGGCCCTACCTGGAGTCTCTGGCAGAAAGCACCAGAGGAGACTCGAGGTTGAACCCTTGGGTTTTAGAGTCAGGGATACAGAGGATCCAAGGCCCACTACACTCCAACTGAAAAAGAGATATTGGCAGCATATGAAGGGGTTCGAGTTGCTTTGGAAGTGGTTGGTAGGGAAGCACAGCTCCTCCTGGCACCCCAGCTGCCGGTGCTGGGTGGGATGTTCTGGAGGGCCCCCTCTACACATCACGCAACTGATACTAGGTGGACTAAGTGGGTTGCACTGATCACACAGCAGGCTTGAATAGGAAATCTCAGTCACCCAGGAATTCTGGAAGTGATCGTGGACTGCTCAAAAGGCAAAGATTTTGGAATATCACCAGAGAAGGAGGTGACACATGTTGAAAAAGCCTCTCTGTATCATAAACTGCCAGAAAATGAGAAGCGATATGCCCAGGTCACTGATGGGTCCTGTTGCATTGAAGGAAAGCATCAGAGGTAGAAGGCTGCTGTGTGCAGTCCCATACAACAAGTCACAGAAATTGCTGAAGGAGAAGGTGACTTGAGCCAAGCAGTGGCCACCTTGCCTCTCCCCAGACAACTCCCCCCAGTTTATATGCTGAGCATGATGTCATATGGTATGGAATATCGCTTTGGCCAGTCTGGATCAGCTGTCCTGGCTGTGCCCCCTCCCAGCTTCTTGTGCACCTCCTGCCTTCTCGCTGACAGGGGTGTGAGAAGCTGAAAAGTCCTTGACTTAGTGTAGACACTACAACTGCCTGGCAACAACTAAAACCATCAGTGTGTTATCAACACCATTCTCATACTAAATCCAAAACACAGCACTATACCAGCTACTAGAATGAAAATTAAGTCTATCTATCTCAGCCAAAACCAAGGCAGGTGGCTTCTCTCTCTGACATTGCAAACTAAGAGAGATAAGCCACTCAGGCTCCTCCTCATTAAATAATATTAGATTACATTAGTATTTATGAAGATATTGAGATTGAAAGCCTTAAGGCAAATGTTCTTTCTTGTATAAGTTTGGGAATTCAAAAGATGGGAAATTGTGAGGAGGAGCTTTCATGCACAATTATGAGTCTGGATACACATTCTGACTGTCAAGTTTTTTGCCCTGTCTAGGAAAGCATTGCTTCAACCATGCAATTGATTTCCGGTAAATAGGATAATATTTTGCTAATTTCACAAAATGGAAGAATAAAGCCAGGAGCCTGAAATGTACTGTTTAGCAGTTTTCAGGAGAAGATAACTGACTTTTTCCTGAATCACTTCCTCCTTTAGAAAAGATATATTTCTTATATTGCATTGACTGTGTTTGTCATTGACAGTAAAATTCATCTGCACTACCTGACCCCACATGACCATCTGTCTGTTTTGGCTGGCAGTGATGCCTGTAAGTGCAGAGCTGACCTCAGCCACTGGCACGCAATGACCAAGGTCATTAATCCAGCTGGAAGGCTTGCAGGAGTCATGCTGGCCCATGAAAAAGTTTTGATAGGTCCTTTCCCAGGAGCCCTTCTGCCAGACCAAAGGGCCAGTGGGACTACCAGCAAATTCTGGAAATTCCTTTTAATGCTACTTGCCTCTGAAAAGTAATAAAAACTTGAAAGTCTCTTTTGTACTTTTTTCACAGTAGATTTTTGGCTATTCATTTAGGTACATCTTAAAGCCATTTTTCACAGTCAAACTATGGGGCAATGGGCACAAACTGGAACACAGGAAGTTCCATGAGAACTGGCACTATTTTTTAATAGTTTAAATCCTTTATGGTTTAATTATTTTGGCTGTTTGCAAAAAAAAGTATTTTCAATATTCAATTAGTTCTTCATTATGTCCATATCAATAAATGTAATAAATCGTCAGTTATATTCTGAACTTCTCTAGTCATGACCTTGGCAAAATACTCTTTATTTCCAAAACCAGAAGGAACGGTAGAATTTCCCTTCATCTCTGCTTGTTTTCAGCTTCAAAAAGAGTCACTCAGGAAGGACTGTGGATATTCATGATTACCTCTGTTGCCTCATTGCTTGTTTTTGCTGCCATTATTGCAGTCACTAGGCAAGTAAGCAAAACTTGCTCTTCATTATTTTAAAAAAGAAGCCGTCTGTGCTTGGATAATCTTAAACAATAGACTTACTAGGTCATGTATATACCACAGATCATTTTTACAGAACTGAAGAAGAGTTAAAGGGTGAGTTAAGAACATGAAACCTGCGGTATGGTGTAGTTTAGGATGATGCTGGAGCTCATTGTCACTGTACTGTCTGAGATCCAGCTGTGGCTGTTATCAACCTGTCTGTGTCGCTGCTCCCGTGGAGCTCTGCAAGCCCCTCTGTGCTCTTTTCTTCAGACAGGAATAGCAATGCCGTGTTGCTACACGAGCCGACGTCTGATGGGCGGCCGCAATTGATGGCACAAAGGTGCTGAGGACAGTGGAAGGCTCTGTGCCTTAATGAGCCACCCACATCGTGCTTCTTCTCAACCTCAAGAACTACTGCTATGACAAAGAAAACCACACTTTTCCCACATGAGGTTAAACAAAGTTTTTTCAATGTGTCAAAGAAACTCAGTGTCTGGTTTGAATAGAGCTTTGCAAAGTGTCAATATTCAAAATTGTGGATGTGGGGGATGAGACAGGGAAAGAATCATAGAATCATAGAATAGTTTGGGTTGGAAGGGACCTTAAAGATCATCTAGGTCCAACCCCCCTGCCATAGGCAGGGACACCCTCCACTAGACCAGGTTGCCCAAAGCCCCATCCAACCTGGCCTTGAACACTTCCAGGCATGGGGCATCCACAACCTCTTTGGGCAACCTGGTCCAGTGCCTCACCACTCTCACAGTAAAGAATTTCTTTCTAACACCTAATCTAAATTGACCCCCCTTCAGCTTAAACCCATTACCCCTTGTCCTGTCAAGAAAATGGACATTTATTGACTTCTGTGACATTGATACTTGGCACGTACTTTAATCTGTAGCAATTAAAAAATAAAATATCATAGTGTAGATTTTAATTAAGATTTGAGTTCAAAGAAGCATTCAGACTTATTTTGCTATAGAAAAAAAGCTTGTTCTATGATACCTGCTTTTTTAAAACATTTTTTTATGATTATGACTAACATTATTTCTTTTTACATCGCTAAGGAGGATGTGTCTGGAAAAAAGGAAATTCTGAATTACCTTCAGTATTGATATTTTTTCTCCTAACATGGTGTGACATGAGACAACAGCAAAGGTGAGTTTTATTCTCCTTCTTCTGGAGAGAATTCAGAGAAGTGTGAAAGTAGCATTCATAGGCATGACTTTTATACGGAGTGGGGCAAGCTGTCAGAGACTGTCCCCCATGGGAGAAGTGAAGCAATGACAAAAGGCTGATGGGAATTCTTGAATGTACTACAGCAGCAGTGCGTTAGAAAAAATCCTGGCCTCCAGGAAGATGTATTATCTCACCACACTTTGTGGAATACGATCCCCACAATCAGTCTCCCTCATGGTGGAAAATATTTAGCTCTGCATTTCTGAACGAGGTCTAATACCGATGGTGCAATTTTATGCTCAATAAAGCATACCTCACTCCAGTAACCTTCTGCCTATCCTGCACTTAATTTTATGAAATACTTCCTTCTCTTTCTGTCCAGTCCACCTTCTTCTCCCAGGATCTCTGGAAGGGGTGCAAAAGTATCTCATTCACTGCAGCCCATTTATTCACCAGCCCTTTTGGCTGCAGGTTTCCCAGTAATGCAGGAACAGTCAATTAAGTGTTCAGAAGTCATGAGCCTCTTTCAAATTCTCTGGGGCAAAGGGGAATGAATGAAGAGGATTAGAAATCCATGGAGGAAGCTGAGAGATATGAATTCGTATGCTTTCTTTTGCCAAGGATAAAGATAGGAAAGGCTAGCTATGTCTGTGCCTGTAAAATTCTAGATGAAAATTATTGTTCTTGGATATTGTGCATCTTCTAAAGTGTTTTGTCTTAAGTCAGCAGACCCACCAAGCTATTGCCCCACATATTTCGTACCCTCTCTTGGCAGCACCTGCCATCTTGACTTTCCAAATCTTTTGTGAAATGAAGCAGATGGGGCTCTGGCTACTCTGCCCATGGCTGTCAGGTGTGTGCAGTCATCATCTCTAGAGGCAATATTTCCTCACAGCTGGAAGAGCACAAGCACTGAACAGCAGAAAAATCATTGGTCCTTCTCTCATGGTTTGTGAATGCACAGTACAGTACAAAAAATCTGGGAGAGATCCTTTTCACAAGCTGGCAGAATAGTTTCCATGCATGGACTTACGGGGAAGTTTTCGCAGTGGTGTCTAGGAGCAGGACAACAAGGGAACAGTTAGCATATTCCAACTAAGATGGCCTCGCAACCAATTTTTTTTCAGCTAAGATATTGTTTTCTTGTTCACATGTGCTGTGCACATTCATCAGGCAGGATTAGCTCTTGGTGTAAGCCCTGCTGATGTCAGTGAACTTACACCAACAGAAGTTTGGCTAAGCTGCTTTTCCATGCTTAGACAGAACGACTTCAACAAGCCCCTGAGATTTAGGACTTTCTCATTTCTGTGTTGCTTATGAAATCAAAATAATACCTTCAATGCTTTTAAAAGAAACAAGAGAAAATACTCCATGCAGAAACAAATAAAAGCAAACAAGCTACTTTTAATGTCGACATTGATTGATCAGAAAATGTTTCATTTCATATGAACTGTAATAACTGACTATTAACTCTGACAAACTTCTAAAAATGTCTGGTTTTCTTCCTGCTCAGATTAGCACCCATTTCACTAGCAATACAGAACCCACTGTGTCTGCCTGGCATGCATAATAAGCATCTGTCAGGATATCTGCATCTACAATTAAATCCTGAAACTGCTGTATAGTTTCTAAACAAATAAAAGCTGAAAATCTGGCTGTTTCTATCCTGAGAATTATTTTGGGAATTTGATTGCCTGCAGGCCACAGGGGATTTAACCTTGCCCCATCGTGCATCACAGAGGGCACTTAAGCTGCGTGACCACTAATTTAATCACCCTGAAGTTTACCACTGGGAAAAGGAGGGCAGGAAGGGAAGGAGACCTGAGAGGTGCACAGTAGTGATCCATTGGTTGCCCACTCCACAGAAACCATCATCACAACAGGCATTAATTGACTCCCTTGTTGACAGTCTCCACAGAAGATTGAATTCACTCCAAGCCTAAGCTGGTCTAATAAAAGTATTACCTTTCTCCACAGACCTTACCTCCTATAATATATATTCCTATACAGGCTTTTTCTGATGGGGGTGGTCCCTCTCAAGTAGCCCTGAGGCTACCTGTTTTACAGGGAGGTTTAATGTGACTACACATGCAATGGAGGGGTAAATGTCAAATTTCCTCTCCACTGTTGTCACCCCAAAACCTTTCAGGGCATTCAGTTCATGTGCCAAAACAGCATCACGATTTTTTTTTTCTTCAAAATATATTTCAGATGAAAAAAAGAAGTCATTAACAAAAAAAAGCTCTATTTAGGTTCCTAGACACAGATTATATACTTCAATTATCATTAAAGTTTATTTATTATTTTAGTCTCCCAAATGTCATTCCACTTTTTTCTTCTGAAATGTGTACTAGATTTATACCTTATCATTCATTATTCTATATAAAGAGCAAATTTTTAAAAGTGGGGATATTCTACAGAGAGCTTTTCACAATGATTTTCTGCAGAGAGCTTTTCACATATTTGTACACTCTAAAAGGTAGAAATGTCCACCTGATCTGATGGTAGAACCATATGCCACATTCCTCAAATTACACTTACGTTAAACTGCCACATTTCCGTTTGACTAAGATATATTTTAAAGAAAGGCAATCAGTCTTGAAATGAAGTTGTCAAGAAATGTAGAACTGTTCTTTACCTCAGTAATTTATTTTGTGGGTTGGCTCACTAACCACTCTCCTAATGACATATATGTGCCTTTATTTTTAATATAAATTCGTGTGGATTTGGTATCCAGACTTTTAAAGCAGGTGTTTTCTATTAAAGTACTATTTTTCTATTATTAAAAAAAGGTTGGTATTGTATTTTCTTGGAGGTATTCCAGTACTTTAATTAAATAATGTCTCAGGCTTCTCTTTTGATGAAGTAAATGGACTTCCTTCCTTAATTATTTCTTCTCCTTTCATTTGTCCCTCAATTAAGGTTTGGGATTGTTCTGTGATCTCTTTTAAGCCTGTCAATCTCCCTTCTAAAGTGCAGACATCAGAATGAGCTGCAGTACTCCACTTTGGTTTTCACTGGTGACCATGCAGATACACAGTGCCCACTTTTTTCAAAATAATTTGCTGTTCACATCAGCTTTCTTGTGTGTATTTGGTTGTCAGTCCTTCTGGAAATTGTGCCACTTCTATATAAATGACTTGCTTTAGGCATACAAAGTTGAAAATACTGGTATTTGCTCCAAGAAACTAATCCAAAAAGGAGCTCGATGTAGACAGAATCTAGTTTGCCTAGGGACATCTATTGACTTTAATGAGGCTTTATACAAGCCCAGATGCCTTCCCGTGTGGAAATCCATGAATGAAATTTGAAAATATTTAGGATCAGTAATGGGAAAAGATGAGGGTAAGAAAAGTGAAATATGCTGAAAAAAATCATCCTCAGATAGGAAGCACTGTGATTCTTCTAGTTTCAAGATTACCTTTTTTTTTTTTTTTTTTTGGCTTGTGTATGACTGGTAAACAGATGACTGATAATCTATAGTAAGAAACAATACAAAGGAACTGGAAGACAAATTCTATAACAAAATTATAAGGTCTTGATGCTTGCATCATTGATTTCATTTCTTTAGAAGCATATATGTCAGCTAAAGCCAAGAATTTAACAGTAACACTGTATTTGAAAGTGGAAATCAATTTGGAGAGTATTTAATCTACTACTTTCATCTTCAACTCCAATGGGAAAAGAGCTTAGAAAAATTATCAGAGATCACATGGAAACTTAAATCAATTTGTTAATAATTTCGGAACATTTATAAGATCTAAATATGAAAATTGAACAAAAGCTTTCTGATACTGATTTTAAGCTGCAGTTTCAGCAATCCATGGCCAGAGGCAAGTGGAATGTGGGAAGCAAAATCATTTCATACATTAAAATTTTCAATACATTCAGTGAACCTATGGACTAAGTGGAGAGCACATTTGCTTTCCCTTGATTTAGGAGATCCCAGGAGATTTATCTAACCCCCAGTAAAATTTAAAATCTTCTTCCATCAAGCAAGAATAGTCAGGATATGTGGAGAATGTGGGTAGAGGGTAAATATTTCTGCTGTAAGTGCTTATAAGTAAAAGACATTCTTGAAGTTGAAGGAAGTTCTGATTTTCCAAGGCATTTTGGGACAACTCATCTGTGTGAGCTTAAACCCAACAGGGACTACTTTTGAAAATTTCACCTGTTCTGCGCTGGTTATTTTCTTCCCTCTGAAGCAGACTATTCAAACTTCGAGAAAATCGAAAGGGGGAAAATGCCTAAAAATGTCCCTGACAACTGAACAGCTCTATACATCTATGGGAAATCTGAACTAATGTAAAGAATTACTTGACTTAAAATGAATTATAAAAGCTTAAAATAAGGTATTGATATTGTAAAGCTTTGCTCAGGGAATAAATTTTGCTTTTTTGGAATAACCGTTTCACTATGAAAACATTCTCTTCTCACTTCTACTGCTCACAGCTGATACCCCAAACAATAAAAATCCATTAACAGAGCCTATCTAACAAATCAGGTCTATTCTTGTTGTCAGGCACTGACCATTAGGGATGATGTATCTTATGATACTACTAACCATTAGGGATGACGTATCTTATGATACTATTATGATTTTTGACAGGAGTGTGAGATCATTTCTACAACACATCAGAAGCTGTTGTGACCACAGAAGAAAATGAATCTAGAGCTGGATTTAAGATGGGAAAATAAGCTTTTCAATAATATCAGTAGCAATTCCACATTAAGAGTCTCAGATCACTCTGTAGCATTGCACAATAACACATTATTCCACAATATGTTGCAACACGTTACAGCAACATAGTTTTTGCTTCTTTTGGTTTATGTAAATAAGCAAAAAACTATCTTAAAGACCTCGGGAAGATAGGTTTTATAATAGCAGCTTGCAGTGAAGCTTCAGTTTGTTATGTTTATAAATATGTTTATATGTTAGTAAAGAATGGAAATTTGTCACCAAAACGGTCAGTTTTCTTCTGTGCTACTTCTGCAAACATTTACTTATGAGTTTATTGTTAGGTATGAATGTGTTTGCTGAAGGTCAGGTGCTGAAGAGCTTGGACACGTAAGAAGTGTTTTTCCAGAACAGAATAATTGTTCAGCGATTTCCATATCCTGTTCTAGCAATGGCCAGTGATGGATGCTTCACATCTGCTTAATGGTGCAATAATACATCATGCAGATATGATTGTCCTTATCCTATACAGTCCTGGCTGAGGAATACTGAATCGTCAGAACTGCTAATACTAAAGCTGTGTCAGGCATTGCTCTTTGGTGGTAAATGCTTTTTTTGTGAATCATTCTGACTCTGCAGTGTTAGTCCAGTTTTAGAAACGAATAGCTCTGCTGATTTCGATACAGTTTCACCAAAGGGCTGGATGTCTAGGAAGCCAAACTTCTCTTTGGGAACAGGTGATGATTCTGGTCATTCATGATTTCCAGTGTCATTTCCAATCACAGATTTCCAGTGGTGTCAGCAGAAATGTATGCTCATCCTTCTAAAAGCATGAATAAAAGCATAAAACTGGCTAGAAGCTTTTCCATTCCATAAAGTCCTATATCTGTCAGAGTGTTAAAGCTGAAAAATTAAAAATTGTATAGTGATGTACATATATTAAAAATCAATTCTAAACACAAACTTGACTGTAGACACCTGATACTCTCAGTGTGTTAGCGTTAGCATTGATAGACAATGCAGCAAATGTGGGAAGCTGGAAAAGACAAACAGCAGGAACTAGATGAAAACTGAACTAGACTTCAGGAAGAAAAGGTGAGTGGTTTTTAGCTATTTGGTGATGTTCCTAATAAACAATGAAAGCAGATAAATAGCTTCTATGTTTTAGTGGAATGTAACGCAAATTCTTCTTCTAATTGTTGCGATGTGCTCTGCCAACAGCTGTACTCTGCACCTAGAGGTAGAGCAGAGGCAGAACCTCAGGTATTTTTTAAATTGTTTCATTACCAGACCAGGTGTAGGAAACTGAGGTTCAGATTCAGTAAAACAAAGTCAAAAGAAAATGAAATGGAAGGGGACTGTTAGTCCACTTCTCTAGGTGTACTTATTTTCTTTCTGGCAGATATTCATCTGGCCTATTGCTGGAAACCTGTAAAGATGACGACTTCCAGACAATTTATTCTATGCTTTGCTGTCCTTTCCTTTCTTTATGTGGTCTGCCCTGAAATCTAACCTTGATCTTGCTGTGTTATACTTCTTTTTCTATCTTGGAAAGGAGAAAATACTATTTCATTTTCTCCTTGATTTCTACTACATGCTTCGAGACCATTGTTCTACCTTTTCTCTCAAAGCTGGACAGGTTTTATCCAGTCAAGCTCTCTTTTGAGTTATGGTGTCTGATTACTATCGTTGCTGTCTTCTGAACTTCACTGAAGAGACTCATATTTTTTTCTTAGGTGACAGCTCAAGACTTGGCAGAATGCTACAGCCAAGGCTCTTCCAATTCTGGGCAGAGAGAAGGATTACTTCACATACCCTTTGGGCTATACTCACAGTATGATGTTGGCATTTCTGGAAATTATCAACACATGTAACTCCTTATATAACCCCTAGATGTTCTGCCTAACAAGTTTTCCTTCAGTCTGCATTTCTGCGATTCAGCTCCTCAGAGTATTCATTGCACATGGTCTTAATGATCTTATCTTGTTATCTTAATCTATCTTATCATGTTAGCCACTCGTTCATAAATGTCTTAGTGAAAACTAATGCCAAACCCCAAAACTTATTTCAACTTTCTGAGTCTTATTTCTTAGTAACTTTCCTTTTTTAAATATGATAACACTTCAAATTTTTGGTTCTAGGTACTTAGTGCTTTGCTGCTGTCATTAACGTGTCCTGGTAGCTTTCAGATTGTTTAATGGCATTTTGTACCTTGACCTTTCTGACTTGACCTTTGCATGTCTTTATGTTTTTGTGCTATTTTATACCTGTTTCGATAACAACAATTTGTTTTCATTCTTTATGTGCTTCCTTCTTGTGCATGAAGTCAATGAAGAGTTTGTAATTTTTTTCTTACTATACTTATCGTTCCTCTTCTTTTGGGGTAACTTTAACTTAGCATCTTTTCTTAGAGAGTAGCCACCTCCTACCCTGAGTTATCCTTCCTATGCCTCCCATGAAGTTTACACAACAATTTTCGAGTTCATTTTGATCTCACATCTTGAACCTTTATGTTTTCTATTTTCTTATTTACCTTCCCTCTTTTCCTAAGAATTGTCAACTCTGTCACTTCACGGTCACCTTTACAGAATTTGCAATCCGTCTTCAGGTGTTAACTCATACTTAGGATAAAAACCTCACCTTTTGGATATCAGATGTAGTGATAAAGAACAATATTCTCTGTAACTCTTTTACTTACCTTCTGTTTCAGAACTCTGTCACCCACCAAGCTCTTCTGGAAACATTATGGACAGTTTTTGATCTGCATCTTCTGTGTTCGAGATATCTAAATAGTTAAAATGTCCTATTGTGTCAGGAGCAATATATCATTTACTCATGAAAATTCTCCTGGTTTCTCTGTTTTAGATTCCCATGATTTATCTTTTCTATTTTAATATTTGAGTCCAATTCCCTCTTCATTTCGGCTAATTTTTTAAAAAAATTTTGACATGAAAGGGAAGTATTATTTTCCCCTCTTGTCTGTTCTTCTTAAAGAAACTTTACCTTTCAGTCTTGCATACTATTGCACCAATATTTTGGAATGACGGTTAAATCATAATCTTTTTGGAGAATAAATTCTTTCTTTATATTCCTAATAATTCTTACATCTGAGAAATTCAGCAGTTGACCATTTTTTCTCCTTCTTGGCTGTCCTATGCTTCAACTCATAAATAAATTATCGAAAAAATAAAGAATTAAACCTGCAATTTTATAGTAGTGGAAGTTTGACTCAGCTGTCATATTTAACAAAGGAAAGCCAAGAAAAGAATATATAAGTGTATAGCCAATAGTATATACCAAGAGAATCTAACATACCCAGGACACGTCAGCTCTATTGTGCATGTCTTGTGTCCATTACTTTAGGATTTAAAGATGCCAGTAATCTCTTCTGAATGCCCAGATAAATGTATACTCTTCTTTTTGGCAGGAAAAAAATGCTGAAGTGTGTGGAAACTTTGGTGTATGGTAGCCCTGGAACTCTGCAATTCTGCTGTAATAACTGAGTAAGACTTCTGAGAACAAAACTATAAACTCCAGAAAAAAGGCAGTAGATATTTTCTAATAAATCTAGGCACTGCAAATTTTTTTTTTTTTTTTTCATTCCAGAAAAATATAGCATAACATTGTTTTATCTCTTCCTGTTATTTGACACCCGCACACTTTATACTTCTGGAAAGAAATGCATATATTTATTTAAATAGAATTCCTTTTCCATTTATGATACTCTGTGCTGAACTACTTAGGCATCTTTCTATGCAGGATGCATTCTCAAGTTTTGCTTTGAGCATTGTTTTATGACAGTGCTGTTCCTCACACTCTTTCACACGGTAACACTGCACTTTCATAACCGCTCATCTTTAGTTCCTTTCCTCTTCGTTCCATCAAAACGAAGCCCTGATGTAGGTGTAGGCTAGTCAGTGAGGTTTGGATATTAAGAAGTCCTCTGTTTTTGATTAAGATTTCCAAACAAAACTAGATTTTATTTTCTATCAGTTCTGTGTGATTGTGTCTCTTTGTTGAAAGTTTTAGTTATCAACTTGAAATATTAACCCTCTTCTAAACAATGCAGATTAAAAAAGAAAATAAGCTTATACTTTAATTACATAAATGAAAATATTATCATGTCTTTCTTTTAAAATATATGCAGGGCCTGTTGTTGAATTCTTCTGAGGTCCTTGTAGTGGAGAGAGAAGGGATAAATGTATAGGAGATCACCAGATAACAGGAGTTCAAGGACCCAGAGGTAAGTTGTCAGATAATGACTTGTACAGGTGATGGAGTCTATTTATTAGTTGTTCGAGTCAACTGCTGAATTTTTTGCAAGGCCATGCAAAATTTCCTTGATGACATAAAAACTCTGATGTATAAAAAATTATTTAATTTGGTATCAGCATTTGATCTAGATCCTTTGTAGAACACTCTACCCAGCTGGTTTACAATAAATGGTACAACTAGTCTGCTGTGTATTGACTTCTGGTTTCCAGGGTGTGTTCAACACTGCATTGCATTCAGAAATCTCCCAAACAAACAAATAACCAATACTTTAGATCCAATATTTTGTATGTATACTAATTTTATAGATCTGTGAAATGAATTTCAGAGTTTTCATTAGTATTTATTGCTCTTTCTCTTGAAGTTTAGCATATTGGAATACATCTGTTTCAATTCAATGCATGCTCCCATGTATTTTGCTCAGTGTTTTAGGAGGGTATGGGTACAGCTGAAATAAAAAAATGATTTTTAGTTAAAAAAATAATCATGATTGATGTTTCATGGTATTTTAACTCAAAGGTTGACATCTCAAATTACTGGTTCGCACAGCCATGTTATACTGTTAAATGATTGTGGTAGTAGTAGCAGAGATCAATTGATGTATGTCTGAGGTTCCCAGGGAAGTTGATGGGAAACTTCCCACAGATCAAAGGCAGTTTGTGGTTCTAAATACATTTACATGACACACAGTGTGAAAACTCCCGCACTGCAAAGATTTATACTTGTATTTTCCCACTGTTTATCTTGCCATAGGTGCTGATAGATTACTCCCGGATGGTGAAAAGAAGTTGTATCGGCTGTTTGTGAAAAATGGAATCCTCTAAGGAAGAGAAAGAGGTAATATATTTTGAAATATGAAATGAAATCAGGGTTGCATTCATTAACAATGTAAAACCAGCTCATATCTGTGTATAATTAATTAGGATGTCCTTCACAAACCAGTTCTTATAAAAATGTTGGCCGAGGTCAGTACTAAGGTAGAGCATATTAACTTCATACATTGACTTTAATGGAGCTATGGTGATGTAGAGCAGGCAGGAAATTGGCTTGCCACCGTGATGCTGGGAGTCAGAGACTAGAGCCAAATCAGCATTTAATCGGCTAAACTATAACTCTAGTGCAATTTAGGCAGCTCAGCTCTTCAGACTGATCCACAAAATCTCTGACTGCTTAGATCCTTGATATGCCAATAGACTTACTTTTGGTCAGCAACATTAACTAGCTCCCTAAAATGTAGATGTATGTAGATATTGTTGTTTAAGCCAGACATAGTAATTTACTCCTTCATCTTACACCTAAAGCCATGAAATCAATTTGCAAATGTAACTAGGCATATTTTAATTTGAAGAAGTGGTGGGGTTTTGGTTTTTTTTTGTGTGAATCAAGAATATTTTTCATGGAGCACAGAATTATGGAAATTAAAGATTCCCTTCCATAAAGGTCCTTTAATCCAACCTGCAAATGGAACAGATGCCCATTTACACCGGCAGGGAATTTGGCTCATACCAAAGAAACTTACAGTGACCCATTTCTTTGGTTCTAATAGGTTTCTTGTACACCTTAAGGGTATGCTGGACATCATTGTTCTCCTTGAAATCCCAGCCAACAGATATGAAAGGAAGTTCAAGAAATAATGCCCACAGCAAGCAATTAAAAGAAATACAGACAATGCTCAACCAAGGTACTTGTCCTTCCTACTTCTAAGGAAGGACAAGTTGTTAACAGTCTGAGAGAATTCCCTGATAAAGTCAATTCTGAATAATAACTTGAGAAGCTCACCTCTACCACACCCACAATTTATACAACCGTGTTGCTGAGTAGAAGCGGAAATGTTTTTCCTTGCTTTAGTCAATTATAAAATGATACAAACAGAAATATCAAGGGGGCAATTTGTAATCTGTTGGGTTTGCTTCATTCTGGTCATCTAAATTGATATGAAAATAAGGTTAATTGCCTTCTGTCCTGGACAGCTTTCCATCAGTCTCCAACCTGCAGGTAGGTGTTGCAAGAAGGATGTGGCTACAAACAGCAGTAGCTGCCACCGTGGGGTGTTTTGACAGACTATGATCTTTGGGCATAAGAGTTAGACAGAGAGCTTCTATGCACACCAAGCTCCCATTTTAACCTAGATAGATACCCTAGATAATATGGGAGCTTGGCGTGCATAGAAGTGGGTATGTACCCACTTTTTATTCCACAGCAGCAGAGATGGGAAGTTTCTGGCATCCATGTTTTATCCGCTGTGGGGGTACTGCTTCTGGGTTTCTTTACATTTCATCTGTCTGTAAAGAGCTGTTGTGACAGCTGACTTACAATGTTTTGGCACTGTTCCTACCAATTCTTCAGGTGTTTTCCCTAGAGTTTTGAAGTCTCATTTCCTCCCCTTTGTATATTTGGCATTGCCTATCAGTCTTCTAAATCAAACAATCTGTATTGGTCCTATTTCCTCTATTGCCAATGTTCTCTTGATCTGTGATTTGATTGCTTTTAACTCTTTGATGAACTTTTTCTTAGGTATAAACTGTATACATCACTTATTTAATTTAACTTTTGCCTCCTTATGATGTTTTAGTATGTGGATTATAATACCACAGTGCCAGACACACACTGAGGGAAGGCAGGGCTAAGGGACTCCAGACAATACAATAGCATTTCATTACAGTGCAATACAAGCAACTAGAGTACCAAGAAATCCATGCTACAGCACAATATTTGCATCTCTGAATTTGACACTGCATATTTTTTAATGTTGTTGAGAATGTCCACTTGTTGGAGCTCAATGTTAGCTAAAAAGCCAAATTATAAAATGCTCAATTTTCATTGATGTCTGCACTAGTGAAATGAACTTTCAAGGAAAAAAAGGACTTTTGAAGAGCTGAGAAGCCGTGCCTTAAAAAGCAACTGCAAACCTTTTTGGGGCAAAGGTACATACACAGGATGAAGAAAGCAGAGAGACATTTTTGCTACTAATGCTGAATGAGAGAACAAAGTAAATTCAGCAGGACTGCCAATACAGCCTGTTATGTATGTTCTCTATAATAAAATTTGAGAGAGACATTTCACCATGGCTTCAAATGACTTAATTGTACCATTAACTCTATAACCTTGCACTATAAGTAACTGATGGTTCATGAAAAATCCCTTAAAAGAAATAATCCTAGAAACTTTTCATATGATATGGTTTTCAAAGCTTTCCTCCAGCTATTAATTGTTATTTAGTTCAACAATATATATGACATGTCACTACATTTAATTACATTAATTATATATAATGATTCTGACAAAAGACATACTGCTTCCATTACCCAGCAAAGAAATCACTTCATCTAAGAAATTAAGAACTACAAGGTGAAAGAAAAGGACATCAAAGAAAAATAGGGAAAAGACAAAGAAAGTTAGAAAGAAAGTGATGACGAAGAGGGAGAAAAAAAGAAAGGAAAGAGACAAGGACAGAGAATCAGATTTAATTTTTTGTGACTTTTATTGTTTCCTCTTTGTTTAATAATTTTTTATTCATAGATAACCACAATTGTTTGCATATCATGTACCATTGCTAGAAGACATTCTGTTTCCTTATGGACAACATTGATAATGTGTCTTCATAGATGTATCCCAGGGTTGAGTCAACTGGGAAGACTACTGGATACTCAACATTTCTGAATATTAGTTAGCATCAGAGTAAGGCAAAAAAATAAATAATGTTATTAAGGCACATGGCAGAAGTCTTATATTCTCAGCCATTTTTACTGCAGTTCCAGAGGAAATATGGTCAATGTCACTACGCATTTATAGGCACTAGAGAGAGAAATTTTGCCACAGAACTGTTTGAATGCACTTTTAGCACCCATATTGACCAATAGGTGGTTGATTACCTAACACATTGTTTATAGTGGAAATGACTTATTTTTTTGTTACTCAATGTGGTGGCTTGACCTTGGCTGGATGCCAGGTGCTCACCAAGCCGCTCTATCACTCCCCTACTAAGCCGGATGGAGGGGAAGAAAAGAAGATGGAAAAAGTCTCATGGGTCAGGATCAAGGCAGTTTAATAAAGCAAAATCAAAGATCATGTGCAGAAGCAAAGGAAAAACAAAAGTTTTGTTCTCTACTTCCCATAAACAAGTGATGTCCAGCCACTTCCCAGGAAGCAGGACTTCCATATGCATAGCAGTTGCTCCGAAAGACAAATGTCAATAACTAATGCTTCCCTCCCTTGTCCTTTCTCTCAGCTTTTATTGCTGAGCAGATGTCATATGGCATGGAATATCCCTTTTCAGGGGTTTGGGTCAGCTGTCCTGGCTGTGTCCCCGCCCAGGATCTTGCCCAGCCCCAGCCTACTGGTGGTGGTGTGGGAATGTTGGGGAGACAGCCTTGGTGCGGTGCCAGCACTGCTCAGCAGCAGCCACAACACCGGTGTGTGATCAGCACCTTGCTGGCTACCGATACACAGCACAGCGCTGTGGGGGCTGCTACGGGGAAAGTTAAGTTAACTCCACCTCGGCCTGACCCAATACACTTAAGAAAATTAGCCATAAAGGAAAATCTAGTTATTCTTTTCCAGTAATGATGCAATACAAGATTTTAAATAGTTCTGACATGTATACTTTGGGTCTTCATACTATGAAGTATGCAGCTGAATGTGATTGCTGCCTTTCCCTACAGCCCTTTTGTTTTCCCTGAGACCATTATCAAAATTAGCTGTTGCTTTTTTATATGGAAGTAAATGTGTATACCTTTCCTTCATTTTTATTTATGGCTTTTTCAGTTTCAACAATATGATGCAGATTAATAATACAACAGTTAGTAATAGCTTTGTACCAGGACACTTAAAGTAATATAGTCTTACTTTGTCTGAAATATACTTTTGATGGTGCAGATCAGATACATGACAAATTGGTATGTGTTTCTTGGAAATATGATCTCCTAAGGAGGAAATGATACTTTTACATTTGAAAGTCAGGAAAAGGTAAGGGTTATGTTCTTGCAACATAGCTAACTACACTGTGGTCTGTAAGAGGTACCTCTTCAATTTATGCTCCCTGAAGTAGTAAGTTTAGACAATGTGGTCATCTCCAAGGAATGACCCAACCTCTTTGAAACTTGGCAGCCTGTCCTCTCTGTTATGTTGATCTAGGCCGAGGACAGTATGGAATCTTACTTTTCATAATCTCCTTCCCTTCTTCTGGAATTTGATAAAGGGAGCCTGAAAACCTGTCACAGCACCAGAGATAAGCTCAGATCTTGCTAGGAGTAGCAGGGGTGGGTGTCCACCCCACAGGGCCACCAGACTGCTAAACAGTTGACAGTGAGAGAGGTAAGCTCCTTACTGAAGCTCTTCACATTGTTCTCCAGAAGTCACTACTTCTCATGACTGCTTGTACATGGAGCCAAGTTTTGGCAGTCTTACGTGGCAAGTAACATGCATCATTCATTGCTGCCTTAAGTCTGGGTAATAGTCATTTTGAAAGAAAAGGATAATCAGGAAATAAGGGACAATAAGGAAATAAGACAACTTTTATTTCTGTGTCAGCATCTTGTTTTGCTGCTACACAGTCTAGCCACAGTGGATGAAAGAAAACTGTGTAATCACATTCAACAGGAGCATTTGCTGCTAAACAACAGGAAATGCTGAGAAGTGTAAGGAAGTGTATTTGATATGATTTTGTAGCACGATGTCCATGGCTAATGCCTGACTGGGGCCTTGGAGGATTTTGTAGTTATGGGAAGGTATCACTAAACCTGTGCAGCCTGGGAGACCGCATCCACTGAACTCCTGGGATGCTCAGAGTGCTTTCAGCTGCAAGCACATAGAGGGAGATGATCCATGGCACTCAAAAGTCACATTGTCACAGTGGGTCTTCCTAAGACTGTGTGATGCAGAAAAAGTTTTCATGTGGAACAGACATGACTTACCTTTCTTCCTTGACTGTACTGTCATTCTTCTGCAGCTCAGTACTATGATCTATACTATTTTTTTGTTGTTTTCTCAGTGCTCAAAACTGATCCATTTTCTTAGAGCTAAAATTGAAGGGAGACAATCACAGATTTACAGCATTGTGCAGATAACAATACCAACAATATTTAAAATTTCAGATGTGTTTTTTTCCTGATTGCTACCTGCATTTTAGCTTGGCAGAGGTTCTTGGGTAAAAAAACCCCTGCTGCTGTCTTAATATGGACAATATATGTGGTCCTTCTTCCATAACCCCTGGCAGTGTCTTACAGCCTCACCTTCAGTGACTTTATTAATCCAATCTGCATCTTCTCTGGAGCAAAAAGTGTCAAGAACTATAAAAAACTGTGATGTGGCATTAGAGATATAGGTGTCTACCAGGACATCTCCTTGGAATATTGAAGTTCGATGTTGAAGCTGATGGCAGTAGATCTGAAAGGTTTTGAACAGCAACATGCTTTCACTCAGAGCTTTGTGAACAAGAGCGTGAAAGCCAACTTTGAGCATTGACAGAAAGGTCTAATAGACATAATAATAAGAGAAAACATTAAAATTGATGATGTTAGAAAAAAGAAAATCACAGCATTTCTCTTCTCATTAGATGCTCTGGTAGTTGCTGCAGAAGGGTAGATAAGAAGGAAGCCTGGAGATATTGTTTTGTATTGAAATAATCTATTTCTGTGGGATTTTCATATTACCAAAACTGAAAACATGCAGTGTATTTTCCACCTGTGTTTGAGAATTTGAAATATGCCTCTGGCAGTTCTTCTATGGGAATTAATACTGGGGTTTCTTACTCTTTGTTTTCTGATAGTATTTTTAAAAATCAGCTTAACTTTATTTTGGACATGAACTCTAATCCATTTTCTGCTCTTTCATTGCTAAATAGAGGTGGTGAAATATTAATAACGATTGGTGAGATAGGTCCCAGAATAATAATAGATTTGTCATTAAACACCGTTTCACTTAATGCTATTCTGCCCTTTCATTTTATTAGTAATTTGTGAAACTTAGTTGTGTTTACTAATGTGATATTAATAGTTAAAAAATTCTGAAGGAAATTTACTCAAATAGAATTGAATTTGTTTGGGGATGCTTTAAGTTCAAACACTGATACCTGTCTCCTATTCCTGTTTCAACACCTGGGAGTAAAGAGTCAGAATACTTTTAGTATCTGCGGTCTCACAGTATAATGTTAGCATCAAATATTCTCTTCTCTCAAATACCACGTTTTTGGCAGGATCCATGTCAGATAGTTTTCGAGGTGGCTATATCATCTCTACTGTGTTCACAGCGGATAGGAACCTGCTTGTGCTACAAAGTGCTATGGTTATGGTATAGCTCCACCTTCCTTCCATTTTCCTAAACACACCTCTCATTCCCCTTGTCCCAACTTGTAGATATTAAGCCTTTTGTGTTTCATCATCCCATGGTGGAAGTTCTTGCTCCAGTAAACACATTCGCCCTAGTTTTCCCTTCACTAGGGCAGATAGCAGTGACATAATGTTTGGCCCATGCTGACATGCAGTATCTCTGGCAGGCTTTTATAACCTACGCTCAAGTCATATCAACAAGTTTTGCTCCTGAGTTTACTGTGTGCTTGCTAGATCACAGTTAGTTCAGCTTTGTCTATCCTTCTGCAAAACTTTTCAGGAAATACACCAACAGTCAGGCCTTGGGCTACTGTGTCTCGTCTATCAATCACCCTTACCTAACATGTCCAATTGCATTTTTATGCTTCAGTTTTTGGTGAATCTTGGAAAATCAAAGGCATTATATAACAAGGAAATTCTTATATTTTTGCACTTTTTCTCTGAGCTGGCATTATTTTTTTTGCAAGTGTCTGTAGAGAGGGGTTTTTTCTTTATCCAACCTGCGCATTTCTTTCTTGATGGTCAGTGGTAAATTAAATTAGTATATTCACGCAACAGATCATCTTTCCGTGGTTCACATGACGTAGGTCAGCACTAGAGTTTACATTAGCACTCAAAAAAGGTTTTTAAATGTGTAACATCTTAGATTTTTGAGTCTTCAAAACAGTACTTGTGAAATTACCTGCCTTTCTAATCGGAGTCTTAAATTCACCAGGAGAAAGACACTCCCTTTTTATCATATGCCTCGATCAAGTTGCTCAGCAGAGAAACACATTTCGTTTCCTTTCCAGATAGTGGGTACACAAATACACCCACCTTCCACCTACCCAGACGGTACCCCAACCATCAAACTTTTCTGAGTCTGTCTGGCTGAGCAGCCAGATGGTAATCCACGTGTTTCATCTTCCAGATGAACTGTTGATCTGGTAGGACAAAGAAAATACTTTTCTATTTAATGGCTATGTAAATATTTTACATAAAATAGAACAATGATGTCAATAGGATGGAAAAGGGAGAGGGGAGAGTTGAAGGAAACCTCACCCCCAACTTTGACTTACCAAGCTAACATTTTTTTGAGGGGAAATGAAAAATATATATTCATGTCAACTGAACCAAACTGGTCCAAATATAGATGTGTATACTAAGCAATGGGTTCTTGCATAAAGGAGAAATAACTCAATCTCCTTCTTCTTTTTCTTTTTTTTTTTTTTTAGTCTAGATGATAATTAGTTTTCTTGTTTTTTCTCCTACTATCTAAGAGAAATGTGCCATGTGTCAAATGGGCTATTTCACTGGTACAAATCAGGTTTGCTTCTTAGCAAGAATTTTTTTTTTAAGTTCTCCCTTGCCTTGCCTTACCTTGCCTTATATTGCCACTAAAAATAGGGGGACCTGCAATTAGCTGAAGCCATCTAGATCTGAAAAAAAAGTCTAATTTTGTTTTAAATAAGTAGCAAAATATTAATAAACAAACAAATTAATATGGTGAATTCAAATATGCTATATTAACACATAAATATATCATTTAATTTGCAGAATGAAATTCATAATGAAAAATACAAATAACAACACTGGTTACAAGTCTGTATTAACTTTTTTTCATCATTACCTTAAAATATGGTAATTGGGTGACTGTCAGAATATGTTTTGGGGAAAATATGCTAATTATTATGCTAGATTTTAATGTTTTACTTGTGTCACTTCTTTAGAACTTGCAATTAGAAAGTTTCAAAATGTCTAATTATGGTGCCTGCCTTGATCTGTAGTTTGTCATGCATGTACAGATTTTTAATTTATAATATGACGAAGCCTTCAGCAACCTTCCCTCCCTCTGAAACTTTATGAAAGTTTTTACTGAGATCTTTTTTTTTCTCCTATACTATGACATTAATCTACAGAATTATGCTACTATAATAGTTCAGGTAACGTGCCTTAATGCTATACTTAATGAATGAATGAACCAGCAGAGATTAAAGCACTAGAAAATGTAGCTGTTCATTGTCAGTATGATTAAAGGTAATTTTTTTTTCCTTTTTTTTTCTTTTTTTTTTTCTCAGTTAATAGAATGGTCTATGACATTACAAAAAATAAGATGCAATCAACCCTTGATTTTTTACTATTATTTCAATTTTAATATGGTATGAGGAGAGTCTCCCAGTGGAAAGGGAAGAGTGGAAAAGGAATTTCATTTGGTGAATAAACACCTTTTTCTTTAACACTGAGATATTATTTAAATCTGTCTTTAGTCACCTGGTTCCAAACACAGGCAATGCTGAAAGGATTCCAGATTTAGCTAGAAGGGAGTCTAAACAGGAGGGGAAAGTAGTGTTGTTTCTTTCACTGCAGCAGTAAAAATAATCTGGGATAAGGTAAAGTGAATGTTTTGTACACATTATGGTTTATAGAACAATTAGCACGCGTTTAGTATTGGAAAAGCTTAACAATATTCAGGTCAGTATAGTACTGGCTTGCTCAATCTACTACTTTTATTGGTGATCTAACTTTCATATAGACAGTATTAAATATATTTTTAACCCATCGTTACTGTTTGTCTAGAAACAGTACATTTCCTCTGGAATATTTTTGATCCATGTGCAGAACTGGATGCATTTATGATGTCTGGCAGAATTCTGGAGGGTTTGCTGTCTTGAAAAAAGACAATTTTCCAGAAGCTTTGTTTCTTTTATTTTTACATGCCTTTATTATACAGGAGATTAGCAGCCAAGATGCAGAACTGGTACATTTACATTAGCTACTTAGGGTACTAGAATAATTGTTCTAGTTGTAGATTTGCCTTATGCTTATACATGCAATATTGTGAATATTGTGAGTATTCACTTGGGCACATCACTGGTGACATAGAAGTGATTCCCCTGTTGGTGGAACCAAGGCTGAAGCCACCCAACAGAGCTCCAGCTAAAGATGCCCACCTGAAATGAGGATGACGATCCTCCAGAACGTGTGTACACATGCATGGTGCCTGTGGTTGGTAAATGGCAATATATACATGCTGGTTAAGATATAAGGAGCCATAACAGCGGCAAATTAAACATCTGCTCTGTGCCAGTTGGCAAGGCAAAGGTATCCATTAACTGCTGTACTACAGCCAGCACAGATTTTGATGTTCAAGTTCAAAACAACCTATGGAATCTTTAGGAAAAGCCTTCCCAAAAACATGATGCAAACAAAACCACTGACCTACTCTTTTCAAATATAGACTACCTGCATAATTCTCTGTGTCTTGAACACTCCAAAGGAAAACTAGAGCATGAGTGAGAGGTTTTTCCCAATCAACTTTGGTCGGTTGACCCTGGCTGGAGGCCAGGTGCCCACCAAAGCTGCTCCATCACTCCCCTCCTCAGCTGCACAGGGGAGAGAAAATATAATGAAAGGCTCGTGGGTCAAGATAAGAACAAGGAGAGATAATTCACCAATTACTGTCATGGGAAAAACAGACTTGACTTGGGGAAAAAATAATTTATTACCAACCAAATCGGAGTAGGATAAAGAGAAATAAACCCAAATCTTAAAACTACCTTTCCCCCATCCCTCCCTTCTTCCCAGGCTAATTTCACTCCCAATTTCTCTACTCCTCTGTCCTGAGTGGCACAGGGGGATGGGCAATGGGGGTGCAGTCAGTTCATCACACATTGTCTCTGCTGCTCCTTCCTCCTCAGGGGGAGGACTCCTCACACTCCTACCCTGCTCCAGCATGAGTCCCTTCCATGGGGTGCAGTCCTTCAGGAACAGACTGCTCCAGCGTGGGTTCCCCACAGGGTCACAAGTCCTGCCAGCAAACCTGCTCCGGCCTGGGGTCCTCTCTCCATGGGGCCACAGGTCCTGCCAGGAGCTTGCTCCTGTGCAGGATTCCCACAGGCTGCAGGTGGATATCTGCTCCACCACTAACCTCCACAGGCTGCAGGGGGACAGCCTGCCTCACCATGGTCTTCTCCACGGGCTGCAGGGGAATCTCTGCTCTGGCACCTGGAGCACCTCCTCCCCCTCCTTCTGCACTGACCTTGGTGTCTGCAGAGTTGTTCCTCTCACATATTCTCACTCCTCTCTCAGGCTGCAATTGCTCCTGCTGTATTTTTCCCCTTCTTAACTATGATATCCCAGAGGCACTACCACCATCGCACTGGGCCATTGGTGGGTCCATCTTGGAGCCGGCTGGCATTGGCTCTATCAGACATGGAGGAAGCTTCTAGCAGCTCCTTACAGAAGCCACCCCTGTAGTCCTCCCACTACCAAACCCTTGCCACACAAACCCAATACAACAAGCTTCTCCACAAAATGAATATGTACAGTAGAATGCACAATTTAAATTAACTATCATAGTCATCAAAACTTTTTAGATACTACGTCATTTGATGCCAGACACAGGAACATTGCAGAGGAAGCAGTTAAGCGGATTTGCTTTTTTTCTATCTAATGTACTATACAAAAATCCATGAATCTTCTGATGTTAGTGATGTTGTAGTGACACAGAATACATAGAAAAAGGGAAAGAACACAGTCCTGTGACTGAACTTCAGGAACTGAAAGGCTCCATATATTTAGGCTTGAATAAAGCAGATTTACTGAGTTGCCATGAATGTGTTTCATTGAAAAACTTTGACAACAAGGTATATGACAAAAAGCTTATGCAGTGATGTTTGCTGTATGCCTGACTATTATCAGCCTATCATTTTTATGAGCTGAACTGATTTACAGAGTTCAAGCTTCTATCACTTATGAGTAGAATGGGTATGAGATGAGCCATGCTGACAGCATTTCTCCTTAATAGATGATAAAAAGGGTGAATAGAGTACAATGTTGCTTAGTAAAATAATAACTCTCAGATGGGCTTAACTAGCTATCTTCATGATACAGATAAATGGTCTTCAAGAAGGCTTTCTTGGTTTTCAAGGAAATCTATGGAAATGTGTATTTTTTATTTTTATTTTTTTCTTCATTTTTGCATACAAAAAACAATCAAAGGGGTTAGATAGCTGAACATAGGTCTTCAGTATTCCTCACTTTACTTTGGAAATATTCAGCCTAACTTTAATGAATAACAAATGCATGTCTTGTAATTAAACCCTAGTCTGAGTTCATACCATAAGAGATGTAATTTCAAGACCAAGAAAGCCTATTAGAAAGTGATAGGAAGCCAAAGCTTCCAAGCCTTGGTATTACTCTACAAATGTGAAAAGAATTTCTTGTTTTCTTTCCTAATCTCCCACTTGCAGGTGGAGTTGAAGAGTAAACTTAAACAGAATGAAGTGTAATAACAGCATCCTCAGGAAAATATTATAGGTCAGCATTCAAAAAAGGCACAAAGAAAGGTGGAAATGAAAAGGGGCGGTTATGTTAGCTGCTATCTGGTCATTAATAGCACTTGTGGATCTAATCAGACCTCTACATTTTGTATGCAGAGGAGCAGAAATAACCCTACCCCATCTCCTTGTTTCCTTTGACCCACAGGTTTCATTATTGTTTTATTTGAACTGAGTGTTATGTACCTGTGTTATGTACCTCTGCTACCCATGTTAAGGTCTTTGAATAGGAATGCTTGTCACAATAAAGAGAATGAGCTGGCTGTCATCAGGACATTGGAAATGGTATGGCCTCTAGGTTTCTTATAAAAAACTTTTTACTAATTCTGGGTTGTACAATCATGATGGGGCAAGAAAAATTTTGATGGGGCATGCAGAGGGCACAAAAAGAGCTATTTCTTAACCTTAGCATCTGAGAAAAAATTGAAAGGAAGGAACAAAGTCAACTAACACCCATGAGGAACAAACAAAATCTTATACGGCACTATCATCCAAAGGCACTGATACATATATGTGAACGAACACCTAAACATCATCCATTGCAGACAGAAATTCATAAACAGTGAAGCAAGTGTAGTCTTAGTATTTTATACAAATTGCTCTAATCAAATGAACTAGCAAAATAAAATCTCTGGTAGAAAGATTACCTGCAAGTCTATCAGATTATGCTATACACTTCTGTAAGAAGCTTTTCCTCTAAAAATTGCTAAACAGTTCACATGGATCATCGACTTTGCCATGTGACAAATGAATGAGGTAGGCAAGTAGTAAAGTAATTTTCAGATTTGGAAATGGAGAAGCTAAGTGCCTCTCTCAATGTCACACAGTAAGTCTTGTTAGCAGTGTGAAGGATAGAAGCTGCAACTTCTGACTTAGTTTCTCTGTTCTTTAAGTTTCAAACTGCTACCTTTCATTCACTTCTTACCTGTTTGACAATGACAAAAGGAACAAAGTCATCATTAAGATTTTCCATTTCAGTAACAATTTATTATTAGATAAATTTTCATTCTTAACAGCTCCAAATTCCAGAATTTTTCATGTAGGAGAACAGGCTCCTCATGACAGATGAGCAGAATGTTTTCATAATGGGTAGTGGGGCAGTATCTGCAATGACTAAAGTAGTCTTTAACAGTCTGAGATAATGTGGTCACATAGGTGCGTCTTTTGGACAAGGTAGGTGCACATTAATTAATGATGAATTAATGTATACAAGTTTTCTGTGTTATTAGTATTTCCTAAAGAATAGCTACGTAACAATAGCAAAGTAGGATATTGTCTCTGCATCAAGCTAAAGCAAGCCTTCTAAGTGTAGAAATAGTTTCTGGTCAAGGGGCATACATGCAGATATTTGAATTTTGGAATCGTCAGCTTAGTTCAGTTCCAGTGGACAGGGGATGCCTTTTCTAGGTTTAATAAACTGTATTAAAGATTTGTACAACTGATCGTTTCTTTAAAGAAAGAAATTGTTACTATGCATTGCAGTCTGTCATTGTGTAATCCTAGGTATTTCAAATAAGAAATCCCAAATGTTCAATCTCTTATTAGGTTATCTTTTTGAAACATAATCCCATACATGCAAAATTTGCCCTCCTGTTGCAGGTATGTGCTTCATGGTTGTACATGAAGTTCTCTATTTTGGATTTGAAAGCTTAGTTGAAAAATATATTTATAAGGACTGGAATGTCATTGAGCTCACAGTGAAGATGCTGAAGTTCATGTACAGGTTGATGCTGTCTAAGATCAAATAGAAAAACATTTGTAAAAGTTTTATTTTTATTTTGGAAAATAATTTTTCATATTGGCAAAGGACAATTGAGGGTTACTTTTTTAATAATTATATTCACACAAGGATTTGGCAATACATCATGTACAGGATATAAGCATTTATGTACCTGGAACATTTTAGTTCCCATGACTTTGCAGTCTTTCAAGTCCAAAGAAAGAAGTATTCATGATCTTCCGCTTTCAGAAAACTGCCCTAACAAGCAAACTATGGGATGTTCAAGGTAGGGGCAGCCTCTGTAGTTTGATTCTGATGTCAGTCTTTTGCTAAATGTCTAGTCCTGTTCTCAGGTGGGTTTGAGACTGTGGTTTTGATTTATGGAAACCTAAATTACACCCGTGTCTGGTTCTGTGCCCCTAAACCCCTCTTCATCTGGACCCTTTGGCTTTGCAGCACTCTTTTTAACTCTTAGCCACACTTTTTCACTCTTAACCACTCTTGTATGTCGGAGAACCTATGATTAGAAATCAGGAGCTTAGGAGCTCAGAATGATACAGGAAGAAGGTTCAGTAAAAAAAAAAATCAAAACCAAAACCAAAACCAAACAAAAAACCCCTGAGTATGCAACAGCCTTAGATAGCCATGGGAAATAGAAAAGAGGGGATGTTTGCCTAATAAAATTGCCTCAAAGTTTTTCTGCAGCATCATATGATGGATTTACTTATTTCTGCTAATAAATTAACATTCTTAGAAAAAAAGAGAAGTAAAAAAGGGAGAATCAAGCATCTGCAAGAAATATTGGAAAGTAAAAGAGGAAGAATTAAGGAGAATTACATGACTGGAATGATTCTATCAGCCCAGACTAACAGATGCTGGATCATTCTGGATGTATTCATGTTTAGTGAGCAGACTGTAATTCAGAAATAAGCTGGTATAATAAGAACGTCTTTTCCATTGCCTTGGATTCCCTTATATAACCTATGCTCCATCTTAGAGAAACTAAGGCTTAAGTGGATGAAATCCAAGCATGAAAGATGCAGAAGGAAGGTGCCCTTCCATCTTCAGTCTGGAGCTGATACTCCTGCACTGAACAGTCATCTGCTCATCTACTCCCTGATTTACACCAGGTAGTGGTCTATCATTTTCTCTTCCAGGATCCTGGCAGGCTTTCATTGTATGAGGGTGAATTTCAGTTCTGCAGAACATCGTTTAACTTTGGAGTAAATAATTCGATTGCAGAGTAACGTGTCTGGGTTATGCCTGTGTAAAAAAGAAATAATCTTGTTTCTAAAACTTAATACAAGGAATCTCTGTGGTGAAGCATCTGTTCTTAAAGCCAAAACTTCTTTGAAGAAAATCTGTTCCAAGGGGGTATTGTTACCATATTAACAGTGGACAGAACCTTACATGTCTGGTGCGAGGTTAGAATGGGGGAGTGAACAGCCTAGCAACATGCTGGGTCATTTTGGTTTGAAGTTGTGTAGAGGAAAAATCTTTTCATTAACATAAAATTGTCCTTAATAATCTTGATGGGAGGTTTTCTGGCTTCTCAGGAAACAGAGATGGGAAAATAATGAAGCCGAATAAATGGAGTTCGAGTGTAAGGTTATAATAAAACATAAAGTTAATTCATCCAGTTTCAGGGTTAATTGTAAGGCTTCAGTACAGCTCTGAAGCTAATGGGCAAAATTATTTTTTAATGTGAGTAGAAATAAGTTTGAAGGAATATGAAAGGTAGTTGCCTCAACATCTACATGAGACTGGAGGGTAATACATTATGTAGAAAAATACTGTATATAATTGAGATACAAGGAGGAAAAAGAAGCATCTGTGCTGGGAAAACAGGATTTCTTCCACCCTCAGGCTGTAAATTCAGCAATTTCCAAAACAGCAAATTGCATCTTTTTATTTACCACCCCCCACTCCACCCCCACCCCAGTCCCCTGAAGTTCAAACTTAGAGATGTGGTGATAAAACAGATAGCATTTTATTATGTGCTGTATTATTTACTGAGTGGTGAATGTGTTCTTAGCACTGTACAAACAAGTAAGAGGACACAGAGCTTACCCTAAGGACCTTGCAATGTAGGTCAGACACAAGCAAAACAGCTCAGGCACATTAAAAACTGACTGACAGCACATACCCGAGGTGGTGAGGAAATTTTGGAGTCTTTACAGAGGTTAAATTTGAAAGGCTTTGTGGGGGTGGGGGAGGGGGGATGGAAATACTTTAAGGAGTGATTTGAGGGAGATTGATGAACTAGATAATATAAAAGAGATAGTTGGTAGACAGGTCTGTAGGAATCTGATCCAGCACTGCAGTAACTGAACCTATAAAGTGCCACGAGTTTCAGGCATGGGGGGGTCAACATTATTTTGCAATAACGCAAAAGCCTGTGAAGGGACAACGCCAGAGAGGCAGAAAGGAAATTTGTGCTGTAGGTAAAGTAGCAAAAGAATGATGATGAGGCAATTTTGCAGGAGTAGGATAATTGGTAAGGGCATTCTAGAGGTCTTAAAAAGCAATTAAATATGGCTTCGATACCAAGTGTAACCTCTTGGCTCTTGGTTTTCTCTCTGTGAACATGAAACATAACAAATGGAGATGAAAATGACAAAATGGGTTGCATATTGATGGGGAAAAAAAAATCCTTTCATCTGTCTTGTCTCTTTATGCACTCAGCAATGAAGCTAAATGGAATATTAAGGTTCATCCTACTATGCATTTTTTTTTCCATGTTTTTTCTAGGCTATGTTAGTATGAAACTGTCTTAAACCCATTTACTAATCATCTATTAATAACCTTGTGACATCAGTTAACCAAACCTTTGCAGAAATGCTTCTTTCCCCTGCCAAAAGAGATTTTTTGCTGTCTTATGCTTAAATAACATTCTTTATTCAAGCTGTTTAAATTTAATCAGATAAATTTCTCATTCCCATTTAATTTTGAGATTTCAGAAATTCACCATTAGTACAAGATTTGATAGCAAAGGCTAGCACATAACTACTGGTAGGTATTATTCAGAATAATAGTTTGTTTAAAGAATGAGACCAACCTCCTTCAGAAAATGAACATATTTCTGCATTCAAAACAACTGTCCAAGCAAATTTCAGACCTTACTACAATGAGAATGAAATGGAGAAACTAAAGCTATCTTGCAGCCGTGTTTTAGGAGATAGCATCATTTCCTAACATGGGACAATGGGAGACGGATTTACATGACTAACTCACTCAATAGGAATTTATACACTCTTCCCATCACCTGAGCATCCCACAGGAATGAACTGCCAAAATCAACTGGGATGACATGTGTGGTTCCTGAGGGAATGTCACTGTGAGTCACACCTGCTGGAGGCAGTGCTGAGCCCGTCGGTGGTGGTTAACCCCAGTCCTGAAATACCACACTGCAACATTGTCCTTATGTTGAACTCTCTATTATACTTTTCCTTCTTTTTTCAAAATACTGATAGTTTTACCAAGGGGGAAAAGGTAACAAACAGATATGCCTACTTTGTTTCTCAGTGTGGAAAAGACAGTACTGGTGAAGCTGATAACAGTCTGAGTCAGACTATAATAAACACTTAACTCTTCAGTATGCTACAGTATAGACAGCTGTGGGTAGCTGGGTGTCTTGGATTATTCAGAGACATTTTGACACTGTTGGGAAGTACTACGTCAAACTTGCAGTCTTTATTGTCTTCGTTGCTGCCAAAAGGGTAAAGAAAATTTGCTCTTCTGCAGTTGCTTGGTGGGTTATTCCTTTTTCCCTCTTGAGGCTCAAAGCCAGTGAAGAAGTTGTCACCCTGGCCTGTGTCAGCACTCTGCAAGGCAGCGCGCAAAGATGTTTTGTACAGCAGTTGCTTCTTTGCCAATGCTGCAGATTTCAGATTTACTTCACCCCAGCTGTTGCCTCTTTTTCCACAACCAAAATCAGTGGAAGCAACAGAGAGGCCTGAACACTACTTCAGTAACTGATGGTGCCTGCCACTGCATTGTCATTGCAGGCTGGAGATAAAAAAAGTTCTTGCTCTAAAAGTGACACGGACTTCAGATTTAGTAAAGCCCCAGAGGCAGTGCTGAATCTTTCCCTCTTACTGAAATAGAGATTGTAAAGTTAAGTGAGACACTGGAATTAGATCTTCTGTAGGGCTTGACACTCCCCTTAGCTCTTTGCCATGTGGGAAGGGCTCTCAGAATATCCTGTCCCTTGCCCTAATTATAAATTGAATAGGGATGAAACCTGCTTTAAGTTGTTTGTTTAGAATAACAATTGATGTTTTGCATTCTTCCTGAAGTATTAACTCTAAGCTGGGACATCCACCTCCTGTCCATGTGATCTCCCCTTCTCATTAGAATTTGTGGTCCAGGAATGGTTCATATTAAATCCTTATTAATAGCACTAAGGAGTCTATCAGACACTTAAAGGAAGCCACTGACGCTTTCCCATACAATAGGAACTATTAACAAAAACAACCTCTATGCCATGCTCTGAGCTGTGACTGGAGCATTCATGACTCCCAATGTATTGAGTGGACTCCAAATCAGCAACAAGTGCCTGGAATCCCCTCCAACATGAGTAGAGATGGACCACAGGACAGCCCTGGCTAACTATATCCCACAGGCAGTCCAAACGCACTGGAGACTGACCCATATATCATCCAAACCCTGTCCTGAACACCTAAACACAACACAAGAAACAATCTACTACTTACCAAGTAGCAAAGATCAACACTCTTATTTCACTTAGGTAAATGAACCTTGGCTCTCCTTTCTCAAGCACTGTAGGAAGAGATACAGCTGAAATATTGCTTTTCCCAATTCCTTCGAATTTTCTGCTAAATCTTTTACTGAATCAGTCAATCTCCTAAAAAAAAACCCCCATATAAGACAAGAATATGATTATGTAACTTTTAGGATTTTTTTTCACTTCTTATTTCTGTCTAATTTCTTCTTCCAACTACCTACTGACGTGTGTTGGTTTTTTCCTCCCATTATTGTCGTGGAAAATACAGTGACGATACTAAGTCATCAGCCAAATAAAAAAATGACAGCATTGATTTATGTCATTACAAGCTGTTCTCAAATATGAATTCCTTTAGTAATAGCAACACAGAACATCAATAAAAGGTGGTGGTGGTACCAAACAGAAATGAAGGACGGAGACAGATGGCAGCATGCAGACATGTCAGAAAAATGATTTCAGGCACAAGGAAAATGTAGCTTAGCTGAGAGGATGTGAATGGGTATAAGGTGGATGAAAGTAAAGACTAAAAAAAGGTATATTAGAAGGGCTGAGGAACAAGCAGGGTATTATGAGACTAAAATTTTGATGATTTTGGGAGAAGCATGAAGAAAAATAGGAGGATTTGTGGAAGCACCATAGAGGTATTATTAGTTTGTGTTACCCAGCAGGAGGTAAAAATCAGTGCTAGGATTTGCTAGACCAATAAACAAACAATATTTTAAAAGAAGAGTTAAGATTTTTTCACATAAAGCAAACATTTTGAGAAAGAGCTAACCATTTAAATGGAAGACAAATTCTAAGATGTTCACTGCCAGAGATTCTAGCAAACTCTGGTCTTTATACACATATGTACATGTGCCGAAAAAACCTGAAATGCATTTCTTTTACACTATATTTAATGTGAAGATTTAAGAAACTGTACCCAGTCACAAAGTCTGTAGTTTGAATTTTTGAATTTATTCTTTCTCACAGCTTCTATCAATTCTGCCTTTTACTTTCCTTATCAATATATTCAAGTTTAAGTAGAAAGCGAAATCTAATTAAAAGTACCTTCAGGAATATACCTCACACCTCACTTCCCATGATCAAAGCATATATGATTGCTCCTGTAGGAAAATGTTAGCAGAGTCCTTAAGGAAGGTTGGAAGTCATCCTAAACCATGCAGGAGGCATTGCCCCCCTCCCCCTCTCCCCTTCTACAGTAGTATAGAATGACTTTATAGTTTGACAATCTTATTTCAGAGAATATCAGACTGTATATAAATGGATGTTGTCGGTGAAAGTATAATTTAAGCAGTGAATGCTAACAGGCAGTAGAGAATTGGATGTAAGTGAATATCTGAAATTAAGCTTTTGAACTCTCAATCTCAAACCTGCTTCTTGCTAGATGCAACTCGTATGGGCTGGCTATAAATTTTGAAAGTGCCTGGGCTAAACAGAAGTGGCACAACCCATTTCCTCCAATTAATAGAGTCATGAGGCAGAACCAAATAAGAGCCCAGTTATGCATTGTACTTCTGCACATAGGCTGTTTAGATTGGGAAAACTGGGGACTTTTTCTTCTGGAAAGAAGAGTGGGAGCCAAAAGAAGAGTTCCTAAAAAGATGAATCAGTCTTGGAAAGACAGGTTGGAGGAAAGGTCTCGGAAGTGGGTGCACATCCTGGAGATCAGGGAGATGCATGAAGATGAATGCCAAGGGATGACCCCGGACCCTGGCTGATGATGGCCAGGATGGGTAAGTGGGAGCAGCGGCAGAGCAGGGACTGACACAATTTTTGAGGGCCAGGTAATGTAGAGCTAGAGAGAGGGAGTGAGTGAGTGAGTGACCGTGTGAGATAATCAAGTAGTTAAAAGTGCTAATCTTGTTGGCTTCTAAACAAACCCCAGTTCCAAATCCACTATGGGCTGTCATTTACTCTTTCTTGTCCATTATAATAGGGATATGGTAAATTAGCAGTTAAGTTCCAACAGTGAACTTGTGGAGAATATAGGAAGAAAGAAGGCCAGTAACTCTTCACATGCCTGGTCAAAATATTTCATGACAATATGTTTTTAAGATGCAAAGTATTGTCTTTGTTACTTTTATTTTGGACAGCAGAACACATTGAAAAAATGTTTCATAACTTTTCTTCTCTTAAGAAGTTTGATTCTGTGGTAATTGAAAATACTAGTTCTGCTCAGACAGAATTAGGGAATAGGCAATAAGCACAGCTCGAAGATTTGTACAAAACACAAACATGACGGTTTCCTACAAGGCATAGAGATGAAAATGAACAACAACACATGATTTTCTCAGTTATATAGGCAAACTGAATTCAATTTAACTCTTCTTATAAAAGCTCTCTCTTTTTTTTCCTTAGCAATAATTTTACGATTATTTATTGACTTTCCAAATTTGATGTATCACCAAGGTTAGTGCCCACTAGATATAATACTGTGTCCAAATTTGTTTCAGGCTGAAAATCAGAATCTGACCTTTAATGACTTTGAATTTTGTGTATGCAATAAACTTAAGGTGGAGATTGATTGTACAGATGTGCCTGTATTTTTTTTTACTGAAGGAGCACAAAATATCCTCTTCATGTTGACAGAGGAAAATAATTCAAGGGATCTGAAAGCTGTTATGAAAACCTCTGGGAAACAGAAATGTCAGAATATGTTAATGGATATATCTTTAAAAATGCATCTGATTCCTGTGAGCCTGTATACCAATTTTATCCACCGTTCTTAGCAATTCCAGACACAGTAGAATAGATTCGAGATAACCATTTAAGAAAAGCATTCCTTTGAATTCAACATGGCTTTCATCATCCACGATAATGGATGAAAAGTGAACTCTTTGGATTAAACGTGAAACATTTTGAAGAACATCCTTGCAGTTTGGCAATGAGCTTTGAGACAACTCCACTTGGGACAGACTCAGTGGTAAAGCGAAATGGGATGGCCAGAACTGATCTTTCTTTGCTGTTCTCCCAGCAAGCAGTGTTTTTCTGCTGATGAATGAGCCATGTAATTTAATAACAAACTTTGAAGATACTGTAATATCAGAAAGAAGCCCAGACTCTGTAAAGGGACTTCCATGCCTCTGCCTTGCCTTTTGTGGCTAGTAGCTGAAGCAATCTCACACTGCCTTTCATAACTAAATATAGAAGATTGCATGAAAAAAAAAACCAAACTCTTTTTTTTTTTTTTTCCTTGGACTGGGGACCAGGCCATTAAAAGCAAAATCTATGGGAATTAAAAACCTCAGTGTTTCTGAAATCTCAGAAGAGTGGAAATCTGTGGAAATGTAAGCACCTTAACAAAACAGACCCTACGTTTTTAGTTCATAGTCAATTGCATGGGGAAAATTTTCAGCAGATGATGATGATAACAATTTCTATTATCATCATTTATGCTATTTTATAGCACCTGGATCCACTGTGCCAGGATCTGTAAAATCATATAGAGCAAGAGCAATACAACATTTTCTCAGTAGATTTAAATTTCTGTGCCTGGGATTATATTGCTTATCCAGCTTGGTGGTAGGGTTCACAACCAATGCAGTCAGATTAATCAATTCTGGTTAAATATCCAGCAGGTTAAGTTTTCTCTGTGTCTCAGTTATACAGAAAATTTTTTAAATGCTGGCCTGAACTCTTCACTTCAGGCCATACCTAGTCATAAGAGAACATTTTATCTCCTTTAAAAACACCAAAACTCAGGAAGTGAGTTTCGTAAGTCAAATAAAATACAGACAGTTACAACTCTGTGATACCATCTGGCTACTATAAAATTTAAGAGAGAATTGAAAACTGGCTGATGAATAATACTGTAGGGAAGAAATAATTAAATAGTGTGGATTTTCTTTTCTGCCTTCCCAGAGACCTATGATCTCTGTGTAGTAGGTAAAAAAGTTTCCGAAGAAAACCCGTGAAAGGAAATCAGTTCTGTTCCTTGTCAGAAAACTTCAGCGCAAATCTTTATGTCAACACGTGTTCTTCCAGTTTAATGGCTGAGACAACAGCGAGATGGGAAGGAAGGGCCGGGGAGGGAGGTTAAACACATACATTCTTCTTTCATATATAGGCTTCTAGTCAATGAGAAGGCAATAAGAAATCTGAGTTGGATTTTGTGACCGGAAGAAAAGTATTTTTCAATAGCTAAACAAGTCTTATCTTCCGCTAAGCATACATGCAAAGACCCTCAAGTTGAAGCAACTTTTAGCCTGTACACGTAGATGCGAAGCAGCTCTCTGTGCAGAGCAGAGGCAAGCAGGTCACACCCAGGAGACAGCTGATGTTCACTTTTGCCAACAGTTAGAGACACGCAAATCTGTAAAATGCTCCGTTCTAAGTTGTTGCTTCCCATGCACATACTGAGCTGTGTTTCAAACTTAGAACTTGATCAATTTATGTGCATTATTTTAAGATTTTCATAGCTCTGACAAACAGAACATCACAAAGGTAATGAATTTTTCTTGCTCCATAGTGGTGGAATAGTAGAACACCTCCATTTCCTTTTTTAAAATATTCTTATATTTTCCATTAGTCCCTTCTTGGAAATGACTGATCTATTTTGGCTGAATTATTCCACAAAATTCTTCATTATGAAGTTATAGCTAAGTAATTTAATATAGCTAGGAAAGGGCCTTTTACTGAGAACTGTCAGATCACCTTGTTATATTGCTGAACTTATTTAACACTAATAACATTATTTAAGCCAGGTTACACTCAGTAAAAAGATATTGCTCCATTTGCTTCACTCAAATTACCTACTTGCAGAAGATTTACTACTGGTACTTCCTGTGTTTCATTAATCTTTTCTTAGGTATCAAAAAAGTTAAAGTTCAAGATAAGACTTTTTTTTTATACGTTCCTGCAAGTTTCAGCATATTTAATGAATGATGCAACAGTAGTATAATTTTGGAATGTGGATTTATAAGGATACAATGTAATTCAATTTTCTATGGAGAGTAGAGTCTATTTTTACAGTATAAGTCAAGTAAAGGTAAAATGTTAGAAGACAGTCAATAACAGTTCCCTATATTTTCATACAGATTGAAGAAAATATATAAGGCTAGATAACATTTCCTTCTTCTTCCCCAGTATTGGCTTAGCAGATTAGGAAGCCCATCTTTCAGTGTTCAGTGCAACAAAGTAAATATTACAGAATGTGGTTTTCTGTAAGAAATAATAAAACCACAAGAAGATGAGGAAATCTATTAGCAACCTCAAAATTATTCTTGTACATTTTTGCAGGTTTTTTTCCACAATTTTATGCTTTTTTTTGGTAAGATTTATACACAAACTCACTACAAACTGCCATTGAAATTGAAGTGTCAAAAAAACTTCTTGTACCCTTGATTAGGGGTTTATGACAAATATATGAGCTATTTTCCTAGCAAAGTAATTTCCATCATAACAAATAACAACACATTGTTATAGAAAAAGAGTACTGCTAGGTGATGACTATTTAAAGGAAAAGAAAAATGCACAGGAGTTCTTGCACATTTGTAATCTTAAATTTCCCAGAAATATTTTTTCAATGTCAAATAACCCTGCCAATTGCACCATATTAAAAATATAGTCTAATCAAAATGCTGCTAGATTTTACACTGAAGAAAATAATAGAGGAGAATTCCCTTCCTGAGGCAAAGAGAGACTTAGACATCGGAGAGTATTGCTATTCTTAGATAGAGTTAGTTCTCCTATACTCTTTTTCTAAAACTATTTTCCATGTTTTCCTTTGCAAGATGGCCCTTCACATCTCTAAATTCTGTGAAATTATTTATTTAGCACTTTATTTAAAATAAATTTACAGCAATTAAAATTACCATTGAATGTTTCCAAATTAATGAAGGAATGGAATATTTTTAAACTATTGTAAAAATTGCTAAAAGTTTTTTAATATGCTTACTGAAGTTTGATTATTTTCAATTATAGCATACTAGAATCAACCAGCTAAGTAATCCTTTTACTTTAGGCTGTTTTCCCAACTCTATTTGAGGGGTAAGAGTCTGGGCAGATTGAAACAGAGAATAAAAGCATCACCTTATCCAGTCTGCAGGCATTGGGTATAGCAAAAAAATTGAAAATACAACTTCAGGCCATGATTTAAAAAATGGACTAACAATGAAATTTCTAATTCTTTAGGTAGATAGTAAATATACATATAAATTGTGAAACAGTTAATCCCCTAAATCCAATGAATATGCAGTTTTCATGTAGCACAGAAGAAATTAAATGTGCAATTTTAGGCATCTGCAATTTGAAAAGTTAAATCTAGTTACCTGAAAAGAAGTTATCCCACTTGCCCCTTTTATACTGTGCTGCACCATCCCATGTCACTAAATACTTTAGCAGCATAGCACCACTAATAATGTGGGTTAGGAGGAATGACTATACAATTGGTTAGGTCAGAAACATATAAAGAAAAACATGTGTTATCTTTCTGTAAGTTATCCTCAGATAATCCATAAATATTGAAATATTGGTGTTTTTCTGTAGCCTTGTCAGAAAGCATGTTGGATAAAATGCTTTAAAATAGAAATGTCTTAAGTGTTTTCCACCTCTCTAAATAAATGCCATGTCCACAGTGATCTCCTCCCTGTCTATACTGAACACTTATGAAACAACTATTGCAAAGTGAAAGAGGGCTGTAATATATAATATCAGAAACAACTACTTCAAAACATTATTCTTATTACACTTTTTAACTCCTTAGCAGGTAAAAAAGGTTAAAGAGTAAATGCTTTACTAAAGTGCTCAGAAGTGTCTAGGAGGTGCTCTTGAATCCCACTGTTAGGTTCATACCTAACCAAAATTCATCATTCCCTATAGTTTAAGGCCAGGTAGCTCATCTGCTCATCATTATAACCTCCTGCCTTCCAAAGACAACCAGTTCTCACCCAGATCAGGTGTGGTGTCCTCAGAGGGCAGATATGATTCTATAGCTTTGGCAGGCAAACTTCCCAGGAAGTTACTCAGGGCCCCATTTGAAATTGTTCTTCTTCTGAGTCACCTGAAAGACAGGGCTTAAAATTAGACTGTAATTTGGAATATGCATCCTCCAAAAATCCACAAAACCTAAGAAATCTTGTATTTCCTTTCTGTAATTGGTGGAGACATAGCTGCTATTTTGCTGATCACATCCATTGGGATCTGACAGCTTCTATCTTGCCATTTTATTCCTAAAAACTGGATCTCCTGTGCAGGTCCCTTGACCTTTGTTTTATGGCAAAACAAGCTTTCAGAAGGATTTGGATTATTTTCTTCCCTTTCTCAGAAACTTCTTCTGCTGAGTTGCCCCATGCAATGATATTGTCAATGTACTGCAGGACCTCCAGGGCTTCACCCTGTTCCCATGCAGTCTGGATCAGTCCATGGCAAATGGTGGGGCTGTGTTTCCACCCCTGGGGTACTCAATTCCAGGTGTACTGGGCACCCCCCAAGTGAAAGCAAACTGTGGCCTGTGCTCTGCCGCCAAAAAATGCATTAGCCATATCAATTGTGGCATACAACTTGGCTGCCTTTGACTCCAGTTCATATTGAAGTTCCAGCATGTCCGGCACGGCAGCACTCAGTGGCAGCGTGACCTTGTTCAGGCCACAATAGTCTGCTGTCAGTCTCCACTGCCCACTGGACTTCCACACTGGCCATAGGGGACTGCTAAAGGGTGAGTGAGTCTTGCTTATCACCCCTTGGCTCTCCAGTTGACGAATCAGCTTATGGATGGGAATCAGGGAGTCTTGGTGCAATATTGCTGCCCGTGCACTGCTGTGGTAGCAATTGACACCTGTTGTTCTTTGACCCTCAGCAACCCCACAACAGAAGGGTCCCCCAAGAGATCGGGCAGAGTAGACAATGGTTCAAATTTCCTCCATCTCCAAAACAGCTATGCCAAAAGCCCACCGGTGCCCTTTTGGGTCCTTTAAATGTCCTCTCCAGATGTAGTCTATGCCAAGGGTGCATGGAGCCTCTGGGCCAGTCACAATGGGGTGCTTTTCCCAGTCATTGCCAGTTAGGCTCACTTCAGCCTCCAGTACAGCTAGCTGTTGGGATCCCCCCGTCACTCCAGAAATACAGATGGGTTCTGCCCCTTTATACCTTGATGGCATTAGGGTACGCTGTGCACCAGCGTCCGCTAGAGCCTTAGACTCTGGAGGGTCTGATGTGCCCGGCCATCAGATCCACACAGTGCAGTAAACCTGGTTGTCCCTTTCCTCCACCTGGCTGGCGGCAGGGCCCCTCTAATCCTGGTCATTGTATTCGCTACTTACTTCTTGTAAATACAAATCAGAAGTCCCTTCAAGAAGATCATAAATATGATCAGGCCTTCCACTCAGTCTGGGGAACTGCCTACAGGAAACTGGAGGGGCATTTTTCCTGGAAGAATCCCCTTTTGTTATTCTTTTTCTTTGCAACTCACATAGCCATGCCTCTAGGGTTGAGGTGGGTTTTCCGTCCCACTTTCTCATGTCCTCTCTGTGGTCATGTCGGTAAAATCACTGAATGCCCTTTGTATGCTCTCTCTCGAGCAGAGGAATGCTTATGCCTAATAGCTGAGATACTTGTCCATACAGGTGGGGAATAGGACATATTCTCCTTGAGTTGCTGGACCTTCTGAAACAGTTTCTCCACAGCTGAGACAAGGGAGGAAGAGAGGCTTTCTTCATATTGCCAGAGTCGGCCAGCCACTTCATCCACCGTTGGTGCCTCTTCACCTTTCCAGTGCATTACTGCCAATGAGTTGGGATATGACGATGGTACGCTCTGTACAAACTTCTCACACATGGGTCATGTGCATTGGACTTCATTTGTATCTGTGGGTAACTGCACGTTTTCCGGGTCGTAATAAACCCTCTCCTGCATGGCCAGTTCCCTCAGGTACTGGATACCTTTCTCCATGGTGGTCCACTTGCCTAGCTAACACACAACATCTTCACTTTCTCTCATGCCATGTCCAAATCTAGTCACTAATTCAATCCTGGCATGTGAGCAAGAAATTTAGTTGAGCATCAATGACTATGTTTCTTGATCCTTTAGACAGCAAGCTGGTTTTGGCAGGGACTTTGTTATTTGCCAGGTATATTTCCCTCTTGCAGAGCACCATAAATGTCTGTAGTTGTTGAGAGCAATGATACTTTTTGAACCCTGCTGCAGAGAAAATAGAAATGGGATATTGAACAGGAAAGATGTAAAATGGGAGAAAGAACACTTCAAAAGAAAGAAACAGAAGAAACAGACTGGAGAAACAGAAAAGATGGAAAAGATAGAATGGAACAAAATGGGAATAGCTCTTGTCCCAACAACCTTTCTTAATATATAGAAGTCAGCCATCCATAGTATAACATCCCACAAAGTTATCCTGGCTTATATTGACATCTTTATTTATCAAAGCACAGAGTGCTGGAATGACCACTGACATGAGAATTAATTGACCAGGGATTCTGTGTGCATTCATCTCTGTAGCGTAGAAGGAACAGTTTAGTAATGTGTAAGAAAAAAAAAAATTATTTGAAAGGAATATTTATCAAACCAAATGGATTGAGTCAATTTGAAGTCCTCATTTTTTTCAGTAAATTCCTTCTGATTTCAAATGTTATGTACCATATGTTGCTTACTCTGGCAGCCAACTCAAATAATCAATTTCTTTACAGCAATATAAATGAGTATTACTGAGTTAAGCATGGCTAATACAGCTCTGCTTAATATTACTACAATTATTCTCTCAGGCCTGTAACCCCTTCTGAGACATTTGCCTAATATATCAAGGTGACGTACAGTTGAAACCTTGCTTTCCCAATATGCTTACATCTTTATTTAACCTTGCGTCTGTGATTAATGGTATGTGCTATTCCTGTTTTACTGTAATGGATGGCTATGTTGGAGCAATGCACAACTTAGTAATGACATCTCATTCCATAGAAGACATTATAACAAAAATACATAGATGAACCAGAACTGACAAATGCATTTTTATTCTATATTTTTTATCTCTTTCTTTGACATCTCTTTATAGCCTAAATGGCTTTCCCTGTAAAATCTCACTGGTAACACTTCTTGAAAGTTCACTTCTGACCCCCCCAGGGATTACATTACCCCAAGAAGTGAGGAGAATGTGTTGGTACATTCACAGACTGTACACCAAAGTGCAGATTCAAATGTGCAACGCCTTCATTTAGAAGGCAATTGTGCACTTCAAAGAACGAAGGAAAGTATGTCATATCCCATGGTTAATAAAATGTTAAAGTATTTTTCTTCTGAAATAAAAGAATTATTGAAATCCTTTTGCCTACATGTATCAAGCTGTGGTGGGTTGACCCTTGCTGGATGCCAAGTGCCCACCAAGCCGCACTATCACTCACCTGCTCAGCTGCACAGGGGAGAGAAAATATAATGAAAGGCTCCTGGGTTGAGATGAGGACAGGGAGAGATCACTCACCAATTACTGTCATGGGAAAAACAGACTCAACTTGGGAAAATTAATTTAATTACCAATTAAAATCAGAGTAGGATAATGGGAATAAAAACTAAATCTTAAAACACCTTCCCCCCACCTCTCCCTTCTTCCCAGGCTCAGCTTCACTCCATATTTCTCTACCTCCTCCCTCCCCAAGCGGCACAGGGGGACGGGGAATGGGGGTTGTGGTCAGTTCATCACACATTGTCTCTGCCACTCCTTCCTCCTCAAGGGGAGGGCTCTTCATACTCTTCCTCTGCTCCAGCCTGGGGTCTCTCCTATGGGAGACAGTTCTCCATGAACCTCTCCAACGTGAGTCCTTCCCATGACTATAGTTCTTCATGAACTGCTCCAGCAGGGGTCCCTTCCACAGGGTGCAGTCCTTCAGGAACAGACTGCTCCAGCGTGGGCTCTTCTTTCCGCAGGTTCTGCCAGGACGCTGCCCCAGCATGGGCTTCCCACAGGGTCACAGCCTCCTTCAGGTACATCCACATGCTCTGGCGTGGGATCCTCCATGGGCTGCAGGTGGATATCTGCTCCACCACTAACCTCCATGGGCTGCAGGGGGACAGCCTGCCTCACCATGGTCTTCTCCATGGGCTGCAGGGGAATCTCTGCTCTGGCACCTACAGCACCTCCTCCTCCCCCTTCTGCACTGACCTTGGTGTCTGCACAGCTGTTCCTCTCACATATTCTCACTCCACTCTCAGGCTGCACTTACCATTGTGCCATTTCCCCCTACCCCCCCCTTCTTAACTATGTCCTCCCAAAGGTGCTACCACCATTGCTGGTGGGCTTCACCTTGGACAACGGCGGGTCTCTCTTGGAGCCAGCTGGCATTGGTTCTATCGAACATCGGGGAAGCTTCTAGCAGCTTCTCACAGAAGCCATCCCTGTAGCCCCCTCCCCAATCCCCCCAAAACCTGGCCACATAAACTCAATGCACAAGCATTACAGAAACATAATATGACTTTCAAGTTTTGCAATAGTGGACTAATTCATATAGTTGCATGACTGTAGAGAGGACCATGCTGACACAATTGAAGAATAAGATGCATTGAATTTATCTGGTTTTGTCTTTAAACTTAAAAGAGCAAATGTATTTTAGAAATTCTTATTAATTAATATATAATGGATTTTTCATTGGCTTAAAAGAAGGAACTTCTAAATCAAACACAAAATGCTTAACTGATCCAAATTATACAACAGTGAAATTCTTGTCATCCTACTTCAGATGAATATGGTAAAATTGGAATAAGGTCAGGAAAGGATGGTTAGAAAGACAAGGAATATTCTGTATAACTTAAATAGCTTCTATTTAAGAAGATTTTAAATAATGTCTCATTCAGGAAAGAGATAATAAATTGAAAAGTAATCTATGCTTCCTAAAAGGTATGACAAAGATCACTAAGGAATGATGATTACTTTTCTAATAGCACAATGGGCTTCAAAGGAAATAATGAGCAGAAGGCTTAAATTAAACAAAAGGATGTACTTTCCCACACAACCACAACACATAATTAAACTGAGAATCTGATTGTCAAAGGAGTTGCAAAAAGCAAAACTACAAAAAAGTTCAGAAACGGATTTGTCAAATTAATGAAAAATAGATCCTTTGGTAACTATAAACTCAAAAGTCTTAGATGCAAGCTCTGGAACAGAAAGTTCCTAAAGTGGGGATTGGAAGGGAAGTGGAAATATCAGAGAGAATATTATTCCTTACCGAAATAATTGTTTGTCACTTATGGTTAACAACCATTATGAGGTGTCGTTAGAAAAAAGATGCCTGTCTAGAGAAGCCCTATGCTAACCCTATATTGTCATTCTTCAGACATCCCTTCCACTGTCTATTGTGCCTATCTTTTACATCTTCTACCACTTTAAAGTTTGTCAGCAAAGGCTTTTTTCTCAGTTTCAAAATTGACCTTGGAATTCATCCTGCAATGACCACAGCACCTATAGTAACAAACATTTGAAAAGTATGATTTAGAAAAACATATCCTATATCATAAAATCATAACTTCTATGAAGTAAATGGAAGATCAAGGTCCTAAGCACGTTTTGGACCTCTTAGGATAGAGCAATACATATAATAATGAATGCTGCAGTTCTTTTCAGTAGGAACAGCTTCAGGCTTTACATCAAAACATCTGTTAGATTGTCAAAACCAGTTTTGAATCTGTTAATATAAACCCAATTTTTTCTCTCAGAATTTCCTTCAGACTTAGTGCTTTACAACTGTATTGGGTTTGCATGGCAAAGTTTTGGGGGGGGGGGATTACAGGGGTGGCTTCTGAGAGGAGCTTCTAGAAGCTTCCCCGATGTTCAATAAAGCCAATACCAGCCCGCTCCAAGACAGCCCACCACTGGCCAAGGCCGAGCCCATCAGTGACAGTGGTAGTGCCTGTCAGATAATATATTTAAGAAGGGGAAAAAAATTGCACCAAGAGCAATTGCAGCCTGAGAGAAGAGTGAGAATATGTGAGAGGAACAACTCTGCAGACACCAAGGTCGGTGCAGAAGGAGGAGGAGGAGGTGCTGTAGGTGCCAGAGCAGAGATTCCCCTGCAGCCCATGGAGAAGACCATGGTGAGGCAGGCTGTCCCCCTGCAGCCCATGGAGGTTAGTGGTGGAGCAGATATTCACCTGCAGCCCATGGAGGATCCCACGCCAGAGCATGTGGATGTACCTGAAGGAGGCTGTGACCCTGTGGGAAGCCCATGCTGGGGCAGCGTCCTGGCAGGACCTGTGGAAAGAAGAGCCCACGCTGGAGCAGTCTGTTCCTGAAGGACTGCACCCTGTGGAAGAGACCCACGCTGGAGCAGTTTGTGAAGAATTGTAGTCCATGGGAGGTTCATGGAGAACTGTCTCCCATAGGAGGGACCCCAGGCTGGAGCAGAGGAAGAGTATGAGTCCTCCTCTGAGGAGGAGCAGCAGCAGAGACAATGTGTGATGAACTGACTGCAACCCCCATTCCCCATCCCCCTTGCTGCTTGGGGAGGGTGGGGCAGGGAGGTAGAGAAATCTGGAGTGACATTGAGCCTAGGAAGAAGGGGGGGTGGAGGAAAGGTGTTTTTAAGATTTGGTTCTATTTCTCATTACTCAACCCTGATTTAACTGGTAATAAATTAAATTAATTTTCCCAAGTTGAGTCTGTTTTTCCCATGACAGTAATTGGTGAGTGATCTCTCCCTGTCCTCATCTTGACCCACGAGCCTTTTGTTATATTTTCTCTCCCCTGTGCAGCTGAGGAAGGGAGTGATGGAGCTTGGTGGGCACTTGGCATACAGCCAGGGTCAACCCACCAGTCTTTTTGGTGCCCAATGTGGGCCACAAACCCACAACCCTGAGATTAAGGGCATCATGCTCTACCAACTGAGCTAGCCGAGCTCAACCCATCATGACAGGAATTGTATTGTAGTTTTTATTATACTCGGCATCATTCACAAATGCTCATGTTATTCTAAAACACTCTGAATGACAAATCTTCAGTACTGATTATTGTTGACATTAATGCTACACTTATCAAAATATTATAAAATTACTTCAAGATTTTTGACAGTCTTAACTGCTTTCTGAAGGTCACTGTTGATTTTATTATGTAACAGATTTTTGTTAGGTGAAGTTATGCCAGCAGTGTTGCTTTTCTTTGCTCTAAGAGATGGAAATAAGACAACAAAGGAAAATTGAAGCCTCAGCTCAGCTCTGGTTTGGTGGGTGATTACCAACAATTTGCTTATCATGGTCACAAGATATATTGAGATGTTCTCTAAGGAATTCTAGAAGCTGTCAAGGATTTCAAATATTTTTATGACATTTAAAGTTGTCTTGTGTAAGAGGTATAGCATAAAGTTTTCTTCCTTTAAAATTAAATTAATTTGATAGGTGCACTCCTATTTCTCTCCATTCTAACATGCATTATATTTGATAATCCAACGTCTCTGTTTGGAGAAAATAGAAATTACTGTAAGGAAGTTTCAGGTAAATGTACACAGTAGTCACTTTTGTTGTTGAGACAGCATGTGATAATGCTCACTGGAGTGTTAAATTTTCTAATAGAGCTTGCCAGAATACAAACTTGCTTGGATGTTGTCACAAGCCTAAGGGCAAGTAGAGGTTTTTGGGATATCACTGTTGATTTTCAATTTTTTCTTACGTTTATTACAAATGGAAGTATTTCAGAAAAACTCTAATGTACTCTGAGCTTCTATTTTATGACAACTGTGACAAACCTCAGAAATACATATTTCTTCTAGGGTTACAGCACAAAAATGTGTCAGCTACCAATTAGGAATTAAGATGGTGCATATGCAATTATATTATCAACCTTTGAGTCTTAAGATGTCTTCAAGATTAGAAAAACAAATTTTTAACAAAATCTGCTTCATAAAGAATGTTAAACTACACCATTTTCTGTTGTTTTGTGAATTAACCATTGATGCAAAACAAAGATATAAATAAAAGTTACTACTAAGGGCAAGCAGCATTTACATGGGCAAAATCTGCACAACCATTTTTGCGATGACACACAAATCCCTCATTGGAAGGGAAGACTTAAGATTTTTTAATGTTGCTTTAGATCACCTGAAAAATACCTTTGGTCAACAGTGATTACAGCCAGTAAGTCAGCTTCATGGGGGCTCAACTCAATGCCTCTGTGCATGGGGAAGAAGCAAGACGAGTTGGAGATGTGCAATCACCTGTGGGGCTATGATCTTATTGGCATCATGGAGATATGATGGAACGGCTCCTATGGCTGGAGTGTTGGAATGGAAGGATACAGGCTCTTTAGGAAGGACAGGGAGGGGAGACGAGGAGGAGGTGTCACCCTTTATGTCAATAACCAGCTGGAGTACATGGAGGTCTGCCTGGTGATGCCTGGGAAGCCAACTAAGAGCTTACGGGTCAGGATTAAAGGGAGAGCAGGGACAGGTGACACTATAGTGAGGGTCTGCTACAGGCCACCTGACCAGGAAGACCGAGAGGATAAGGCCCTCTATAGACAGATAAGAGCAGCTTCACATTCACAAGCCCTGGTCCTCATGGGGGACTTCAATCACCCTGGTATCTGTTAGAGGGATAACACAACAGGGCATAAGCAATTCAGGAGGTTCCTGGAATGTGTTGATGATAACTTCTTTCTCCAAGTGGCAGAGGAACCCCACAAGGAGAGGTGCCATGCTCGACCTTGTTCTCACAGGGGGAGCTGGTGAGGAATATAAAGCTCAAGGGCAGCCCTGGCCATGAAATGGTGGAGTTCAAGTGAGGAGGGCGCACAAGCAAACTCAATACCCTGGACTTCAGGAGAGCAGACTTTGGCCTCTTCAGGGATCTGCTTGGTAGAATACCATGACACAAAGTCCTGGAGGGAAGAGGGGCCCAAGAAAGCTGGTTAGTATTCAAGGATCACCTCCTCCAAGCTCAAGAGTGATGCATCCCAACAAAGAGGAAGTCAGGTAAAAATGCCCGGAGGCCTGCATGGATGAACAAGGAGCTCCTGGACAAACTCAAACACAAAAAGGAAGCCTACAGAAGGTGGAAGTAAGGGCAGATAGCCTGGGAGGAATACATAGAAATTGTCCGAGCAGCCAGGGATCACATTAGGAAAGCTAAAGCCCTGATAGAATTAAATCTGGCCAGGGATGTCAAGGGCAAGAAGAAAGGCTTCTATAGGTACGTCAGTGATAAAAGGAAGACTAGGGAATATGTGGGCCCTCTTTCGAAGGAAACGGGAGACCTCATTACCCAGGATATGGAGAAGGCTGAGGCACTCAATGACTTCTTTGCCTCAGTCTTCACTGGCAAGTGCTCTAGCCACACCACCCACGTCACAGAAGGTAAAGGCAGGGTCTGGGAGAATGCAGAACCGCCCTCTGTAGGATAAGATCAGGTTTGAGAATATCTAAGGAACCTGAAGGTGCACCAGTCCATGGGACCTGATGAGATACATCCACAGGTCCTGAAGGAACAGGCGGATGAAGTTGCTAAGCCACTCTCCATCATATTTGAGAAGCTGTGGCAGTCCAGTGAAGTTCCCACTGACTGGAAAAGGGGAAACATAACTCCCATTTTTAAAAAAGGGAAAAAAGGAAGACCTGGGGAATTACAGGCTGGTCAATCTCACCTCTGTGCCTGGCAAGATCAAGGAGCAGATCCTCCTGGAAACTATGCTCAGGCACATGGAAAATCAGGAAGTGACTGGTGACAGCCAAGACGGCTTCACTAAGGGCAAATCATGCCTGACAAATCTGGTGGCCTTCTACAATGGGACTACAGCATCAGTGGATAAGAGAAGAGCAACTGATGTCATCTACCTGGGCTCGTGCAAAGCATTTGACACTGTCCCACATGGCATTCTTGTCTCTAAATTAGAGAGACATGGATTTGATGGATGGACCACTCGGTGGATAAGGAATTGGCTGGATGGTCGCACTCAAAGAGTTGCGGTCAATGTCTCAATGTACAAGTGGAGATGAATGGCGTTCCTCAGTGGTCAGTATTGGGACCGGCACTGTTTAACATCTTTGTCAGTGGCATGGACAGTGGGACTGGGTGCACCCTCAGCAAGTTTGCCGATGACACCAAGCTGTGTGGTGCGGTCAACACGCTGAAGGGAAGGGATGCCATCCAGAGGGACCTTGACAGGCTTGAGAGGTGGGCCCGTGTGAACCGCATGAAGTTCAACAAGGCCAAGTGCAAGGTGCTGCACATGGGTCGGGACAATCCCAAGCACAAATACAGGATGGGAGGAGAATGGATTGAGAGCATCCATGAGGAGAAGGACTTGGGGGTGTTGGTGGATGAGAAGCTCAACATGACCCAGCAACATGCACTTGTAGCCCAGAAAGCCACCCATATCCTGGGCTGCATCAAAAGCAGTGTGACCAGCAGGTCGAGGGAGGTGATCCTGCCCCTCTACTCTGCTCTCATGAGACCCCACCTGGAGTACTGCATCCAGTTCTGGGGGCCCCAACATAAGAAAGACATTGACATACTGGAGTGAGTCCAGAGGAGGGCCACGCAAATGATCAGAGAGCTGGAGCACCTCTCCTATGAAGACAGGCTGAGAGAGTTGGGGTTGTTGAGCCTGGAGAAGAGAAGGCTCCAGGGAGACTTTATTGCAGCCTTCCTGTATCTGAAGGGGGCCTACAGGAAACCTGGAGAGGGACTGTTTACAAGGGCATGTAGCGATAGGAAAAAGGGTAATGGCCTTAAGCTGAAGGAGGGTAGATTTAGATTAGACATTAGAAAGAAATTCTTTACTGTGAGGGTGATTAAGACACTGGAACAGGTTGCCCAGAGAAGCTGTGGATGCCCCCTCCCTGGAAGCGTTCAAGGCCAGGTTGGATAGGGCTTTAGGCAACGTGGTCTAGTGGCTGGTGTCCCTGCCCATGGCAGGGGGGTTGGAACTAGATGGTCTTTGATGTCCCTTCCAACCCAAACCATTCTATGGTTCTACAGTTCTGTGGTTTAGAGACATATCCACAAGTTGTCTGCAGGACATCTGGCAGGATTATTTATTTTTTAAACTTGTTCTGAATCAAAGGCTGAATAGATGTTAAGAAACTATTCTTCTCAGTTCTAGAGTCTGGTCACTCTAAGATGGGTCTGTGTAAGACATACGTACTGTCAAGTCTTTCCTTGCCCTGTTCCTGTTTTACCTCTGCTGGAGATTAGGAATTCTTATCTACTGGGCTTTAGAAAGAAATTAAATTTGAGTAGTCATTTGTTTGCCTATTCTCACTGTTACAGTGAATCCAACATCCTTTATGTTTTATCTGCTTAACAAATGTCTTCCCACTGCGTCTAAGTGTAGCACATGATTCTTGACAACCTTTTAAGAAGAAATACCTGAGATTAACCTATTTGTTCTTCCCAGAGAAATATTCTGCTTTCTTCTGTTCTTTTAAATAATTAACTTATTATTCACGCAAAGTTTAATTAATGCCTTGCTTCCCTGACTTTCTAATTAAAGAGAGGCCCAACACTACACAGAAGCCTTTCAGTTCTACTTCATGAATAAATGAACATTCCCTACTGTTTCAGATAATCCCAAGCTTTACAACGCTTTGGTATAATGATTTCAGTGAACATACTGTCACTACTGATGGCATAGATGATTATAAAGTTTTCTCTTCAAGATACATAAAAAGCAGTTTTGGTTCATGATATGTCAGCAGCTTGTATTTAAGGTCCCTTCTTGTATGTTTCCTTCACGCATGGCTGACTTTGAAGTATTTTTTCTGTATGTTATTAAAAAGCAAATGTTGCTGCCATTTATTCTTTTTTTCAGAGTACATAAATCAGATACTACGTGAGCGAGAGAGGCTGTGTTTGCAAGTTAAAAGCTTTCATGCGGCATAAAAGAATGACAATGTCACTCCTCCTAGCTGGAAAGACTAGTAAAGGACAACAGTTTTCAAAAACACTGCAGTTGTTTTCAAATAAAGAAACACATCAAGACAGATTTATAAGGTGGGGAAAGAACATTCATATCATTTAAGTGAGAAATATAACTTCAAATGGTATCTTTGCATCATATACAATAGTCTAACCAGAGCATAAAACTTGCAATGATCTTTTTAGTTAAAAGGATACAGCTAGATACCGGTATATTTAAGAGTGAATACGTTTTAGATAAGTGAGGGAAGTTGTAAACTGTGTAGCAGGAGTAATGTGAAGCTGCTGTTAGCAGTATCTATTGGCTCTAACTCCCAGGAATACCTCTGTGACAAAAGGTAAGCTGCCTGCCAAATACCCCATCCCATTCAGCACTGGAGTCTATCTAAGTGAAGCTAAATGCTCACAAAATGAAGAATAGCCTAATTCTTAGCCTGAAGCGTCACCATGTTGCCTTGCCTAAGAGAGAAGAAATTAGACCAGATGCAGACTAAAATCCTGTTTTAGGACAGCAAAAGGCAAAATAAGCAGGAAGTACCAGCTCCTGACTATAGCAGTACAGCTGTGGTGTAGTCATACTAATATAGGCAGGATTATCCAAGAATACAAGTGACACAAAGGAGAATATTTATTAGACCAAATGCTATAGCTGGAAAATCCAAAATTCTTTAGGAGACATAAGTTTTTCTGACTTGGTGTTGTGGTTTAACCCAATTTGGCAACTAAGCACCACACAGCTGCTCACTCATTTTCCCCCAGTGGGTTCTTGCTGAGCATGACATCATATGGTACGGAATATCCCTTTGATCAGTTGGGGTCAGCTGTCCCAGCTGTGTCCCCTCCCAACTCCTTGTGCACCCTCAGCCTCCTCGCTGGTGGGGTGGCGTGAGAGGCAGAAAAGCCCTTGGCTCTGTGTAAGCACTGCTCAGCAGTAACGAAAACATCCCTGGGTTGTCAGCGCTGGTTTCAGCATAAATCCAAAACACAGCTCCATAATAGCTACTGTGAAGAAAATTAACTCTATCCCAGCCAAAACCACACACTTGGTTACCTAGGAATTCAAGCAATACACAGAATCTGAGGAGGAGATCTCAAGCTCTCACCTTCATTCCCAACTTGCTGCCTTTTTATTGAGATATATTATAATGCAGATATAGCACTGAAAGCTAATATGACAATGTACTGCATACCTATCCCTTGGAGAAACATGGGGTTGTTGCTCTCTATGATTCACCCTGACTCCATGTGAACCAAGCATTTATATAGCTTAATGCTCTATGACTAGTTAGTTCCTTTTATTATTCTTCAAGTGAGCTGTCCACCAAGCAGAATATCTACACTTTTCCTTATCAATATTCAAGCTCAGGGGTATTTGTGTAAACTGTCAATTAGATATGAAGTTTTCTTTTTAGAAATTAAACTTAAAAATATCTGGTTTGTTCCAGTTATCCTAGAGGAGGATGAGATGAAAGGCAGTAATGTGTCACACCAAAAAGAGAGATATGTTTGGTTTTGTTGTTTCTTCCAGATACACAGGAATGCCCAAGATGCATGAGTCAGCCTTCCTAGTTCATGACAAGAGTATTCCCTCACTGCCAACCAGACCACCCCATTCAAACAGTGATGTCGTTGGTCCAGTCACTATTAGTTTGGGTTTTGCTTGCTGACCTGTTTTCCAGTTCACCAGTTTACCTTAGTCTGAAGAGAAGACTTGTGTAGTAGTGGTACTTGCTGCCCTGAAGAAGAACATGTTTATCCTGACTGTTAATTGGAAAGAAGAAAAAGGTGACGACAAAGGCTCTCAGCCCATGGAGATGTTTTCCTAGAGATCTGTGTGTAAAGTCCATTGTCGACACAGAAATAATGAAGCAGGAGGAAGTAGGAATAGGAGTGCGAAATGTTGAAGTATAGAATTATGAAGGAGTGAGACTCTGTACATAGTCACCTAACTATAAATGTGGTAATGGGAAATGTATGTTTTGCTTTGAGCTTCAAAGTTTCTGGGGGAATTTATGTGAAGAAGAATGGCCTCTCTGCTTAAAACAGCTGCTGCATGCAGCTGCTGAGGCAGAGCAGACAAACCTGATTTCCCTTGCATCTGCTCCCAGGGTTGTGTGGTAGCTTCACAGAAATATATTTAAGCTTCCCCCCTCAGCTGTTGTCTTTGCCCTTACACCGTCACACTGCATGGGGGAGACAGTCACAGGCTTTGGGTTACCTCCACACAGGTTTCTGTTTTCTCCTTCAGTGTCTGTTGGTTGCCTTGCTTTCTCAGTAGCGAATGTTGCAGTTACGGTGGGTGACTTGTTCTTGCAGGGTCAGACAAAGCTCCATCTCATTTTGACCTTTGATGAACTGAATCATGTCATATGTTTCACACGTGCCCTTTCCAGATATGTTACGGCAATCTATCTGACAGAGGCATGGAGGAAAGGACAAGACAAAATAATAACTGATGTTATCAGCAACAGCAGGAATGGAAGATCACAGTTTTTTTAGTTTTTCCAGCTATGTGTGATTTTTCTGAGATAGTAGGGTAAATATGTATTGCTTGTATAGTACACAAAACCTTTTTCTTTCTGGAGTAAGTCAAGCCACCAAAGAAAAAAAAAATTAGCCACAATACACACTATCTCCTTTTTCTATCTCCTTTTTCTGTCTGCTGCAACTAAGATTTTCAGTGGCTCTGTTTCTGGAAAATTCATCTGACTTGAATAAAGCAGTGTAAAAGCTTCTCAGCAATTATTTAAGAACATATTGCTGAGTTCAGCCTTTATGGAAACAACAGTTCTGAAGTTTGTGGGTTTTAGAAGCAGTAAAAAAAGCATAAGCATAACCTAAGCATAACATTTTCACTTTATAATAAAAATGATCATAGATCAGCAAACAATCTGAATTCTTCTGAGCTGTTCTTGAGGAAAATTTGCCAATAATTTATCCAACAGTGAAACAAATGTCTTTACCAATGACTTGAACAAAAGGGCACTGAATTCAGTATAAATCTTGTTATTAATGTAAGTCGAGCTTGGTTGAGTCTTGGATAATTTTTTTTTTTCCCTCAGAAATAAATACAAAGATGTGAATATGTGAATTAACCTTAACAAAGAAGGTGCCAAGTGTCTACTCAAATAGGTGTTTGTATCAGCATGATTCCCGAGATACTCTGCAGGCTGCACACAAAGTGCACGTATTTTTCCATGGCATCGTGCTTGAATATCTGTTCATTTAAAAACATTATTCATGTATTAGCTCTATACAAAGTGGTTACAACACGTCATGGTAGTTCTTGGGCCTGAGTACAGACGTAGCCACATCCCTGCCCTGCGGTGGGGTGACAGCTGCTGTGCATTGGGCTGTTCCAAGCTGTGCAAGAGGCTTTCCCTCCTTGCTCCCTCTTCTCATTTTCCTGGTAATACACCCAGACGCATGGTGGACATAGAAACAGGTCTGGAGTTACCTTCGTATTTTAGATGGGTTTTCACTTTTAAGAAACTTTCTTTCATTTTATAGAAGATAAAATTCTTTGGTCCTGTAATCCAAGTGAAGAGACTGAATTTTCCTTTACAGAAGACAGTTCCTGAGCTACCCCACCTCCTGGCCAACCCCCCAGTTATATACTGAATGTGACATTGTATGGTATGGAATATCCCTCTGGCCAGTTTGGGCCAGCTGTACTGCCTGCAGGAAGGGGTATTTGACCAATTTCAAGCAGCAGTAGACAGAAAAAAACTGTTCAGTTGTGGAACGAACACTCTGAGAAAGAGACCGAGCCACACGCCTCTCTTAGCCTGAGATACAATAGATTTTTATGAGAACAGAGGATGCTAAAGGCATTGCTAAAACCAGAAGTATAAACCCTGTCAATATGTGAGAGAACTGGCCACAGTTCTGTTTCTTTCAAAGTAGGAAATGTCATGTGGAGTGTGGGAGAGGAGTAAACCCATCTGAAAACTGGGAAATGGGAAAGAAGGAAAGAGCACAAGCGCAAGAGAGAAATAAATCAGAGGAAGCATTTCTGAGCTTCGAAATTTTAAAAGGTTACACTTAGATACTCCAAATAATTTGGAGTATTTTCTAAATAAATAAAGTACCATTATTTTCAGCTGGATTCTTCTAAAAAGACACATGATTTATTGAAAATGAAATATTCCCCAGAATAGTTATTTGAGAGCTGTAACTTTTCATGATATTATGTGTGAGGGGAATAAAAAGTTTAAATTCTGATATACTCAACTCTACTTCAAGACAAAAAAAATTTGAATTTAAAGTTATTTTGTGACACAGGTTTGAAATAGCTCACTGCAAGTATTTTCTATTCTGTGTGAAAAAGACACAGTATGACATCATTAGTATTTCTACAGTTTGAGAGATATTAACATTTCCATTGATATTCTTACTTAATGTCTTCGTGATAGATGAAACCTTTCTTTATGGGAAGCCATCATATTCGTTATACAAATCGCAAGAATACTTCTTTCCTATTAATAATAATTGACCTAACAGAACTTGATAGATTTTTATGAGTTATGAATTTCTGGAATAGTATTTAACTTGTTAGACTTTTTATTTCGTATGTGTTTATAAGCATATTGGAGATGTTGAGTAGCACATTAAGTAAGTAATATTGTGTTGTAAGACCTACCATGAAAAGCAGAGTTTTAAAAATCAAGACAAAGTGGATTACAAAATTCAAGGAAAGCTTGAGCTGATACAGAGGCTTTGATATATGTTCTGATATGAAAAAAACAACGATTGAGCGAGTATACACAATTTTCAGTGGCTCCAAAGGAGAAAAAAGGCTTTTGTCAGCTCTGCTTGAGCCATTGTTTACAGAACACAATCCTACATTTTGTTTTGGCTTGTTTTGTTTGTGGAACATCACCTAGAGTACATGAATATTTTCTCACTATTTAATCTTTTTCTCACTCAATTTGTGTATGTTATTATTTTTCAACCACAATTTTAGCACAAGCAGAGGCAGCTGTGACAAGATAAGATAACCTAAGTCTGGTATCTATGGAGGCTTTGTTTATTAATGAAGGCATTCCTTTCATTTGTGTACTTTTACTGAAGTGAAGAGTTAGCATAACACATTTTCACAAGAGAACTCCGAAGCTCTTTGCGGAAATTTCAAAGTAGATACCTCCAAAATGCCAAAAGAATTTTTAATCATCAGCAATGAGTGCAAAGGATAATGTGAAATATGCAACTTTTAGTACCAAGGAAATTATATTATTTCTCTGTCTTCCATAGTAACATGTTAATTGTAAAATTTTCTATGCTTTCTCCACAAACATATCTATCATGAGTACTAATAACAGTAATGATGATCTTTGATAATTTAAACTAAGAAATAAGGAAGCATAGCACGTAAAAATAGAACTTAAACTTTTAAACAGGCGATTTTATTCTGCACACAGCAATTACTCCTGTTGTCAGCAGGATGAAAATTTACTACCCCAGGAAGTCATAAAAACTCTGATGCATTCTTACACAACACAACGTGAGCTGCATCTGAATGAGACTGTCCTTTCCAACAGCCCCCCCTCCCCGTACTACACTGTACCAGTGCTTACACCTGGGGCATACTGTGCAAGGCTTTTGCACAATGCAGAGCCCGGCTAAGTTGCACACCGGCACTGTTTAAGATTATTTCAAGGTTGAAAGTATTTTCTACCTATTTTAATCAAGGGTCTTTTTCATTGTTTCAGAGAATACATTAAGAAGTGCTTTTGGCAGAACTGTTATTCTCCAATGCCCAAACAGCCAATGGAGCAGATCAATGTTTTGCTATGTCTCTTAGGAAGAATATGACAAAGCTATGAAAAGGATGCTCACTTGCCACCCAGAACCGTGACTACTCTTTCCGTGAAGGTGAAGAATAGGAGAAAATACACCATCAGTCAGAAGGCAAACGGCAGCCTTGTGCAGCCCCAAAGCCAGGAATAATACAAATCATGCTGCTGAAAATCTTAATGCAATGGCTGAAATACATGACAACAAGGAATACTACAGAAGAAAATTTTGCATATGCAGCTAAGATCTGCTAAGGGCTTGCAATCTTGCCATAGAATTCAATTCTGACAGTGGGGGGAGAATAAAAATTAACTAATCACCTGATATAACAACATAATGACAGCTGTGGGATATTGATATAACATCCTAGTGTTGAGGATTTGGTGTAATCCATGGGTGCAACTCTTCAACAGTGCTACTTGCTGAGCTGTTTCTTAGGCTACCCAAGCCACTGTTTTTGGTCCTGCAAAAAAGCTGAGGACATGTAAGCCTACTGGTAGCCAATTTGGACCAGATTTCAGATGTACCTTTGTTAGCTATGGGTATCATGTCAGCTGACAGAGTTTTTAAGTTCTAGTACTTTTGACTCAGTCCGTAAATTTTGTACATGTGTAGACCAGCACTTGAAGACAAAAAAAAAAAAAAAAAATTTCCCATTCCTAGTCCAGTATCCATTCTATATCCCCTTTCTGTAAATTCATGCATATGGAAAAGTTAAATTGACATAAACAAAAACTTGAATTTAAAAATATTCACACAGATGAACAGAAAGAAATTCTGTGAACACAAAGTACATCTATTTCCTTTCTTTCAGTGTCAGATGAATGCTAAATATTGAATACTTTTAGGATTGTTTTCTGTTCTGACAGACTGAACAACAGGGATTAGTGAGTGATATCTTCAAATCACCTGTATAGAGAAATTTCCTTACAGGTTCCAAGAGATCAAGTCACAGTATTCTGGTATGATGCTTCATCAAAAGGAATTATAGATTAAACAAATAGTAACTCAGTCTTTTCTCTTTTTCTTTTTTTTTTTTTTTCCTGGCCTTTTACTATAGAAATGTGTGTTTATTCAGTGAAAGTTTGTCTTCTGCCCATTGATTGCTCACCATTTCTATTAAACATTGTTTATTTTGTCAGGTTTTAATCAATAAAAGTACAAGTCAACCACAATTTCACTAAGACAGCAAGAAAAAAAAGAAAGAAAGAAATTTATTTTACAGAAAACCCTTTTAAAATCAGTAGTGCCATACAAGATAATTCAGAATATGGTAGTATTTGGACTTAAAATCTTCTTGTTTAATCAAAGTTCCACAACTATATTAAAAGGTGGATCCTGAAGATACCCTACATTTCGCCAACCACAGAGTTTCCTAAGTCTCTCAGAATGGTTGTCTTTGAATTAATTTCAGGACAGAATCTACTAGAATCTAAACAATCAGATTGACCAAGTTTGCCTTGTACAAAGATGATTGATGTGTGGGAGTTAGAGATGCAGGCTATGCCTCATCAGAGACGTTTATACTTGACGCACATGAAGAAAAAACAATAGAAAACCCCCATCTTCCTAGAGACCTGAGGATTCTTCCACTTCCTCTTGTACAGACAGTGTTTATTCACATAGGAATACATTTGTTGTCTTTCTCTGTCCTATATGCTTCAGTTTCCGGAACATTTTGAATTTTTTTCTGTTTATACTTTTTTTTTTTTTTAAATTGGTGTTTTATGGTATACTCACAGTGCACCACACAATCAACATCTTTTTTCTGAGTGCATATAATTTTACATGATTCGTCCTAAATGTTGATAATAGTGATCTGATCATATCTTCAGCCAGTCTACTTGAATGGTTTATTTCCTTCTGTTTTGTTATAGTCACCTACCTCCATGAAGTAAAATGTATTATATGATCTTGGTGTACAGTCATTTTTCAATCCTATCTCAATTCTGCCTGGGAAAAACAAACAAACAAACAAACAAACAAACAAACAAACAAAACCCCCAAACAAAAAAAAAAAAAAAACAAAAATCTTTGCAGTTGTGCTTCTTCCAGCCTTTTAATAATTTGTAGTCAGTATGCATTTTGGTATGATTTTCATATTGCATAGCATATACTGTGCTCTAGGAAGTAACAGCAGTAGTAAAAAAAAATGTCCCTTCACGTACCTTTCAACTACAGCATGTAAACAATCTGGTACACAAAAATTTGATCTATACCATCTTTTTCCATTAGCGGGTTGTTTTTTACATTTTTACATTATCTATCTTGTTTTTAAATAATTCTCAGCTTATCATGAAACAAGGCAAGTTCTAGCATTGCTGATTCAAGATTTAATATGACAGGTTTTACCTCATTGATGGCATTTTCTCTCTGAAGCATATGAAGAAAAATTATCGGGAGGTACCCATGAAATCACCAGATAACTGCAGACTGGTGTCCTGGTGTATGGGGGACCATCAAACTTGAAATTATTTTGTTGCACTACCTTAGCACTGAAAATGAAAAAGGGTCATGAATAACATCAATGCAAACTTGCAGCTTTTATTTGAACTAATAATTCTGTGATTATTTTTGTACTGTTTTTTTTCAGATCACCTCACACAAAGTTTTTCCAGTGCAGCCAAGGCAGTAGTTTGTAATCTGAAATTGTTTCCCACGTTATCAGATTGATTCTGAAATGTCTTTAATTTACTGCACTAAGATAGTATCATGACCATCACTTGTTATCACCTTGTATTCAGGTTTTATCTCAGCTTCCCAAAATATTAAATCAAGGTTTTGAAATTTAGTACCCACTGGAGGCAGTACAACCGAAATCATATATGATTTAAAAACAGCTGCTAAGTTCTTAGTTAAATACGATTACAGATGATGCATCAAACTTGTAGCCTCTAAACAATAACTAAATTTCTTTGCTGAACAAAGAAACTTACAAAACAGTGAATGAATCGTAAAAAAAGTTAAATCTTACATTTGGGCACTAGATTGTCTCAGGTTTTTGCAGGTTTGTATATCCAAAAATTACAGCAAAAAACTTGCATAGTATTGCCAGGAGTAAAGAAACTGGGTATGATCGTTGTGTATTAACTTAAACAGAGGGTTCATTAGCTATGACAAATTACATATACTACATTTAGCCCATGTTGATTTCAAAAGAAAGTATTGGTTTGTATTTATACTCGCATATCAAAGTTAGCATCAAGAAAATATTTTTTAAGTCAGGGAAGGGACATGAATATGAGAAATTACACAGTGAGACCAGCCTGTGATTGCTTACAATCTTGAGCAGCTGAGTGTAAAGAAAGTAATGAGAGCTGTGTGTAAAGGCAGTAAAGACGTGGTGATAACCGCCTTTCCAGTTCTTTGTCAGCAGCAATTCTTTAGACAGTTCATTGGAAAAACAGTTTGTATGTACTTAACTAGTCCAACTTGTTATCTTCTATTCCTGCAGCATTCGTCTTTGTGTAGCACCACAGATTATCTCTAAAATAGTTGTATTTTTATTAGACTTGCGGTTCCAAGTAGATTTACTTTGTTTTGTTTCATGTTTGTGATGTCAATGATTGCTTAACAAAAATCATCCACTCTAGAGACTTCCTTGCTCCTACCTCAGAAGATTCTCAGGAGCGAATGGTTGCAAATGACAATACTATTTCCTACTGTATTGGGGTTTTTTCCTGAGAGAGAGATGCAGAGAAAAGAAAGTTTGTATTTGCACAGCTCACAGAAAATAGCATCACAATTGAACAGAGAAATTAAACTCTTATGTTTTCATATCATCAGAGACTAATACCAAAATATATACATGCATGTAAGCTACATAAATGTACACACGTACATAAATACATATATAATAATCTTGTACAATGATTTTCTTTACACTGAGAAAATTTTCAGATTTAGTGAAATATTTATTTTATACACTCATCAATTTTTTATCCTTCCATTATATTTGTTCTAATTTTCATAAAGATACAAGGAATGATCATTTCCTGAGTTCTTTTGCGAAGCATAACAAATTATTTTCATTACAGAACGTCATATTTGCTTCCTATAATTTTTCTAGTTTCGTGACTATTATCTAGAACAATGAGGTTTTCTAAAAATTTGGTTGCAGGCAACTAGTAAAATAATACACATATTGTTGTATTATCAAAAAAGTCCCCAATGGCTCAAAGAAATATCATACATGTGAAAGCTATTATTCCTAAACAAACACATAGATAACAACCCTGAAAAGCTGCAAAAAGATGTATTAACAGATTCTTCTACTTGCACAGCTTTACAGCTCTGCAAATCATATCACTATGGAGTACTGAATAATTTCACAACAGTACTGAATTCCATTACAGAGCCTTCATTACTGGATTATTGGCCCATTAAAGCCATCAACACATCGTTCTTGAATAATCACCATAATGATGAGCCACTGCCCTGAAACATAATGATGTGTATATGCCCTGCAGCAATAATAAAATCACAAATTAATGTATACTAATATAACAAAGTACTAAGTGGAGTTGACAACAATCAGTAAAAAGACTGGCATGCCTGTTTAGTATTCCCTAAAGCAATGAGAACAGTAGGTAAAGAACTTGCTTTAAATACACTGTATCTAAGTGAAGATATGAAGAAGGAAAAACTGTTCTACCATCTCTGATGTCCAGTTATGGAGGTACAGCAAAGATGTGCCGGTATTTGTATAATGAATTGGCTTATTCCATACTTTCTGGATTTTCCTCATTTAGGAATAGAAATATCTGGGAGACTCACAGAGTTGTTTCACCCAAAATTCTGGAAACAGATGTTCCGTATTTCCCAAGAGAACAAATACTGCAGAGCCACTAGTGCTGCACCTTTTCATATGTCTTCCAAAACACCCTCAATTTGAAGCTGAAAAGACTCCCTTGTAGGAATGAGAGAGTAGCTTATTTTCAGTGCTCACTCAGTTCTTGTAATTTTTTTTTTTTTTTCCTGAAAGTGCCAACAGGGATGCCAATTAGTTGGAGTTAAGATAGATTTTGTTATGTGTCTTGAGATCATTATTGTATTTCATACAGGTCACTGACCCACTGTTGGCTAGTAATACATTACTGATAGAGAAACTTCACATTATTATGATTCATCTACCAAGTTCTCATTCTTTTTTGAAGGGAATTATTAAATTTCTCTTATTTTCAGATGAAAATTGAAGTCTACCCTGAAGATGCGCTTTAGCTGAAATGCAAGTTACTGAACTCAGTTCAGGGGCAATTGGGTGAAATGTAATGACCTATGGGAAGTGATCCAAGTATATAATCAGATTGGCCCTTGAGCCCCTCACGTCTGTCAGTCTATGAAGTTTAGCTGAAGAATTCATGCTTTTTGAATCTGCACCGTTGTACACTGTGATAAGACGCTTCTTAAAGAAAAGCTCTTCTCACAGTTCTGAAGCAGAGAGGATACCCCAAAACAACTATTTATTGCTCCAGTTGTATTGATAAAAGTGCAATCGCTGACTACAGTGCTTGCCACTATAACAAAGTGGAATCCATTCACCCGTTATCCTCAAACATAGTGAATTTGCAGTTAGTTTTTTAATTCCAATCCATCTAAAACGAGGGAGAGGAGACAGATGAGGGGGAGGGGTATCACCTCTGGATTATTTTTCTAAAAGAAATAGCCTGAGCCTGAAAGAGCAGGTAAGTTCATCTGATGATATTTCAGGCTTCCATGCATGTGTATGCTTTCCACTTTCCTGACTGTAATATAGACATAGGGGAAGGAGAATTATTTTTCAGTGTGGAGGGCACTGCTACATTGGTTATATAGAGGCTGAATGGTCTTCAGGACTTTGAAATCCATAGACTTGGCTCCCTGACTAAGTCTCTTGACTTAGTGGAGAGTTTCCTATTCCTCCTTAATAAATTCTCTGCAAAAGAATGAAGGCACTAAATAATGTGTATTTGGGGAGGGGGGGTTGGGGGGGGGGGAGAGAAATTTGCAGCCGGCTGAATTCTACTTGCCCTCTTTTGTTTTTGAGGAAGAGAGGTAAAATGGAAAAAGGGTTTGCATATGGCAGGTAAGGGTAAGATGCTGTGGCTGTGACCACACTCACAAAGTGTAGGTCTGTGAGTAGTGAGTACAATGAATAAGGATTCAAAACTCTTAATTAAGGAAAGTGCTTATAGTTTCCATGGTTGGAGATGCAAACTGGCAGTCAAGCAAGTGCAGTTCCTTCTTTCTGCAAAACCTTTGCCAATTAACTTTTTGACAATATATTTTATTTTATCTGGTCAGAGGATGTGGCTGCTGACTACAGCATACGAGTTAGAGATGTAACAGATGGAGAGGGTACACTAAAACTTTAAATTTTTGCATATATAAGGCAGTAATACTCCATCTGGGACTTACTCTGCCTTTGTGCTTCATCAAACACCTCGTCTGGCTGCAGCAGGCATCCCAGCTTTTCTGCTTCACAGAGAAACTGTCCCAAACTTCTAAATACCTAGACAAAACTTTTCAAACTACCTTTTGCTTGAATGCATTTAATCCCCATGGGGATAGCTTAATATTCTTACCTTCACATTTTCAAGCCATGCTAAGGAAAATGTTGATGTTCTCCAACTCAAGCAGATTGAAGATGCATTCGTATTAAGGAACTCAAAAGTTTAATAAAAAATAAAAACAACAAAAAATGATAGTTATTGATCAGAAAACTAGCTTTAAAAAAAAAAGGGTACACAAAATTCTAGGAAACTGAGTTATTGAAATAATTAATCCTTACAGGATTAACTGTCTGCAAGTCCCTTTTGGCTGAAAAATATAAGTGGTAAGTAATGAAAAAAATACATTCTTCAAATGTTTTTAAACTTTGGTGGTTTTGCTGTTGTCAGCTCTGTATTATTTTCATTATTTTTTTTTTTTTTTGAATTAGTATGAATAATTTGTTAGTTGTAATTCTTGGATCACTTAATAGGCACAATTTATATATTTTTGCAAATTATACTTAAACTGTTTACAGTTACTGCTGTGGTATGTATGTCCAGTACCAGCAGATGGCTGTTTTCCAGTGAAAAATGCTGTATTAATTAAATCAGTTCTTAAGTACAGCAGCCTCGTAGAGCCAAACTTCTACAGAAAGAATATGGAACAATAAGTATTTCCTCTCCATTAATTTGATTCATTGCATTGTTTACTGGTTGCCAAAATTTACTATAAAATGTAAACGAAAAGTAGTACTTGTCCATGTATAGTGACTATAGCATAAGATATACTGGACATATTTGTGCAAACAGCATGAAACTAAATCCAAGATACATTTAATTAAAAAAAGATTATTCAGACTCTGCAACATAGAAAATTAAATTATATCTAGTTGAATTCTGGGACAATATTAGGTCACTTAAATCCTAAGCTGCATTCCAAATACACAGTTTTCTGCCTCATCGCTCACAGCAAGGGAGGAGTGTTGCGGACTAGGCAGCAGCACTTGCAATGCTCATCTCAGCAAATGCCTGCATCTAACAAAGGCTATTGCTTTCAGCGCATGCAGTACTGGGGGTGGGATGGGAAAGGAACAAATGCAGGTACCCTCTTTATGGAGGGTACTTGTGGGAGAGCACTGTCCCCAGTCCTCCCAAGCAAGCTTTGGCTTCAGCTTTCTCATTGCACATCATCTGACTTCCATCCTGTGGAGTCTGCAATACCTAAAGGGAAAAGGAGGGAATTGTGCACATGCTGACAGCGCTGCGACTTGTCCAGAAAGGATTTTAGCTTTGTGCATGTCAGAATTGGCCCACAACTAACTCTCTCCCTTTGCACAAACAGGGGCATCCAATGGAATAATTGCATCTAAGGGATATGTCAGGGAAAATGGAGCGAGAGAACTCTCTTGCATTACATGGGTATGACGCCTCCAGCTATTGACATCTTGGAAACTTTATCTGGCATTCTCCCAGGATGGTTCTACTCCAAGTGAGTAATCTGGTTCAAAGTGAGATACAGCAATAAGAAGTTCAATGCACAAATGCATTTAATGAAGAATGATAGCTTATTTTTTCAATTATATTAACTATCAAGTGAATAACCAGTGGGGTTGCACTCCAAACACCCCAAATCAGCCAGAACTTTAAGGCAGCTCTGCCTATGTCTTTTCTTTTCTATGAGCTTTCCAACAAGACCAAATAGCTTTTATAGGCCTGTTTTTATTAGAACTTTAACTGGAATGAGAAACTCTTTTTTTAAAAAATAAGGAAAAAAATGGAGTGTGAATAGGGAAAGGAGGGGAACTTGGAAACAAATCTTGCTCCCTTGCCAGCCATGTCCATGAGGAGCCAGACCTTTCATTTAGGGTTGCTTTAATCCAGCAACCTTTTCTGCCTTCTTGGACTGTAACAAAAGAAGCCTGCACAGTCTCTCTGTCACCCTTGAGGGACAACTTTGGATTTACTCTCTGCTCAGCAGTCTCCCAAGCTCATATGTTCTGCAGAGAGTCCTCTGCCTACCCCAACTTGCACTCTGAAACATTTCCCCGAATATTTCTAACTGCTCCCACAAAGGGGTCAATCTGTTCCCCCTTCTTCTAGAAAGTCTTGTTTGACAAAGCATGCAGCAACCAGGACATGACAAACTGAAGCCTTCTTGCTTCCCAGATTCATCCAGAGAAAGAAGCGTAACATACAAGGTGTGAACAGATAAGAGCTGCTATTCACCCCCCAAAAATGTAGGCCATAATAAAGGGAATCAGAACAGAAAACAGAATGAGAGATCATCAGTTTTAAAGGAAAAACTGTAACTTTGCTGTTGAATACTGTAGTCACTTGTTACAGTAAAAGATAAAGGACTTCTGCACTTTCAAAGAAATTTGATTCAGTGTTTCCCAAAGCAGGTTCATTTCTGTATCTATTGCTCAGAGGCAAACCTTTCTTACCTTAGGCATAGTGCTATCATTGAAGAACTCATATAACCATCCCAGTGCCTATTACAACTTCAACATTCATTGTGCACAAACTGTATTATAAACGTGTTTTTAGTTGCATATATATGCTCCTCTGCAATCCGCTCCTCAGGCTCTGTTCAACCTTTGGAGTATGGGCCGGCCATGTGCTTTCAACCGAGGACCTGATATACTCACTGTTTTCTTGATGTTCATTGTCAACGCATAGAGACATGTTTGAGTGGACATCTAACATCTTCAAATGCTCGCAAAAGGCACTCTTCTTATAAGGGAAAGTTTCACTTGCAGAGTAGGTTTTTACCTACTCTTCAGTTATCTGCTGCATGTGGGTGGGATGGAGGAAGCCCTGTGAACATGGTACTGGGTGACCATTTGAACAGGCAGAAAGTGCAGGTGCATGGAAGCTGCATCACAGCCATCATGACATGACTTCACATTCATTTATCAAAAGAAACGGAAAAGAGATGGTATGTTACAAGATAGAAATAAGATGCAACTCCTGGATTACAGTGTTTATCTTAAAAGCAGAACTTCAAAACATCCTTTATAAGTTACCTTTGAGCTATATTTTCCACAGAAAACACTTGGAGACTTAAGTGCAATATTCTCTGAATTAGATTACGTTATGGGACAGTCTTAGAAATATTTGCTTCAATTCTTCTCCTAGCATGGGGAGACCACAACAATTCTCCAGCCAATTTTTGTATATTGTGTGCCCTTATTTACAAAATATCAACTACTATCTTCCCATCTAATCAAAAAGTATTCTGATAATGCTGTGCATGCTGATACTGTAGGCGTCAGTCTTTATCATACTGAAAGTCTGCTAAGCTTTTTACTTTGTGCAAGAACAGGTTTTAAGAATTCTACCAGAATCACTACGGAATGATCTCTGACATTTTATATCTATTTTTTCTTGCATTTATGCAAATGTACTAATATACTTCTAAGTCTTACTACTTATATTTCACATAAGCTCATCCCATGCATTAGAACATTGTACTGCATGCATTAATTAAGAAGGTTTCTCCCTTCCCCCCACCACGTGCCTCCTAACTAACTTAAAGTTTATTTGGTGCCTGGTTACTGGACTTCAAAACTACATACAAGTTTTTCTTCTTTTCTGGTTTGGAGGTCATCTAATTCAAAGTCTCTCTAATTCTTCGCTATTGCAAACAATCCCAAGCCCTCTCTTCTGCACACCATGGCACATATGATGTATAATCTTTAGTAATGCTTCTCTACTTGTCACATTTCTGTTTAGTGTTTGAAAGGTCTAAGAGATTTCACCCATCTCTTCAACGAAAGCTAATTTTGCTCTTACCTCCTCCTCTGAGGACTATCATCTACTGGCTGGCTTTCATATACTACCAAGGAAATCCAGAACCTGTATTCATCCCAGTAATCAGAAGGCATAATTACAACCAGTTACTTTACTTGCAGTACAGATGATATGGCTTTATTCTTTCAAAACAGAGATCTTTTTTTGCCCTGCCTTTTAACTCTTTTTTTCAGCGTTTCAGTTTGTTACTGTTTTGACTACTATTGCTGATAACCTGCAATGTATCACTTGTTTGTCAAAGGCAACATATCTGCTGCTTGTTATTAAGATCAGTGCTTCTCTAGGGTTTTTCTCTTCCCTGTAATACACCTCAAAGTTTCCATGTTCTTCCAGTTACTTTTCTGTTTATCTGCCATTTGACTTTGAGAGATTTGCTGTTTGGTTTATTCTTTGGAATTTGTCGTATCTTTCTTTTTAACTTCTTGTCATGACTCTAATTATCATTTATTAGGCACATTTATATTTAGAAAGGAAACATTTAAACAAATAGGGTCAGTAACCACACTATTAGGGTGATGACACCCATTCGCACTTGGATCCTTTCAAATTTTGTTTGAAGAAGGAAACTGTAATCGCTCCTCATCTCTTGCATTAATTCCCTCATTCTTTATTTAGTATAGTACACATATGTTTTCTTTTGAACTTTTCAAATACTTTGGTCTCATAAATCTTCATGCCCAGTCTAATTCATCTTCATTGTCCATTTCATGCACAATTCTTCAGCCAGAATTTCTTTGAGCAACCTTGGAAATTTGCAGAATCCTAAATTTACCTATCTAAATTCAGAACTTATTGCCACTTGCTTAATATTGTTTAGCGTGCTCTCTGGAACACCGGTTCTTTCTCTCTTCACTACTAATTCTTTGTTCTACATTGGGCTGACAGGTTTGACAAACTAAGGAAAGCTTCGGATAGCAAGGGAATGGGTAGAGCAGTGATAGGTGAATTAAGAAAGACAAGCTGCTATGAACAGATATATGTTTATTAGGATTATAGTTAACGAGCAGAGAAAAATGTAGGAAACATAATGAAATTAGAAGAGTTATGAAAAACAGCTTGTTAGTATTTAATGAGGGAAATGGTTATAACCCTCGCCTGTCCAATATGACTCTTTCCACTAATGTACTTGATGTAGGTTACATCGAGTTAGAACATTCCGCGTGCTATAAATTTCAAGAAAATATCGACTAATGTTATTATAGCCAATGCCAGCCAATGTTTGCCAAACTGTTAAAAAAATCCCAAGTAAAATAGTAAAACTGTCGAAACCAGTATCAATAGCAACACAATTCTTTCTGTTCTTGGTAATGGTTACATAATGCATGTAAAACTAAGTGGAGCTGTTATTTTTGTTGTTATATAAAGGGTGGGGTTTTGGCTAATTTCAGTGGTAACAACTTTGCAAATTAGAATAAAAAGGTGCTGTTTGTTTGGTTTTTTGTTCGTTTTAATAAATAGCCAACATACTTTCTTATATTTAAATTTCATCCATATCAATAAATATGTTTGTTTGGCATAGTCAGTGGAGGATCACATTTGAATTGTGAATGTTCTAACTTTCAGTAGTTTTAGAATCCTTTAAATCTCCCCACCTCATATACTACTGCACTCTTACATTTACTACTTAAATTACTTACAAATTCAAAGATATGAGAAAAAGACTCCACAGTATCATTTGTGCTGAAATCTTCAGCAAATTCAGTTGATTGCAAATCTCCCTTGGAACGCAATACCAATTCCTTCTTAAATGTCTTAAGACATTTCTTAAATAGAAGGGTAAGTATTTATACTTGCAGACTTACAAGAGTAGATAATGTTTGCAATCAGTTTATTTGGAAAATTTAGGAGAAACTACAAAGAGATTATCAGGTTAAAATTGTTCAACCCTCAACATAACAACTAGAGTAGGTAAAACATCTAATGTATATTCTTGAAAAAAAGCCTTCATCATTTTTTTATTTACACCTGAGCTACTAGTAAACAGATATTTGGTTTTCAAGAGTTCTAGCTAGAAATTGCCTATATTCTTTGAATTCCAGACAAAGTAAGTACTAGAATAACTTTACACTCCATCTTGTGAAAGCTACAGCAGAAATCTAGCTGACATCTTACTCAAAGATTCAGCTCCCTTTTAAAACGCTTATTTTCCTTCCCTTCCCCTGCCCCTGCACTAGAACCTGCCAAATAATTATGTTCAAACTTCTTCTTAGTCTCCTGATGAAAATAGCCATATTCTGATGATAGTCTTTTGCTTGTAAGTAAAAGCGACTAGCTCAGAACCCTTCAGGCTGTGTTGTACAGCACTGTTAAACGGCTAAAAGCAGTGACTAAAAAAAATAATTGTGTACTCTGTAAGAAGAGAGTTCTACTATCTACTTCTAATTCAGCAGGCCACAAGGAGTGACACAATCACACCCTAAGGGGAAAAAAAAATCCACAAAAAATCCTAACTTAATTTCTGATATATTCTGCATTAATATTGCACAACTGTGGAATCCAAGTGTTAGACTGTAGCATATAAAAAAAAGGTTCTTTTAAACTGTCTGAACCACCAAAATATTGTTTTTTAATTAGCAGGATTTCAGTTAGATCATAGTTAATTCAATATTTAGATGTTCATATCTCTCTGGCATGCTATGTTTGCTACTAAGTAATTGCAATGTAAGTAAAATATACTGGTGAAATGATGCACTATATTATTAATGTTGGAAAAAAATATAAACGGTATCTTGAAACCCACCATTTGTTTCCTGAAAGCTGTTGTAAACTTTAACTGGTGGCTACACGCTAGAAAGGCAGAACATCTGTTTCATTTGTAAAAAAAATAGTCATAGGCTTAACAGAAGGCTGTTAAAAAAGAAATGGTTACTATATCATAGCAGTTTCTGGAACCTGTTCTAATTCCACACTGAAAATTCAGAAAAAAAATTATTTCACTGTAATAAAAACTGACATTGAATTTCCTGTTACCTGAGCAGTGAATCACAGCTTTTAGTTGCAAAGAAAAAACCTTCAAGTTTTCAACAAAAGAGTCCCAACAACAAATGGGATATTTGTCAATGTGAAGCACAGTCAGATTACAGACCTCTACCACAGCATCCTGGTGAAGTGCTTCCACTAGAAGCTTAAACCTAAATAGCCATAAAAGCTGAACAAGAGATTTTCCTTGTCAGCCAGAAAAAAACTCCTTCAATATTTCCTTACTGTCACTTTTCCACTGTTATTCACTGCAGTCTATTCTTTTCTGTCCTTTGCACTCCGTTTCAGGCCTGCTATTGTGCAAGGAGAAATGGGATATTGGAGGAAGAGATTTTTTTTTTAAAGTTGATCAAAGTCACTGAGAGCCAAGGAATATACACATTAGAGAGAAAGAAACTCAGAACAAAGCAGAATCTGAGTAGTAATAATCTAGGGGCAAATTACTATTGAACAAAGAGGCATATTTTACAAATCTGTGGAGTGCCGCATCAAAAAAAGCTTGTATAGCTAATGGTCAAACTAAGAAAAATACCTGAATATTAACTCCAATGTCATTATAAAAACAAACATTGGAAAAGAAATACTGAACAAGTCCTGGAAGATCCCTGTCTGATAGCTGGACACGACCAGATAAGAGGTAACCTGAAGATTAGCAGAGCCCATTAAGCCTGATTTCCAGATTTTCTTTTCCCTTTCATTTAAGCTACTGACATCGACTGAAGTTCATGTTATACCAGACATTAAAGAATCCATACAGGATTTCAAATATCCAATAAGGCATAAGCTGTCAGGAGTTTCTCTGGTGATTAAAACATTGACAACAGATGTCTCCTGTGTGGTTTCTCTGATGTATAATAAGGGTTGAGCTAATCACACTGCATTATCTCCTGCAGTGGATATACTAGTATACTAAGGCAGCGAGGAGGGTGCGCAGCAAGCTCACTACCCTGGACTTCAGCAGAGCAGACTTTGGCCTCTTCAGGGATCTGCTTGGTAGAATACCATGGGACAAAGCCCTGGAAGGAAGAGGGGCCCAAGACAGCTGGCTAATATTCAAGGGTCACCTCCTCCAAGCTCAGGAGCGATGCATCCCAACAAAGAGGAAGTCAAGCAAAAACACCAAGAGGCCCCCGTCGATGAACAAGGAGCTCCTGGGCAAAGTCAAACAAAAAAAGGAAGCCTACAGAGGGTGGAAGCAAGGGCAGGTAACCTGGGAAGAATACAGAGAAACTGAGCAGCCAGGGATCACATTGGGAAAGCTAAAGCCCTGACAGAAATTAGTCTGGCCAGGGATGTCAAGGACAACAAGAAAAGCCTCTATAGGTACGTTAGTGATAAGAGGAGGATGAGGGAAAATGTGGGTCCCCTCCAGAAGGAAATGGGTGTACTGGTTACCCAGGATATGGAGAAGGCTGAGGTACTCAATGACTTCTTTGCCTCAGTCTTCACTGGCAAATGCTTGAGCCACACTGCCCAGGTCGCAGAAGGCAGGGACTGGGAGAATGCAGAACCGCCCGCTGTAGGAGAAGATCAGGTTCAAAAATATCTAAGGAACCTGAAGGTGCACAAGTCCATGGGACCTGATGAGATGCATCCGCGGGTCTTGAGGGAACTGGCGGATGAAGTGGCCGGGCCACTCGCCATCATATTTGAGAAGTCCTGGCAGTCCGGCAAAGTTCCTGCCGACTGGAAGAGGGGGAGCAAAACCCCCATTTTTAAGAAGGGTAAAAAGGAAGACCCAGGGAACTACAGGCTGGTCAGTCTCACCTCCATGCCTGGCAAGATTATGGAGCAGACCCTCCTGGAGACTATGCTCAGGCACATGGAAAACAAGGAGGTGATTGGTGACAGCCAACACGGCTTTACTAGGGGCAAATTGTGCCTGACAAACTTGGTGACCTTCTATGATGGGGTTACAGTGTTGTTGGATAAGGGAAGGGCAACTGATGTCATCTACCTGGACTTGTGGAAGGCATTTGACACTGTTCCGCACGACAGCCTTGTCTCTAAATTGGAGAGACATGGATTTGATGGATGGACCACTAGGTGGATAAGGAATTGGCTGAATGGTCGCACTCAAAGAGTTGTGATCAATGGCTCAATGTCCAAGTGGAGAATGGTGACGAGTGGTGTTCCTCAGGGGTCGGTACTGGGACCGGCACTGTGCAACATCTTTGTTGGCGACTTGGCCAGTGGGATCGAGTGCACCTTCAGCAAGTTTGCCAATGACACCAAGCTGTGTGGTGGGGTCGACACGCTGGAGGGAAGGGATGCCATCCAGAGGGACCTTGACAGGCTGGAGAGGTGGGCCCGTGCGAGCCGCATGAAGTTCAACAAGGCCAAGTGCAAGGTCCTGCACGTGGGTCGGTGCAATCCCAAGCAAAACTACAGGCTGGGCGAGGAATAGATTGAAAGCAGCCCTGAGGAGAAGGACTTGGAGGTATTGATTGATGAGAATCTCAGCATGAGCCGGCAGTGTGCGCTTGCAGCCCAGAAAGCCAACCCTGTCCTGGGCTGCATCAAAAGAGGTGTGACCAGCAGGTCGAGGGAGGGGATCCTGCCCCTCTACTCCGCTCTTGTGAGACCCCACCTGGAGTACTGCATCCAGCTCTGGGGGCCCCAGTACAAGAGAGACATGGAGCTGTTGGAGCGAGTCCAGAGGAGGGCCACGAAGCTGATCTCCATAGGCTGGAGCACCTCTCCTATGAGGACAGGCTGGGAGAGTTGGGATTGTTCAGCCTGGAGAAGAGAAGGCTCTGGGGAGATCTAATTGCAGCTTACCAGTACCTGAAGGGGCCTACAGGAAAGCTGGAGAGGGACTGTTTATGAGGGAGTGTAGTGACAGGACAAGGGGTAATGGGTTTAAGCTGAAGGAGGGTCAATTTAGATTAGATGTTAGAAAGAAATTCTTTACTGTGAGAGTGGTGAGGCACTGGACCAGGTTGCCCAGAGAGGCTGTGGAGGCCCCATCCCTGGAAGTGTTTAAGGCCAGGTTGGATGGATGGGGCTTTGGGCAATGTGGTCTAGTGGAGGGTGTCCCTGCCCATGGCAGGGGGGATGGAACTAGATGATCTTTAAGGTCCCTTCCAACCCAAACCATTCTATGATTCTATGATTTAGGCTAAATTTAGTGAGATTCAAAGAGGAATTGAGTATTTGTATGATGACAGTCCTCCAAATTAATGAAAAATAAAACTTCAGAAGTTAAATTCTACCTTCTATGGCTTTTATGCTGAAATCAGTCTCAAAAAAATTAGAAAGCAGCAGGTGACCTATGTAAGGGTGGCAGATTATGCCATACGTATGCCAACTACAGACTGTTTAACTCAGTCCCTCAAGCTCTTGGTCCTGCTCTTTCTAAACATAAATTATTGTATAAAATGACCACTAAGCTAATCCAGTATGGCATTTAGTTTGCTTCTATGTTTCTGTGTAGTCTAACTGAATATGCAAGTTCTAATGTACAATTACTTTAGTTTTTTGTGACATTGCATTATAGTTCGAATCAGAATGTAGCTCAAAGTGAATTTAAAAACGAATAAGAAATGAAGGTAGTTACAAATGCAATCTGAAGTACATGAACAACCACTTTATTTAGCTAGCAAAAATCTAACGAATGCCTGAGCAAGCTTCCCAAAGGAACAAACAAGCAATTAAAAAGTCAAAATCACAAAAATGTCAGTGGTTATTTTGGCTCTCTTCCCCATCAGGAGCACTCATTAAATAAACATGAGTCTTCTTTTTATATTTCTGTGTTTTGCCTTTTCCTTGAGTGCTTATTGTTCCTTTGGGTTTTTGGTTTTGTTTGATATTGCTCTCTCCTACATTTTATATTAGAGCCTGGATATAAGGAATATAAATTGCAAACTAGTTTTACCAGATGTCAGAACTACAGTCGTGTGAAAAAGGTCCTGGGCCAGAGAAGCTTATAAAAATGAGCTGATTGTGAATCATTTTTTATTATTATTTTTTTACTAAGATAATATAACAATAATAATAGGATAGGAATATCAGCTTTAATTCTGGAAAGAACTTAGGTGCCTGGTTTTTTTAATTTCACTAAGTATCAAGTTCTTAGTGTTGGTCTTTGTCAGTCTCCCCACTAATTCTAAGTAGTCCACTAAGTTCTTAGTTCTAGAATTGATCCATTAAATAATAGGAACCACATCAGAAAGGCCATTGTTTTTCTGGAAATTATTGTGTCTTATACCACAGAAGCACATGACATAGTAGAAGGAAATATTGTACTGGTTCATTTCTACTGTAAAAAAGCTAATTCTTAACATGAAAATAGCATGAAGAAACGTAATTCTTCACGTTCACCAACAGAGAGAGTAATATTAAGTAGCAGGTCTACAAAAGCTGACTGTTGTATTCAAAAGTTCTTTTAGAAAAGCGGTAATGTACATATGGTTTAAAATACAGTGAATAAAACCATATACTTTGATCTAAAGTCCGGAAGTGGGAAGGTAATTTATTACTATAGACTTTAGATAACCATTCATCACACACTCTGAAAGACATGTATTATTGGTTACACATATTATGGTATTAAACCATGTATTAGTTGTCTTTGATGCTGTATAGAAAGAATGTTAATGTGACTGTGAACCACAGAGGAATGAGGTTATTCTTAGTTACATTAACGAAAATGTTATTGTTTTGGTTTGGGTTTTAGGAAAAGATCTGAAAAGAGTAAAGGTCTACCTGCATCATTGTATAAACTGATGATGGGTTTTGGAGAAATTCTTGCTATAACTATTCACTGCAATGTTCCTTCCATCTCTCTCTCCACCACTTGGTGCCAACTTTTGTCAAAAAGAGAATATTCAAATGTATGAATTGCTAGATTTCATTTGGTGTAGCAATGATTATGTTCCCTACCATGGAATATTTGAAAATATACATTTTACTGGAAAATCACTGAATTTTTCAATGCACAGTCAAACTGGTTTTTCTCTGAACTCAGAAAAACCTTTTAGTCATTAATTATAACATCTAACATGCTTTTAAATAGCCCACAAAATCCTGTTAATTTTAAAGCAGAACACCTGTTTTCATTCAAGGTTCAGCTGAATATTTGGCAGGCAACTTGTATCAGTGATCTTTTATAAAAACATCCTGTCACTCTCTCAGCAATGTTATATCAGTCTGACAGTGTTGCCTCCTCTCTTTCTCTTTTTAGTTTCATTAACTTCTGGCAGTAGCCAAACTTGTTCATAAATGAAAATGAGAAGAGAAGACCTTTATGAGGTTCATTATCTCTGAAAGTGGTAATTATGTTATGATCAGAGGACAAGATGTTGATGCAGCAATTTTTGATAGGTGGAGCCTCAAGCATAAAATTATATACCCAGCAACAAATGTCCATGGTGATAGCTTGGAACAAAGCAGAGAGTGAATAGTAGCATTTCTGTAAAGAAAAATTGTGGTGAAAGAGGCACCGTGGAGGCATAGTGGGCAAAAAAAAAAAAAAAGAATACATAAAATAGGTTGGAAAGATTGTTGCTTTCTGTTGGTAGCGTTACTGGAAATTAAAAGAAAGCTCAAGTGCTATCAGGACAAGATAGCCATTAAAACAAATGGTAAAAACTAAAAATGAGATTAGCTGTGATGAGCTCAGAGTACTTTATGATCCCTGAAAATGATATTGATTTCAGTCTCAGGAACATTACTTTAGGTAATGATACTTTAGGTTGGGACATTGTATTGATATTATACCAAAACTGGTTAAATAAAATTAACTTATGTTAAAACCACCAAGACAGCAGCACTCCTGAGTCAGAAAGTTGTGATTAACCTGCCTCGTCTCCTGCGTAAGCCTGTAGAAACGTTGCCGTTGTTACTACTAAGGAGAGCAGGCTAGAATTGTTATTTAAATCTCACTGAAGACATTTGGGCCTACTTTCTTCTTGAAGGTATTTTAATTGCCTTGACCTAGCTTGCTGTCTAGGCTCCCTCAATAATTAATGGAGGAAAGTAAGCATTTCTGGAGGACAATTAACACCACCTGTATTAGGCTCCTTCTTTGGAGGAAATGAATCAGTCTGTGGAGGCATATTATAGTCTAACTACTATAAAGACAGCCTAGATGTCTGGTTTAGACAGAATATCATTTTTGAATATTTAAAATTCATTTATGTCATTTTAACCCTTGAACTTGAGCACATGGTTTGGATGAAGTGTTTTGATCTATATAATCAAAGCCAAATATATTTTAGGGATTTTGCTGAATCAAGGCTTTGAGAAATGAAACGAGACATGTTCATTTTGCAGCATAACACCACAAGCTTCAGTGAGGACTCCTTGTAGAATATACAGCCAACTATTATATGGCATAGGAAGAAGCACTATACAAAAATCTAAAATGAGTGATTCAGGGCAAAGCTATCACCATGGCCTCTCCTTTCATTCCTAGAACTATTTTATATACTGTGGACTTATTCCTTGCCAGACAAAATATTCCCAGTGGACTTTTAAAGGACTTGATCACTTAGACTCATTTCAGATGTAAATCTGTTGAAGTCAAGCAACTCAAGGGTTGAGTCTGGATCTAGATTAGACTCAGAATGACCTTCTGAGGACAATTCTAACCTGTAGTTTTTAAAGGACTTTGGATAAAAAGGGCCAAAAGAATACGCATTAAAGAAATATATTAAGGAGTAACCCTTAATTAGTTAGTTCATAGACTATATAAACAAGATAGAAAGCATTTTGTGAGAAATATAGTTTGATTTCAATTTATTTTCTCCTCATTTGAAGTTTACTTCTGTCCTTATTACAGATATTCAGTTGTTGAATGGGAAGCTGTAAGCTGAGTAAATGGGAATTTCCTTTGAAAAATTTGACACAGAAAATATGAATATAAAAGCACTACTTGCCTTCTGCTTTCTTTAGTCTATTCCATTGTTTACTATAGAAAGAAACAGAAAAAGATTAAAATACATTGTATGTCACTTGTGGTTATGCTGTCAAAATGTCTGTGCTTTACAGTACTTATAGTTACTCTTAAAATACTTATTTTGAAATCTAACAACTGGGAGCCTAAAAGATATGGTGTAATTATTCTCTCCATAAAAATTTGAACCATTATAATTTTTTTGAATCCTACTGCATCCACTCTCTCTCACTGCATTTTTAAAAGATATTTTTTAAGACACATTTTTCAAATGTGTCCTTGTATTTTAGGAGCTGAATGTATATTTTTTGAAAATCCCAGAGATTTTAGAAACGTGACATCCACATTTTGTGTGTATTTAGGAACAGACAGTGGCAAATAGAAGTTCAGGCAGTGGAAATCAGTATGCTTTATGGATAGACTTTTTTTGAATTTCGCTTAGCACAAGACTGGATGTTACATCGTATGACTACCTTTTAAAAATCTGACTTCAAGTTTCACTGCGAAATCTGCAAACAGCTGCCATGAAAAGAAGGAATGAAAGAGGCAAAGAGAGGACTCATATGGTTAAACTTTTCACTTGTTTATTTTGGTCCTGTTCCCTCCTATTTCCCCCCCCCCCTTCATTTACTGTTAGATGCACTGTTACAGTAAAGGATACCACCTTTGTTGGTTATCTTTTTAACTCAAAAGTTTGCTTTTTCAAGTGCAGTGTTAAGGTGCCATTCATTAAATTGGTAACCGGCACTGTTTTATAAGTGTGTCTGACTGTCTCTACTGTGTAAAGTGTTCCCCCGCAGTAAAATTTTAAAACCAGATTACGGTCACTGTAATGAAACCAGGGAGACTATAACTTCATGAATTTATTTTTCGCCAGCTCAGAACAGGGACTGTTTTCATCTGTGGATTGAAGTGTCTGTAAACAAAAGGTAGTAAGAATAAAAAAGTTGTATAACTTCTATTGTTAACTGCACTGTATTTCTTTTTGTGAGATGCAAAAAGGATGTGCATATTAAACTGTGGCGTCTTGAATGTAGGCACAACACTTGCTGTGTGCTTGCTTATGGCCTACCACGTTGGACCATGAATTATGTCCAGGGATGCTATATTTCAATTAAAAAAAAAAAAATGAAAAAGAGAAATGAAAGAACAGCTATGATAATAGTAATAAGTACTGAGCTTATGTAATGACTGCAAATACCTAGTGGATGTTTGAGCTTACTCACACAATGGTTGCAAATATGATCAGAATCAAGCAATGAATAATGGTTTGAGCCCTACCCGTTTAACAACACAGTCACCTGGGGCAAACTGGGAGAAAAAGATACGTGACATTATGTGAGCAGACTATACTAGAGAAAAAACTTCAGCTGAGTAGCTTAGTCTGTTCTTTCCACACAAATAAATTCCATGTTATGGCTGAAAGGAGAATACTCCATGTCTTCTACCAAAGCAAGAGCAGGAAGATTTGATGTGTCATTCCAAATCGTCACTGACTTTTCCTAGAGAGTAAATATATTTCCAATGTCCATCTTCTGTAAAGGGCTAGTGCCCCCTACAAAACATTGGCTTGGTTTCTTTTTGTTATCTTATTAATTTACATAATACTGCTTGGCTGGACCCCTCCTAATCCATATAAACAATTTTGAGTGAACATGGGATATAAATAGTCTTTATTTTTTAAGCCAAATACAATCATATGTTATTTGATAAAAATGAAAGTCTTTTTTTTTGTCTTCTCTAAAGAAATCCCTGTAAATTGAACTTAGTTTCAGAGGAAGGAATAGTGTTAAGTTCTAGTTTGCACTGCTACTGTAAAACTATAAATCAGGCAAAGAAACATGCCAAAAATTTCTTTAAAATTATATGCTCAAATAACAATTAAAGCTAGTGTTGTTTCAGTTTCTGAAAAGGTAAACAGGCTGGCCAATGTAATTATACACTGTACTGCCTGGGTGTCAATCCTGGGCAAGTAATAGAAGAGCTGATATGGTACTTGGCTAATAGAAAATTAGAGGCAGGTAGTGTAGTTAATGATAATTAAATGGATTTTTGGAAAATATATACTGTCAGGCTAATCTGATATTCCTTTTTTTCCCCCCATAAGATTATAAGCCAATTGATAAAAAGTAATTATCAGTAAGGCTTGTCTTGTTTCTGTATGACATTTTGACTAAGAAAGTAGAATGATACAAAGTTAACATGACATGCATTGACTAGATTGAAGCTGACTAATCAGCAGTCAAAACATAATGGTAATTGTCACCAAGGGGATCGATTCCAGTTGGGTCTCACAAAGATTGATTCTTGGTCTCATTCTGTTTAGCATTTTAAGTAATGGGAAAAAAACCCCCCATAAAATCAGTACTGACAAAGTTGGCAGATGACATAAAGATTGAGTGAGTGATAAAAAATGGATATGATAGGTCATGGAGTATCAACAAAGAATAGGTGCTTTAGTATAGCCAAATGAAACATTATATGTATGGAAAAAAGTACGTAGCTCAAAATTAAAGGAGACTATCTATAGAAACCTACTGTCTGTGGTGTCTAAAAAGTTAAATTAGATTATTATAGAAGCCTTTTATAATTGTTGAATGTATAAAAACAGAGGGGGGTAGGCTAAAAAAGTCTGGATAATAGAGTAGCTAGAATAGCTCGTTACTGTCCCACTGTGAAAGAAGGTGAATTGGGCTCACCTCTGCTCTCAAACCAGAATTACAATGGGGAGACTCACAGTAAGGAGTCCAGTTCCACTAGGCTGTAGAGGAAAACATGCTTCAGGTAGCAGAAGAGGCTACGGAAATTTTGCAACTTTGCGGGCTCTGATTTAATTTCTTTTCTTCTCAGTTTCATTACAACTCCATGTCTTCCTTTCTCTGCCTTTTTCTGTCCTCTATTTCACCTCCTTTCATTTTTCCTTCCATTTATCTAACCTTAAAAACTGTGGGAGTTATACGCTTTTTGCTACCACTACTGTTTCCATTCTTATCTTCATTCATTCTTATATTTTGCTCCTTATTCCCAGCCAAATGTCTCTGTTGGCCTGTTTCACGTCTTTGGACAGGGACCATCAACTATTCCATGACTGACCAACATCTAGCTCAATTCTTAGATGCTCTACAGTTGGCACTACAGGACTACAAACCAATTTCTAATTGTAAAAACGTTGAAAGAAATTATACTACCTCACATTCCATTTTATTTCTGAATGTGTTCAATTGCTTTTGGTTTTTCTCAGAAGATCAAGTTTTTAGAATAATTTAACTTCTCCAAATACTGCTACGTTTATCTATTGTACTCTAACGAAGCTTCAAGTCTCTGAAATGAAAAAGACTACAATATGGGAAATATTACTAACTTCTTGCATGAGATGGCTTTCCCCTGCCATCAGAGGATGTACTTTCCTTGACCTCCCACTGTATGCTTGTATATTCAAGTGAACAGTTGATTTAGTCCAAATTCAACCAGCTGTAACTATGCTTTTGATGCTTCCAGCACCAGTTTTCAAATTCCACCCGCATCCTAGCATCTTGAAGGCTTGTCAGTCACCAGCAAGGGTGACTCATTACTGCTTTTGCTGGTACTTTACGGAGTGTTTTCTCAGTGTAAACTTGCCCACAGGTGATTACTACAGCTAAGACAGTTTTTCTCATATGGATTGTACTCCCCTCCTACTCCAATAAGCAAAAACTGTTCTGCTGGAACCATTGTATCCAGTAACCTCATGTGCTTTGGAATTAACATTCAAGTTCATGTGTGGCATCCAACCTTTCCTGCAAGAGAGTTGTGTCATTGATTAAGAGATTGGCCAACAGTCAAAACACTCTCCATTTCTTAATTTATCCTTCACAATGAATTGCTTCTGGCCATGTCCCAGGAGGTAGACCTGGACAGATGCAGGAAGACTCTCAAGTACTAAATGTCCATCTTGAGGACTTATGCACACAGAAATTGAAGGTGCTAAATGTATTCCATGCAGAGTAATCTTCTCAGATGACTTAATCGTCCTGCCAGTTCCCGTAGTTAAATCAGACTATAAAGTGGAGAAACTTGCCTTTCTCATCTCTTCTGTCCTCCAGACAAGCCATATTAGATGCTAGGTTCTTCTGTATTTCTTTCACTGGCAGTACTCCTAACATATTAAGCAATTGGCAGGCATATAGATTCTTCCTGTAAATTACAGAATATTATGCAAAGGAATGTTTATGTTTCACTACCAAGCTAGCAGTAGAAGTATAGTGTTTATGCAGCATTTGTCTTGTGTGCTTACCTCATCACCTTTACTCAAATGATGGTGTCCTCTGTCTCCCTCCTTACTAACATTTTTCTCTGCTAATCCAAAGTCTCTTTACCTTTGAGACTGAAGGGTTAATCTTCCTCTTTGCTGCCTGGCCTGTATGTTTGCTCTAGGAGTTATCAAAAGGATTTGGAATGAAGTGTGAAAATGAAGTCAAAGCACAAGGGCATATTGCCTGATAAGGTATTTTGAAGAAGCAGTATAGAATTTATAGTTATAGTTTGCCTATATTGAGATTGAGGGGTCAGAACAAGACAGTTAATTTGCGATAATTTTCTAACAGAAAATATATATTTAGGTGTCAGTGACTAGAAAATAACAAATCTTGTGGCTTTCAAAAAATAAATAGTATAAGAAAAAATTGAAATTTTTGGAAAAGCTACAATAGGTTAAAGAAAAAGAAATAGAGAGAAGAAAGGCAAAGTGAGACTTTTTATGGACAATTTATTTTCAAACTATTTAATGTGCAAAGATTTGCAAAGATAGTTACTCCTTTACAGGAGAAACTGGGCAAAATAGGCGAAGAATAAATTAGAAGTAATCAAGGACAAGAATCACTTCTATCATGTCAAATATCAGAGGTCGGATCGTGTGTTGCCTTGCATCTTGCCTAGTCTTTTTTTAATAAGCACAAAGTATATACGAGGCAGATATAAAGTGAAATTTTAATATGTGAGGCAATTCACGTGCCACGTAGGACCTTTGCACTCTTCCAAGTCTGAACAAGGTACAAAGCAGCAAAGAATGAGTGCTCACTGGTAGAGAGAGATGGGAGGGTAGACATGGGTCCCTACTGAAAAAACCCACCCCATTCAGTGTGCAGCGCACATATACTCAGCAGAATCACTGCTCTGTGTAGCTTCATTTTTGTTGTTTCTCTGGTCACAAAAGTAAAAAAATATAGAAGACAGTCTTTGAAAATGCTGTCTGAAATAAATGATGTGGTGTTGAGGCCCAAAAATTTTTGTCAACTGTGCAACCCAAGAGGAATGAGAAATATTACTAGTCCCAAGGAGGACCTGGATTGATAGGCAGTGTATGAAATAATGCAGGTGTCAAACAGATTACAAAAATGATAAAGTAAAATCACTTTGCTAGACAATTAATAGTATCTTTTCCTGCTACTTCCAGGTTCTTGTGTATTTCCTCACTAAAATTAAAAGATTTATTAATGAAACTTGGGAAAAAACCCAGTATTTGAACTTAAGCAAAAAGGTAAAAATTCCACAGGGATATGAACTACTTAAGTGTATATGCTTTTACAATTCTGATACATAGCATTTCGTGTCATATGCTGTTTATATTCTCAGATAAGATGATAATTCTAAAAACACTGTGATGTTACTTGCCATCACTCATATCACTATCTATGTTCGTCTAAACTTTTCTACAAGTTTTGTTATAATTTCTCAGGTAAAAGATATATCCTTTTACATTATCCATTATGGTCCTCTGAAACAGATTTATCTTTTTTTATCTGATTGTTCCCTCTAAATTTCAACATTAGTCACCCTATCTTATGATGTTGCTTCTATCAGTACCCACTGATCAAGGTTTAATAACTTTAGATCTCTTACCTGTGTTTCCTTCTGGTCTGGAGTACGTTAAACAACTTGCCAGTTATGGAAACTTTGAGTGCAGCTTGGTTTTAATAATTTTGATTTGTTGCAGGAAGCACAAAAGGCTGGAATCTCAGCAGGATTAAATACATTTAGCTTTCCACAGTTCTATGAAATTAAATGGCAGTGTGCCAGTGTATATATCCTGTGAGCTTCTACATATAAATATGGAAACAAACTACTTTTTTTCAGGGAATATTTGAGGCTTTTCTACATATTACCACTTTTTTTTTTTCTTTTTTTCCTGGGGGAAGTAAACTCTTCCACATAATACTTAAGGGTTTGCAGTTGTGACAACGGGAAAAAATGCAGTACATTCCTCTTGGTAGGCAACAGAATGAAAATCAAGTCCATCCATGATTCAGAACTACAGTGTATCATATAAAAATAAAATAATAATTATGTCATTCATGAACCAGAAACTCTGATTGTTCAAGAAATGTAATAATAAAGTTAAGAATGTAATTCATTAGTGATATGAAATACAAGAGTTTCCAAGCAGGAGCTGAAGAAAGCCTCAAACTAATTTTTTCATTAGAGTTTATTAGAAAATTGAACATGAATTCATGCATAATTAAGGTTGAATTAGCAGCAAATGTGAGACATAGCATCCATAGCACCCTCACAAGTGATGAGAGTACTTTGCTGAAGAAGAGCGAAGTCTGGCCAGGTGAATCCCACCTTCACGATACTCATTTGCACTTTACAGCAGCATATAATGAGGTTAATGTGGTATTCAGTGTGCTTAATTAAAGGTAAGTTCCCAATGGTCAACTTCTTAATTAAGAAAGTGGCCTAAATAGGCTAGTATCCCACTTTTTATCATTATGACTGTAATCAGTAGTGCAGTACCAATTGTATGACATCTCATACAACTGAAGACTACTACCTCGGTTTAAGTGTTTAACAGAACTATTTTTTTATATATGTAGCAAAAATGGCAATATTTGCTTTTTCAAGGACATAGGGTTGTAACTGAATTCATGGGATAGAGGGAAGATCAGAAGTCAGCATCTGCTTCTTTTGCTTGGCTGGTGAGATCTGGGGCTGCTCAGGCAGCCGTGCTGAGCTCAGGTGCTTCTTTTGGGGGTGTTGCTTTTTCATACAGCTTTCTGCAAGGTTACTTTTGCTTTCTGTTTTCACCTTTATTAGCAGACTCAACTACTGTAATCCCATATTACTATTTATCACGCTGTGTAACTGCCAGGAGGACATTACATATGACGAGGTGATGGCAGAAATTTGTCTTAGAATTGGTTACAGGGTAAGAACTTGCTGCTGCTCTCCTCCTCAGTGAACTGCATGACCTTCCCAAAGTGATGTCAACCAAACTTTAATGCCACGCTCTAGCATCCAGCGCCATCCCACATCTCATTTCTTTTATCTAGACTATACTTATTCCTTGCTTTAAAACTGCATGTTACACATAAAAGAAATTACTGAGTCACAAAGCAAACATTCCAGGCACAGGCATTTTAATAGATTATTAATTAATTAATTCAGTTGCTAACTAACCGCAATAGAGCAATGTGTTTAGGATGTAAGGGACTGAATTTACAAAGCTGCAGGCACACAAATGACTTGCTCAATTGGTCACTGAGTTTAAAACATGAAACACAGTCATGTATGGAACACAAAATGTGAGAATTGAACAGTTTACATACTTGCAGTATGTAAAAGCATACATTCCTTTCTAGGCAAAGAAAAAAAATCAATCCAGATGTGCCCATTTCCTTACAGAAAGCAGGGAGGTGTGAGAGTGATATACAAAGACCCTGTTTTGGTGTCGGTTTAGATTAGATACTGCTGTCTAGTATAAAGGCAAATTAGTGTTCATAAGCCTGAATATAACTTCTACAAATAAACATTTCTATATCTAAAGACAGTCCCTGGAATGGAGGATGTGATATGACTGAAATGAAAACAGTAACATTTCTTGGGTGTTGGCCTTTGATGCCACATTTCAAGTTACCAGGTGAATATATTTCACATGTACAATTAATCTTAAAATAGATGCCAGAATGAATTTCCAGAAGGGAAGCTGTCGTTAGCTGCGGTTCCTAAAGCATGGAACTGCTTCTGGTTTTTCACTGGTAAATTACTAAAGTAACTCACCCAAGAGCCTGACTAGAAAATAAGATGTTACTTTAACTCTGTATAGGAGCATATTTTTACACCTTTTTTCCAGCAAGCTCAAACACTCCTTTTCCAGATATGTTCAATGAACACTAAAAACAAGATGCCATTCTTTCAAAATCAATAGCAGTTCAGTCATTCCCATCAATGGCTCTGATACTGCAGAAGTGTTACTTGGTAGCCTGATTTCAGAGATGGTAAGAGAATACGGCTGTTTTCATTGAGCAACACGTATCTCTAGTGTATTTCTCAGCCAGAGGTACCTCAGAAACGCCTCCCTTTTGTAATTTGGAACATCCCGTGCACTCTTTTGACTTGAAATAAATGAAAATTTTCTAGGCCATGTATTAATTAATGTAACTGAATGTGAACATTTAATTAGCTTGAAACTAGAAATACATTATTATTATTATTATATCAACAAATCCTTATTATCTGTCATTGCTTCTCATGGAAACCTAAAGGGAAATAATTAGTTTAAACCATGGCTTATTACCACTGCTAGCTTTTTCTGTTAACGGTATCTGTAAAACATATGAAAATTTCTGTCTACTCACCTACTGATTTTTTACATGTTGCATATACATCCCAAATGCAAAGCATGGTCTAGTAATTATAGTAAATAAAAGAAAAAAATACATTATTGAACTCTCAGGCTTTAAAATTACCTCATCATTGCCGATGTGCTGAATTTAAGTTTTCTGTTGCATATTCATATGATCACAACACTGGCAACTCTCCAACTTTCTCCTCGTCGGAGCTTTAACTGCTTCTTATGGGTGCTTTTTTCATATTTGATATATTCATTTTTATTAAGACAGTACTAAATCTCTAGGATTATAATTATAGTACTATACCAAATTTCTATTTTTAAAATAAAGGCAAAATATCTGCTTTCAGGGGAAAAAAACCCAACCAAAACCGATTATAACAAGCTTCAGTACTTCTTTGCATCAATACTTAAAATATTTTTCTTCTCATGCTGCAATATAGTAATTGTGCTTCTGAGACTTTTTTCATGACTATTATGCCAAGGTACCATTAAAACAGAACTTTAAGAATAACTTGATCTAATCATCTATGCCCATTTTTCCAGGACAATAAATGAAAGAACAAGCACATAATATTTTAAATAGACATTTAAGCTTGGTTAATATACATATTTAAGCAAAGACAAATATGTTAGGGTAGAGGTGTTGTTTCTTTCTTCTTTTTTTTTTTTTTTTTAGCTCTGCTACTACCAACCCTACCACAACCTTATTACAGTCTCCTTTTTAAAAAGGAGACTATTTTAATGCATCGATTTATTTTCGCTGAAGAATGTCATGTCCACAGAGGTGAACCCTGTAGCATAGGTTGCTGGTTGTTCTGTTGTATCTATTCTTGGAAATGCTAGAAAAAGCTTACTTTTTCCCCCCTTTTTTTTAAAATAATGATCTAAAAAATAACCTTTGATGTTAATGTCTTCCTGCAGAAAGCAAGCACTGCATACGAAGATAATGTAAATGGTATCAGTACCACAGCTGTTTGCTTGTTGTACTGCTGGGAGTCTTTTTTGTCCTATTTTGTTTTTCTTTATTCCTTGCCTTCACTGCTAATGATTTAGCATGTAATGGTATAAAAAAGTGAAAGACGCAGCGGGACAAAAATGAACACCATGATAGAGTTTGCGCATCTGCTGTGTGAACCGTCTATGCTAACGCTGTCCCAACTCTCTTCCAATTGCATCCCTTCTTCTACCTTTTTAAGACACAGATCTTAGGCAAAACACAGTTGAGAACCAGAATGGGTTTACAAAACAGTGGAATGCATTGATCGGAATATGAAAACAATCAGATCACATAAAGGCTTAATCAGCCCTTGCCATCACATCCAACCACAGAAGAAAATTAGTACTAGTAGGGAAAAAAACCCCACAACAAACCACCAGCACGAGAGTGTTAAAGAGATCTTATACTGTTACTTCAGATTACAGGGATAAGAAATTTGGCCATTATCTGCTGGAGAAAACTTTGTCAATCTCATGTGTGGTTTATGATGGTGTGTTTTATGGGTTTAGGGGAATAGTTAGAAAGGAGATTTTTGTAAAGACACTATGGAAACTGTGTTTAAATATTAACTAATGAATTTAAATGTTGGATATGTCACTTCAGGGAAGGAACAGAGGCAGAGTTTGGTGAGATAAAGGTACGTAAACTCCTTACAGTTCTTATTTTAAACACAACAGATTTAAGTTTCAGTCTGCACAGTACTTTCTGAAAAGACAAATGAACTTTGACCTGTGCTTCAGCAGAGAGCTGAGGCTTAGGGTGCAATCTAGAGTGCTTGCAACACAACCAGCTTTGCCGTCCTGGCTAGCATTGCCCACTAGCGCTTTCTGGCACAATCTGGGCTACTCAGCTGGAGGAAGCTGCATTACTGCCCATGCTGTACCTTACTTGGGATTAAAAAATGGCCCCAGCCTTCCTCTCTTCCAGTTTGGTATTTTTCATGAGCGCTAGACTAATTTACAAGATTGGTAGATACATAAGCAAGCTTGTCTGAAAATATATATTTTTTTTTTCCCTTGGAATAAATCTATATTCTGTTGACACTGCAACCTGAGGTAATATTGTATATATCAGCATTTTTAATGTATGCTAGTCTGCTCATAAAACCATTGCTGCCTGAGCTTACATACTGTCGCATTTTAATGCCCTAGCGACTGAAACAAAAGAAAATGTGATATAAGCCTTTTCCAAAATTATATTTGGGAAACAACCAATGCCATTTACAATGCAATAGAAATGTAACTATTTAATGTATCAGTACATTCTGCTCTGCTCCAGTCCCTCTGAATATAATATCCCAAGCATATATCACTTCTTTATTTATGCTAAGCACATACAACTAAATCAGATTCCTGACTTTTCTTCTTCACTTCTATGGCTTGAAATGAGATCCAGGTGTTATTAAACTCTTCCATTTCATTGTCTATCCTATAAAGATATAACCTTTTCATATGATGCCATGGATTCAAGAGCCATTCAAAATTCTGGTCATTCCTATCAGTCCAATACCATGAAAGATTTGTTTTCAGAATCATCAGCCTTCTAGGTGTCACCTTTAACACTGATTCAAACACAGCTATAATTCCTGAAATATAGAGGAGTGAAAAAGAAGAATCTGACCTTATTTTGTCCAGCTCCTGTCTCATCTTGCTATTAGTGGTTCAGCTCTTTGTGGACACTTTCCATGTATTCCCTTATTTGCTTATAGTGCTAAGGTGTTTAAAATGCTTCCTACTCATGTCTTCAACTCTATTCATAATCAATCAGCACTTTTTCTTCATAGCATTGAAATACTTATACAATCTCGCTCTTTGAGAAATACTTGGGAAAAATTCTCCCCAAATTTTGAGCCAGTTCACTAAATGGAGAAGAAGCTATGCAAAACAGATCTTGATCTGAATATAACCGAGCAGGCACTAGGGAGCAGATATTTTTCACAAGAGCAATTTATTTTATCCCAAGAGGGGAATACGATTGATTAAACACAATTAGTTCCATCTTAGCAATGTGCTTAGATACCTGCTTAAATTTTAAGCGCAAGTTATAGGTTATATCTTTTAGGAATGGTTGAGATTCAGAGTCCTCTATACTTATAAATTGTTTTTAAAAACCTTACAAAACGGACATAACACACCACCTACTGAGATCAGTAGAAATGTAGAAAAACGGGACTGGGGAGTGAGGGCATGGAAATCATTCAAACAACCTGCCGGGCGTTCAGAATAGCCCCCTTGCTGTTCCCATAATACTCCTTCATGAAGTGACCCATTTTCAAAGCAATTAGGTTATGCTCCTGTTACTCTGACTAGGAATTTTCCAATTTATAATCTAAATGGGTTCAGACCACTTTATACCTACTTTTTCTTGTGTCAACACTTGTCCTTTAGCATGACCTTTCCCCCCCGCATTGTTTTCTCTTTATTTATAGACAGTTATCCTCCCTAGCCTGCATTTGCTTGATTAAAACAAGCCATGCTATTTGAGCCTTCCCGATTAAAAGATGTGCTCCATTTATTACTCAACGCAGAAGCAAATACTTCTCAATATCGACTTTCTGTGATCCCCACCAGAAAAAATTCACAAACCATAGAGCAGATTTCAGAAATGTTCAAGTTGTTCCTTACATTCACAGTCTCCTACAGTTAGCAGAGCACTGAAATTTTCAGAATAGGTGGTACCTCAGAAATAAAATGGTACTGCGATAACAATGCACAACTGTTGGCTTTATTTAATAGCCAAGGAGAACTTTCATGGATCTTTATTGCTCCAATCAGAAATTACATTCTTGTTTCCAAAATTAATTGCCACCCTCCCCCTCCTCCCCCTTTAAAATGTATTTCATTCTAGCTTTGAACTGCTTCTGGTTTCTAGCCAACAGAATGGATTTTACGACTCATGACTGGAAAAAGAATGACATTGAATTTAACCTTCTAAATGTAATCCTTTTAAGTCTTGGTGGTTTATAATACAGCCATCTTGGTTTTAATGGCAGCTGTTTCCTCAGATTTACAGCTCAATTTTCACAAATACATGAAATACTTATTGTAGGTCTCAAATGACACGTGTTCAGGAACATTACAATAATGAATAAAGGCATTTTTGTAGTGTCACTAAACATATAATCAAGCTCTCAAGAGCCTACAGTTTTGTGCCGAAGTGCTACATTATGGTTTTTTCCTTCTGGCATTAACTCTATTAGATGGTCTGCACAACCTGATTATTTGTCCTTTGTGGAACATTCACTTTTACCGACTGTCAAATAAAAGCTGCTAAAAGACATATCTTGCAAAGAGTGTTTATAGAGACAGCCACATCTGCAGTATTAACTACATGTTGAGAACGGCTATCTATCTGTTATGGATTTAGGGGAAGGGTTCTTTCAGAAGACCTTAGCAGGTTTAAGGCTAAGAATTAATGAGAGTTTTCATGCTTGGTTTCCACAGTGTAAACTATTTTCTAGAGATTACTATGACCTTAAATGTTGTGAATCTTGTGAAAGATTCTTAAATATTCTTAAATAATACCCACTATTCCATGTAAAATCTCGAAACAAAGATATAGCAAGTTTACATGAGAGGGATAGGACTAATTCCCATCAGCTGCTGTGATCTTGGATGAGAAATTACATGTCCACCGCAAAGGGGAGAGAAGTGAATATAGGAAAAGCTGGACAAGGCATAAGGAAAAGTGTGTGGCGTTTGCCACGATCCAAAATGTCTTCCTTCAGCTCTGCTTTTATCAGTTACTGCTCTAACTCTCTACCTGCTTTTAACTATTCTCTCTAGAGCTGTGACTCGAATCAGGTTTCACATGATGCAGTTTGGACCCCATACAATGGCCATATGAAGAATGTTTCTTTTCTGCCAACCCCCCCAAATTTCCAATTTTTTTATTCTTTTTAATGTTAAAATCCAGTTGCATTCCTTTCTTTCTGTTTGAATCGCATGTACTGAATATCATATGGCTAGCTTTTTGTCATTTAATTATTCTATTCAACTGTTACTGTGGTTTGTGTTTCTATGATTTTATAAGTTTTAGCTGTGTTAGTTCTCTAGTCATGACTGTGATTTTATTAGTCATGTTAAAATGTTAAGTCATATAAGAGTTTATAATAAATATTTAAAATTATGTGATACAGCTAAGTGAAAAAAGGTGTAACATAATTGTACATGCAAACAACTACGGACACATATTTATGACGTAATATGTCCTTGGCAAAACTGTTTCTCCTTAGTGTACAATATTTTTTGCTGTACTGAGAAGCATTGTTCTTCTGACAAATAAGCAAATAGGCTTATACTTGTGTATCAAATTTAAGTTTGCTTTTAAGGCTCCGGAAATGGCCAACAAATTCCAGTAGTTTCTGAAATAAGTCTACTTTTGTTATTTTGAGTATTACTTTCCTCAAAAATCTACGTAGAATATGTTGTAGCATCTAAAAAAAATAGCATTCCGTATGTAGAGACCTCAGTGAATAATAATCAGTTAAGACTGAAAATGCTGCAATGAACTACATCTTCAGAAGAAGGTGTTCTGGTCACATCACTGCATTTCATTTCACCTGATGCATTCACTCAATGTAACACTGAGAACTATGATACTGTGTATGAAACAGAATCTATTTTTTTCCTGAAAATAGATTATTTATATCAATGACAGATAATGTCTTATATTGCTGTACTAAAGATGTAATACATTTTATTTATGCCAAAGCCAATTATATGGTAACTGTCCAATGTGTTATATGAAAATCACAACTGTAAAAAACCCCAACATATGGACAATACAGCAAAAAAAATTGGTAACAATTTTAATTCAGTTGAGAGTAAACAAAATCTGGAAAAAAAAAAAAATGTAATGGAGAATATTTCTAGTGTAATATGCTCCCTCCTTCCTAACATTATTCCTCTGATACTAGAATTTCATTACAGTGGCCAACACTGGACATGAGTTGTTAGTGTGACATACCACTGTATTTCCTTACAAGAATATTGAAAACCTAACTGCAGGATTTTTATTTTATTGAGGTACAGCTTTATTAATGCAGCCATTGTGTTGGCAGGTATTACCATTAGTGATCTACACAAATATTCCTCCTCAAAACAGGTAGGGTTTTCAATGCTGCTCATTGGTTTGATGTTCAGACAGAAGTTCTTGCAAAGTTTAAAGTTGTTATTCCCTCATGAATAAGAAACTGGAATGAAGGGGGAAAAAGGATCATCCAAACAGACCACAGTTTTTCCTCCATGTCAGCTGTAACGCACTCATGGAGCAGCCATACTAACATCACATTGCCTTACCTTTGAGATAAGCCAAACCCCCTACTTCTAGTAGGAAATTCTTTAAGAAACATCGCAGTTTCACTCTGAGTTCTTGTCCAGATTTTAGTACCAAACCAGAAGCAACAATTTTCACACTTCTGAACCAGACACAGAAGTTTCACCAAGTGCCTTTCTGTGTTCCTTGTCTTGAAAGACTTTATTTAGAACTGAAATACCTCTGGGACCCCCCATAATTCACTGTGAATACCATGAGCAACCCTTTATCTAGGGAAACCAGGGCAAAACTGTAATGACTTTCTAGAATAGTTCCATCAAATTAATAGCTGGCTGAGACTCAAACTTCTATGGCTGGAGTACAAGCATTTTTGAACCTTAAAAATAAATGTCTTTTCTTTAAAAATGATTACTAAGATACATGCTTATATCCTATCCAAAACAGTGTAAAAGGCTGAACCAATAAAAAAATAAAACTAGTCTTCCTTCATTTGTAATCAAGTTATAATATTTCTTATAGCTACTATATTTAGTCATAGACATCTAGACACTAGCTGTATTTGAAATCCATAGATGTGCTGGATTAGACAATTAAATCAACTGAGTTCTTGAGTTTTGTAACATGGTTTAGAGTAGCAAGGCCTTTTTAACCCTCGCATTACAGCAGAAACCATCATATACCTGGAGCACATACAACATGCTAGAAACACAGGATTTGTGTAAACAACTTGTACAAAAGAGAGCGTGAAAACAGAAGCAGACGTTTGTTTTATTTTAGCCGCTGAACTTTTTCAGAAATCCTTACACATTTTCTCCCATTAGGGAACATTGCGCTACAAATGACGTGTTTTCACGTTCCAGAATAATCATTCAGTTTTAAAGCCTCATATATAGCTGATATCCAATAGCACAGCTCTTTCCTATTTTTACACTTTGCAACCTTAATGGCTACTGTTGTACAAACAGCAGTGTGAACCATGACTACCTGTTCGTAACATTGAAACAGAACATATGTCAGTCTCTGTGGAAACAGGAAAAACTACAGTATCTGCTCTCTGTCAATTAACCTAAATGAAAATAATTTGCATAAAATTTCTCATCTCTTTATTACACAAAAAGAATAAAGCTAGAGTTTTGTGGCACCTCTTCTAATTTTCAGACTATCAAAACTAACTAGGAATTCTAAAAGTTCTATATTTAGGTGTCAGAAACATTTCCACAGAACTATAGCTTCAGCAACTGGTAAAAGTATAATTAGCCACAGCTAGACCTTTTCTAAATTTTTAAAATCAGAAGCAGTTGAAAGCTTTTTATTAAGGAGACAAGCTGGACCTTAATGAAATTATACACTACTAATAGTTTTAAAAGAAAGGCTAAATGTAATGGAAGAAGAGATATAATCCATGGTCAGTTTTTAATGTAATAAAAGCAATTGGTTTCTCTGACTTGAAAGAAATAGCATGTTCTGTGCTCAGTAATGCTAATCCTGGCAGTTGCTCCTGGCCATGTATCTCGTATAATTTTGAAAGGTACAAAGACATGAAAAACTTCTTACATGAAACAGAACTCATGGATATTAAGATGACAGAGGGTGAAGTGAAGAGTGTGGGCTTTGAAGAAAGCAAGGCAATTTTCAAAGCAACTAACTTTTTATTCTTTTTCTAGAGTTACTCTGTCAAAGATACTTAGCTCAGCTGTCATTTCTTCCTTACTAAAACCATATGTTTCACAACTTAAATCGGCAGATCCATCTGTGTTATTGGTGGTGAATAGCAGTGGTTAACTGCATACTCTGCATACAGATAATTCTGTTATATGCAGACTCAATTTTGATTAAAAAAAAAAAAGACAAAACCCCCCCAAAAACCCACAATGAAAAAACAACCAAAACTGCCAGCTATAAGTGATAGACATTTTCAGGTTTCTGATCCAGGAACTGAGAGGAACAACATCTCTTTTTTCTTATCTGCATAATTTGTTCAAAGCCATTATGAAAAAAGTTTTGGGTTTTTTTCCCATGTAATTTCTTCAATATTTTCAAATTCAGAATAAGGCTGTTACAATATTTACAGTGGCTTTAGAAGAGCACACAGCAAGGATACAAGATATTACTCCATTCCATCATGCACAATAAGCTTTTATCTATTGGACTAATTTAGTTTTAAATACCACTAGGTAATAAAGTTTCAGTAACATCCACTGCCTTGTATCACCATCTGAGTCACATTCAATAAGATAAAATACTTTATTTGATAAAGTGTGTTAAGTGGGTTTGCAGAAGCTGAGCCTTTCTGCCTCAGGAAGTAGAGGGACAGAATACTGATGTTAGTATGGTTTCAGTGAGGTATCGTTTTCCAGGACAAAAAATGCTTGCTATCATTTTCAAACAGCTCTGGCAGTGCAATTAAAGAGTGTCAGAGTAACATGCTCTTTTTTAAAATTCACCCTTGCATACCTAGCAGCCCCACCAGTATCAGCATGTTTCTGCTTCTGGCATCATCCATTACATTGCACTAGGCAGGGATCCTCATTCCAGCATACCAATTAGCACATTGATGATTTATTTTGGACAAATTAAAAACCACTGGTCTTTCATAACATCCTTCTGAAATGGCAGCTTTTGAAGAGCCAAAGGAGATGATGTTTGAAAGCTGACTGCTCAGGATTCCTTTAGACAACGAGTGATTTCACCTTCAGAGAGCGTGTGCAACCAGACCTTGCCTAGCTGACATGTAGGAAGAGGCAAGAGAGAGGCAAAATCTTTCTCCAGATCCATGATAAGGGTGATTCAACTCTCCATGGCTGCTGTTTAAACTTCTGAGCTAAAATGTTGTCTGTCAGTGGCCTGTGGGATGAGTGGCAGCAGTTGAAAGCTTTGAATCAATGCCTTTCTGGATTAACCTGTCTGCTTCTTTTCTTTCCCTCATCTTTCCAAGCCCAACTTAAGGCCACTACAGAAAACAGTTTTGTTTTCATACAGATACAGAACCGCTCTATTGTAAGAAAAGAACTTTTTCTGGAGTTCTGATGCAGCCCAAGAGCACAAGCCGTACTCATAGCTACTTTTCTGTGGCCATACTGTAGACCTAACTTTACATCAGGCCTTCACCCTGAACTAGGAAAAATATGTATCTTCTCCATACCAATAAAATTCTATGGAAGAGTTGCTTTTAGTCTCATAAAATCAATTCCGGGAAAAAAAAAATCCTTGATTAGCACAGCAGATTAAGCATATACCTCAAAAAGTATGTCAGTGAATAAACACAAGCATTTCAGCTTTTTAGCAGCTTGTCAGCCATGCTCAATTTTGAATGGAGACATTTCCAGAGCAGCTGACAGAGGGATGAATCGTAGTATTGGAAGAACTGAGTGCTTTATGATGAAGTCAAATAGTAATGCTGATGCACACCAAAATAAAAAAATAAATAACAAGCTTCTGCATAGAGTGCAGTTTTTCATCCGCTTCTGTATCAGTTATGTGGAGAGCTGACTTTTTCATAGTAATACTGCAGATGCGCTTCTATCACCTTTCAAGTAGAACCTAGGTGCAGCTTTTGGTAATAGAACAGGATTTCTGTTTGAAAAGGAAGCTGCACTAAGAAGGATAATTTTTTCTTTTTTTTTACATTATCAGCTTTTTCTGATTAATAAAAGCATGGATACTTTCATATAGGATATGTGTACACTGTGTTCACCACCACCAGATTTATTAGAACCAGCTAAGCCACACGAAAGACCTGGTGAGGAAGAGGTGCAAGAAACCCTGTCTGGAGTCTCCACCTCTGGGCTTGACAGCTGCATATGGGCTCAGGCCCTGCTCTGTTGTCTGGTCCCAGCCCTGCATGACCTCACCCCGCCTCTCCCAGCTCCATGTCACGGCCTAGCGTGCAGTGATGGCCGTGCCTGACCCTGGGCCCTGTCAGCAGCCCTGCTCTGCTCGCCTTGGCCGGACACTGGGGGCCAGGTCCTGCTGGGGGACGTTGTCTGCATCCCAGCCTCACCCACCACCCCTGGCTCACCACCCTTGTCGGGGAACCCAGTCCCCTTCATTCTTGGCAGTCATCTCCCACCTTTTATTAATGGTTTTAGCCAGGGCTGGTGATAGAGCTCAGAGAATATGACTGTTCTCAATGTGCATAACGCTCACGAAATTCCTCACAGAAAGATTTGTCTGCCATTTCTTTGGCCAGCATACGTTTCAAACTTACAACTACCATAGACAGCAGTGAGCTGATAAGTACTCGGTTGGATGCTAGTATGGAAGGACCTCTGCAGAATTAAAAAATGGGGTAGGAAGGAATTAAAGAATAAATATGAAATATATTGTGGAAATCCTGGAAAAATGAGAGCACATCACTGCGAACAAAAATAGTAGTTGCATAATGGAGTCAAGTAAGACAGTCTAGAAAATACTATCAGCAATAGCTATGAAATGTCCACTTTGCGGTGACCAGTTCTGTTGGGTTAGAAGAAACTGATGAAAAGCTAAAACCATGTGTTGGAAGAGGTAACACACCAAAAAATAAGCCAGTGCCTTGAAGACACAATTCCTCCGTCTCTGATTTCTTTTCAACTTTATAGCATGTGGTATTCTGATTATATAAACTGATTCTCATCTTGCTAGTGTGGAGAATGACATCTGCCTGCACACCAAAGCAAAACAGTAAATCTCACTACAAATAGCTTAATGTACAGAAAAGGAAAATATTGGTTCATTTTAGTTTTTTATAGATAGGCTGTATTCCACATTTGTATATATGCATAATGTATGTAAACTGTTCAAATATTCACTTCCTCTGCTCCTCAAGCACATTGAAACAGTCTACCACTGTGTTAGAAGATTCGAATACCTTTTTTCCTGAAACCATGATCACAGAGATCCTGAAGTCAGGAGTAGAATTAGATGATCATTTCTGGCTCTTTGTACATATGCAGGTCTACTTATCTCTTCTTTTCTCCCACAAAGAATTGGAGTAAGATTTCTAGACTAAGAGTAGAGGTCATTAATAGTAGAGGATGGGGATTTAAAATACCTTGCAGATCTTTTTTTTCAATAACACTGTGAGTTGTGTCAAATGAAGTGTATTTGTTCTTCTATCCGCATGTGCATTCATTTTGTTTTAGTAATTTTGATTGAGGTGTTATAAAGAAGCTGATCACTTTCTAAACTTATAGCTGAAGAATTGAACCAAAACTAATTTTTCCTTCCTCAATACATAATTTGATAAAGAGCTTGATCTTCAATTTTATTTTTTTTCTTAGATGTGCTTAATGTTTCTCCTTTGTCAAGGGTTTTGAGCTATCTCTTTCCCATGATAAATGAGAATCCCTTCAAAAAGCAGTTAAAGTCAGACTGCATACTGACTACATGTGTAGGAAAGTTTGAAAAGAATTCCTTCTTTCAAGTACCCATTTCAACTACTATAGCTCTATTGCTTGCATTGCCACGGTTGCTAGCTATAGAAACTGTTCCTATAGTATGAGCTGAGAAAACACTGAATCTGAGAACCACCTTCTGAGAGATCAAAAACAATTGTGCTTGTGAGAGCTTTTTCTTCTGAAGTATCTGATTCACTGAGTTGCTTATACAGTATTCCCAGTCATATCAAATTATAGTAGAAAAAACCCTCTTAGATTAGTTTCCTTGACATTGATATAGGCTGTTTTAAAATAGTTTTCTGTTGTTTCCATTAGCTTCTTTGTTTATTAGAAAGCTTTAAAACTTAACTAGGTAAATCTAGCATATTCTAATATGGCCAACAACCCCTACTGGCAAATGCAGAAACTCTCCAACTCTTGTGTAGACTAAATGAAAAGTTACTTTTGGCATGTCTGGTTTTATCTGTTAATCTTACTACATTCCTACTTCCTCTGCTTTGACATTTATGTCAGGGTTCAATTTTTCTTTTCCAACAAAGACCAAATTTTAATCACATCAAGAAAAATTAATGGACACATTTTCAGAAGTGTTAATTAATTTGTCCTGATCAATTCCTGACAGTTGATACTTTGCAGTCTTAATTTTCCAAGGAGCTGGGTGATAACTGAAGCAGCAAAACCACAGAATATCTATAAACCAGCCCAAGATCTCAGCCTGGCCATTCACAAAAATGAAGGCATTTAGTATTGGTAAGTAATTTCGTACAGTGCAGTTTTAATTCTACTGAAAGGCTGAACCTGGGACTCCAAATTTCCTTTTGCAGCTCAGTCTCCCTGCTCTGAGGCTGTACTGAACCCTGGGGAACGCCTTCTGTATTCACAAGTGAAAGGAAGCTGAGTCAAGATTTCAGCGTTTCAGTTCAACATTCAGAGTATATTTCTATCCATTAAGCCAGGCAGCAGGATAACTTTCTAACAATTATGAAAGATAGTAGGCCTACTGCAGTAATACACCTGCTCCAGATCTGTCATGAATGATCTATCTCCACCACCAGAAATATCACTCCAGAGGATCTTATGTCTTTAAAGTCATGTTTCTAAACCAAACTTTCCAGCATTTCATTGACTCCTTTTCTCATTTTATTTCCTTTTCTTTCACCTTCTCATTTCCTTTCAGCTTGAATTAAGAAACCTATCTGTAGCTCATCAAGGAACAAAAATAGGCAAGCGGGAGATAACACTTTTTACAGGAACTTTTGAACTTGCTAGAAATTAGTCGTAGAAAGGCCAGCTCATTTCTGCTTATCAGATAGTGTGAGCAAAGGTTTTAAAATGTGCTTACTGTGGACAACACTAAAATGTTTGGCCAATGTGGAACAAGAAAAACCGATGTGAAAAGGCTAACATGAAGTACTCGATAATCTGTCTGAAATGAATTAAATCTATTTTATTAACTGATATCTATGGTACAGTAGGCAAAAACCACAAGCTGTCACTTTAGAGGTTTCTCACCAACCTCTCTCTAAAGTGTTTCCAGGTGTCCTCAACACATAGTTCATCTGAGGGCATTTCTTCCTATGCATTGCGCAGTGTGTGCAGCCAACCCCAGCCAATGATATTTTCTTCCAGTATGTGACAAGCATGCTCAGCAGGACGGATAAGCTACCTGAACGCTAATAGAGGGTAACATATTTGGATTCTCATTGATGACTCATTGAACCAGTTTCCAAAAGAAGCCCTTCTGAAGCAAGTAATGTGTTTTATCCATTTGTTAGTGTTGTGCACTTAACATACAGTACCTCATATTTGAATCCTAAGTGTTTAAAATGTATGAGGGTTTTATTTGTTTTGGGGTTTTTTTAATAGTACAGTGGAGAACTTATGGGGAATAGTATTCTAAATATACATGGTTTTTACTGTTTGCTGTGTCAAACAAAATTTCAATGTCATATAACTGGAAACTCTCATGAGTCCCCAGTCTGAGTGTCAGCTTTTTTGAAAACTTGTCACTTCTGACTTACTGTGTTAGTCTAGTTTAGCTGTTGTCAAATCAGCATTTCAATATTTAAGCAATGTAGCTTTATGAATTATTGTGCTAAGTTTCTCATCTGTGCTTCATTCTATAATTTGAAAAACTCTTCTCCTGCCAAGTTTTTCTTAAGCACTAGAAATGTAGTGTAATAATAAACATCAGAAATAATTACACTGATACAGCCTATCCTTTTGGGGGGGGTTATTTGCTTTTTAAGTATATGGTTATATTTGTTGGAAGAACTGATGTGGAAATTGTGTCTAACTGGATAAATCAATGAATTGTTTGGGTAATAAAGCAAAACATATTGCATAAAAGGCTGATAACTAACAGTGTAGGTGGTAGACAATTGAATAATGTTTAGATGTGCTAGTACATGTCTAGTGACAGAGTTTTCATACTTTTAAAATTATTTAATAGAGTATATTATCTTCTCTGATTTTATCAACCTCCATGTAGAACTAATGGAATTTTCAATTTGCAGTAGTATGATTTTAGCATCTTAAAATATTAAAGCGGTAAAGCATCAGCCCTGCTTCATATGTTATTGTTATTATATAAGCTAGATAGAGAGGAATTTGGGAGAGGGAAGGTTGTCTGTGAAGCAGGAATAGCTATTTGCACCATTGCCTCATGTCAGTGCTGCCTCTGTAGGGAGAGTTTACCTCTGGACTGCAATTACAGATAAGAACTGGTATGGAAAACTCACTAGTTTTACAGTCACCGTCTTGCCCAGTTTCAATCCTTAAGCCCTCCTTGGTGTGACTAGTACCTAGCATTATGGATAGTTTGGTCTCTTCAGCATACTCCCATGGCATGGATATTTATTACTTTCTTTAAAATTGGACTGTACCATCATGCTGTTCTACCCTCAAAGCCGGTTCTTACTGCCTAGTTTAAAATGTCACAGCCTAGGGGGTTTAAGAGCATTATGTAATTTTTTCACGCTGATGAGGATTTTCTAGTGCTCTAAAATTTTGAATGTAAACCCCAATATCTTACAAAGGAACTTGAGGAAGATAGTTTGGCACACAATCCTTCAGCTGTCCCAACCCCTCGAGATGCCTTTGTTGGAAAAGATAGTGATCCTCTACTCACACATTTATAGACATAGTGATGGGATTTGTAGACAGATTCCACATCATCCCAACTGTATGTCATCTGTAGTAATAATTTAGAAAAAAGTTTTAAGATTTAATATAAAAGTCATCATGTTCTGATATGTAACATCCAACTAGAATTTCAGATACCCTTTCTCGGCCAACCACCAGTCTCCAGACACGTTTTGCGCAAGGAGTACAAAGTATGAGTCTCCTGGATAAGAACAGATATGCAGAAGGGTGCTGGAGAAAAATGAGAACTCAGGGTAGCTATACTATTAGTAATAATCTAGATTAATTTTTGGATTAAAGCCAGAGTTAAGTGAAGCGTAAACATATCTGTAGTTTTAGACTGCTACTATTACACTTCTTTGCTATTACATTTCTTCCATAGATAAATATACTTTGTCCAGTAAATCTCTTCTCTGCTTGATGTGATAAAAACCTATTTTTAAAAATCACATACTTAGAAATTATTGCTCTGAATAGTCTACAAAGCTGTTTATCCAATAATTATTAAAATGAAATTCTGCCAACATTAAGTTGTGTTTAATAACAGTAGCTTAATGTTATTTGGAGAAACTGCATGGTGGTTTGTTTTTTTTTTCTCAAAACCAGAACAGTTTAATGTTTTAAAACATTGCCACAGTGTAACATATGCAGCAAAGTTTTTTCTCCAAAATAAGAAACCCATACGCAGGATTGCTATTTGCCAGTAACTTGGAAGGCATAGCATCAGTACAATTAATAGATTATACTCTCCTTAATAAAACCACAGGAATTCATTTGGAATTGGATTTGAACTCATTTAGATCAAAATAAAACTGTGCTTCTTTCCATGATAATTTTAATTCTACTCTACTTTTTTAAGGAAACAGTCTATGATTTAATCAAATAAATTCCTAAATTAAGTGAACATTTGTGGTTTTTAAAAAGATATTAATCTAGCCATTTAAATGTTTAGATGAAAGGAACACCACAGGGTTGTATTTTCATGCCCATTCCTTCACACACAGGCATGCCTGTCTGGTAAAATAATCTCCAAAGTCTCTCTCTCTAAATAGAAAGAATCAAGAAAGGAAAAAAAAAAAAAACCCAACAAACCAAAGCCAATAAAAACCCCTACAAAAACCCAAAACCTCCAAAGATGACAGAGAAGGATAAAATGCAGAGTCAATAATAGAAGAACTTCAGAAGCTGTTGGAAGTCTTTGCATTTCACAAAAAAATAGTAAAAAATGATGAGACACTGAGAACTTCCATAGTGGGAGTGCCAATAGCTCAGCCTTTCCCAAAAAAAGCACACTGATGGCATTTCAGCTCTGACCTTCCCATTTCAAATTTGAAATCCAAAACGAACAAGGGAAAGAGGTTCCTTATCTGGCAATTCAGATGTCAGTAGAAGCTTCTTGGCACTGAATATGTTTGAATACTGCTAATAATTCACATGCCAGGTACTGCATTACTGGGCTTCAGGAAATGGAAGTATTTCGAACTGGAGGGCAGTTAGTAAATTTTTAGTTTCAACTCATTGCTTTAGTTTCTGTATTGCAAATTTAGGATAAATATGTTACCTCAAAATAATTAATTAGTTAATATTGCTAATACACTACTTGATAATGTGATTCCACTGATATTACCATCTTTGTTCCCACCACTGAATTAGGTGGCTGTTTTTATGGAGATCGAACCTAATCAGGCTATTTCAGTAATGTTCCAGAATAGAGGGGAATCCAGTTGTAGCTCTCTAGCCCTATAGCTTGTAACTGACTCCCAAGGTTTTTTGAAGGGCTTTGTGTTATTAAGGATTTGATTGAGATCACTGGTTTTTTTATGTGAGCAAACTCAGAAGATATTTTCCTTTTTGTAGCTAACACTTATTTTAGAGCTCCTGATCAATCACTATCTCAGGATTATTATTGTTTGTTTTACTTGTTTAAGCAAGGGAGTTTTGGAGCATATGAATTACTATGGTTACAGTCTGAATGGTAAAGAACAATAGATCACCCTTGACAGCCTTGCTTTGCAATGATGTTTGAAATAGTGCAATAAATTAAAAAAAAAAAAAAAGAAAAAAGAAAAAGAGAAAAAGATAAAGGAAAAGAAAAAGAAAAAGTTGTTCTTTGGCACTTGTTTTGCTTCATTATTCCTCGAAAAATGCTGCATTTATTTCTATTATGATTGCACTTAATCAAAGGTTAATTTCTGATGTTCTGGCACGTTCACAGATCAGATAAATAAAATGAAATTCTGAAAAATATCAGCAAAATTATAAGGCATAAAAAGGGTTAAAATAGTCTTGCAGGTATGAATCTTTTTAGCAGACATGAAAATAATGCCTAGACATTTTTTTTTCCTGACTCCATTTCATTTTAAGAAGGACTTTGTGTTCGGAAACTAATTGCTTCCAGTATAGATTTACTTTTTCAAGAAATTTAGAAAACAAATGTAAACTTGTGTGACCTTTTCCATGAGTTTTGAAAATAGCAGCGTATCAATGAAATTATTCAATATTACTGAATGTGATTGTTGCCAAGACAGTGTATTAACAAAATCCTGCTCACACGGAATACCAGAAAAATAAATGAAACACTTATTGATCCATTTTGAAAGAATTCAGCAGAGGTTATATTAAAACAGAGTCATTTTCTTGATGCATCTGTCTCACTAATAACTTTTCTATGTTTTAAAAACTCATGCTGCAAAATTCCACAAGAGACCTTACTATTTGAAATGTCATCTAAGCACCAGTTTTGGACTACAAAGGAAGGAGGAGGAGCATTTTAATTATGTTAAAAAATGCACACTGTATGCTTGCTCAGTCTTATTTTTCATTTTGTTTCTCTTTTCTAAGTAGACTTGCTCTTAACAATGGCTCAGAAAAGACGAGGTCAGGCTGCATAGTAGGAACACAAAGCTTTTAGGTGACCTTTTTTTCTCTTTTTTTCTGTTAACTAGGTCAAATTCTTAACATTATGCCAACCTGTCACATCCCACGTTACTAATGATGCACTGATTTAGGAGGAATTGTTACATGGGAGCACATCCGGGATGTGTCCAGGCTACCCAGAGAGGAAAGGTTACGAACTCCTCCATCAGCTCAGCAGCTCAGGATTAGTCCCTCGAACCATCTTTGCATAGAGTGGGCAGAGTCTGAGATGGGAGCAGGATAATGATCGCTTTAAAACCTTACTAAATTCAGAAGTGACTGTTCTAGCCCAGCACTTGATTTTTATTTGCTATTGTAATGGAAGTTCAACAATGACGATAAAATCTCAACTGTTTGCATAATACTCCCTAGGGGTTTAGAAGAAGTACCCAGCGTGTTAGACAGGTGACATGAAACTAAATATATATCGAGCAAACACACAGCCCAAGCTGCAGTACAAATCAATGGTCTGGGAACTGAAACAGGAACTAAAATAGGGCCGAATTACACATGATTTTCATTGTTGTTGCATGAACACAAATGGTGGAAGATAATTTCTGAGATAACCTGAAGTTAATTCCTTTATAAATCTTATTAAATGGAATAGTACATTATCAAATGCCCCCAAATAATTTCTGACTGAGCAAATATGTTATTTGACCAAATATGAAACTTCCTATTCTATTTTCTGTCCCTGTGCTTTAATTAAATAATTATGGAATAGAATTCCTCTTGAAAGAAGAAATTAAAATATTTCTATTTGAAAATGGTAGAGTGAAACATTTTGAGGTTTTCATTATCCCCCAACCATTTTTTCAGCCAAAAGCTCCTCTCAAATTTTAGAAATGGTTTAAGCTGATTTTCTAAAAGGGTTTGTTTTTTTTGGTTTGGTTTGAGTTGGGTTTTTTTTGTTTTGTTTGTTTTTGGTTGGTTGGTTTGTTGTGGTTTTTTTTTTTCTTTTTGGCAAACTTTGGCCAGTTATGTCAGTAAATGAAGAAGGATCTCTGTAGTCCTCCTGCTAAATGAGAGAAAATGAAGCATGGACTTACCCTACATGTAGCCACTTTCAGACATGAAATTCAAGCGGCTATGTGTCCTTCAGCTTCACCTGGCAATCTCACTGCAGGCACCTACAGTCACAGAAATAATGGTGCCAACTCAAAATGTTTTCTTAGAGCGCTGATCCCTGCTGTCACTGGGATCTCAACTGAACCTTCAGCAAGAAGATACATTTCCAAACATAACAATTCTAAGTAAGAAATTGGAAATGTGACTCAAATGCAGCATAAAATATCAGAAACTGAAAGTGATTCCTCAGTGCCAGGAGCATTATCCAGAAACACTGTGCTTTTGAAGGGGAACAATCCAGAATTTTCAATGTGTGACTCCAGCAATATTGCAGAAGGCAGTGCAGGCAAGGATGGTTGAATGCTGTACAAAATGTGGACCAGGAGGTGAAGGCAAAAAATGTGGACCACTGTAGTGCCTTAAAGAAACAGCGGTGAAGGAGACCGTGCAGGCAGAAGTATGATGTGCTCTGGGGTATTTGGATATTTTGAAGAGCTCCAGAGAAACATTTGCAGAAAAGTAGGAGTTTCTTTTTCATTGTGTTAGCAGCCATTGTGGACATAAACTCTGCGAAAGCAATATGTACCAAAAGTCAGATTTTAAGTACAAATGTTGAGACATCATTGTTTGGGGATGAACATATGAGACATGCGTTGTTGTACGTGGAAGGTAAGCCAATGCATCTCAAGCCAAGCAACCCATGCCTGGGCCAGCAAATGAAAGCTTACTACTTTGGGATTTGGGGTTTTGATTTTTGTAGATTTTAATCTTTTTAACTGAGACACAGCAACAGGTAAATGCGAAGTATACTTCTGCATCTGACTGAAAGGGAAGAAATGCAAAAGGAGTTTTGTAGACAGTGGTTTTGAGCCCCAGTTTTCTCTTACTTTTGTAATTCACCCCAAAATTATGCCAGCAGAAAATGCAAGTGTTCTGTTGTGTTCTGACAGAGCTGAGAGAACCAGATACAAGTCACTACAACTTATACAAAGATAAATTTTCCTTTTTCAATAAAAAGATTTGATCTAAAATGTTTTAAAGACTATAACACATAATATTTCCAAGCAGGGGAAGTCTGACAGTTTTTCATTTTATTATTCTTCCACCTGATGTACACAAAACTTCCCACAGGCTTCAGAAAGAAAGAAAACTTGTCCTAGAGGAGAACTTCATGTGAATTCCACCTGGTTTTGATTATTTTTATCTTTCGTATCATATACTGATTCTCATTTGAGATTTTTCATTAAAGTTCGTAGATGAAATCAATACAAATCAAATGATATCAAACAAGTAATTCATTTCTATAAAATGTGTGCATGCATGTTGTTCAATCTAAATAAAAATGAAGTCGGGCAATTGAAAGCATTACCATTTTAATTACAATGATTCTGTTAACAGATTGAAAGGTTGAACCTCAGAAGGTTAGATGTTGTTTGCAACTACTAATATCCTAGTTGGTAAAGTAAGAATGATAAGAATAAGAAATGAGAATAAAGTAAGAGTAGAAATCTACTCATACTATTATGTAGTAATAGAATGACATTTTTCAAAAAGAAAGCTATTCCTAGTTCCTAAATGACATTAAGTTTAGGGAATTTCAAACTGCTTTAGAGGTGTTCAAGTTTTTAGTTCTTTTTTTTTCCTTTTCTTCTTTTTAATCTGCTAGTGTGCAATGACAACTTTTGTATTAAAAAATCTTTTATGCTTACTGGAAACCTGAGAGCGTGTTGAAATCTTACACATTCCTCATCCTTATTATTCTGCTTCAAAATATCCTGAGCTGAAGCAGTCAAGGTCATGATCATGCATTTGATGACACAGAGCACTACATGTTTCTTTCATCAGATGATGGTTTTGGGGCTTTGTTTTATTACATAGGGTAGCTGCTGTGAAAAAGGACCTGAGGTTTACAGTTCATCTTACCAGTAATCCGTAAACTGTGTGACTTCTCTTTACTAAAAGTTTGCCCTACATGTGAAATCGTAATTTCTAGACGTTTGTTAGTTTTGATTGGGTCCTAGCACACAGTTTACATATAAAAGAATTCTTTTCTCTTTCACCCTTCAGCAGAATTAGGCAAAGCAGTTAGTAACAGGATTTGAACACCTGGGAGTTTTTCCATACCTTTTATTCCTCCTACTCTACAGTGCTTTGATTCTACTGCAATGGTGTCAAAATGTATAGTTTTTCATTTCAAGATTGGTGCATGAATGTGCTGTACATCATATGGATCCAGTCCATTAAAGGCTTAACAGTTTGATAGTGCGCAATTTTTGAAAGCTTCACAATTATTTAGGAAAATGATTTCTATTAAATTTTGGTACAAAAAACTATGGAGCTTAAAATTGTTAAAGCATGGAAAACATTTACGTTATAATATTATTTTATAATAATAAAATAACTAGCAGTGATGGGAAGAATGAAATCCAACTAGACCCAGCTATCTTTCCTTACAGCTTCAACTCAGAACAACTTTCCTATCTTAAAGTTACAGAAAAAAGTGCCAGATGATAGGAATTGTGTACCTAGGTCAGCCTGTTCTGTCCTGGGGCAGGGGGGCTGTTGTGAAAGAACTTATAGCTTTTATAACTGATTCATTACAGTTATTGCAATTCATTATTATTGCAGATTTCTCTGACTATAGTAAGATCTCAGTTGTTTTCTTGTATGGGTTGACTTATTTCCAACCATAAAACTTTTTGTTTAAAAAAAGAGAAAGTTTTTCTCCTTTAGGATATAAAGAGTGCAGCGGTGAAAGGACAACATTGAGGGAAAGAGTCACTTCTGATCTAATGAATACAAAGGAGACATTTCTACCTCAGGAGGTGAATGTGTGGTCATTATCAGTCACATAAAATATTTTAACTGCCCTCTGGAGTTGTGACTTCTGGGCTCTCATAAATCAGATGAGATACTGGTGGTCAAACGGACTTATTTATATTCCCTGAGTCAAAAGAACTGTTTTTCCACAATCATTTTCACCCTCACTCATCATCTAGTCCTATTTTAAAATAACTCTAAAAGTTATTTTTCACTGCTGGCTGATTTCCAGCAAAGGAAAACTGGTACCTGACTTCTATGCAGTGAAAAATGAGAGCTTCCTAGTTTATCACGAACTTCATCTCCTATGAAATTCTACCATTTACAAATCAGCAGGACTTAGAAACCTAAATGCCTTTGAGTGTGGGTGAGCATACACCTCTTGTATATGTGCACAAGTGCTAAATCTGAGAGCACTCCAGGAGATCCAGAAATTTAAGGTTGCCCTGCTAGGAATAACCTCTTCTCCCGCTCTTAAAAGAGCTCTTACATCTGAAAGACAGCTGAGCCCCTACTAGTGTTTTCTTTCTGTAATAACTTCTTGCTGAGCCTTAGCTTTTTCCTTGTTGCTTTCTTCACATTGCAATGACACACCAGGCTCTTGGGGAACTTGGAGATGAAATGAGTTTTATGTGCATAGTGCTAGGGCAAACAAAGAGTCAAACTATGGATGGCACAAGAATGAAAATAAAAGAGAAAATCAATCCCAAGAAACCCACAAATTGAAGGGAGGAAAAAAAAAAAAAAAAAGGAAATATCAGTCCACAAGGAAATAGTTTACCATGACAGGGAAACTGAATGTGGTAAAAGCATCTGATTCTGACTTGAACAGGACTATCTTCAGCTCTGATCTCTTTTCAGCTCCTAAAAATAAAGATTGAAATAGTTCTTTCTCAGGTATCAAGAAAGACTTAAAATAATTGTTTTTTGTGGTGGGTTTTTTTTTTTTTTATTTGGGTTTGGTTTTGTGGGGTTTTTTTACTTTTAAGGACTAGCAGTATTGGCGAGGATTATGTCTTCTTCCTTTCCTGGGGATGATTTGTGGTGGTATTATAGAGAAAAGTACAAAAATCCCAAACCACATGCGTACTAATTTGGGAAAGCAGAATTCTATTTTGCTTAAATTCCATTAATAAGCTAGTTTGTTTCATTACAAGCATTCATCAGATTATATAGCTGGTTAGGAAACCTAACTAAAATGGTATCGGAAATTAAATTCTAGCATTCAGTTCAATACAGGGCTTCATCATTTACGGTGAAAGACGACAGCTATTTAAAATACATTGCAAATAAAGCCAGCTTCTAGGAGATGTAACAGAAGTTCTGTATGTAAAAGAGAATAAAATATATTCAAAAAGCACGCTGTCTTTGTAGTCAAGCCAGCCACCCAGAATCTACCTTTTCATCCAATATTGCTGCTCGAAGAGGTGTAGTGGTTGATCTCTCTTCTGTAAGTACAATTTGGCTTCTCCTGATTCGCCAGGCACAGGGTACCTAAAGAGCACAAACAGTACTCATTGGAAGGACTGATGACATTTACTCCCCTGCATGAAACTGATATCAGGTTATCAGGTGTGCAGGGTTTCTGGAGGACAAAGAAACCAAGCGTTGGCCTGTTACCTTGTAGTGGCATGTGTGATGGTGTGCCCCCCCTCCCCAGCCTGATCTTTATTTCCCATAACAGTGCTCAAGTGATAACCACCGGTGGTGGTAGTAATGGATGCATCTGGTTGTGATGGCTGCATCTGGCTCAAAGTGGATTCGGAGACAGATAACGACAGAATAGCCAAGGGCTAATTTGAGAATGCACCCACCTAATCACAGTGCTGGTCAATGTACAACTCAAGCCAAATTTGGAAGAAACCAACATCTGTGGTCAGTGCAAATGAGTCAGTCATCGTAACCCCATAAATAGTGAGCAGCCCAAGAGCCCTTTGAGCTCTCCTGCGTGGCAGTAAGCTGTATGCCAGGATCTCCCCTTGAGTAAGGATGCCTCTCAAGGTTGCTCCTCAAGGTTGAGAGAATCCTTATCGTGTCAGATACTAGGTAATGGAATTGGGAATAATTGATTGTGCACATATAATCCTTTAGACATCAACCATTGACCAAGTCTGAGACTGGGACTGGATCCAGCTGCACCTAGACTCGTCTCTGAGAAAGAGTTTAGAAAGCAAGTGGGTTGTCTCTGAATGTCATGACTCAATGGGAGGGTCTCGCTGACAATTTTGTCTGACCCTGTCCTCTATGCGATAAATAGTCAAGTGTACCTTGACATTGAATCTTGTTAAACCACGTTGCATTTACCACCAAATTTTTTTAACTTACTTTGTCATTAATAAAATACATTGCTGCTTCTCTCTGTGAGTGAAGTGCATCTCTATCAGTCCATCCGTGGCAGCAAGACATACCATAGCTTCACAAAAAGAACTGCTGCACATCAGACATCTCTTGAGTCTCAGACCCTGGGGATGCTACAGGCTGCTTGGTTGCTTGGTCACTAATTACCATGTAGTCTGGAACTTCTGTGAGAGCATTAGATAAGTCTTCATCACAGTTAACAATAACAACATCATAAATAAAATCTAAGGCTATTTACCTGTGTGTATGTCCTAGACATGCACTAGACAAAAGTAAAATTCTAGCAAGGGAAGAACTGAAGTTGTTCTTTGAGTGGCAGCTGGATCTAGAGTTTTTAATCTGTCCAGAAACTTTAGCCACCAGCTAACAGTTTCTCTTGAGGTGTAAAGTTTCTCGCTGCTAAGCATTCCAAGAAAAATACTCCACAAAATCTGAAGAGGCTAGACAGACAAATTGCATTTTGAAATACAGCTAGTTTTGCTATACCAAGACAGTTTTAACAATCAAGTTAAATGCATTGGGTATTGACCAATTTATGTTTAGGTAATGGATGGAATTCAACATTTAACCAATGGAGGTTAATGAATATAGTCTCAGTTAAATCCTTCTCATACTGAAATTAGCAGTTTTGCAATCGGCTTCAGTGGTTGTAGAAACCTACCCTTTCCCAGTATAAATAAAAAGCAGAGCTGATAGTAAGAACCAGGATTGTCTGAACTATAGGAGGAAGAATTTGTAGTTACTGAGGTATGTAATATTTTACTCTCAAGTTTAATGAGTTTTTTGAAGAAATTATGACTTCTAATCACGACTTCTAATCCTGTCTATTTAGAGAGTAATAGTCATCCCTTCCAACACACACATTAAATTTGTGTCAGCTTTACAATTTAAGGAGCTAGTATCATGTAGTATATAACTATGTATCTATACATATATATACATATATATAACTATGTACATGTACACATTTTTATATATGAATTATCTACATATTGAAACATAGCTGAAAACAGCCCTCTACATCTTTTGAAACTTCCTTGTATATTTTGAATCTTCATTCCTCAGCTGACAAATGAAAAAAACTATTATTATATGAAATCTTATGAAAAATATTATTCTAAAACTTAAATGGAGACTCTCTGAGGAGCCAGACTAAATTTTATGAAGAATTTAGCTACAGGGCAAATGTTTCTTATTTTCGATTTTTGTAAGTCATCCCTCTCCCAGGATGCTCCCTAATATATTCACTTATAATCCAAACTATCTTTCCTACTGGATGATTTTACCTAAGCTGTGTTTCTCATACCTGTGAGGTCAGAGAGGCCAATCTCATCAGTATTAAAACTTGTCTAGAATTTTGAGTCACTCTTCTTAAGTTCACTGCAGCGTGTTGAAAACTCAAAAGACGCTTTCCAGCTTCCCCAGGAGTTGGTGGCTATACACATAACTCCCCTCCTTTCCCCACCTCCTAAAAACCTGTAAATTTGTAATACTCTTTGGGCTCATATTAGGCCTTAGAATATTATAAGTCTGGAAGTATTTCAACAAGTACGATTATTACACACTCAACATATCCTAAAGGATTTCATAAATAGTAAGCACATCACAGGGTGAAAGAAATAGGATATATTGAAGTGCATGGAGGGAGAGGCCAGTTGTGGCAGGGCCTTCAAACCCATGCCCAGAAAGCCTTATGCATCTGCTAAAATTAATTCAGAAGAACACAAGACATCTCTGCTGTACACTACGCCACCATTCCAAACATTGTATTCATAAAAAAGAAAAAAAAAATCTCTATGTTGATAAAACTTTCATTGAAGCGCAGGTTCTCTGCAAAACACGTTCTTGGTTTGTGCTATATCGACAGCCACATCAGGAAACTGCTGTGTTTTGTACTAAAGTATTAATAGAAATACAGTTTTCTGAGGAATGTTAGAATTGCTGACACAGGTGGTAGAGGTGGTAAGAATACCAGATGGGACCTCAGGAAATCAAAGCAACACTCCTAATTTCACTAAATAATCCCTCTGTGACCTTTAGCAAGTTATTTAGGATACATTTTGCAAAAGCCCGTAAGGAATTCAGATGCCAAAATCCCACTCATTTTCAGTGAGAATTAGTGTGCTAAATGTACCTGAGTCAGTCGCAGATGTGGGACATGGTCTCTGAAATTGCTTAGGGAAATGAGTCACTGAGGAATTAGGATAGCAAATTTTTTGAAGAACCTATTTGTAGAATAGTGTTGTTTCACAGAGGTACAGGAAGAGCTTGAATGTGACAGTGGTTAACAGCTTTGAAAGATCTATGGATATACATGCACAAAATGCATGTTTTCTATGTGACGTAGATGCCTACTGTGCCTGGCTTCTTTTGATCAGGGTTAGAAAGCTCACCCTGCACAGGTAGAAATGCAGGAAGGTGATAGATCCCATCACTTCTGAAAATTGTGGCCAGGTCATTTAAGTTACTTGAGAGAGTGCCGACTTCTTGGAAAATTAGGACTCTGTTTCAGGTGACCCAGAGGTATCACAGAAGAAAGTGCACAGCCTTTGCTTTGTTTTGTTTTCTTCAGAGAGCTCATTGTCTGGAAAAAAGCTGATTCTATAATTCAGTTGATTATGAGGACAGGAAAGAGCCAAAGATTTCTCGTGTAGGATTGTTCCTCGTGATTGGTTTTTAATACTCCTAACCCAAAAGCAGCTCTCGGAGTCCAAGAGAAATCACAGTGTTTAATCATCTGGGACTGGGAAGGAGAAGGCAGCCCTCGCTGGGTGACAGGAAAGGGTAGCGCAGAAACATTCAGAGGCTGGTGATAAAGTAGGAGTTATTTCATCTTGTTTTTTGCTCCTCTGAAGGAGCACAGATAAGTTCACTGCTACAAGAAATAGGAAACGCCCTCAGGCACTGAGGATCTCAAGAGTGCCTCTCTTGAGTCTCTCACACCATGAAACAGAGCAGTTCTTTAAAAATCCTGTTCCAGACAAATAACTGAACTCATCCCATAGAGCCAGGAGAGAAATGAAACCGCACTAATTTCCAAGATTAACTGTTGAGGCGGAATTTCACACACACTAGTCCAGCAGCCAGGTGTTGGAAGACTGCATTGTGTGTTCCTAAAGGTCACAGCTGGTATTTCTGATTCATAGTCTGGATGAAAAACCCAGACAGAATATGTAATTTTCCTTTCTTTCTCCTCTCCTCTCCAAAACCCCCACAAGTACATGTTCAGTATTTCTAAAAGAGGCAAGCATTTTTGGTCTAAGCCAATAATCCAGAAAAGTAAGCGGCCCTTTGGAAACATGTTGATTTGAGAAAAATTCTTTGTTATTTTGATGATGAGTCAGCAAATAGGAGTAAACAGGCTGACGAGGAAATCCGAGGTAGGCTGAGGCCATGCTCTTGGTGTTTATATTTTCATTTTGACAATCTGTTCCCCTGTACATTTGCCGTCCTTTCGGGTTTCCTTCGCCTTCCCCAGCCCAGACAGTGCTCCTGGCCATGGACCTATGTGCCAGAGCTAAGGGCAGTCTCTCCATGTGGACCTGAGCGGACTGGCCAAGGCACGACCTCTGAGGAAGAGAGGGCATCTGGCAGAGTTTGGGTGTGCGCCACACATCCACCTGTTCAGCACTGGCCGGCTGGCAGGGTTTTAGGGCTTATCCTGAAGCTGATTTTGAGAGACCTAGGGAAAATTAGTCTCGGCACGTGATGTGCCTGTGATTCTCAAGCATCTCCAGGGTTAAACAGAGGCTGGTTATGAGGAGTTTGGCTGTGTTCTTGTACACAATCCGTTTGGATCTAATTTTGTATATGTAATTTATGTTTTCATGGGAACACAGGTGCTATTTAAGGCTTTGAATCCACAAATTAAAGTGCATCTCAAGAGACATAGATCCATGTAAATTGAAACTAATCAAGAGGTTCCTACAAAGCCTAGCAAAGCCAAGCTATGCAGCTTCATAGATCTCTGCAATAAAGGCATTCTATAAAATTGAGTTAAATATATTAATGCAGTAGTGTGCTACTGTATTAAGTTAACGTACTGCAGCATGAAATGAACTTTATGCCTTTAGAAAAACAATTATTATTTCATGTAATACAATTTCCTATGTGTTAGTACTGCAGAAATGAGGAACCGTAGTCAAAATACAATTATCATCTCAGCAAGATAGCTTTACAGATTACTCTTATTTACTGGCCCTGGCTTTTTTTTCAGCCTTGTCTTCCTGAATGTAAACAAACTAATATGAATTTCAGACAGTCATTTTTCTAAAATAATCTAAAAGAATAATACATTGCCCAGAGAATACGTAGATATGATTGTATTGAGTGACATTTCTAATGGTTACTTACTCTAAGAAAACTGAAAATCAGCTGCTTTATAGTGTTTCTAATTTGCATTAGAATTCATTTTAAGCCAGTTTGCATTATTTCAAATGTAACTGAACATGAGGGTACTCCACCATTTATTTGGGAGTAATTCATGAACTTCTGTGTCTCTAAAATGAATATTCACTTTACCCCATTTGCAAGCTGATTTGGTTTAATACAGAAGCATGACTGAGATCTACAGTTTCATCTATATACTAATCTATAAATATGTTTGTTTCTTGTACTCAGCTAAATGTGATACATAAAAGGAACATGACTAGAAAGCAACAAATCATTACCTGTTGCTAGTGCTCTGTCAGAAAAAAAGTTTTCCATTTGTACTTTATGGTTTAGTTTGTATCCAAAGATAATAAGCTATGTGATCGGTTGTGATGATTGGAGAAAGTAAAAGATTTGTTTTCTCTGAGCTGGTACCAGCAGTTCAGCGGCAGATGTCGCAGAGAGATGGAATATTGAATAATTTTCCCTCTTTGAACATTACCTTTCCTATTTATTTGGCACGTATCACCCATTAGAAGCAAGCTTAGCAGGCTGTAGTGCCTAACCAGATTATTCTCGTGACTGTTTAAAACACTAGCTGGTCTTAACAGATTTTGCAGTTTACTACACCATGCCACAGAATTTACTTTACAGATGCATGAATGTATATGATTAAATGCTATGCTTCAAAAGATTAAGAAGCAACCTAATAATTAAACCTTTGCTTTCAAATGATGAAGTAAATGTGGTTAGAGGCCAAGATGAGCTAAGTGTTTTATTCAAGGGACAATAGTACATTATTATCTTCACTGAATTAAGATTCTTAAGAATCTCCTTTACTACAATCTCTTGGCCAACCTTTTTTCTAATGTATTTATCTTCACAGTAGCACTTTAAAATAGGAAAGTATTATGTCCTTTTTAGAGATGCAGAACTACAGGACATCTTAAGCACAGGCAGTTAGCAGAGGTGTCTGGAGCCTAGATAAGACAGGACAACCAGGAGCCCAAGCAGTTTCTAGAGTCAATGTATACCTTGCTCACATAAAATCCAAGCTACTCTCTGACCACGGCTTTCTCTTGCACCTCACTGCACTCAGTGTTTCCAAAGACAGAATCAGAGCACATCTGGAGAAATGCAAGGAGAATAAGAGAAATGGGTTGTTTATTTTCAAAAAGTGTTAGTTAATTTATCACATGTATCTGTGGGGGGTTTTGGGGTTTTTTTTTCATGTTCTTCTGTGATATAGATGATCGAGGGAAAAACAGTGACATAAGAATAAGAGCTATTTTTTTGTCTGCGGCTGATGTTGTAAATATTAAGCCTGATGGGTGGACAATTGAGATGCGGCTGTTAGCCTGAGCTGCATAAAATTAAGTAATAGGCACCATTTAGAGAAACTTGCAGGAATTTTATGAGGGAAATGGGGTGGTCCATGAGAGGGCTGTGGGAGGGGACCCTTTCACTATGACAAGCCTAGTCTTTTGAAAGGGACACGGGTTCCTTTAACAGAGAAGCTCGGCCATTTAAGGGCCACTTAGCCTGCAGTGAGCTGCACACATTCAATTATAAGACCTACTGGGAAAGAAACCAGTGATTATAAAAATCAGCAAGTAGCTCAGTTCTGACTGAGAGCTGCGGGGGGCAAGATAGGATCCTGCAAGAGGCCTGAAGCAGGGGGATTAAAGAGAAGACAGTGGGGAGTATATGTTTCTTCAATTTCCTTACCTGTGGTAGGCAGGGGAACTGTTTTGTTTTGATGTTTGCCTAAGTCTCACAGTGGAGAATAAATTGTATTCTGAAAAAGAATAGAGTCCCTCCTGCTCTGGGGAAGGCTAAGCAGGTCATCTTTAATGAAATCCTCCACTGAAACTATGATTTAGCTGATAATATTACTTTAATGCCTCCAGTACTTCCAAGAACGATAAGAGATGCTTTTTTGTCATTGTTTTCCTCTTTTCTTTGTTTAACATCTATGTGTTAGTCATTGTAATATCCCACTGGGCCACATCCTGTCCTAAAAACTATCCTTTCATGCCACCGATAACATAATGGACCTGTCAGACTCTCCATATTACAAGTGCTGTGGGTTCTGGAGTCGCATCAAGTTGCTTATCTGTGCATTGACTTCTCCATCGTCCCCACAGAAGAGTGAGATTTTAACTTTGTCAAAGAGACTCCTGGGAATCTTGAGCATTTGTATGATATAAAAAGATGCTCACCTTTTTGCCCCTTCCCCATTCACTTTGAGCTGTGCTAAAACAGCTACTTCTTACAGCCTTTCAAATGTATTTGCTGCTCAATGATTTAAACATGTGCTTTTTACAATGGGAAGAAACTATCAAGGGCATTTCCCAAACTATTTTACTTCCAAGATATTACTCATCTTTATTTTTTTTAATAACTTTATGAATTAGTTTAATTCTAGAGAACAGCAAAACCTGCTGCTCAGGAAGCAATTAGCACTTATTAACATGCAGAACTGGGTATTATTTTGCTTAGTGTACTGTATTTTAGAATAAACAATAACAATGTGACATTCAAATTCCTTGAGTGTATTGACAAAAACATATTTAGTCAACGGGGCTGCCAGTAAACAGCACTTTTTGAAGAGCAGGCTATCCTGCTTATCTCTGTGGCATATTCACAAACACAACAAATTTACAGACGTTTTGAAATATAAAACCAGAGAGTAGATTTTAAAAAGTGGCTTGTTCAGGAGTTTCTGGCCCTGGTCCTCAGCTTTGCTCTTCAAAACACATCTTCTTATCTAGGAGTCCACATGTCCTCTTCCTCTCAGATAATTATTAAATGTAGAAGTCACTGCGTGTAAGCTAAGTGCATCTGGTTTACCAAGTATCATCTGGGCAATATCAATTGCTTTCTGTATTAGTCGCTAGCAGGATAGTAGCTGAGGTGCTGCATTAAGTTTGGAAAGAAAGACATTTCTATAATCTTGGTTAAGTCTTGAATAACTATATTTTTAGTTAAGTCAAAAAAGTAAAGCAATACTATTTTCTGGACAGAGAGAAACAATGGCAACATACAAACATACAAAACGATATTACAAAGACAGAAAACTCTCACTTTTGTTATTCAACGTTTATGAAAATTGTAACATCAAAACCTGCTGGTAAATCCTCTGTTTTGTCAAGAGAAGAGGGGGAATCACTATATCATCTTCTAGCCAAACCTTTATAAACTTGGGGTTCATGCTTTACATTTCTCATTCTGTTTAAATTTTGGGTGTGATTCCTACAAACATGAATGCCCGTATATATATTGTGCTCAGATAAGAAGGACTTAATGAGTAGACTGAAAGGCCTTAAGGGGCTAAAACATCTAATATCTCCTGTATAAGAATGATCACGGAACTTCCCTAAATTAACTTCTGTTTGTATTTTTAGGAAAATATAGTGCTTTATTTTAAAATTGCCAGTGATGGGTGATCGCTGCTTTTAGGCCAATGTTTTGTTCTGTGTCATTAAGTGGAGAGTAACAATAATTAGCAACTATTGACAAAATCTGGAGCTTTGAGGTAACTCCAACAGATGGCTCAACATTTGAAGGATTACCTTTAGGGACTATTTACTTATCAATCCTCATATTAAAATTTAGGAATTTGTACGATGGGAAAAGACAGAATAAAACCTTTAAAAATATAACCACTGGATTTTTAATACTTAAAAAAATGATTTAGTTTTGAGTAGCAAAGTTCACTTCCATGAAGTATGCTGACTATTGATCAGCCAAGTTTCCCCACTGTGAAGCTGCACTGTTATGTTTGGGATGCCTTTCGTCTGTTATCTATGTAATGAAAAAGCAACATTGCTTTCATTCTCACATAGCTTAAAAGTGAATGAACAGAATTTTTTTTTTTAATTTTATCAGATTCTCCTTCCTCTTAAATCAAGATCAGAACAAACATGTAAAAATCCAAACCCACCAGTTTGCTATAAAAGACTTAATGAAATACTAACTACAGAGAAGATCTGTTAAAGAAATACTGTAATTATTTTCTGTGCATATGGGTACTTACCATTTGTCTTATCAGCTGAAATTTCCTTAGCCATCTGTCCAGAGGAAGAGCATCTTTAAGATTGTTCAAGGTCATGGGTAAACATTAAATGCTGTTACAGTTTAAGTTTCATCAGCACTGTGTTTAAGACCACTGACACATGATGCTTAAAACGAAATTTTCTTATTTCTACACAAATAGTGATTTTACTCCCACCTCCACTCTCAAATATATAAAGGCAGCGACAGCCTGAAGTCACTGGGCATCGGATTTAGCATCAAGCCACTGCCTATATGAAAGCACAGCAGCTGGCCCATTGCTCTGACAAAACTAAGCAACGTGATATCTGAGATGGAAATGTTGCGAGAAGGAGAGGAAAGCCCCATATTGCTGATGGAGTTGTCAGTAGAGAAAGAAAATGCAGAGCACAGCCGTGCAGAAAGAAGGCTTCTTGCGACTCTGTATGTCGACGTGCACTGAGGAGAACAGATGCAGATGTGGAGACCCACTGGCAATGCTGACACACAGTGCCGGAGGCTTTCTCCCCTGTAAGAGCCAGCACGGAAAGAGGTCAAACAGTGTACTGTAGCCATCATAGCCCTGCAGTGGGTGGTTTGAATCTGCTCCACAAAATAAGAATGAGAGAGGTTTCTGTGCAGTTGTTGCAGTTTGAACACAGAAGGGTTGGAGGAAATGATATACTCTTCTTTGAAAAATCTCAACCTTAATTTGGAAAAGCCTGAGCAACTTCAGTATCTGTAGATTCCCCCAGATAAATATTTGCAGTATGTTTGCAGTTCTACAAGAATTCTGTTTGTTTTAAAAGATGAAACAGAAGATTTAGTAAGTGAAATTAACAGGGAAATATAAGGAAGTGTTTTGGAGAATCTGAATGACTTTGAGCAATGCAGATTTTGACTCATTTTGCTCACTTAACCAAGAGAAACTCAATGTAATCTAAATTTTATAATGAACAAGCAAAGGGAGCATTAAAAATACTAACACTAAACCACTGTAAATTACATCAAACCAGTTAAGGGTTAAACAACATAATTATAAAACTAAAATAAAAATGTATCATAAGCCAGTTGGCTGCAACATTGCTGGCTTATTATTGTAGGCAAGATATAGCCGATCATCACTTCATAATCCCAAACAGAAACTTGAAGGAAGTGGTTTTCAATGTAATTTCAAATTATATTTATTTTTTAATGGTCTTCAGATTACATAAATGAATCCATTTTATCTTACATTTGCAGTGGACTAATTGCATGCATTTACTGCATCTGAGCAGTAAATCTGAGTAAAATATTCTCAAGGGGTATTTCATTAAGTGATGGTACCTCAGTCATTTGCAGTTCTGTAAATATGCTCTTAGGCACCTCAGCATTAGATGGCTTTCATATGTTCTACAAATGCCCAGGATGCATTCAATTCAGAAATGAGTTTCAATAAAAATAGTTCCCTCCATAATGCTTGAAAGCAAGCAAGCAGGATTCTTTAGTCATCGTTGTCCTCAGATTCAAATCATGATGAATGAAAATAGAGCGAAACAGGGTGACGGGGATCAACAGTGGCTTCTAAAGTCTATAATTTTGCACTAATGGATGTTTTGGAGTAAAAAGAATGAAGTTTATAGTTACATAGCATCTCCTTCTTTCCCTCTGGTGTGATCCAATCCATGGCCTTAAAAACCAATTTTGTGATGAGTTTTAAACTTAAGAAAAACACTTACTTCCCCTTCTAAGGGTTAATATTCTATTTTATTAACCTTTCCACACATCTTTTTGTAGTTTTAATATACAGGGAGAAAGAAATCAGATAGATAAGGCACAGCAATGGATAAAAGATTATCAGTGGTCAGGAGAATGGATAGAAAGCACAAGGTACTCATATAGATGAGAGCTGTAGCCAGTTAGCTGAAACTGATAGTGAAAGATTAATCTAGCTAAGGAAATTAGTTTCTGGTCAGTAAAAAGTAATTGAAATGCTATATATTAATACCGGCAGTCTCAGTGGCAAAACTGAGGAATAAGAACTGCTGGTACAGGACCTGAGAAATAATACTCTCCAGGTACCTGAAACATATTAAAACAGCAGCTGTGGCAGGAACACAGGTATGAAAAGATATGCATTGTTCAAGACAGACAGAAATAAAGACATAAGGTGATTGTATCTTAAGGATATGAAAAATTTCAGGAAATAAGAAGATAGGAGATGCATAAAGCACAATCTTTTCGAGTCGAAATTATGTGGAGAAGCATGATAAAAGATGAATTACAGGTAGGATACTGGGAGGTTTGGGGTCAGATATAGATAATGATAGAGATCTTCATGGAGTTTCCAGAGAGGGAAATATTACCAACAGTTATATTCTCTTCTATGAGAATCTTCAGAGCTACTACAGGTAGACTGACAAATAAATGAAGCAAATATTCATAGGATCCTGGAGACAGTAGTTAAGAGATTTCTTCATCAACAGGTTAGACTACAAAAGAGAAAATGCTATTTTAAACTTAGTTTTGGTAAGTAGTTAAGATACAGCTGGTGTTAAAAATAACCAAAGTAGGAAGATTGTAAATTAAATGGTAAATAAGCAAGAATAGCTAAGGTACTTGATTTTGAAATGGCAGACTTAGAGGGGAAAAAAAATGGAACCAGTTGGGGAAGATCAAGCAAACTGCTGAGGGACAGAAGTGTGACAGAAGCCAAGAATTTATTTCAGTTGAAGATACTATAAATACTCAGGATCTACATCTCAGAAAAAGACAGAAAAATCCTTGGAGAAAAAAGACTACGCTTACCAGCATGAACACCTCGAGATAGATATTCGAACTATAGATAGCATTTGAAAGGAGTTGGAAAAAGGAGGGATGATCAGCAAAGAAAAGTATGTCAAACTAAAAGTCAAGAAGTGTTAAAACAAAGAAAGCTTGCTCTTGGGGACAGAAGATGGAAGCGACTAAACAATGAGGATATGTGAGAGAAGATATAGTGCATGGCTCCCAAACTGAATTAATATTTAGCTTCAGTGTTCAACTTACAAATATTGCTTATGAAAACAAAACCAAAATAGACATATGAATGAGTATGGAGATGGAGTTTACTCTGGCAAAGTGCATGCTAGTTAAGAAGACTGGATAATCCTAGCCTAGAACAGTTACTACAAGACACTAGGGTCCTTCAGCATATTTTCCTTTTTTTTTTTTTTTCAATCTATCATCTGATTTATGATGAGACTAGACAATTCATTTGAGAGTAGTCACAGTCCTAGAGAACAGCAAAGGTAGAGAGAACCCATATTAACAAAGAGGGTAAAATGTCCTGGCTTTAAAAAAGGCTCGAAGAAGAGTAAAATGGAACCTGAACACCAATGAAAAACTGAATACAATGAAGCATGGTTTTAACAAACTAAGATTGTACCACACTAATTCAATAAGTTTCTTTGATTTTTCCATAAGTAAACTCATTTCACTTATAGAAAATAATTGATGATGGTGAAGAGAGAATGGAAAAATTGGAAGATGGATGAAGAACTCACAAAACCTATTAAACACAACAATGAGAGTTTATTGTCTAAAAGATTATTAGTGGAGTTTCTATGAGATAAATTTGGGACTCAATGTTTTAAAATATTTTCATTAAGGCTCTTAGTAGAAAAATGACAGGCTATGGATGAAATCAACTGATATTACAAAATCAGTAAAGGCACTTAGCATGAACAAGGAAAGATCAATCTCAGGGAAAAAAAAATGGCACCCTTGGTTAGAGTAAAGAAAAGAAATAGGCTATGTTCACCTTTACAAAAGGCCAGTTCTGCACTTGGAGACAAAACATACATCAGCTTAATAGGAATTCACTCTCTGAAAGCAATTGAGGACAAATATGAACCTGTATTGATAGAGGGATGTCCAGTAGACTTAGACAAAAATTGTGTGAGGGTATAGATCCTGAAAAAATTTCATGTCACATATCATGCTTACTTCCAGTTGCTCAAGCTGTCAGAGATGCACAGATTGGCTACTAGGGAAACAGAAAGCATACTAAAAAGAAGCCTAGAAAAGTTGAGTCTCAGCACAAAAGTTGGAAGTAGAAATAATTCTCTGTAAAATGCGTAAAATACATTAGATGGTGAACACTTACCAAGAATGTCAAAAATTCACAGAAATTCTCAGATTGTGTCTTGAAGCTGAATCACAGTGCCTATCTCAATTCAGGCAAGACACGAGTCCTTTCAATGTTATTAAGCTTTTTGCTGACTTCATTGCAATCCAATTCCCTGTGCGCTTAGTCTGAAGGAGATGGTCCACCTCTGCATTTGGCATTGCTATCTGGAGATGAACAGCCCCTTATGTACCTTTGAGAAAATGACCCTAACTACATAAGTGAAGATTAATTTTCAATGCCTGTATTTAAGCTCATTCAAAACTTTGTTTCTATTTTCTACAAGCACGACATTGGATTAAAACTTATGCATAAACCAAGTTAAAAATACAAATAATTAATGCTCATTCTCATAAAGACTGATACACAGGAGATAAGGAAATGCATTCATATTTGAAGCTACATGTCAGTCCTCACATAACCCTGAGGAACCTTTTATTCTGGGAGCACAAACTGTATGTGGCTGTTGCATTCTTGCTGACAACCCCCCTGCTGCTTCCCCTTAAGTAGAGAAGTTTTAGCAGTTACTCAGTGCTATGAAATTTACATTGGTTTTGCTACACAACCTTTTCCTAGCTGGCAACTGTCTGATTGCTGTAGTTGAGGAGATAGTGGGAGAGCCTGACATAATCAAATGTGTAGAGACAGAGTTCAAGATGGTTTGGGCTTTATTCATCAGAAGAAAGGTTCAGCAAAACTTTGTTCTGCTCTCCTCAGTCAGATCTGCTTCTTTCCCAAATCAAAATGAACTTTCTGGAAGAGGCTGCAAATGTGGGAGAGTCATAGTGGCCAAGACGACACCCTTCATGGGAAGATTTTGTTCACTAACCATAACAGCTAGGCTTTCACTTGTTTAATTTTCTCTCCATAAGATTTGATATTTGTTTTTGTGTTTTGTGTAAAACCAATCAATTAATCTGAAGAGTTTTTCTGCATTAATATTTTAATAGAATGGGGAGAACTAGAAAAACAGTCATAAACTATATGTTGAGTAAGAAATTAGTTTATCCCAACATAATCGGAACTGCACAAGAAAGTGGGGTGTTAGAAGAGCCATACTGGTTTTGGTCCCCAGCGTATTGAACCTGTGAGAACAGCTTTTATCAAATCAAACTCTCCTCAATCGATCAAAAACCCATGGAATTAGAATTTCATGCAAAAGACCATGTCCTTTAATTCTCCTGGAACACCAGGCATTATTCCCAAAGGTTAGGCAGGTTAATGAAGGCGGAGACTTCCTGGTCTCCAGGACACCTCTGAAACTGTGTGATCTAAAATGTGTGTTTATGTAATGCTATCTAATTGAAAAATAATAGTGAGAAGCAGAGGATAAGTAGAAAATTCAAGTGAACCTGGGATGTTGCATCATTCTGTATGTTTCCACTTGAGCCTGTAAGATCCAGCACAGTGGTTCTCCATCCTGGTCTCTTGCCTCCATTTCTAACCCTGGTCCTACTTATGTCAAAGTTCAGGGACAATGAAAGAATTATAAAGAAAGAGTTATAATGAGCATTTTGTTCTTCATCACTGCCTTTCAGTGGTAAACTAAGAGCTGCAGAGAATGGATTTGAAAAAAAAAAAATCCAAGACACTGTTCCCAAGGTGTAGGGATCGAGCTGTATAGTGAAATAACCCAATAGCTGAATATTTTCACTGTTTTCACAAGAAAACTATAAACCACAATTCAGTATTTTTAATTACAGCTGCAAATCCTGACTGCATCTTCCATTTCTTGTCATATGTGACAGTATGAAACTAATATTAATGGCACCATTGTGAAAAGTATTCTATGGAAATTAAAGAATTTCCTGATCCCCCACGTGTAGAGGGGTTAACGTGGCACCTGTCACAGAATTATTAAGGCAAGGTGGTAGCAGCCAGTATTTCCACCTTATCACCCTGCCTGAAGGGCAGAAGTAGTTGCGATGAAACTGGAAATTTTCTGGCTGTTTTAAGTGGCTCAGGTTTTTTGTTTGAAATATTTTGTTTTCTAAATCAATAAAAGAAAGCCCTGAGGAGAAGGACTGAAAGTCTGGCACTGGTGAGAACATTATTCATCTTCTTCGGCTGGTTGTTCAGCCCACTGGCATACAACCTTACATGGAAAGCAATAGCCATGCCCAGCAGGAATGGATGATAACTTATCTAAAGGCTATATCTATTGGGTCTGTATTATTACATTGCAGGTAAAGGGAATTTTGCAATTGACTCAAATAAAATGAAAATTTGGCTCTGAGTGAGATTACTTATGAGTGGGATAAAGTAACTTTAGGTTTTAAAGCTGCATCGTAGATATTGTAAATACATCTTTTATTATTAAAGAGGGAAACCCATCCATGTGTATCAAGCCAGCACAAAGCTTTTATACTACTTTCTGTACTTTAGAGATCCCACTGTTGGAAAATATTATCTTATAATAATTTTTAAAGGTAGATTGGTTGTTATAACCTTAATATTTTTGCTTCAAAGAGGGAATCAGCTCCCCCCCCCCAAAAAAAAAAAAAGAAATCTTATCAAGTCCAAAATAAAAGAAGCTAGTGAGGACTTCTTACACCTGTCTGTCAGTATGTGAAAGAAAATGTAATTTATTTTTCTGAACATGCCCTCTTATATACACAACTGATGTGTGTATACCTAATTCAGTCTCTGTTCATTTAATTGTGTTCCTTTTCATCACCTTTACTTAGTCTATTGCATGTAGAAAGAAGTGTTAGGAGAGAGAAAAGACTTTCAGAAGCACAGATGCTCCCCACAACATATAGTAGAAGAAAGCCTATAGGTGCTGATGACTCATTCTTGCCCATGCTTCTGAAAATGTCCATCTTAGATTTCAAGCTCTTCAGAACAGAAACTTTTATTTCCTAGCGTGTTCAGAAAACACTTGACACCATTATATATACCATTATAATAACATCCATCAGTTATTCCATGAATGTTGATTATTTCCTTCTGACCAACCTGAAAAATTGTTCTAACTCCTTACACTTGTACTTTGAGTATCTGTCATCTTACATCTATTCATTTATATCTGACAAAGCTAAATGGGCTCTGCTCTTTTCATCTTTCCTTTAGCATCTTCTTGTAGTCTTTTATGTTCCTCTCCATGCTCTCTTAGATGTGTCAACATTAGTGATCACAGAAAAAGGGAAGGCTTCAAGATGATCTAATACATAGCTCTAAATTAGGAATCGGTTTGACAAAGTAACACAAGCTACCTGCTCAGCCTGGTGCGCTGTGCCCACTGAGGCAAATGGCAGAAATCATCTTATGAGACAGCTAGACATTTTTATGGTCAGAGAAAATTGAAGGAGACAGTGACATATCAGAGGGTAAGGGGTAAGATAAGCTTAAGAGGGACAGACTCTTTGGGATAAGTTGGCTTTCCTTGTATAAGTAATGCTTCTGCTTCTATGACAGTTCTTACTTCAGCTGCTGAAGTGCTCTATTTTACACCGAGGTAAAAAAGTTTGCTAATAAAATCAAATTTGATTTTTTTTAAAAAGCAGCACAGAGTTGCTTCAGGAGTTCAGAGCAGGTTAAATGTGACACACCTGAGATTTAATATTTGAAAAACTAGCTTTTCTAGCCAGAGATACTGCAGATTTAATGTGCTTGATAAATCACTGTCATTGCTACAATGGGACTGACATAGCAGGTATAGTAATAGAAGACCAAAGGAAACACAACCTGTTGAAGATGAATGATATCAAACAATGCCTTTAATGGAAAACAACTTGGACAGAAATGCCCTGAGCTGCTATGGTTCTTTATCACAACATCTTTTAAAATGTTGCATTGCTTCAACAGTAATTTTGAAATTGATGTGTAGGTGTAGGAATATACTGTAAGAATTCAGAAATGTAAGTGTATCTGATGTAACATATATGGCATACATTATTGAATGTAACTTTGTTTTATTTGCCCAAACTCATCCCACAGTAAAATACGTGAAAATAAAGTGGTAAAGGCTGGTTGAAATGTAAGCAAGCCCTGCACACACTGGGATACTTCCACTATATACTTTAAGCACAGTAATGGAGAGTACAAGAAAAAATAGCAACAGTATTATGATACAGACTATGGAATGAATTTTATGAAGCGGTTTCTTAGTTGAGCAATGTGACTGCATTTGTGCATGGACAAAGTTTTGCTACCAAAAAAAAAAAAAAAAAGAGAGAGGCAGAATTTATGGGAGGTATTTGCACCACTTTGAAAATTAGATTCTAAAACCCAAAATCTTATAACCTTTCTCCAGGCATTGTCATTGATATTTATACTATAATATGAGAAGCCACCTTGAATTTTCAATTTATAAGTAATAATTGTCTCTTTTTAGTTGGCATTGTACAGCACCTTAGCATGCCATACACAGAAAAGCAATGATGTAGTCACTGACAAAGAAGTAAAAGTATGCAATTAAAAGTCCATCTTGGGAAGCGTGGTCTGCATTTCATTATTTTTTTTTTTAATATACTCATTACATTTGTTTTGGAGAAGGAAAAAAATCATCACTTTTATATTTTGCAATTTTGCCTCTGGGTGTGGCTGGCTGTGTTATGTATGCCTGCCCATGATTATTCAGTTATCTTTAGGAGCTAGAAATGCTTTCAGAAGAGTGTCTCACTGCTATTTCTGCCCCTGGGCTACATTGACATTATGCCAAATATAAATATTAGTAATAAATTGGACGGCAATAGTGTAGGATTCCAGTAACATTCATCATATTGGTCTACCTTTACTAAAATGTTTTCAAGTTAAATACAGTGCAAGTTGGGGAGCTCTGAAAAATAAAGCTCTAAGTGAGTGTGGTGGGTTGATTCCATCAGCAACTGGGCACCCACCCAGCCACTCGCTCACTGGCTGCCCACAGCAGGGTGGGGGAAAGAATTGGAAGAGCAAAAGCAAAAACTCATGGGTCGAGACAAAGTTAGTTTAAGTGAAGGAAAGACCAAAAAAACCCCTGTGATGCAAAGGCAATCACTCACTCCTCTCACAAGCAGACCAGTTTCTGGACAATGGCCACCTTGGAAAGTCTGCCCCACCAAATTTTTATGAGCATGACATTACATGGCATGGAATATCCCTTTGGTCAATTCAGGTCAGCTGTCCTGGCTGTCTCCCCTCCCAGCCTCCTCACCCCCAGCCTGCTCATTGCGGGGGGCAAAGTGAAAAACAGAGAAGCCATGACATTGTGCAAGTACTGTTCAGCAACAGCTAAAACATCGGTGTGTTAACACCACCATTTTAGTCACAAATCAAAACCACAGCACCATGCAGGCTGCTATAAAGAAAGTTAACTCCATTCCGGACAGACCAAGCCCAGTGAGGAAAAGCATTATGAACTAAACCTCAATTTTAGTCTTCATCACTGCCTGCCGGGGAATTATCTGTTATGGGCTATGATCCTGCCGTCATGTGAGTAAGTGCAAGTAGAGCTTAGACCACAGTAAAAGCAGAACTAGATACTCTGTTGTCTCTTGGAAGATCTAGCTACAATATTCAAGTTGCACCTGATGAAATACCTCTGAAGCCAAATAAAATATGAAAGTTAATTAAACTGGAGGGTGACATTTACAGAAAGTGGCAATACTGATGAATATTGAAACAATAATATGAGACTGGTATATAGGCATTCACTAGGGTATTTCAATAAATGAGAATATAAACTGTACTACTCCCAACGAGTGGTAGTTAACACCAGTATTTAGTGTACTTACTTCGACTGAAAACAATTCAGATGAAAACAAACAAACAAACAAATGAAACCCTTACCATTATTTCATTTTACATTCATTTTCCCTTCAGCAAAGTCTGGATTATCACGGACAACAAGACTCTATAAAGTGGACAGTGTTTACCTACACTTGAAATATGCTAATTTTTTTTCCTGTGCATGATTTTATGTAGACTTATGTTCAGCATTTATTGCCAATTTCAGATGTGCAAGTGGAAGTACCTCGGTGCTTCCCATCCTGTCTGTTATCTGCCTCCTTTCCTTCCAGCAGCTCCCTGTTCTGAGGACTCTGAAGATCCTTGTCAGGAGTGAATAGTCAGATGTTGGTTTAACTGTATTAGCCACAAGACTGTGATTTCTGCCTTCTAAGGCTCAACCTGTGTCAGCTCAGCCATATGAATTAAATTTACTCCCCCAAATGGATAAAAGACAGAAAAACCTCACTGCAGAGTTGTAAAATTTTGTGAAGTTTCTGTAACAGAAATAAAATTAAAATTGTAGTCTTTTCCTTTCTTTAAATGATTCAGAGTGGAGTGAAAATTGCAGATCAGCTTCTTCATTAGTGTAACTTCACTGGAGGTAATTTCTTTTGCAAGATTATGTCCTTCTGTGACATTCTACCCAACCACCCCACACATTTTCCCTAGATGTATTAAAAAGCAATATATCCTTTCTCAGCCCATACGCTATTTCTAAACTTAAGACAACACAAACCAAAGCAAGTTAATAAAGTTAATATATATTCCATTCAAAATGTCAAACTTCATAAACTCTGGTGACAGAAACAGTGTGGTTTTGGATGTAATAGTCAGTAATATGCATCAGCTTAAAAAATTGATCATATAATTTTGGATTGCTAAGAAAAAACTCTCTGAATATGTTAGATTTATGACTGCTGAAAAACATATAAGCAATAAATCCTGCATCAGCTGCATAACTGCGGTAAGTAATGCCAAACTGGGAAACAACTTTACCTAACAGAAATGTAAAGAAAAAATTTAATTGGTCCAAGGGGATTCCTTATGTCATTAAATATGCAGTAGAGTTTGTACGCAACAAACTTCTTCCCTAAACTGATAATAAGATTGGATCCACAGCAGAATTGCCTACCCCGGTGCTAGGTATATATGTAATCAATCTGTTTGTATTGTCACAACTGATGCGTTGGACAATATTTGTTGGACCTTTCAATATTCATCACCAAAAATAAATCAGACTTAACTGAAGTCCATAGCTGGTTGTATTGACACTCATGTACTGACATGACTGTCTCTCACAAAGCTGATGGGCACAGGCGAATGGAAGCAACTATTTTTGCACAGTCATCTACCATATTTTTCTATGATTAAAATTTATAACAGAGTTTGAACATCATAGTTTTTGCAAGACGTTGTTATATTTTATGTATGCAGCTAGAATCGTTGGCACTTGTCAGAAAGGCCATGCTCTTAGTAATGGCATTCTTCTCTTTTGGGAAACTTTCTGGTATGGGTTGTTTTTTTTTTTCTTAGTTCAAGAAATATTTGTAGAACAGAAGATTAAAAGAAGCATAAAGATCCTGAACCATCAGTATAGTATAGCTTACATAATTTATTATACTATCATATTTTCCTTTTCTAGGAAAACTGCCAATTAGCAGGAACAGTGATCCCCTATGAAATTTACTGATTCTCTTCATCATGCTCCCCTTCAAACAGGTAATGATTTTTTTTAAGATCAGGGCCTCTATTTACTCATATAGGCTGTAACCATAGTTAGAAACAGCCATGCAACAGAAATACTGATGCCATTCCTTATAGCATGATAAGAAAGGAAGTTAGACATTACTTGAAATACATCAGAGCTTACTAGCTCGTTTAGTTTAAATAGGAATTGCATATTGACAGTCACTATAAACACTGCTGTAATCTGGATAAACGTAAAATGAATCAGAGAGTGCTATGCATGGCTCAATATTTGCTCCAGATTTTATCACTGTATTGGGTTTGCATGGCAAGGTTTTGGTAGCACTGGGGTTACAGGGGTGGCTTCTGTGAGAAGCTGCTAGAAGCTTCCCCGCATGTCCGACAGAGCCAACGTTAGCCGGCTCCAAGATGGACCTGCCACTGGCCAAGGCCGAGCCTGTTAGCGATGGTGGTAGCGCCTCTGGGATAACAGAATTAAGAAGGGGGAAAAAACTGCACAATGGCAATTGCAACCAGAGAGAGGAGTGAGAATATGTGAGAGGAACAGCTCTGCAGAGCAGAAGGAGGGGCCGGAGGTGCTCCGGGTGCCAGAGCAGAGATTCCCCTGCAGCCCATGGAGGTGAGGGACCCACGCTGGAGCAGTCTGCTCCTGAAGGACTGCACCCCGTGGAAAGGGCCCACGCAGGACCAGTTCATGAAGAACTGCAGCCTGTGGGAAGGACTCAGGCTGGGGAAGTTTGTGGAGGACTGTACTCCCATGGGAGAGACCCCATGCTGGAGCAGAGGAAGAGTATGAGGAGCCCTCCCCTTGAGAAGGAAGGAGCGGCAGAGACAACGTGTGATGAACTGACCATAACCCCCATTCCCCATCCCCCTGTGCCGCTTGGGGAGGGAGGAGGTAGAGAAATCAGGAGTGAAGTTGAGCTCAGGAAGAAGGGAGAGGTGGGGGGAAGGTGTTTTAAGATTTAGTTTTTATTTTCTCATTATTCTTACTCTGATTTTGATTGGTAATAAATGAAATTATTTTTTTCCCCAAGTTGAGTCTGTTTTGCCCATGACAGTAATTGGTGGGTGATCTCTCCCTGTCCTTATCTTGAACCACGAGCTTTTCATTATATTTTCTCTCCCCTGTGCAGCTGAGGAGGGGAGTGATAGAGCAGCTTTGGTGGGCACCTGGCCTCCAGCCAGGGTCAACCCACCACAGTAACAAAAAGTATTCTCACTAGTGCCTGTATGCTGTACTCATGATTAAGATTAGTTTCTCAAAAGAATATGTAAGTAAAGGCATGGCTAGAAATATGGGGCTTACCAGAAAATGAAGTGAGAAAGATTCATGATATATAGTGGAAAATGGTATTTCTGATGATGCATTCTTCTTTTTTTGTAGCCCCAGGTTCATCCTGGAGAAAGGACCTCTTTCTGGTGCGCTTGCAGGAGCAGTACTAACCCTGATCCCTGGTGTGACTACAGGTGGAGCAAACTGCCTCCAGAGCAGCACCTCTCCTACTTGCAAAGTCCTGATGATCTGCAGTGTTTTGGACCCATCCTGGATCTCAGTCTGGGCTCACGCTGAGCCTGTATCCCTGTACTCACAGAGGTCTGAACCCAGAGGAAGCAGGGAGACAGGAGCACTTATTTCTGTCTAGATGTAGGATATTGCTTCTGTGGGAGGCAGTAATCCCTATGATTACTTCACGACAGAGTGGAAGTCACAGACTTTTGCAAAGGCAGGATACAGCCTTTATGAAAGGTGGTTTTTCCTTGGCTCCTGTCAACCCTCCAGCTCTGTAAGAACCAGGATGCCTTGAGTGTCAAGGTGGTAAGTTCTCACTGCTATAAAAGAAGATGCTTTATGCCCAGGTCCTTCTGAACTTGGACTTGAACACTTTGAGGGCTGGAACTACATCTCAGAAGACATGGTATTTCTTGATTGAGGCAGATCACAAAAGGAAGCAGGAAACAAGCACTAGGCAGAAATTTTTGTGGACAACTGAACACATCCAAGATCTACATCCCAAGCAACCTATAGGGTATGATGGCAAGGATAGGCCATGAACTGTAGAGTGTTATGGCAATATTGGAAGCTTAGCTCAATCAAATAAGAATTAGCCACTTTTCCTTTCTTGGGTCACATGCTGGTTCAATAATTCATGCATATTATCTTGAGAAGCGATGAAATTTCTAACAGAACAGTTTTCTCTGTGCTTCCCTTTTCCTCCCCCTTTTTCAGAAGGTAAGTTACCCTCTGTTTTTGTCCAGTCTGGCTCATTGTTTGATTTTTCACTCCTCTCGGAACTAACGTAGAGAATATTCATAAACATTTTTGTCTTGCCCATAGGCATTAGTGTGTGGGTCTCTGCTCACCTTCTCTCAATTACATTGCTTCTGCCTAATGCCATTATCAACTTTAAAGGCATTTTTCCCACTCTCTCTTCTTTTCCTATGACAGCTCAGCTTTCCAAATTGGCCTGGTGATTTGACTGTCGCTTAGTAATTTGACTGTCCCTGAATGTGGAAAGTCCTTCCTGCTGCACATCTCCACCTTGTTTCCAGACATCTCCCTCCACCTTGCACCCTGTATTGAATCAAAATGACTGAATGTGTTATTAAAATCACTAGAGCATTAGTATTTTTTATATTTGCCATACAAAACCGATACTTAGTCATGACAGCTGTCTTGGGTTAGAAGGACATTAGAAATGAAGTTTGGAAGCTTTGACATATAGGCTATAGAACTGCCCAGACATTGGCACTGGTTTCGTTTGCTCTCCATTGCAAGTCCTTTTGATACCTGAGATGCTGTTAAAATGATAACCCATCATCTCCTGGCTCTCTTCAGTCTTAGGCCAGCACATTTACTTTTCATATACAAACAATTGTAGTTCACCTTTGGTTTAACTTTGGAATGGCATATACAGCACAGTTTAGAGCAAAGCATAAAATATTTCTGTTATACTTGATGTCTTCTGTCTATACCTAGACTCCAGCTATTCCTGATTAAGTAGTGGAAGCTACCTCTGACATTGAGAAGCAGAAGATTGCTGAAATTCAAATGGAGATCTTTATCAGAACTGTACCCAACATTTTTTACTAGAGACAATTTCAAACTCAAAAGCATTGAGCAGATTTTAAATGGTTGGGCTACAGTTATTTTCAAATCCACAGTTTTTATTAAAGGAGAAAAATAATCAAGCTGTTTTACTCTTTGCTTTCTTTAATGCCATCTTCTGTGTCACCACTACAAAGCACCTCATGTTCATGAGAAAGGTATATTTTTAAGTGACCCAAACAAGTCAACTGTCAGTAAGCATGAAAACATTCAGGGCTGAATATTATTTCTTAAACCAACACTCTCTTTTATTCTATATACATTTTGCTTATGTTCTTGTACTAATATGAAAGTTTATATAAACATATTTCTGAGGAGGTAAAAATATATAAAAAATTCTTATCTCTCCTTCCTTTAATAAATGGAATGTGAACTGTATTTCAGTGTGTGAGGGAGAACAAAGATCGACTGTCCCCTGAAGGCATTTGGTAAGATAAGAAATAACCTTAAGGCAATATTGTGACTTTTGCAACTATTGCTGTTTTGGAGATGTAGGGTAACGAAGTCCATTCCTTCAGTTTTAGCTGCCAGAGGCATTCTGCCCACAGAGGACAGAGCTTATGTTTCACATTTCTTGCTTTTCATGGATAACGCTAGAAATAAGAAATCTTTGACATATTAAAGGAAATTTCATACAAATCCCTGTAGCCTCACAATTTTAAACATTTTTAAATAGGAAAGAAATATTATCTTAATCATTTAAATGGTGATACATAAGGCTATTTCTAAACTTGTTACGGGAAGGAGGATGCACTATCCTGAAATTCCACCATACACACTGGGTAATAGGGAAAATGAGGTGAATCCAGTAGTACTGAGCTCTGCAGATGTAAAACTGCCATTAAAAGAAGAGAAAGCCTGACCAAGTAGCTAATCTTTGAGAAAAATATTAAAAATTACTGTCTTACTAGAGAAGTATTTCAAGGTTAGATCCCACAGCACTTTCAAAGGCAGTCCCTGCTGTAAGACAGTTATGATCCTGGAACAAGACCCAATCTAGCACTGAATAGAGTGCACATGGAAATTAAAATAGCTGAGATAAAAATTTGGGTTGTTCCTATTGAATTTCTCTCAAAGACAAAGAGTTGAATCATTTGCAATATAGAAGAAAATTGGAATCGAAACAAAAATCTGTAAATTTATAAAGTATAAAAGTTTGTTCTGCTAGCAAAAGCATTCAAACACATTAGCATTTTCAGCTGAGCCCAAGATCATGGGGGAATTCATAGACGAGAATTATTCCCAGGGTTGAAAAAACATGGAGTAAAATCATGCCTGCAACACAACATTATCCATTAGAAGATCCCTAGACAAACTGACTATGGATTTCTGAGACTATGCCACGTGTTGTCAAAAGTGAGGAGACATCGCATTCCTTCTTGGCATTGCTGTGAGCATGGTGCAGTGGGAAGCAGGCCTAGTGTTTTCAGAGAGTGTGTAATAAAAGAGCACAACTCTATCTACAGTGCTCATTAGTCACTTGCCACTGGTTTCCTGCTTGAGAATCACAATACTGTGTAGTTCAGGTGTAGACTGCTAACTACATTTCTCTTTTACTCATTCTTCCAAGACTTAAAATAATCCCAAATGAGATGAAGTGGGTCAATACATTCCCAAATATTCACTGAAGCAGGAAATGAAATGTCATGGAATCCTGATTGTCTGCTCAAGAGTCTCCTAAAAAAAGTGGATGCTGTGCATACTTGTTTAGGCTCAAAGACACCGAGACAAATGAAATTTGCTTGCATCTCACTCATCGGGATTTGATCTTTGGTTTTTATTGCTGGTGTATAGATGTGACAATAACAGGAATTATTTCTGCAGACACAGATAACCACTAGAACTAATATTCCAATAGAATTAGATTCATATAACATTATAGCCAAAGCACGAAGTTCTAATATTAGTTAAGTCACAGCCTAATGAATTTAATGTACAGCTAACATCCTTTCAGGAAAACCAAACAAATTTAAAGTCTTCAAAGAATACTGGTTACCTGGGTCTTCTAGATGACAATAACAACTATGCTGCACTCTAAATTACTAGCAGTATTTGATTAAGCAATTATGATTTCAAATACTGAGTTTAAGAGCAGTAGTCCAAATTATATTCAAACTGTTACCTGCTAGCTAAGCTGAACAGCAAAAAGCCTAGGAAACTTAATAAGCTTAGTTTAAACTGAAATAGAATTTCAACCTAACGAGCGAGAAAGGATATTGTTCTGTTAGCATCCCATGAGAGGCATAATCAAGAACTATGAGTTCTCTGTACTCTTTCCAAAGGCACCTAAATTTGCATCATAGTTGTGTTCATAGCTCTCCATATCTATACACGATGCGAGTGCTTGTGTGATGAGTTGCCAAACTGAAGCAAATTGACTCACATAATCCCAATACAGTTATTTCTCAACCCAGGAACACCACCGGGGATTAAAGAAGAGAAGTCTGTGCATGTGAAACTCCTGAATACCCTCAGTGACGAGAGACTGTTTGGCTACAGCAGTCTCCACTTCTGCAAAGAGTCTCTCTGTCTCTCTGTCTAATGGGTCCCCTGGATTTAAACAGAGATTCCTGCTTGAGCATCCCTCAAACAAGTTACAAGAGCAAGCAAAACTACTTCTGGTTATATTCTAGTGTTGTTTCCTCATCTATCTTTTAGTTATGTTTTCCATCTGGAATTATACTTACAAGTATCTCAAGAGTCCTTTCCCTTCTCCATTTCTTCTCTTCCTGATTCCTTCTCTTTCCCATCTCTTACCTATCCCTTCCCCATCCTCTCCCTGAAAAACAGCATTAAAACACCTTTAAATCTCCAAGGGACACACCAAAAAAAGAATCATGCGATGCATTTTGTTGAATCCAGGACACCTCATAATCATGTCTTAGTTCCTGCTATCAAAAAGAAAATCAAACCCATAATTGGATAAAGATTCTGACAATGTCAAAATTTTGACAGTTAGGGCACTATTTTTTCTCTGTTCGGTAATGTGAAGTACTGCTTTCTCTGCCCAGTAGTAAGTTTAAAATTATCTCATTTGCTATAGTCTGTTTGAACTTTCATTTCTCACCTTTCCTGTCAATCAGAAAAGGCAGAAAGGGAAATAACTTCTTGGTGATTAGACACATGGAGCTTTAATCATCTGTCAGCTGCTGTAAATCAGCAGAAAGAACAGCCGAAGACTTAGTTCAAAAACTATAACCGAAGTGTCTAAAACCAGTCAGGTTTCTCTGATTGCTAGATTAAATTTAAAAAAAAAAAAAAAAAGATTAAAATTGAAATTAAAGTACAGTGGGCATCCAAAGATGTTAAATACCTAAGGGAGAAGTTATAATAAGCCCACATTTAAAAGAATGTGTATAACCTGATGGTTAATTAGACTTTGGAGAACATAATGTACTGAGGAATTTGGTTAAATGGAGAATATCATAAATTAATTTCTCTGCCTAGGGTTTCTGAATATAGATACAATCAGTCTCATAAGCTGGATTCTTGCACTGGATATCCTCTCTGAGGCCACTCAATGCCAGGCATCTCCATCTTCCTACCACCAGTACAGCACCAGAATTAAAAAAAAAAACAAACAGGTTGACAGAGCTTAAACTGAAATAGAGTTTGAGTTGGGTCAGGCTTACTGTGTGCTCACTGCTCTTAACTCCACAAATATATGTCTGTCTAATGTAAAATGTGGTCAGGAGACTAGGTGAAGAAGTGGTCATTCACCTTGTCTTGGTGCTGACATTTCCTGGCTTTCTCTGGGTTTTGCAGTCTTGCTTGTTCCATCCTGGCTGTAAGGATCAGCCCGTGCTAATGAGAACGAGGTGAGTTCAGGGAGGGTTTTCCTCTATGGCCAAGCTATTGGCAGCAGTAGGTTATTTCATTTTGGGAGTTCCTTTCCCACTTCTCAAGGCATTTTTTTTTTCCTCTCACTTATCCAACATCTGGTTTTCTTTCAGGTTCTATAAATGTTTGCTCATATTATTGTTTACATGGATTTTTGTGTTAAGTGTTTACGAAGTCAGATTTGTTGCCTCTTTTCAGCCTGCAAAACATCAGTTCTCATGGTTAAAGGAACTCAAATAGTTTTCCTAAAGGAGCTATAATTTTTTAAATTTTCATTCATGACAGAAAATTAATTTCAAGTCAAAATACAGTTTAATGAATACTGACAATGCAATTAAAACATTTCCTATGATGGGTAAATCCCAAGGAATTTGATGAGAAACAAATAAAGGTAGTTATGAGTCGCAGCTCCTTTTTCTCTGCAGAATAAAAAGAATGCAAATCAATAGGCAGAGATAATCATGAGCAAAACATCCCACTACATCAAAATCTGAGAAACTTATCTTCATTCTTCAAGTACATTCATATCTTTTTCCCCATTGCTTTACTGTTCCTCCATGGATCAGTGGAAATATTAGAACTGATTTCTCCTCTTGAGGCATTGAAAGAAGTAGTAATAAGAAATAATACTGATAATATCAGTGATCGACAAACCTCCAAAAATATGGAAGTATAGTTAAGATAAGGCTCAGTGCTCTCCTGTGTGGAAGATCCCAAGGCCCCTTACAAGTGGTGCATGCAGGCATTACTCTGTCTGTCAAACAAGCGCAAAAGCCTTCGGAATACAGCAGTTGTTTAACAAGATAATATAATGATGCTATAGGATGCAGACAAAACAAGGCAGATGCAGTTAGAATGGTGGGAATATTTACACGCTTAGAAAATAAACATCTGCAAAGTTGACGTTTACTTTCAGAAGTTCAGAATAATTCAGTGCACTATCCTTCCCTTTCTCAAAAAGTGATTTGTAGGCTAACCGAGTTGTTATTTTTAAATGTCTAGAAAAGTGGAAGGGTGAGATGTGTGGCAGAACGTAGGTGAGGCTCATCATATTTGTCATATTTCAGAGCAATCACAGTAGCAAATTCCAAAAACTTAGAACTTTATTGCAAACATCTAGTCAGAAATATTTTCAAATATTTCAAAATGGGCTCATACACCTCATGCACTGATTTCTGTGATACTCTGAGGAGAAGGGAGGAACATTACAGCAGTTTCCCCAGTAGCTGCACGCATTTATACACTGCATGTCGCCAAACCTGACTGGGTGAGACCACAATAGCAACAGTTAAAAATAAATGTGAAACAAAACATGAAGGACATTTTGTGGGGGTGAAAAAAAAAAAAAAATCAGTGATCAATGATGTTTCATTACGTTACTTGGGAAACAACACTTATCAGGGCAAAGTAGAGAAGTTGCTGTACAGTGATCAGAGGGGGAAAAGATCAGAAAGCAAAGCTCTAATACATCAATCTCTACCAAACACTTGTGCAGCTTATTACTTTAGGAACATACCGATAAGATAACAAATGCAGACACTATTAAACATACTATCAGTATAAACAAAGCCTTTTAAAATCCCATTTTATGAACCTTTAAACTATTCAGGTTTCCCTGTGAGTTGATCAGTGGTTTTGTTCAAAAGTAACATACAGAAAGGAAGAAGGCAGATCATTCCCTACAGTAATATGCATTTTATAAATGTATAGCTTAACTAACCAAAAAAAAGTTATCAACAAGCATTTAAGGAAACATTTTAAAACATATAAATAATAAAAATCTTTTTACAACTTACAGATAATTTTCTTGAAAATTTCCACAATTGATAATTCTATTTTATAGCCAAGTTTTGCAAGTACGAATATTTCCCCAAAAGATGTATCTGTAATTGCAAATGATGGATAATTTTATCAATTGTAGTACACTTTTACAGCTTGTTAGACATACCTTAGAAACGGCGCCACTGAATTCAGTAGAAGATTTGGTAGAATTCTAACCCATATTGATTAGACTCCAGCAGTTACTTACCATTAATATGGAGGGGTTTCAGTTTCTTTGGCTTTTCCCTTTCCTTTCCTTTCCTTTCCTTTCCTTTCCTTTCCTTTCCTTTCCTTTCCTTTCCTTTCCTTTCCTTTCCTTTCCTTTCCTTTCCTTTCCTTTCCTTTCCTTTCCTTTCCTTTCCTTTCCTTTCCTGTTTATTTTATTTTATTGATTAAACTGATCAATAGTTCCTAGTAGGCTCAGATTTTAGCATCTAAAAGCTCTCATTTTCCTTGATCATATCACATCTTACCGATTACATGGGCAAACCACACATTTCTCTAGGGTAGACATTGTGCTAATTCTCATTCGTTTTCTCATTTTTGATAGAAAGAACTCTTTTTTATTATTATTCCTTTAGACAACTTCAGGGCCTACCTTTCTCCAGCTACTGAACAACGCTGTTTGTAGGATGCAATATGAGAGATGTCACAAGTTTTTTAGTATTATTTAATTATTTAATTAAGGTGAAATGCTTGGAGTTTAGTAAATAAGCACTTAAGTAACCGCTCCATAGAGAATTTATTGTGCTTTCTGCTTCACGGGAGAGCAAGCTCTGCTGTTCTGGGCAGAGGCACTTGGAGCTGCCTCCAGAGGCAGGAAACTCCGAAGGTAAGGAAAGAGAGAGCTTGGGGAAGGGGTGGCGGGGGCTCCTCCAGCCGGAGGAGGCATGGGAGCTGTGTGCACAGTAGGTGTGCTCCATGCACTCCGAGTGGTGCTGCGCTCCCTCTTTCCCTTCAGCCCTCCACGTCTCAGCTGGGTCAAGAGCAGTGGCTGCTCTTTGACCACTGAGATGGGTCCAGATAATGGTGTGCACACCTGGGTGAGGACAGGAAACACTGGTGGGAAAGGCAAGTGGGAACCAAATGGAGTGGCTATCCAGATTTGTGCTAGATCCCTGCAGGGACGCAGTGAGGGCTTTTGCAGTAGATAGATGATGTCCGCCTCAGTGGCCCTGCAGAGAGCAATGGAACTGCAGGATGTCACCTACTGGTTCAGCCCCGTCAGCAACTGAACTTGCTTTATTTTTATTTTATTTTTAATTTTTATTTTTATTCCCACAAATCTTCCAGTCCTTCTTTGCAATTAGAAAAGGATGAAAGAGCTTAAGATCTGGAGTTGTGAGGACAGTAGCATTCCTTTTTGTTGTTAGTATTTTTTCTTAATCTTTTTCTCGGTTACTGTAAAGGAAGGAGGAAATGGATTCAGCCACAGTGTTGTTCAATAGTGTAACTATATCTCTCACCCTGGCAGCTAGCACCAGTGCAACACACTTCATGAACAGTTACTTTGATGGACTGTACCCCTGTGACATTGGACAAGAGCAGTAATGGCAGGCAGTAAGTCCATCAAAAGGATTCACATTGAAAAAGCTGCAGACCTTGTCAAAGGGTGGCCTGTGTGTGACGGTACGACCATTAATTTTCTCTTTTGTGATTTTTTTTTCCTTTTTCATTAGCAAAGATTAGTCTTAATTAAACACTAGCTGTTAGATCAAAGGGAATTAGATCAAAGAAGGAATAAACCCAATATATTAATGAAACAATATTTGGCATAATACGTTCCCCAAAGCCTGTGAAAAGTGTTTTCAAACTATACATTGGTAGCCAGATCCTGAAAAATAGGAGCCTGGTGTTTATTTATAGCTAGAGTCTGGCAGATTACCTTCCCCCCCCCCCCCCAAGTCATATAAATTTGTCACTTTCAGGACTGTTTCAGATAAAGGTATCCAGTTATTGACAATCAACCTGGAAGTGGTGCCCAGCTTCAGTAATAAATACAAAATAGACTTGCCTTTGCTACAAATAAGCATCTCCAGTTTAGGAGGCAAGTGAATTTGAAGATGATTAAGCGGAAATCTGCTCAAAGTTTTAAGAAGGATTTGACAAGAGAAGCACTTTTCTTTTGAGCTTGTGTTCAGCTTTGAATCTCACTAGAACAGAGCTTTCATTTCACAGGCAGTCACTCACTGCACACCCAAGCTTTAAAATTTAATGAATGCACCCTTTGCAGGAGACTCTGGCAATAGCTCAGATATATTGGTAAGTGCAATGATGTCAATCAAAAAAAAAAAAAAAAAAAGTGCAAATGATGTCTTTCATTGTTATATTGATATTTTCAAAAGCTTCTGTGTTTTAAATTCCAGAATCGTTCCCTATTTTGAACAAGACAGAACAATTAAAAAAAAAAAAAAGCCAATAAGATATATCTATTCTTTTCCTAATTATACTAATTATACTAGTTAATATACATCTATTAGAGAAAGTGTTTCCCATTTCAAACAGCCAATGCTATTTTTCATTTAGCTGCTCTAAAAGGTAGTCACAACTCACATATGTAACAACTTCAGCTAGCGTTAGGGTAGCAATTAATATTTATACATTGCACCACTAGGATCTACAAACATGCCATGGCACGACCGGGGTTAACCTCATGAATAAGGCAGGGCCGAAGGAAATGGGCTCAGCTGCTGGGAATAAAAGAGCAGGAGGAGGCAGCTGGAGCTTTGCAGAGAGTAGAGGAGTCTTGGGGATGTGGAGAGTATTGATTTCATGAGCAGCAGCAGTAGTAGTATGTGACTGGTGTGGGGGAGAGCTGTGTTAGGAGGCTGCCCTCTGTGCTGGAGAGGCTTTTCTGGAGGGCAGAGGCTGTTCCAGATTTCAGCCCCTTGCTGGGGCTGTGCTGGCTTGGTGCTTTGTGAAAATTATTCCTATGTGAACATGCAGGTAAACCCCATGTGTAACTTAACCTTCTCTATCAAAGCATTCATTGCATGTCCTGGGAACTCAGGGCTTTTTGTGTCATGCAAGAAACTGATAGGAAAAAATATACAAGTTTCTGATGTGAGCATTGCTGTGTGTGATGTGAAGTTGTCTCAAGTGCCGCTTCTATCTGAGATGGGATTTTCTTGAGTTGATCAGAGATAGAAACAGCTCAATTTCAGCTATCTTCTCCTTGAAGTTAGGATGCCAAAGGGCTTGCAGTCTTTAAAGGTTAAGTTTTATTAAGGTACTCCAAAGAAGAATGCAGACCTGCTATGTAAAATGGAACAAAATAGGAGTTATTTAACCTCAAGTTATTTTGCCCCTATATCCTTGTAGTATGGGGGATTTTCTTTGTTCTAGGTTTCAGTAAACTATGTGGTCTTGCCTGTGCTCCTTAAACAGGATGGTCTCTATCACATCTGAGTTTTAGATGTAGATCTGCTTCTTAAGAGTGCCTTAAACCTTAGTCTGTGCTGTAGAAGCCCTGCTTGCTTAGTCTCTCCCTGGCCTGCTGCCTGACTTAGTGCTTTAAGAAGCCTGTGCCAGCAGATGTGCAGCACCTTCGGGGAGCGTGCCATGTCCTTCATTCCTGGGGTTGTGTCCTTCTGGGAGCAAAGCTACCTTTTTGTCTATGGTCACCTTGAACAAAACCATGGGAGTATTTAGTAAACTGAGCAAAGAGTCTGTTCCATCCACGACAACTATGTGCAGATGGAGGGGAAAACCAGTATATGGATGCATTGGTTCTTTTTTTATTTTCATTTTGACCAATTGATTTTATTTATCCACCTTCTAGTTAACTTGATCTTCTTGAGCTCACATCTGCTTGGAAATAATAGAAACTCATAACTTGCATTTATAACTTGAAGTGTTCCATGTTTTTCTGTTTCATGTTGCCAGTTCTCTTTTGGTTTTATAATCCTGTCTTACTGTGTTGAAAGTAATAACTGAAATAGTAAGTATAGGAGTCATAACTTGTAAACATAAAGTTGCTTTTTAGTATGAGAGTTCTAAGCTTGCTTTAATCTCTTTATCAGAAATACTATGCACTCTTGTTCTTGCCATGTCACTTTTGATTAGGAATTTGAAGATGATTCTGATAATTACTGCAAATGTGTGCCTGCTGGAAGCATGAGTGAAGAACTCAGCCCAGCGGTCTCCTAAAGTGAGAAAATTGGTGTAGGAAGACAACTACTTTGCATAAGAAAAGATTCATGTAAAATGTAATTGTTGCTTTTAGAAGCTGGGATTACTCATTATTATGTATCTCATAAAGCTGTAATCCTAATTACATAGAAGGCGACATGTCAGATCCAAAAGCAAAATTAATCCTATATCTTCTAGTCCTAAAATATTTACTCTGAGGACATTATTAATTGTGTAGTATTGTCTTTTTTTTTGTGAACAATAATCAGATTTGCTTTTAAATTAATGTTGTCTTGAGGCTAAATAGGATAAATATAATACATGTTTTAGATAATTTAGAGCAATGAACTGCTAAAGGGATGAGACATTATAGGATAAGTAATATTTTTCTGGCTAATTCTTGCTGAATCCTGTTATGTTGGATGGGATCAAGAAAATGTACTTAAATGTACTTAAAGAAGAAACACAATAAAACAGCAATACATTTCCAGTGCTTTGGATTGTATTGAATTTAACAAGGGAATACTATGGGGTTTATTTATGTATGAATTATGGATATGAGGTGAAGTGGTTTATCTTGAAGATTTAGTATTACTTTTTAAAAATTAATCAGAAGACTGTAATACTGTATGTGTAAACATTACCTTTCATTTCAAGGTGCTTAAGAAGCATTATGTCTATGTAGAAGCTAACAAATTGCTCTCTAATTCCCAAAGTTACTCAGCAACTGATAAGCGATTAGTGTTTTCTAATTTGTGCCTTATGTACACACATCTAAATACCTTCCTTAATGGTTCTGAGTATGCATCTACTCCTCTTAAGCTCACAAAATAGTTGTACTTCAATGTGGTTGTATACGCACGTTTACAGGAGTGTGGCTTAGAACATCTGTACCTCCTTGCATAGTTCTGGGCACCTAGCTCTGTAGTAGATGCTGTATTTGGTGCTGGACTGAAAAACCATGACGAACTGTTACCTGATGAAAACACTATCTGTAAAAAGAATGAAGTATGTTTATTATTGGGTTTTGACATAATTGCAGTCAAAGCTGAAAAATAAGACTTTGTACTGCTGTTCCTTAGGTGTTTTCTAGGATTTCATTGTTGAGAGCAATCACTTATGTTGTGGTTCTTCCCCTCAAATTACTTAATGGCACTGGTTTGGGTTTGGAGATTGATTCTATATTTAATAACAAACCAGCGTTGATTGCAGAAGACTGTTTCATTTACCTTAGCTACTTTGTGCAAGAGGCGTGACCAGTATCCTGTATCAACTGTTGTAGCCTTTGTGATAAAATACCTCATTTACATTATTTGCATTTAATCCAGCTGAGAGGTGATGGTCGCATATGTAGCACACAATGGTCTGGTAGCAATTTAGAAAGGCAACTAATCTTTCTGCTTTGAGTTGAATTAATTGTTTAACAAAGTTGGTTATCCTCTCCACTAGAGACCATTGAATACTCTTTGTTTTATGGCTACCTGGAAATGGAGAAACCTTCCCTTGGTGGAGGTAATAACACTGAAAATAGTTGTTTTGTTAAGCTCAAATCAACCTGCAGCATCCTCTCTGCACAGAGTATGGGCTGAATGAACTCTTCCCAGCCATTTCCTATAATCAGTATTATGCAAGAGCTTTTTGTGGGTCTGTCTTCTAAATATATTGCAGCTGGGTTCTCTGTGCAGGCTGTAGCACTAAGTGCTGAATATCAGCAGCTCCTTACAATGAACATGGCTTTCTGCTTTTAGTTATTTAGGAACAGATTTTTCAGTTACTTGCCTTAATACTGTATACTATTGACTGCAACTAACAGGTTTAAATAAAGAATTGTCAGTACAGAATGTATCTGAACGCAAATAATATTTATGGGGAAAATGAGGCCTAATTCCATCATTTCTTCACAATACAAGCATTGCTTTAGGAATTACAGTGAGTGTGGAAACCGGGAAAGCTTGCATGAATATACTCATTAGTAAACTGCAGCTAGCACACGATAACTGAGAACCTGGTATGTATCAAGAGTACGCTTAGTGGATTTATAGATAAATTACAGCTACAGACATAAAATCTGCATATTGAGCAGTACTTTTGCTTTTAGACTTCTGACACTCCTGGGAGTACTGCTGCTTGTTTTAACCCATCTGCAAATCATGCTGAAAGCTAGACTGTATCAAGGCATTATATTATAAATCTTCATTTATCTCTATTATCTTGCCCAGCTTTTTGCCTTTATTAATGCATGACACACTAGAGCACCCTTCAGTGCCAATTTATATTGCCACAAAAATTGCGACCTGCAAAAAGGAAATTCCCTCCCTCAAAAGGATGATAAATATCTACTTAAGCCTGTAATGACATTAAATGTTAATGTTTTCCTGAAATGAATCAGACAGAAGAGGTGTTTGAAGGAAGAGTAACCCAGAAAGCACGACCAATTAAAACCAAAGTCTCTTAATGCACTTCTTCAGGTATCCCTCAGTGTGAATGACACTTGAAAGTACTAAGCCACTTCAGAATGAAAAATGATGATACTTGTGCACTAATAGCAGTAGAGAGCCTCTTAAAGCAACAGTAAATTTTGAGGGTTTTTAAATATGCCTAAGATTTAGCAAGAAGGGAAGCTGAAAGAAAACACATGAAATGAGAGTTTTAAGCAGAAGACAGATTTAATTCAGGATACCGGTCACCTTGGCTTATTGTGCACTGGTTATGTATTATGCCCTTCTTATATTATGCACTGGTGTTGAAGAGCTCTTATTGATCAAAATGTTTTTCAAGTTTTTCATGCAACTTAGTTTCATAATAAACCGAGACCCCAGAGGCATTCAAATATCCCTGAAAACATAGGGAAAGAGGTGTAGGCTGTTTGGGATTGCTTTGTAGAAGTAATTTCTGTTGAGGGAGTCACAAGAAAAATATATCTCAATGTTACTTTATCTCAATGGTTCCTGGGTTGTATCAGCTGGTTGGCCTGTTGATGACGATTAATATATCCCTGAAGAGCAAGAGTTGTAGCACCTATGAGTCTGTTTTGTTGGGTTTTTTAATGGATGTGAACACTAGGATGTGGGTAACCATGACTTGTCTCTCAGAGGACACTGATATCTTGAGCAACCCTGAGAAATCATGGCGATTTCAGATTTCTCCTAGCAGGAGTCTGTGTGGGGACAGAGGTCTTGGGGACCTTATGATATTTGGATAATTAAGTATGTAGCCACTTAAGACTAATTTTTCTTGACCCCTTAAGAATCGCCTTGCCTGGCAACAGTTTAAAACATGAAAAATCCTGTATCTAAAGCTGTGGTGGCTAGATTTTTTTCAGTGGTGTCTGTCTGCCTTAATGATAAATGATAGTGGCTTCATTTACCACCATGATGCACCGGCATGAACTCTTTCACTGTTTTTAGTCTATGACCTACAAAGTAGTCTTAGGATTTGCTGTGATGCGTGTGCCTGTGGCTTACATGCTTTCTTTGTGGAACTGGTCTGGGGAAGGAGCTATACCCCAGCAGGAAATTTTGTCTTCCTTTGAGGAAGCTCTTATGTGAGGACTGGGCACTGCTGGGCTAAGGCTTTTGACAGATGTAATTACCAAAAAGGATGTAGGATGAAGTTGTACCATTACTAGCATAAGTTTCTTAACTTGTGGCATTTCAAATGCTCATTAAAATTCTCAGAATTTATACGAATTCCTAAATAACTGAGCTGTGAAGGTAAGTTTGACATCAACCTACAGTGGCTTTGGGATAGAAGCAGCATTATAAAGCCAATGAACTGTGACTACATCCCGCTCTCGCTGAATGAGAAGTGCTAGAGAAATGCTTACGCTGCTCTTCCTACATGTTCTCTGTATTCAAGGGTTTGTCAAATGATATGTTAATTGAAGATCTTAGGTGAAAGTAATTGCAGCGTTTGCATGAAAAATACTGTTTGAAAACTATTTTTGCAAAGCTGTACCTGTTGTGCTTTCAGCCTGTCCTCCAGAAGCAAGCAGGCCGCTAACTGCGGGAAGGCCTCTCTGGACTGACGTGACACCATACAGTACAGGCTGATTTTTACCTTTGTTTCCTCATGTGGTTTTATAATATTTAAGCTGTGAAAAGGAAAAGACCATTCTGCTTCAAAGGGCAGGGGCATCAGACCAGTCAAACACTCTTCTGAGAGATGATCACCTTAGGAGGAGACCAGCAGGGAAGCTGGTGAAGGTGAGAGCCTGCTTGGGTCAGGCGGCCTTGGGAAACGCTGTGTGCGAAGGCAGGGAGCTTTGGCCTGGGGCTGGACACCTCTGGAGTTCATGAAAGTCTCAGAGGAAAGTCACAGCACAATCCAATTGAGCTCTTGGCTTAAAAGTGGTGAGTCAGAGATGTGAGAGCCTGGAGAAAACTGCATCTGAGCAGCAATTAGCTGATGAAGATTTTAAGTGCCATTAGCAGTAAGGCCACCAACCTGCTGAGACCCTAACCAAGACAGAGGTGGGGAAAGAACTGGTTAAACACAGCTGAGGAGAGTGATCAATTATAGAAAAGCAAAGGAAGGGCTAAAGGCTGTTCTGCACCAGGTACAATTATTCCTAGCTCCAAATTCCTTGATTAGGGAGGACTTCCTATTGACACAGACAGACGGCCAAATCCAACCTCAGTATTGAGGTGATTTATTACTTGCCATCAGGTGTGGTGGTGGTAGATAATCTGTTCAAGGGCAAAAACTGGCCACAAGCTTCCTCTGATACTAACAATAACTTTGACCAATGAAAATATTTTCAGATAAGGCGTAAGCAGTTCTGTTTTACCTTCATTCTGCTTGTGAAAACACAAACTATTATAAACCAAACTAAAACTGAATAGGACTCTAACAGCTCCTCTTTAAACATAATGTAAAGCTTCCTGCTCTCTATCCTTAAACCTTGAGAATGAAACTCCTGCACCGAGTGCAACCGGAGGGGAAACAAATACTTATGGAAGTGTGTGTGCTACAGCCTAGATAAACTCGTATTTCCCACTGTTTTTGCCTGAAGCACTCCTCAGTAATGACTTACCTTGAGGCTTTTTTTTCTCTCTAGAGTAAGACTCCTAAAGCAAAAATGTAACTATTAGAAGATAAAACAAAGCTTTCCAACTTGGGAACTTCTGAGGCTTCTTCGTTACTGTTTATACTTGCGAAGCATTTCTAAAATACAAGGCAGAAAGGCTAAACACAAACCAGAGAAATATTCCCTATTTAATTCACGTAGTTTAGAAGGACCAATGCACAGCCTAATGTTACAGAAGTTACTAATCTCAAATAAAATGTACTGACCTGTGTTAATGCACAATACAAACCTCCCTTGACAATATGGAAAGATGCTTCTTTTGGCATCGTACACTTACTGTGATGCACAAGGAAAGAAATTTGGGTTTGCTTATTCACATTAGCTATATCTTGCATAACAGTATAGCTAACTGGGGTGAATGAAGGACACAGAATTTAAATTTTTAGCATAGGTAACATCAAATTAAAAACTAGTCTGTGAAGGTGTGTTCCTTTGCAAATACTGTTGTTATATAATAATGTCAGAGAAAGCAAAAGACTTGACTTGTTTGGCCTAACTTTGGTTTATGGATGGTGCTGGGTTTGGTTTGCTACATGGCAGGAAACAAGCTCTGAACTTGCGTAGCTCTTAGTGTCGCACGTATCCATACTTCAGAGGAGAACATACAGTGCTCCTGTTCATACATGGACTGCGCACAGGCAAACGTCTACTCTTGGATTTCAGAGGTTCTAACAAGAAGCTGTCAGAGCTCCAAAATCTTTTCATTAAGAACTCAGAAGCATTCTTGTGCGTGTATGTGGGATAGATAGATATGGGGGTGAAGTTCCTCCGGGATAGAAAATGTAGGGGGAAGGGAAAAAAAAAACCAAAACAAAACCAAAGCCTCAACAAGCGTATAAAATTTTCAACTCAAATTAGAGAATGCAGAATACATCTGTATCACACTTTCATCGCAGACAAAACCTATAAGCTATTTTTCTCTTGCATGTATTTATTCAGTACTACCAAACATAAAGTGCAAAATCATACTCAGTTGTTCATTTATTACAAAGAATTGGAAGAACTATATGCAAACATGGACTAGTGAAAAATGCCATCAAGACTTTTAGTACCACACTCCTGCTCATTTAGAATCTGGATACTTTTAGGAGATACTGCTTGCTTATCTCTACCTTCAGATTTATACAGAATTTAATTTTCATCTAAACAGTCCCTTTAATGACAACACATATGTTATTCTAATTACATCTAGTTAAAGTAACTAATGAAGTGCAAAAAAAACCCCAAATGTAGAATGAGGTTTCCCCAACCATCAGTTGGATCTGTGTAAAAACTTTAAGGTCTATGATACAGAAAAAGGATAGAAGGAAGAAGCTGCTGGTACACAAAGATGGAAGAAAATGGAGCTAATGCTTTTGAACATGCTTGCTAAGGTCTATAGAAAAGTATCTAAATCTGGGGGTGAGGAGGAAGCATATGCGCCAGGTAGCATGCAGCAGAGCAAGCATAAGAATGGAGGACTCAGTATTGCCTACTGCCCATAGACTTGCAGTTCTTGTTGCCTGTGCTACAGCTGTGGTGTTTCTCACTACTTCAGTTTGTTCTTTAAATCAAACTCCAACCTGTCCTTATACTACTGTCAATGCTATAGTTCAGGTGATAAATTCATAGCACTGGAAGTGATCACCTATAAAATATGACAGGAACTGAGTTATCAGCTCATTATGAATGTAGCATGAAGGAAAGACATCTTACAACAAATAGCATTAACTCTAGCACTTCATAAAATGTTGTGTGTTACCATCAAAAGAGGATCCCAAGATTTTTTTCGTCATCATTCACAGGTGATGAAAATGTGTTGAAGTTGTTAATGACACATTTCTGTATATATTTTAAAATGTCATTGTATGTGTTCTTATTGCTCAGCACTTGAGATCTAAATGCATTATTCTGTATATTTGTGTTCTGCTAAATTTTGTACTCTTTTTTCTGACAAGGTTTGCCTGACCACATGCCTTGGGATTGGGGTCTTTTGAAACACTTCTTATCCTCCTGAGCTCTGCCAATACCTGTGTCTGCAGTCTCCTTGATTGCTTGTGCCTTCCAGGCCTGCTTACTTGTGCTGTGAAGAGAACAAAAGTTGCAGTAGATCATACAGGTCTTCTTAATGTCACTTCCTCCTTCACAACTCTTAATGAGCTTACAAAATGCCTTAGGAGGTCAGACCAAAAGCCCATCTAGCTCAGTGTTCTGACTGACTGCAGGTACTATTTGAGAGAGAATGTGGTCCATTTCCTTCATATATTCCTTCCAGCATCCAGAATTACTGTATTAAGGATGATAAACAGTGCGTGTTTGCCTCTCGAGTTTCTTGTGGAACTGTGACCATCAATTTTCTGACCATATTCTGAATCTACTGATATTATCTAGCTCTGGTTAGAAAAGGTAGTAAGGATGTACTTCCTTTTACTTTTTTTTTTTTTAAATCAGCTGCATATTGGTTCTATTATTGTAGGATGTGGTGAATATTTTGTATTCAGCTTATCTAATGTGTTTATAATCTCATAAGCCACAATCATACTCACTCAGTTTTTTTTTCTTTTCCAGGTGAAGAGTTCCAGTTGTCTTAGTGTCCCTTCACAAGGAGGGACTCTATCTCCCTGATCAATTCCCAGTGCCTTTTCTGTACCCTGACCTGTCCTGTGTCTTTGAGATGTGTAGATCAGAACTAATGCAGCACACACTCAACAGGAGCACACAGAGATTTTTGTGTAGTTGTAAAGTGTCGTCCTCTGTCTTGTTACCCATATCCCTACTGATGACACCAAACATCTTTTCTTTGGCTGCCAGTGCCCACTGCCAATTCTGTTAAAATATGTTCAATCATGACTCTCCTGTCTCTTTCCCAAGTTTTAGCTTAATAAAGCATGACTTATTTTTCTCTAGATGCACTGATGCTCACCTGCCAACTTTTTACTCATTCATCAAGTTTTGTGAAGTTCTTGTGGAGTCTTCTCCCCATCAGCACAGCACCATATGAGCTTATCTATAATGGGGGTTACACTGCACATGCCCTTCTACAGGTCAATGATGAAGATGTTATTCAAGTGGTCCTAGCACCAGTCTTTGGGAAGGTCCCATTGCTGACTTTTCAGTCATGAAAAGTGACCATTAAGCCCTATCCTTTGCTTGGTATCTTTTAATTCAAGTCATGAAAAGGACACTTCTCCCAATTCCAGATTAGATTCTTCAATCAAGCCTTGCCAAAGTGATTTTTTTTTTGTTGTTTTGGTTTTTTTAATCCATGCACTCTCTGACACTATTTTAGCCCTCTAAAGGCTTTGTGAGCTTAAATCCTCCTTTATACAAGTCCTACACCATTCTGAGGTGACTGTTAACCCTTGCTCTCAGTAAACTTACTCCTTATTTCAGACTTGGCCATCCTATCAGGATTGGAAAGTGTTCATTGGTCTGTAGCTCAGTCTTCCCTCTAGAGTCTCCTTTTTATAGGTGACAGCTGTGTTGGCAATTTGTCAGTCCTCTGATACAGAGGCAATCTGTAATGATAGGTGAAGGCACCTTGCTCAGCAGTTCTGCAACCTCACATCTGATTTCCTTCAGAGCTCTTTGACAAATGCCATTTAGTCCTCAGATCTTACCAGCATCTAGTTTATCTATTTAAAGCAATTACACAGAAGATGCTAGACCATGCTGATCTAGATCTTCTGGCCTAGCTGTTACAGAGAATTTGGCTTCTCTGTTACAGCCTTTATCAGTGGGTGTCACTTCTTAAACCTTTGTCATCAGCTCTCCCACTAGTTCCCTACTTGGTCCCCTGCTTTTGATGTACTTAAAGAATTCTGTACTACCACACATCTGCCTTGAGTATCATCTTATTTTTTTTTAGACCTGTTATGTTTACAGTTGACCCATGATGTGCTGTGAGTTTTCCTGTTCCCCTTGCCAGCATTCAAAATGCAGAACTCCCTCTAAGTAACTTTCCTATTGCGTCATGTAAGTATTTTTTATTTGAGTTGTGGCACATGTTTTACCTGGGCTTCCAATACAGTATTTAACAGCCCCCAGGCTAGCTGTAGGTCTCTTGCTGTTTGGACTTTTTTGCTGTTGTTTGTGGTAGAATTTTTGTTTGTTTTATTAACTGCCTTTATTTCTACATTGATCCAACTTACTAGTTCAGATTTGACTGCCCTCTCTTGCGACAGTGTTAACCCTACTGTATTGTGGTTGCTGTTATAGAGTAGCTCTCCTATGAATATTTCTTATGCACTACTCAAGCTGCTTGATTTGACAATTATTTGAGATCTAATAGTTGTTCCAGGAGACAGTAACGTATCACTGGAATACCTACAAAATTACAAAATAATGTTGTCCCTATCCTCCCATTTTGCTACCACAGCATCCGCTTAAAAGGATCTGAGTTCTGACTGATCTAAGCCTTCTTGCCTCAAGATTCCATAATCCATTTTGAATTGTGGAATTTCATCCTTTGGCATGAAAGAGATGAACTGGCAATATATGTACTCAGAATACTGCTGAGCCAGGAAAAGAAGAAATCCAGGATGAAAATATGTAGAATACTATTTTATTTTAATGGCTCGACATGTCTGAGGTGACCAGAGACTATATATACATATATCATTTCAAAGCGAAGTGGTGGCAAGGTGCAGGTAGTCATTAAATTATAGTTTCCACCATGGTATTTTTCTTGAGTAGTTGAAGAACCAATGACATTTTGTTCAGTTCTAAAACATCTCTCAAAATCTTGTAACAAATTTCAGGTGAAAAATCTTGGCAATGCTCCTTGGATTCACGTACTAAAGTTAATGAGGAAACCTTAAACAGAAACCCGTTATAATGAAATTTATTTAAATTCTTGAGCACACTATATTCGTAACTTTTTAGCACTTCCCAATGATGTATTTACTTTATGTTTCTATAAATTACACATTCATTGCATAAAACTGCATTCATTTCTCTATCAGCATACTATATAAATTATCACATAAACAGATGAACCAACGCAAGATTCTTGAATACATGTAACATTGGTGGGCAGATAATATCAGTAATAGCTTATCTTCATGGTAAGCAGCTCTAAATGAATCCCCTCTTGATTTCATTTAATTAAGAAGCTGAAAAGAAAGAAAACATGATTAAATGCTGAAAAATGCATACAAAACATAGCATCACAATTTTTTGAAAGAATAAACAAAGAGTTCAAAACATTCATTTGAAAAGTCATTTGACATTTGAGTAACAATCTCTTCAGTTTTTATATCCTGTTTAGTAATTACTAAGCAAGCATGAAAGTTATCAAATAAAACTGAAATGACTGAAACTTAAATTTGCCTATTTAAAAAAATTAAAAAGCAAAATGCACTTCAAACATCTGTTCTCTTTAATCAAGTTCTGCATTTGCTCTTACTACTTAAAATGAGAACTACCTCTCTCAGGATGTTTCAGATTTATTTAATACATTCTTCTTTTACTGTTGAAGTGGCCCCAGAGGGGGGAAGGTATAGAGGACTTGGCAAGGCTCTGTAGGGTTACAGACTCTTAAATTCTTAATATTTTAATAAATGAAGATGTTTTGGATGACACCGCTGTTTCTTTACTCCTGGAATAGAACTTTATTTTTTAAAAAGTCGATATATATTGCATGTTATGCCTTTCTAAGTACTTTACCAAAGAACAGTTATCTCATAAATTGGGAAATGAGAACACAGAAAGGCTTGCGCATCACTGTAGACTGAGGTAACTGTACAAACACAAAAGCAATGAAGCACTGAATGGAAGGGTTTCTTCACTGCCTCTAGCTTTGCACGGAAGATCTTTCATCTCCTTATAGATATGTAGTGTGCTGTAGTGTACACATTGTAGTGATTCCATCAGTTTTCCATTCATGGCATAATTAATCAATCATTACAAAACATAAATACAAGTGCCATAAGCTTAAAAGAGTGTACCAGTATAAAGATATTTCCTGCTCTGCAAAAAGCTGACAAGCTCATTAGGCAAGATATACAAACCAAGGCAAAACAGATGGCAACTGGCTTGGTGCTGGAGGGTGAAGCAATTATTGAAAGGGAAAAGCCAGCAAGAACAACTGCACGAAGAGGTGAATTGTAGGGTGCCGAGTAGAGAAGAGAATCCTGAGCACATGAGACTAAAAAGATAACCCAGGTCTAGGATACCTACGTAAGGTGATGTATAGGAAAGAAGAGAAGACACAGGAGGAACAGTGGTAGTGAAATGTTTGGGGGAAAGAGTGGGAAGGGTTGAAGATTACAATAACCAGGCAGGGAGTGTTGACAGGCTCAGAAGGGATAAAAGACTGAATGATCTAACAAATGTAGCAGTATCATTTTGGTTAAATATGCCACTGCTATAGCTATTGTTCCTTACTTTCTGTCTGCAAGCAAACTGCATCTTTAGCAGCTAAGAAACATGATATAGAATATAGATAAGAAGGTAAACACTGAAAGTTATATGGAAGGTATAAAACAAGTTTAAGAGGCTAGATACGCAAAGAAGGAACAAGCCTAAGGCAGAAAACGACAAAAATCCAAAACAGCATAAAAAATCATAAACTACAGAGTAGTGAAAAAGAAGGGGGTGGGCAGGTTTTCTGCAAAATCTACAATAACAAATTGGACATCTGTTGGGATAGATCTGCAAAACAGAAAAAAGAAACCACGTCCCCTTACGCAAAGCAGGGGAAAGCACAACAGGAAAGGATGGTCAAACTGTGCCTTTCCAGACATTAACTAGCTGGAAAAGGGTAGGACAGGTAGGAGTAAATGGTAAACTCTAAGACTTACAGGAAAGTCATAAAAGCAAAAAAGAGGTGTGCTTAATGGTGGCTATCACAGAAGGAAGGTCCTACTCATTAGAAGAGCACGCAAACTGTTTGACACTGGAAGAAGCACGCCCTTCTTAAGAGATCTGCTATGGGGACAGACACCTGGAACTCAGATCTCCCATTCTTTAAATGACTAGAAACCGGCACTGCACGTGGACACTTCACAGACAGAGGAATGTGGAGGTCTGTGGCTATTCATGAATTCAGCATGCTCTTGGATGAATAGAGGAGATCAAGCTGTTTTGCATTGCATTTCAATGGGCAGCTTCTTTCTGAGTAACACGCTGTCTAGCCACGTTAAGTAGTATAGAAAAAGCTAAATGCAAGATGCTTTGTTTTGATATCTGTGTATTATTGTTTTCCTGTCTTTTAAAACAATCCTGACTTCTATGATTTTGAAGAAAGTAACCTATTTTGCTGAGCACTATAGACCCGAATGAGAATCTTGGTGTTTATCAGAAGCAGATTTACCAGTTCATAAACTTTAGGTGAATCAATTTAATTATGCACGAAGTCAACGTGGAACATCTGAACAGTTGTTAGTAGTGCTCATGTTTATTAATAAATTTAATTTTATATGTCTGCAAATACTATTTGTTCTACTTACTAATTTTACCACCATACTGTCAAGAAATAACTATTCCATTTAATTCACTTGCTCAATATTAAGCAGGATTTCTTTACTGAAACTAATTTAATTACAATGACGGTAGACATTTCTTATATGGTGTATATAGCAAATGCAAGGAATTTTCAACCTCTGGGGCATCTTGCAATTTGTCTGTTCTCGTTGCATTGACTGTTTTTCTCTAAGCAATGAATGAATACTTCATGTCTGACTTAACATTTATGTTTTTTTGATGAAAATAAGGCATCTTTTATTTATCATGCTTTCTTGCAGCTTAGTTCATTTTCTCCGCTAGTCAGTACAGAATATGTACTTTTCCATTCCGCCAATACATAGTTCTGAAGGCTGACTATTTTTTATGGTTTAACTAAAAACTCTTCACGTTACTCTCTTCAATAATACCCAAATACAGTGGCTATAAAGAATAATCTGATAATGAAACACTCTAGGTACAAAAAAATTCTTTAAAAAGCTACTTAATGAAAGCTAGTTAATGAAAACTTATATGAAAACTTTGAATTTTCAGGTGTTCATATCATTTAAATTCAGATTAAAACAACAGCAAATGATAAAATGTAGACTCGAAAGAACAACTGGAAGTGTCAACAATAATGAAACTGCTAAATCATCCAGAAAACAAACCAGAAAAGACAACACAGGACAGTTAATAAGTTTCAGCCAAAGCTAAAAAAAAAAAAAAAAAAAAAATAATTGAGAAACCTTTTTTTTTTAACATCTATAAACAGTGGGTAAGACTTTTGTCTGTTTGTCCTCTTGAAGAAACCAGTGTTACGAATATTTACATTCCTAATATTCCCAGTAATGTACTACTGTGCAGGTGTACTGATGTCGTCTGTTTTGTTCCTACTGTCCTTCATCATTCTTTTTAATATTCTGTATGCTTTTTTGGACTCCAGCTGCCTAAAGTGAGGTTTCCAGAGAACCTTCCAAGCTCTCTCCTGACTAGCAAAGCTAACTTGGAGTTCATGCTTTTGGGTTATAGTTAAGAGTAGTCTCTCTCTCATTCCCATGTGTATTAGTTGAGAGATAAAACTCTGTGTTGATATAATGAAATTTTATTGCTCAATCACTGAGTATCTGATACTTAATATATCACTTATTCACTTTAAATATTGGGGTGAGAAGGCTTCCAAAAAAGATTCCCGCAGATATATCAACACTCTTATTTCATCCAGAAAGCATTATAAAGGGGAAAATGTTCAACAGTGTAAAATAAAATTATTGCATTATCTTTCAGCAGTTAATGACAGCAATTAAAATAAAAGTTTTAGCAAAATGAAAAATTTCATCTAGTTCCCATAAAAAAGGTGGATTAGTACAGGCATGAAAATGCCCTGCTGTGGTAAAAATGGCTCTCGCAGAGAGATTTGTTACATGCTAGCTCATCCATCACAATTGAGTTCACTCAGTAAGTAACCTTCATGATGACCTCCATTTTGCAGCACTTCTCCCATTCCAACACTTTATTGTACAAGGGTATTTTACCAGCATATTAATTAAACCATTTTTTTCCCCAACCTTAGCCTTCAAGAAGAAAATTCGGTGGAAGGAAGAATCAAAAATTTAATTGGAAAATGTCTGAAGTGGATGAAAAAAAATGTAAACAAAATGTTACTCTCCCTTCCTACATACATGCCCTCTAGAAAGCACACTTATAGACCTGGGCTCTTATCTAGCACTCCTCTGGACACGTTTCTGTTTGTCACAGAAATTAACAGTGACAATGGCATTACCAGGGTCAAAGAAATAACAGCATTCCCAATACTTTTATTTATGCACTTTAGAAAAGGAAATAACAGTCTTTCTCCAGTTTTTGATGCCCGCTTTATGTTTATCCACCTCTGGTTTGATTTATCTTCACTACATGGAGGTCATTGGAGAGAAAGAAGATGCACAGCAGGTTGTGTTGCTGTTTCAGTTTTTATTGATGCATGCTGCTTCATAGAGGACTGACTTGGTTGTTCAGTGCCAGAGAACAGAAACAACTTAGTATATTTTTTCTTTTTTTTTTAAGTAGGACAGTGAAGTTGATGCTTGAGATTATGCTTACAGCATTAAAACAATTTCAGGGGTTTTTTTTAACTGTTGCTTTGGGCATGCCAACACAAACATTCTTTCTTTTTTCTGACAGATCATTAGTATGCGTTGTTGTTAGTATTGTTAAAGGCAAAGCTTTACTAGGCCTGAGGACAATTTATCACATAAAGACTGATAGTTTCAAGGTGAAATCTACAACAAGGTGAAAGTAAAAAGACAGATATTTCACATCTTAAGATTATGCTGGGATCAGTTGATGGGATATGGAACTCCTTGGAAGATCCTAGGGAATTCAGACAAAAAGATTAATGTATATCAGCATATATGACTGAAGTTAAAATGCAGGATATTAAATTAGAGAGGGAACAAGAAAATAACAGAGTTTATATACTTAGTCCTCCTTAATATTTTGCACATTCACTTCATTAAAATTTGTAAGAACTATGCCCATAAACCAAAGAGGCTTCTCTTAAGAAACACTATGGCATTGTCATGAAGATGACATGGTTGAGATCACTGAAGTGTCAAAGAATCAATAGCATGTTTGTTTAAAATACTACAACAGAAAATGAGGTCAGAGCTATCCAAGAGACGAACAGAAACCAGAAAGATTTAACAGTGGAAAGGACCAGGTAAGTGAATTACACATTTGGGAAACTAGCGAATGAAATTTGATAACAGCAAAGCAAAAGGATCAGTTCTAGTGATGGTTTCCAGTAATTCCGCATTGAGTGAGGATTTAAGATTGAATGATTAATTTATTCCCATGAAACCATGAAGAATCTAGGACAGTCCAAGTAAGCCTGGAAGATCTTGCTTAATTCTGCAGGAGCAGTAACATTATAAAAAAATCAGAGAAAAGTGCATAACACTTAGCCAGCTATTAAATGTTTCTCACGTACTTATGCATCCACAGGGCTCACTCTTTTATGAATTTACTTGATGGGTGTTACTGATTAGTAAGTTGAAATATTGAATCTACTTAACTCCTTAAGACAGAATTAGGTTTTTGGATCTAATAATACCTTCACAGTAACAACGTGATGCAGCACTATCTCATTTTAACAGGATTGTGATGAATCATTCTTTTCAGCACTATCCTGGATTTCTTTTATTTCTTTCTTCACCAGTGGTTAAATTGCATGGCAAGGAACACAACAACAGCTTTTTCCTTTTAGTAAACTTGTTATGAGAAGATGCAAGTGAGCTTAGACCATGGGTTGACATTCTTTGGCAGTGCTTCTCAAGTGATCTTACAAGCTACAGATCAAGCTCATAATTTCTTCTTAAGACTTAAGCACTTAATGGGAAGAAAGAGTACCTCACACTTAGGAAAACTGGATCCTGTCTTTCACCCCAAGTCAGTCGAGCTAGAAGGTAGTCTCTAGAGAGGATACCGAGAGGCCGTACAGACTATCCCAGATGGCAAACTACTAACTCCATACTGATGAAAACTTGCAATATGATACTATTAGGCCCTTTACAGACCTCTTTCCTTAGCAGAAATGAGTAAAAAGCAGGAGCACACTTTCTATGCATATTGCAACCAGAAGAGTTTCCTTGTCTCAAGTATGATGTTATTAAATGCTAAAACTAATCTGAGGTGATCTAAACTAAATGTCAGTTAATCTTGATAAAGACCAAGCTCAGTAAACAAGAAAATAGTTCTAAAGTCTTGCAGTAAAAACTAATAGAAAAATTTTATGTATTAGCTCAAATGTTAGCTCTAAGTTGGCTTTGCAAGGCTGAATCCTTACTAGTAGAATATTACACAGAATATAAAGCTGGCTGATGCACTAATCACAAGACCTAGACTTAGAAATCTGAGTATCTGAGAAAAACTGTAGAAGTATTCCTCATATCATTAATGAACAGTGGCTGTAAAAACAACAGAACTGTTATCATTAATGGATACAGTTCTTTTGTTCTCTATTTACTTCAAAATATTCTTTCTCAATCTGTTGTACTAATGTTTCCCTTATGTATGTATTTATTAGTTGACATTTCATTATGCCAGACCTTTCAGCAAAATATTACTCTATCTACCTTGCAACACACGTCATCCACTTATTCTTTGATACATGGGAATAGTAATGTAGACTAATATTCTGTGAAGCATTGGTCTACTAGTTTACAGAAACCAATTTCACTGGAAATAAGGAATATCTCACCTTTTTAAATGCACTGTGGCCAACTAGAGGGGAGAAAACAGCACTCGTGCATATTATCTTTATTGTAAAGCCTAGCATAGCATGTTAAGGCTATGTCAACTGTATACATATATATTTATACACATATGTATATATATAGATCTCTACAGGGAAAAAAGTTAAAAAGGAGCAAAGACTGAAGCAATGGGAAGAACAGCAGAGTTTCAAATAGGATCAAAAGTCAATGGAACAAAATTGATAATCCTGGAGAATAAAACAACAGGAAAAGGACCTTCCTCATTGAAAATATTTAGTCATTCTACAAAACAAAGCTTTGGGAGAGAAAAATCAGCAGGTCTCTGTTTTGTTCCACAAACTTCATGACTTCAGGAATGTCACTGTATTGCTTTTACGTCAGTAGCCTTGTCCATCATTACTATAGCATCGAAGACTTGCTTAATTGCACCTTTCCTTTTCCTCTAGCTAGGCCTTTTCATGTACAAGTGAAAATGGTACCAGGATCACAAGAAAATGCTATGGGCCATCTGTTCCTGTCAAGCTACTAAAAATATATAACAGATCAGAAGAAGATGTGAATCAGAAGTCTTCATTGCCTCTGTAGGTGACCTCCTAGCTGAAAGCATCCTCCTATTAAAAGCAAGAACTGTATTATCTTCACTATTTTTCTACTTTTTCTGCTTGTTAGACAAATTATAACTGTTTAACTGACAGCTGTACATATAATTAAGACAGACTATAACCCTTTCTTTCCTCTCTGGTGTGCCTGACAAAAGAAGAAGGTACTTCCAGTGATGAATCATAGCCTAGCACTGTACACTGGTTTGGTGTTTTTGTGTGTGTCTTATGTACATCTTTGTTATAAAGATACACAAATAAATATCTAATAAAGGTTTATAAACTCAAGCACATTTTCTTTTTATTTTTCATGTGGCACTGCGTACGCCACATGTCTGTGCTCAAATCCATTTAACTGGTCTGCATTAACAGTCAAGTTAACAACACTAGCTTTCCAGACCTTTTTTGGTTTGCTTGAATTAATCGCCCTTCTTCCTGCTTCTTCCAGCTCCCATAGACTTCAGTGGTAAAAATTAAAGACTGTTTACCTGAAAGCTAGTCTTAAACTTATACAAAGCAATTAAAATGTGTAAGATAAGAATTTAATGAGACATTACCTGTATGGGTAGCCATGGTATTTGGAGCGAAATATTGACAATAGGAAGCTGAAGAAGAAGACCACCAGACCCAGGCCTACCAGACATATTACTGGAAAGAAAATAACTTTGTTCATAAGCACATAAAAGATTTAAAACTGGAATCTCTACAAAGAATATTATTTATGTCAATCACTTATGAAGAATGTTGACACAGTTAAATACAAAAATGTTACTGCTTTGACTACTGATGCCCACTATCTCCTGACAGGATTTCAAACACATATGGAAATAATATTTATGGTTATTAAGAAAAAATAACTTGTCAGTGTGAATATATTTTCAAGAAAAAAGAGCAGCAATTTGCAACTCAAATGTATGTGGATGCAAACACCTTACTGCTGATAATGGATTTAATAACCCTGTAAATTATACATATCAAGCAATGTAATTTCAGGTATTTGCTTGTTCTTTGTGGAAAACAAATTACATTTAGAAAAATATCCCTTGACTAATGGAATCGTGTTCTCTCTAGTCAACCATCTAAGGCTGAAGTAACAGCAGAGGTAGTTTAGTAACTACTTTATCTAGTTCCTAGTGGCTAAAACATTTCACTGTGGTAAGTTCCAAGGCTGGTAGCCAAATTACTTTTTATTCTTAACTTGATAGCAATATAAATCTTTGGGTTTTGAAGATAAGTAGCAGTGATGCAGACCTCCTGACAGCATCCAGATGTAAGCGCTTTGAGCCTTTTCAGGCAAAGAACAAATTAGCAAAGTAAATGCTTAAATTAATTAGTAAAATTTGGAACACCAGTTGTCACCCTGTGAAATAATAACATAAAACCTTTTTGATCAATTGCAGGTAAATAAATAAAGAAAAAAGGAAACATGTTACAAGCTGATGCATATAATTGAGATGCAGCTCATCTACATTAGACAAAGTTTTGGTTCTAGTGAGCTACTTTGATTTTAAAAGCTTCTCTTCTTATACTATTCCTACTTTAGCCAAACCTTTGCTATTTAATTGCAATATTCATGCTTCAAAAGTGTGCTGGCTTTGAGCGAAGGATGAGCAACCACGAAGCTGGGAAAACTGACAATGATGTCGCATTTTTTCATTAAAACTGACCATGTGGAAACTGACATACGTCAATTGAAATACAAAATTTCTGCAGTTATTTTGAGAAAACTAGCCACATACAAATCTAATAAACACATTTCATTATAAAGAAATCACCACTCACACATATGATTTCAAATTATGGATGAATAAATTGCGAAGCATGAACAGTGCAAGGCAGGTAAACGGAAAGCAGTCACATAATGGCCACAAGCAGAAGAGCCTGACTTTGTATTGCAGCCCACTGCTATTTTGCTGTGTCCATGTTCACAGACCCAGATCTCAATTGTGATCTAAGATCATATTCCAATTAAACTCATGTCACTGTCTCTTTTGACATTAGTATTGAAGCTAGATACTGTAAAAGATATTCAGAATTGTTATACATCTGCAGCTCATTGAAGGAGCCCCTCAAATCACTATAGATTAGAGATCTCTAGCCAACATTCAACCAGCTATTATGAAGAATTATAGAATGCTTTTATAGAAAACAGTTGGCCAGCCCTATCTGCAATGCTGTGTATTCCACAGAAGAAGCTAAAGAACTGATCTAGAAAGAAAGGGGAAGCAGCATAGGAAGGCTGGTGTCTTTCAAAGGACTTCAACGCCTTGTATGAGAAAAAGAATAAGTGGCAGGAGATATGAAAACAATATTATTAAAGTTCCAAAGGCAGATGGCCATATTTGTTTCAGCCTATGTCATACTCAGTAAAAATTTGTTCGACCTAAGAGTTAGGAAGTTTAAATCTGGATAAAATACTTTCGTATTGTGTGTTTATGCAATTCATTGCCAAAAAATCTTGCAAATATTCTGAATGACAACAGCATTCAGAAAAACATAAAACTTGCACTTCAGACTAAGAATCTTAAGACATTACAGATTAGGATATGTTCTGTACTACACCTACTGCTGGGCTTTCAGCTTCCTCTGGAGACATGATACTGGCAAAACATATCAAGTAAAAGAATTTTCACACTCCTTTGGATGTTGTCATCTTAAATACCTAAATTCATTTTGAAAACAATGTTTTGAAACTCTTGTTCTTTATGTCACTGACTTTCAAATAATTCAGGAGCCAAAAAGCATTTATGCAGTACTACATAGTGGAGATACCATGTCAAGCTTGGCTGAGTATGCATAAAACATTTTTTACTGTTACAACTTCATGTGAATGCAGTTTTATCAACAGATTTTTTATACTCTCTTCCACCTCACAAAAGGTAAAAATTGGTTTAAGGTAGAGACCTTCTGAAAACTTAATCAGATATTCATTTGTAATATCTCAATGTCTTCCAATTGTCTAAGCATTTTCTTAGTTGTACTAAATAACTTACTTCTCCTTTTTCCAACATCCCCTTTGGACGTAGCAGCTTCATTCAGGAGTACCATTCCCATGGTGATAGCAGCATCTGTATTGCCATTGTCAAGGAAAACAGCAGATGTGTGGATACCTCAGAAAGCCACAAAGGTACAACTATAAACTAAAGCTTTCAGGTTCACAAAATGAAAGAAAGAAAGTATTTATATATAAAACTGCATATCGCAATCTGTACTGTACCAATACACTCACCTGTGGCAAAAATGTGTAGTAAGATTTTCCTTTGTGCATTCTAGATAAAAAAGGAAAGAAGGTTCGAAAAGCTTTGAAGGACCACTTGTCAAGTAGGACACACAAATTTTGGACAGTTATGGAAATAGCGATTCCCCAATATCTTACAATATTCTGTATATTGGTAGTAAAGGATTTTAAAAAAATGAAAACTGTAAGAACCAGAAATTCAGTGTTATTGCACACAATTCATTGGTTATTTCATGCAAATTGAAGCACTTGGACTGCTTTATCTTCCTCTGCTTTTAGATAAGACATTAGCTCCCTCTTTAGTGTCATATTGCTTAATAGTTTAGCAGAGAAACATCTCAGAGGCAAAGTCCTCAGTCACTTTCAGTGTTTTATTGTCTCATTATAACTGTTACAAATGTGAACAAGTACATAATGATAAAACAATTTAACCAATTTAGCAAGATCTTAAACCATTCACTTAAATGTTTATTTGAAACTGTATAAACAAAAAAGGAACAGTTACTACTGTGCATAACATCTGCTCTGAAGAGGAGGCATGCCTGAATGCCATACTGAAGCAGGAGTCCATTATGGGAGCTATATCTCACAATTTCAGGAAATACAAACTTCACCAGAGTTAACTGCTTCTTGAATAAGGTTGGATTTTTAAGCATGACTTACCCCAGGGCTAGGCAGGAGGATGACTACAAACTTGAAGAATGAGAAAATGATTCTGTTTACGTACACAGATAATGCACGGGAGATGCTTCAAACATGCTACATCCATAAACAATATCTGCATCCGGTAACATTAAAGTTGCACTAATCCTATCAACATTCATATTAACATTTTTCATGTTAGAAATGTTCAAAATTAGACCAAAATGCTCAAAGACATCTGAAATTTCAGTTATACACTTTCATTTAAGCTGAGCCTGAGCAAAGGATTTAGAAATGTCAACGCTAACATCATCACGCTTCATCAGAGATTAGCGGCCTGATTCAGATTTGAGACTTCAAAATTTCAGATACATAGAAGGAGAAAAGTCAAATGAAGAATAACAGGATTAATGAAAGCAAACAGTAACGGTGAAAGGAGGCAGATGCCCATCTCACCCAATAGGCAACGTCAAGGAAATGCAAGTTTTAACACCACCTCTTTCATACAGGCATCTACCTACAGTCCTAAATTAGACACTTATTAGAAACACAGTAGTAGCCCAAATTACTTTCTCACACATGCACAGCGTAAGGTCACTCTTACGAATAAATGGTCATATTCAAGTCTTCTAGATTATTACTGGACTTGACATAATATTTAAAAAAAAAAAAAATCACAAAATATTGGGAAAAAAGCCAACCCTGGAATCCATGAGACTATGCAAATTGGAAGGGAAGGCAAAGATTACTTTCTAAAAATTTTGCCTGTTAGGATTCAGATTCATGAGCATAAGAGACTGGAAATCTCCTGTGCTACTGCTATGCTTCAAGTAGGAAAAAGAATTGGAAAGAATGTCACGAGAATCATTCAGTTCTCTGCTTTCAAAAGTTACAAAAGCATAAAAACAAATTAATTGAGGAGGCTGCAACAAGAATTGCTGAGAAAAAAAAAATCCACATATATTTCTAACCTATTAAGAAGAGCCCCTAATGTAGCATATTTACCAATCCCTCACTTAGATTTATAGTAGTGTTTTTGTTTTTACTTTGACTGAGTCATGGGAAAAAACCCCAGCCCCAAGGTGTGACGGTAACTCAGCAGAGGGTCTCAGGGAAGTGCTATTCTTTGCAGAGGCTTTGGACTGCTTTGTAAATGGAATTTATTTGCTAGATTATCTCATGCAATATTGCACATAATGTGGTCCTTTGCTATTTCCCTTACCTGGTTGCTTCTGAGAAGTAAACAAACCAACCAACCACACACTAAAAACCCATTTGGCAGACAATCAGTCTGTAACTTAGTTCCTATTTTCTTACCAGACCATGAGTTTAAGTTACTTTTCTTACCATCAGGAAGAAAAGTCTCACAAAAGTAACTGTTTGCTCTGCAACTGAGAATTTTAGATTTGTAACCAGCTGAACTGTGCTGATCTTTATTTTTTTTCCTCTCTTTTGGAGTCTCACATCATTACCCCTAAAGCTTCCCTCACATTGTCACTATTTTTGCTTCAGTTGTTGTTTTCTAACTTTATCATTGTTGAGCTTTCAGCCTCACTGGTTGCCTTCTAGCTTCAATAACAGCAGCTTCATAACTTCACACTCTTAACACTGAGCACGTCACTTGCCTCAGCTCTGTGATGTTGAAACAAAAATTCAGTCTGAGTTGTGATTTCTGTGCAATCATTAGCTTTTTACCACAGAACATATAGCTTAAGTTGTTATTTTTTGCTCCTGTTTCCAATATTGTATGTCTTTACAGTATTTGGATATTCTACAAAAGAAAGCAACAGTCCTAGCTCTGAAAATAATCTTTTACAGTATCATATTTTGCTAGCAGGTGCAGAATTTAAAGTTTTGGCAAGTGGTTACTTGGACAGTTTTCGATCTGTAAAAAATGAGATGGCGTCAAAAGATGTATTTATTTTCTAATTCCTCTTTATCTCCCTCACTACGAATTACAAAAATATTCTGAAAAATGAGAGGAATGTGGCACTCAGATAAACCATGGCTAGCAAATATTTTAAATTCAGATGCTCATGATTTCTGATAAATGTATCCCTCTGCAGCATTTTTTTTCCTGTGTAAATCCAGTTATATGTCTTCTCAAATTTGGAATGACTTCACTTTTACATATTAAACTTCTGCTGTTCCTTTCCCCAGCTGGTACATGCTTTTCATAGAAATTGACAACATATATTATTTAGTTAGTGCTTTTGAAAAGGTTCTGAGTGTTTTGATACATGAAGAAGAACAGTTTTAAAATCGGATGAAAAACACAGTGATCATCAAAACTCGTAAGATTATTTAGAAGATCAGCAGTAATAGAGTGTAATATTTAGCCCCACAAAACCTCAAACCAAAACAATAAAGACTGGATCAAAAAACTCCCGAATGATAGCTACCCTACAAAATGAAAGTGATTACTAGTAAATTCTGGATACTTTTTATTAGTGTACTTTAACAGCAAATGTGATCACTGTTAATTCCAGCCAGAAAGTCCAAAAAGAAAACCTGATAGTTCATAAGTTTATTAACACGATATATCTATATACAAAATTTATAGCTTTACTTCACAAATTTAGTTCTAATTAGTAGTAGTGAGTGGGGAATAAAAGGAGGAGAGAAAATAGGTTGACTAACACTTGGGTACTTTTGTGAAAAAAGTTTGATGGTCTCATTCATATTCTGCTGGATTTCTGCCAAGAGTACAAAATCCAGCATTAGCATTATACACATAAAGAAACAACTACCTTTTAGTTGCAGATCATGCAGTTCCTTAATAACACATGAGCAAGAAAATCTAGGGAACAAAATATTCATCCTCTCAAGTCTGTGCTCAGTTTACGGCTAAGTAAAATGGGGACAGATTATCACACACATTTTAGAAACTTCTGGTTCACTTTATCACACATGGAACAAAGAAAAGCACGTAAATTTTTTGTGAAGGAGTAATATGATCAACAGGAATATCTTTGGTGTGTTGCCTTTTTTTTTTTTTTAGTGGTTTTTTTGGTTCGTTTTGGGGTTTTATTGGTTGTGGGTTTTTTTTTTTTTGTCTCGGGGGGTGATGATTAGAACATGAGAAATTCTTTGCTGGTCCCTTATGAGGAATGGTTTGCTAACCGAGACATATTTTCTGAACTTTTTCCTACTAATACTTAAACCTCTAAAATACCTGCTATAATTTCAGAAATATCAACCACATTACAGGCTCTTTATCTGAATCATTTCAGGTTGGATTTAACTTATACTTGAAAAATCCAAGGATACAAATCACAGAATTGTACACATCTCCAGAACACGTAAATGTATAACAGTACTTTAGTTTCCTTAATGATAAGCATACCAGAGATGAAAATAATTGAATGAATTTTTCTTAATATCTTTACTTCTTAACTTTTAAAAGCCAAATACATTGCCTAAAGCAAGCTCTATTTGAGCTATTTATAAATATTTATGATACTATATAATTTTCTCTCCCTATTCTAACACTTTCTTCCAAACATTTACCTTATCTTCAAGCGCTTTATTTCAAACGCTAGACTTGTTTTAGAATGTCTCATCTGTTTGTTAGTACACACTTGATCCTTCAGCATGCACACACCCCATCTCTCTTGCTTTCTCTAAGCACCTATAAATCTTTTTAAGAATATCACACATTCTCTTCTATATCATAAATCATCATCAGTATGACTCTAGGCTGGCATTAAACTTTTCTTCATTGTTAAAGACCTGTGCAGTATCTTAACAGACACAATTTATTCTTAGCTGAATGCACTTGAGGACTATTCAATTTAGTAAAAGCTATCTGTGGATCCAGAAGATAAAACGTTTAACTTTGGACTGTGTTTCTGCATCTTTTAGCCACTCAAAAAAATATGTTTCCTAACAATTAAAATAACCATTAAAATTATTAATTGATGCCTAAAGAGAAACCCTTAAAAATGCTGCTGTCTTCAGCCTGTGGTCAGTGAATGCCTCTTGGTCTGTGGACTAGCAGTCAGTTACATGCAAAAGGCAAATACAAACGGGGTAATTGCCACAGCCACCAACAGCTAAATTTGCTTTGCAGGGGTCTGCACTTCCATTGGAAAATTTTAGAGCCAGAAATTGAACACAGCTGAAAATCACTGAACTAAAGAGTTGGTCATTTCATACAGAGGACACACGCCATATTTGAAGGCAATTCACCAAATCCAGTATCATCACTTAGCTGATGAAAGAGAATTACATTGTATGTTGCACTGACAAATGCCCAGCCATAAAGTCCCTGTGTATCTCACATCTAAGAGACTTTAGTATCTTCCTTCAAAGGCCGTATTATGAATTATTTTAAGTTCAAGCAGTAGAAGAATGAGGTAATGATGGAAGAACGTTTCTTGATTTTTTTTAGCTATCATCTCTTTATGCTTCGCTACAATTAGGAGGAGTCAGGCAGCCTCCAGAAGAGCCTACAAGGTTAACAGAGTATTGGTGGATAATGCAAGTAAAGATCAGAAAACGTGCAGTACGTTTTGCTGCTTTGGACATTGATTTCCATAGTTAATTAAGAGGCATGCTTAAATATGCTATAATTTTGTGCTTTTAGTTCTTTTTCCGCTGTGGTGTTCTTCCCTTTTTTCGTATCCTTAAGATCAAGCATACAAAAACCTTCTCTCACCACTTTCGTTGTCGTCATCTCTCCCTTTTAAAAAAATCTCTGGGGAACACAACTGGATTCCATTATGCATGACTGATAGAGTCTTACTACCGAGAGCTAAATGAGTATTTTCTATTGACTTTGACTCAAAAGTTCAGGTTTTTACGCTCAGTGACTTTGCATGAGCCCTACTGACAGACAGAAAGACATCTCCCATTTAAATTCATTCTGTAGTTAAGTTTCCTTACACCAAAGAAGCACTTAATACACTTCATTTAAATTCACTCTGTAGGACAGGAAATGTCTTTCATAATAGGTGTAATTTTAATGCTACAGAAAAGATTTGTCTTTTTCTTTATAACCAATCAGATTTCTTTTTCCTTTTCAATCAACATCTTATATCCACCTACACAGCTGTCACATTAAACTCTGCCTTGAGAATTCAAATTAACATACTGAAAAGCCATTTCCATTTTTACTTAGGTGCATCTATTTGATCAGCATCGAAGTTAGCTAAGTTTATTAGTAATAATGAGAAAGACTTTCAGGTTACTATTAACTGCTAATTCCTATAATAATGGTTTAGATTTATCTCCTGTACAACAAATAATTTGCCTAATAACTGAAACTCTTTTGATAATGAAAATATATGCTGTAACTTTGAAAATTACTCTCTATAATAAAGATTTACTGTTACTGCAAAAGCAAAGACATATGACACACTGCATTCAAATCAGTTTTATTTCTCAACAGAATGAAATAAAAACTTGATGAAAATGGACATTCATTAGAAATATTGGTTAGTATCTACCAAAGGGAGAAATGAAGAACTGAAGAAATCTTTCAACTTCAATACAGCCTCTCCAACCTTACTATTCCATACCTTTCTCACTGTACCTTCACACCCAGAGCCATATTTACAGCTCAGTACTGCATACTCCAATGGCTGTTCGGTTTGCAACAGTCAACATACTCATATCTGTATTCAACTGTATTTAATAACAACAGTAACACTGATTGTGCAGTTTACTTAACATTGTTCCTCTTAGAAAATGACAGGTCTTAATTCCACAGTTACATCTACCTCTATGTGTTCTTAAAAAGTCTACGCTCCCTAATTCCAGCAACAGTACTTCATCATCCTTGTCTTTAGTTCCTCTTCCTTGTCTCTCCAAGAATGTCAAACTACCCTGCATTATTTTTTTTTTATAAATACCTGATTATTTCCGCTGACTGTTACTATCTATGACCCCATTTCTGTTACAAAAGGGTTGCAGGAATAGACACCAGAAGCCTAGAATATCTTCTGCATGAGGAACGAGTAGACTTCTTCGACTTGGAAAGCAGAAAAGAAAGAGAAATCTATATGGTGAATTCTATAAAGCCCCAACTTGAGAGGGGGAGAGGGGGCGGGGGGGAGAAAGAACTATTTCCCATGACTTAATAAAGTCACACAATAAAGTTATTGTGCAAATTATAGACTAAAAATCATCCTAAAGGAGTAACTTCTGCATAGTACCTGAAGTTAACATTTCCTTTTCTAAAGAAAAATTCATTTCTTTAGAATGTTGTGCCATAATTTATTCAAAAAAGGATTAAAAAGAAATAAGAATGTATTCATCAGTGGCGAGGAGCTATAATATTCTGTATGCTAGATTTGGCTCAAAAATCCCTAAATCACTGATTATGGTTGGATGTTTTGTTTTGCACAATCCTTCTCTAACTATCTGCTTAACAGTCATTGCTGCACTTATACACGTGGATGTAAACTGTGATGATAACTTGAGAAGACGCTAAACTTCATTGTTAAATCATAAAGTGTTTAGATATATGCTCTTTTTATGTGATAGGATCAGATACCTAGCCAACAAATAGATTGTCTCACCAGGATTATTCATGTGAACAAAGTTACTCATCTGTGTAAATTATGCAGTCCTATGATCCTCAGAGATATTTAAACTTTTCAGAAGCAAAATCCTTGCATTACAGGCTGCATAATGTCTAGTATGTTGATAGCTCCACATAAGTTACTGCTTCCATATCCATTTAGCAACAACAACAAAAAAATCTATTCCATGTTCTTATTTTAAATAGTCTTTGTGCGGTCTGCCATTTTTATTCTACAGCAGTTATACGTCCGTTTCTGTAATGACTTATTGATAGCTTTTCTACCTCACAGGAAAGTCCCAATATTGATATAATTCTACATAACCACCCAAATTATATGTGTAAATTATACCCAGTTGCTTGAAGCAGTGATCATCAGGCTGATGTGGGGATAAATCCCATTCTGTATTACATGAAACTTCCTTCTCAATTGCAAACGATAACAAGGTTCTGTTGCTCCTGGGAAGGAAATAACAGTTGGCCGATTTCAAAGAAAACTGAAAGTAGATATTTAAAAGACCAGCATATTTTTATAGATGATTAAATGCAACCTCAAATTAAATTTATACGTGTTACTCAGTATTACTTTTTCTCTGGAAATAAATATTAAAGCATTCTCTCTGTGCCAATAATAATAATAAAAAATTCCAAAATGCCAATCTATGGCTAGAAATGAGCTATAAAGTAGCCCAAATAAAAGCAAACCTTGTCTTCTGTTTTTCTCCTAGGCAATAAAAAAGCTAAACCATAATGGATCTCATTATTCTATCCCACAGAATGTTCTGTTCATTTTTGAATGAAAGCATTACTGAAGAAACCACTCATTCTACAAGGCTGGCAAAAAAATCCAAAGGGAAGCCAAAACCTTATGACAGACAAGATTGTTATACACAACAGCACGAGTCGTGAATTGCAGCTTGGGAGGTTCAGACTGGATGTTAGGAACAACTTCACTTCTGTCACTGCCCAGAGAGATTATGCAATCCCCGTCCTTGGAGTTTTTAAACACTTGCACTAGACAAAGACATGGAAGACCAGATGCAGTGGTGGTGATAATCCTGCTTTAAGAGGAAGACTGGAGTATGTGATCTTCAGAGGTCCCCTTCAACCAATGTTTATATTATTTCCATGATTATTTCTTGAAGTTAACTCTCCAAGACAAGACAAAGGGGAGCAAAATAACAACAAAATTGAATAACAGTCAGATCGCCAGCATAACATAAACCCCTCAAAGTTTCTGAGTAGTAATAGCCTGAAAGTCACTGAAGTGTATAATTTAACAAGCATCATCATATCCAAGCATGCCCTTTCACTGTTCTCTGCTAGGTGCTCACACACAAGGACTGTTACCAGCTCAGGCACAGTTTTGGATGTCAGCTCTATGTATTTGCTCCATACCCAAGATAACAGCCTGTTCCTGAGTGCCGTCTGAGTGACTGAGCAGGCAACAGTGTGTGTGCAGCGAAGATTATCAACTCTGGATCAGCTCAAGCATGGGCAACGAGGTACTTTGTACTGCATTCCTACCGATGGGAAAATTGCCTTCGGATGCCAAGCCAACTCTGTGGATTTGGATATATCAGAGTTTAGATAGATGAGATCTCTGTCTTAGCAGGGTGGAGCTAAACTGTTCTGGACTAAAATGCTCCTGGAACAAGTACAAAGGCAGTGATGGCATGCTGTGCTGGAGTTGCCTCTGTACTCAGCCAGTTCGCTATCTCCACATGCTCTGGACCACACGACCATTTCACCTCAAACATTGCAGTCTAGAACTAGCTTGGGCAAGTAAGTCTGAAAGATCTATAAATTCTCATTTCATAAGGTAAAAAGAGTATCAGAATTATGGGGGCTACTTCTTACATGAAGGAATGTTTCTCAGTTTTTAAAATCCTGCTCAAATTTAAATTCACTATTCATCTATTTCAAAATATGATGATTTTTTTCTTCAACTTCTAAAAGGAAACTTTACCCAAAATATAAGATACTAGGGACTTGGTAGGATGGCCCGCATCACCCACTTCTAAAGAGCCTCAGAATGAATCAGAACCCAGTTTGGGACTTTGAGAATGAAATAATGCCTCCTTGTTCTGAGCTGCTGGCTTAGTGTGAGTTTTTAATGTCTTCAGAAAGTGTTAAATCTAACCCATTTCAGCTAGTCCGATCTGCTGCTAAATGCAGTATCAGTATTTTAGCTGTTAGAAAACATACCACAGAAATAAAATTAAGTACAAAAATAATCAAAATGCCTTTATTTTTTTTTTTTAGAATTGTTTTACCGATGCAACATTGTACGTGCTGTATTATTACAGTAACTTCCATTGCGTTACTACTAAGATGTAGTAACCATCTGTTAGGACTAAAACTACTTGTTTAAAATATTATAAAAATTTTGGGCATACACCTAGTATGTAACCAGTAAGTCTGTATAGATTTTACTAAATTTAATTTTGCTTTATAATATGCTTGAACCAGAATAGCTGACATCTTCACAAGTCCTTCTTACCCATGCCCTAATTATGTAGCTACAGCTCTGGCAAAAGCAGCAGATATTTATATGGAAATCATCTAGCAGACTGGGTAGAATCACTATCTAAAAGCAAGTACAGAAATGCAATAGAAATTTGTATTTTCTCACCAGAGGTATTAAAAATTCACTTTATAGAGCAACACCACATTGTGTTTCAACATCTAGCAAGAAGTGACAACCCTGTCCTTGTTCTTACTACTACAAAGTGAAAAGAAGCAACCAAATGAAGCATGTACATTACCAGCATAGTAATGTCTTGTTTTAAAATTCAATGCATCTTTTAAACTCTAAAGGATAAAGTGAATGTACTACTATTTATCAATCTGGCATACTTTTTTCTAATTCCCACATTTTCTATCACCGTTTCCTGAACAAACAAATAATGAAGAAGCAATGAAGCAGCTAATAACTACTACCAACATTGAAAGGATAAAGAAATATTAATTCTTTCATGCATAACTGTTAAAATCTGTCAAGATTTCATATCACTTGTGAAATTTGTGTGACCAAAAGCTCAGCTCAATAGTATTGAGCCATGAAATGAAACCTTAGAGAATTCTTTTCGCAAGTGGCATTGAACGACTTCACTGAAAGGGTTCTTTCAGCCAGCTGCTTTAATGTAGTTAGCAAACTTCTCAGTTTAAAGACAGTCTCTGCCAACAAAAAGATACCATGTTCATGCGTGAGTCAGACAAACAAAATATGTCATGAACAAAAGTTTTGTTTATTTTTAATCTCAGCTGTTTTTTGAGTTTACTTTTCCCATTCTCAAGCAGCCAACAGGATTTGTTTTAGATAACAGATTTGTTTAAATTGTGGCAGCTCGGGAAAAGCAAAAAATTGTGGCTACACAAAAGAAAGCGTAAAGATGATACTATGCAAGATGCATACTATCTATCTACTATACAAGAAACTTTTCATCTGAAATGTAATAGCTGTCTCTGTGTACTTTTTTAAAAACTGTAGCAATTAAATTAACAATCACTGAGTTTTGACTTGGCAGTTTTCAGGTAAAGCTATTTATCTTTAGCGCGCTCTTTCCAAGAAAAGGAGCCCAAATTTAGAAATAATGAACAAATAAATGTGCTTCCAAAACTTGAGCAAATACAATGTGATTTTGACACAACATTAATTAGGGTATGATATAAAACCTGGACAATTGACAGAATCACAGAATGGTTGAGATTGGAAGGGACCTCTCGAGATCATCTAATCCAACCCTTCTGCTCAAGCAACCTGCTAGAGCAAGTGGCCCAGAACTGTGTCCAGTTGGGTTTTGAATATCTTCACAGATGGAGACCCTATAGCCCCTCCTCAAAGTAAGAAACATCATCTTGTCTTCAGACTGACTTTCCTGTTTTTCAGTTTGGGCCCATTGCCTCTTGTCCTGTCAGAGGGCACTACTAAGAGAGTCTGTCTCCTTCATTTCCTCCCATCATGTAGCCATACACATTGAAAAGATCCCACTGAGTCTTCTCTTCTCCAGGTTAAACAGTCCCAGCTCTCTCAGCCTCTCCTCTCATGAGAGATGCTCCAGTCCCCTAATCATCTTTGTGGCCCCTTGCTGGACTTGCTCAAGTAAGTCTGCATCTTTCCTCTACTGGGGGGGCGCAGAACTGGACACAGTATTCCAGTTCAATAGGAAATATTGCATTTACTCTGCAAAATATGATCATAACTTTGAAATTAAATTTGCAATAGCTATCTGTTGAGCAAATAAGGTTTCACAGATAGCAAAATTGTTCCTGAGTAAATAAATGTAATGAAGCAAGAAGATATAACGATGGTGTTCTCTTTGGATAGTAAAGGCCGAAGACAAAGGTAGATGGGGAAGCAGAGGAAGGGCAGGATGTAAGCCAACACAACCTCAGGGAGAGAACAAGGGAGTAGCTATGATAATCAAACTCTCAAACCCAGCTATTACTTCAAATTGGGAATGTTGTTTTCTTTCTCTTGTTCTCCTTAGAGGAAGGTATCTGCGATGGAAAGGTACCTGGATGGAAGGTATCTGGATATATTTTAATAGTGGTTAATGACTACAGTTTTCATTTAATGACCAAAGCTGATAAGAAGCAGGGTTTAAAGAAACCTGACAGTACATTAGTTTTTCTTAGATTATTAAGACATATTCACAAAAAAATTAATTTAACTTGATTAAGTTAAGAATGAGAGAGTAAAACTAGGTCTCAGAATCTTTCTGTGAGGAGATGAGCAAATAGGACTCAGTTATTTGTTCCAAGTAGTAGTAAACTGTCTAGATCAGGTGGGGGAAAAAAACCTCAAGACCAAAGACTACTGAAGGACAAATCATCTTCATGTACGATTATTAAATTTCAGTATGCTTTCCTTGTCATTTAAAAGAAATAAAATAAAATCAATTTTTTAACTTTTATAATAAAGAGTGAAAAAGAGAAGAAAATTAGTTTCTGCTACTGAAAAGATAACATTGAAAGGAAAAACATGAAGATTAGTAAGGAAGCGTAAGAGTAACAAAGGAGATAAAAAGATACATGTTAGTGAAAAGCAACATCAGTTTTACTTGGCAGTAAATCGTAACATTGAATATTTATTTAAGCATATAGTTAGCCAAAATACAATACCTGCTCAAAAGTTCAATGATATTCACTGTCAGAGCAATTTCATTTAACAGCACACTGTGCCTCAGCTTCCTTTTTTCTATTTATCACCAGTTTGAAGGATACTCAGCAGAAGAATAATATGTGATTCTGCAACAAACTGAGCCTGACTGCTTCCATGTATGTAACTCTGTAAAATAAAAATGAAAAATAATCCTCTTCACAACAAAGAAATCCATTGAAAATGGCACAACTGGATATGTGAGAATCAAAACAAAACCTGTTTTGCAGAAAAATACAGACAGCAACAGCTACAGGTGAACACCACAGTTTATGTATGTATGTTTAGTAAAAAGGAATGTTAAAGCCAGCATATTTAGGCAAAGCACATATATGCAGTGAATTTAATGTTTCATATATAAATGCATTATGCTGGACTCTTTTTCGTACTGCTGCTAGTGTTGAATAAAGAAGATGCATTTATTTGCTCACAAGATACTGTTTTTGAGAAGGGAGGTGATGAAACCAAGGACATGCCTCAGCATGGTTTTGACAAAAATTAAAACTGAACCTTGCCTTTAAAAAATCAGTCCATTTTGGTCTTAGATTGAGTGAAGTTTTTTCATTCAAAGTCTATTCTATCTTTCTCCAAGAAGGTACAATTGTGTCCATAAAAAAAGACTAATATATAAAATGTCTTATTTATATGGAATTGTAGTAAATGCCATCACAAATGTTAATACTAAATGCACACATAACATAGTCTACTTTTTTTTTCCCAAAAATAATTATTGTCAATGGGCTCATTATGTACTTGTATTATTAAGAACATACAGCATATTATTCAGAAGTTGTTAGAGTTTATTGTTAACCAGCTATAATAGCAAAAAAGGAAGTAAAAATTTGAAGGACTGCAAACATTCACAAAACGAGAGAGATTTTCTCTCTTCCTCTACTATATCAATTACAAACATTGTGTATAGCTTGTCATACAATTCTATGTGAAATTAAATATATCAGTGTTCTCAAAGTATTATTTATATGTATTCTTAGGCATAGATGCCCAATTAAATAGAAAGAAAAATGCTCACTCCTATTAAGATAAAGGAAACTTTTTGCCCTTCTTATAGATTCAGGGTTTTGTTAGTTTGTTTATTTTTTAACTTATGCATTTTGCTTTAATTCATTCTACTCTGAATAATTCTGCCTGAATAGCATCCTTGTCAAGATTCAGAACAATTCAGGTTTGAAATACGCTGATGGTTCAGCATACAAAAGGATGCCTTCATCCACATTGGTTAAATTCTGGTTGATGCACTGTCAAAACATGGAGTTCATAAGATATGATCAAAGTTTTTACTCAGTGGATGGTTATCTACTATTTTCAAAATTCAATTATATTATGCTCATTCAAATAACCAATTCAAAGCTAAACCAGGCAAAAACTTCATGTATCCAAAGATTCCATCTCTCAAAGACATCTTTTTTCTTTAATAAGATAAAAATCATTGATCTCGTAAGAGTATCTCATTGCAGCATGATGTGACAATGAGTCAATCTATATTTCTTGATTTTTTGTGGGGCTCGTTATTAATCTTATTAAGGTTATATATATATACACACACACGCATACATATATAAAAAATAAAGGAAATGGGAATATTTCACATCAACAAAGATTAATGATGAAGTTAAAATACTTAATAGATTGTGTACTCAGTTGTGACTCAGTTGTGACCATAGTCCTGCAAATAGTGACCCTCTGTCATTATTTTTCATGCAGCTAAAGCAAGATACATACACGTAGGCATACAAATACACTTGCCAGATCTGGATTCAAGTGTGCCTAACAAATGGTAAACATCTATTTCTTCTTACAATCATAGCACTAAGATATAGTCAAAAGCTTACAATGATTTCAATACATACTGTATTTGTTAATACTATGTGACTGAAATAAAAACCCGAGCCTTTCATCAGAAAAGCGTAACAGGGTCTAGTAGCACTCTTTAGTTATTAAATACCTATATGCATTTATACATAATCATGACTACTCTTTCTCTACACACATGCTAAGTTGTATAAAAATGCACATTGGGAACTAAAGAAATATATTCTATATTGAAGAGACATTATTATCACCAATTAATAAAACTGGTTGTCATATGACTCCTAAGGCTATAAATGCCTTCTGTATTTGTAAAATATTTAGATGGGAAATGTCATTTTTACTGATATGCTTTATACTTCAGCAAAGTAAATTATTTTTCTCTTTCTCTTTATGGTAGCAATTAATTCACCATAACACCATTGAAGGAACAGAATCTAAAGTACATACATAAACACATACAGATGCAGAGACTATACAGGGAAATCACTCCTTTCCTAAATAAATTCTTTAGCTTTAATCCTAATAGGGAGGAAGAATCTCACGTCCAAAAAAGAGAAGATTTTACGCTACTGTTTCTGATGACATAAATCTGTCCCACACTGAGGAGGAATCGCATTTTAGGTGCTAGTCTTCATCACCCAGCATAGTAACTTTATTTAAAGAGATCAGTCAAGTTTGTGTGACTTCTGGTTTCACTTGGGAATATCAAATAACTACAAAGAATTTTGTTAATGAAACAGGTCAGTTTCATAACTATCTAGCTGTCAAACCCATACACTAATGATGTTTCAAAGATACCAGCATATATGCTCTCAACTCCGAAAATTTCCAGCATGATTTTTCACTAGTTATTCACACTTGAAAAACTGACTGAAAAATTCTCTCTCAATCTGAGGATGATCAGAGTTCGCAACAGGTAAACCCAATTTGCAATGCTGTACAAATAGAGTACTTACAATGCAAAGCTGAAACACCACAAAGACTAAAAGCTATAAAGACTAATTAGATTGTTAATGTTTTTACATCATATTCTGATTAAAAAAACCTTAAGTCCCATCTACCTGAGAAGGCAAGTTCTTACAGCAGTGGCACAGTGATTTGATCTAATGTACTAGCATGGCTGGTATCACAATGCTGTAACAAGAATATGCGTATCGGAAACACATTCTCAATCAGAAATCTTTGCCTGCCTGTTTAATTCCCAAAGTAATTAGTTTTATTGCATGATGTAAAATATGTATATTTGTCTCAGGATTTTTTCATCTGAGGTTTTTCCAGGAGCTGTTTGAGAAGCTTTCAAGGTATGAAATGCATCACCAAACCAGTCTCTCAAAAGACTAAGTCCTTAAGAAGACAAAATTATGAAAACAAAGATATTCTCATTATTGCTATTAATTAGGTGACAGAGAGAGTCCTAGCTACCACCTGATACTCAGTATAAAGAAAAAAACATGGACTAGATACAGTTTATTTGCAAATGCTGAAACTCGAACCAATCAAAACCAAACAACCCAAAACCTGGAACAAACAAAACCTGCCTAGAAGACCTGAATCAGAGACTGTAATTTGAAAACTAGCTGATGAATATGACTTTCTGGCTAAATGTTTCATAGGGATTAATGTTGTAACTACATTTCTTTAAATGTGAGTTGCTAAAGGCACGGCCTTGCTTGCAAGGAAGTAGATGTTCTTTGGTTTGTTCTATTACAAATGTCCTTAGATAGATTATTCTTTAAAGTTACTGAGTAATAAATCTAACTGTGTGTGATCAATAGGCTCCTCAAATTGCTTCCCCAAGACACTGTTCTCCAAATACTCAAATCATCTCTGCTATAGCTGTGGGTCAGTCAGAGCGATGGTAGTGAAGTAGTAAAGAAAGTGCAAGACTGTTCCAGTGGCGAAGAATAACCAAAATAATTTGCATTCAACAATACAATGTGAATCAATTGAATTTATGACCGCACTTCACCCTATTTCTAAGGAGGAATGGATCCACTTCACGAAGGAATTTTTTCCACAATGAACTTTCAGACCTACGTTCTAAACAACAGACAAAAATCAGAGTAGAAGTTTCCAGAAGACCAGTACTTAACGTAAAAATGATGGCGAGCAGCTTTTCTTGAAGAGAGAATACCAAGAACTGTGTGGCATTTGTCCTTGTGTCTTTCCTTACAGTATATGATGACACTGTGAGGCAACTCGAAGCATAGATTATATTTGTACGTATTTATGCAAATGTACCCACACACACCAGTTTTGTACACTGCAATGGCCGTTGACTCATGAAATTTTGAAATTCACGGCCATCTGTGGCTCATACTTACCTAAAATAGAATACATGTAAAGATAAAATTTTTTTAAGGAATATTGACAAATTGGCTTTTCAACAGTGCACAACAGTTCTCTCCATATTTTTCTTGGCTCCATAGCAGCTCTTAATTGGGTAAAGTTCTTGAAATTATATCCATATAACCAAAATAAAGGATCTGGTCACATGTGAGGTTTCCTTATTTTCATACTTCTTTCATGAGAAGATTGCTGAATGACCTACATGCAAGGCGCATATTCTCATGAAATTTTATTTGAAGCTGCAAACTGTTAAGACACTGAGAAGAAAGATTTCTGGGTTTGCTATCTTTTCTGCTTTCTAACACTGAATCCATTTACTATTTGGAAGCTCTGTGAAGTCTATCTGGCTGCAAATGCTCTAGGCAAATGCTTTAAATAAAATTCATGAATAAACTCAGTATTTCTCTTTCATTTTAGAGGCATCAAAAGGGAAGACCATGTAAGATGCAAAGCTGAAGTTCATCAGAAGAGATACAACCATAGAGTGAGCAGCAGAGCTGTACAGCCACACAATTACCGCAGCCACTCAACGGATGCAACAGCAAATGCCACGCTGGTAGGACTAATAGGGGGACCAACACATGAGTGACCAATACTTTGAACTGGGTCCTCTTCCAACTTTAACATTCCCCTATCTCAGGTCTGCTTCCACAGAAGCAATTTGAATTATTAACTGAAATAATCATGTCCCCAAATCAGGCTATTTTCTTTGGCAGTGACAAACAATTGTTCAATGCATGCACATTTCTACAAAGCTGTGTTAAATATTTATCTACTATTTGTAAACTCATTAAATATTTAGTGTTATTGAACTGCAGATGGCACATAGATATATAATCCCTCACTAGGATAGTCATGGATAACAACAGTGTAATATATTTTTAAATTTCCCTAAATACAGCATATGCTTGTGATTTCCCTTCAAAAGTGATAGTTGCCATGGTTCAGTAAAATACTTAAGTGTAATCTGTGCTCTTTCCTTCCTTCCTATTAATGCAATGTAAATAAAACAGAAACAAAGTAAGTGGAAATAAAGCCTCTGTAAGTTATACGTTAACTCTTAGCCAATACAATTAACTTGTGGAGTACCCAAGATCAAAATTGAAACATGATTTCAGATGCTCCAGTACTCTTTCCTAAAATAAACACCATGCTGTTTATGAGTGTGTGCATAACAGATGCTGGGGTGGAGAGAGCAGATTAAACCGAGCTGGGTTTAGTAATAGCCTACCATACAAAGCTACTTCATGAAGTATTATCATTTTGGATAACTAAGAAATAATTTGTCCTGAGTTTACACGACATGACACACATCTAATAAAGTGTATTGGAAACCAACCAAAAGCAGCCAATTTTGATAATAATTATCCTTAATGATAAACTGAATTTGGATTGCATGTTGAAAAAAACCTCTAGATGGAGACTAGCCCCTGGAGGAGACAACAGGCCAAATTCAAGCTAATATATGTGCAAAGAGTTGAAGCAACACACTGGTTAACTGCTCCCGAAGAGAGTTACAAATTCCACACCAATAGGATGAACACTATTAATATGTCTTCCTTTACTACATTGACATCCAGGGTGAAATTCATCAGTGAGAGGAACATTACAGAAGGCCACGAATTACTTATGATTAAGCTTTCAGAATGGCCTATTTCAATTGAAGTCCATCAATTTTGCCAAGAACATACATTAGCTAGAAGAACTTGTTCTTTTCTCTTAATTTGGCGGGGTGGGGGGAAGAACTCCACAAAATTCTTTATGACATCAGAGTTTTATATGTTTTCCAATTAATGTCCAGGAGTAACGGAACTTTCAGCTGCATTTAAATGTTTAAAAAGCAAAAGTTCTAAAACATTCTCTCACAATACCACTTATATACCTTATCATTTTAAGCACGAACGCACAAAAAGGTTAAACATGTTATGGAGAAGAAACAGTTTGTTCAGTGAAGCAAACACTTCAAGACTAAACATCAAGGTATATTAATTTAATGTTTTATTGTGTGTTTTCATGATCATAACTGTATTTCTCCAGACAGGTTAACTATGTAACATTTCAAAAGCAGCAACCTGCCCAGGAAGATTAAGAATAAAATCTTATGCAGCTCAAAAAACCTACCTTTCAGACTGTTTTATTGCAGCTACCTGTTTAAATACTATGTTTTCTAAAAACAATATAGTTTCACATAGCTTCACTTGAAGCATGCTCCAAATATGCCTATTTTATTACTACATAGTAGTATCTGTTCAGTTCATACAGGCAGATCAGAGTTTTAAGTTGCTTAAGAACCCAATAGGGGACTTCATATGAAGTTATTAGCCTAGGCAGGTCTCTGAAAATCTGAAAATAGAAACCTAATATAATTCTCTGTTTTCTTTCCATCACAGAAGATACTATTATCTGCTGGGGATAGTACACATACAGTGACCTATTTTCCCTGTAGCAGCAAGCCCTCAAAAGCCCTTATCATGACTACTGATGTGAAAAACCATGAGACGATACTGTTTTGGGCCTGGGTTGTTCACACATGTGAGAACGGCTACCAACTTAAAACATCTTAGCGTATGGACGTGATTTGCCAAAATTGATTTGAATGCTTTTTTAGACAGAGGGATGTAATGTGGGTATGAGTTTATTCTAAAGAACTTAAGCAACACTGAGTAAATAAATATATGAAGTAACATCTCAAAAACTAAAGAAATAACAAAACATCTTGACTCCAGTTCATTTACTAAACAGTTCAGAAAGCTCTGAGTACTCTAATCACGTATTAATGTCCAACAGTTATGATTATGTCCAAGTGTTTAATAGGGCAATTTCTTTTATTGTAGATACCCAGTTATAAAAGGGCATATCTGCAAATGATGCTTAACTGCTTCAAAATTTAACGTAGTATTAAACAGAAAATAAATCTAAACTCACTTACTGCTAACAGAAATCCCGAATTAATGAATTTGTGTTTCTGGCAAAATGAAGGACCATGGTGGTTTAACCTTGGCTGGATGCCAGGTTATGACTATAGTAAGAAATGTGCACCCAGCTATTTGAGCCAGTAGTTTTTTCAGGGATCTTCATTTTATTTAACTTTTTAGTTTAGCACTAACCCACTTGAAATAAACATTTTCTTTTAGACAGTTATTAGCTCTATGAACATCTCCAACTCAAATATAAGCCAAGAGAACACCAGTCTGGTGAAAATTTCATTTATTATATTCCTAGCAAGCAATCCCTCTAAGCAATGTCTCTACATGAAATCCAGTCCAGCTCATTCACAGGCCAACAAGACCAGGACTAAGAAAACAGCTCAGATGCATGCACCAGCACACACAAAATGGTGAGGAATAGATGGAATTACTAGAGGTGGTGACTACGCAGTTTTAGTGATTTTGTTCGGCTTACACTCACGCGCTTCACTGTAAAAAGTAGCCAGATAATCTAGAAAATCAACATTGGACCCCACAAATAAAACTATGTATTTACAGCTGTCTCAGCATCCTTGGTTTAACAGTGTGGGTGTTCACATTCCCACTTACTAAACATGACCATCGAACATATCAGCCACTTTTGATGGGAGAGTTTAATGGCTATGGATAAATTTTACCCTATTTAAGAAATAGTTAATGTTGAATTTTTTTTTAAAAAAATTATATAATACAGCCACACACAACAATCTCAGACTCCTTGTTTCACTCATGTATTAATCCAATGAATATGAGTTACAATTTCCATGCCTGAGCTCACTGCTGTGTTCACCATTGCCCCAAACCAAAACAGAGTCCAGAGACAGCAGCCAGTTTTCACGGGGCTGGCTGGCTGAAACAGGCTGTGCTGGCTGCCGTCCACAAAGTCCATCTGGCACCGAGCACGGAACATGATCTGGGTTCCCAGCCCTGGAGCAAAAGTGGAGAAACGCTGCTTACTTTTGCAGGCTAGCTGGCTGGAAAGGGTAGTTGATATAATTTAAAATAGTATACCAATCCTAGTTTACGCTGCTGCTTTGGTTGTCCCTAGACAGCTTTTATAGCTATTCTGCATTATTTAGGGTGTCTAGAAGTGCTATCAAAGGAATTAGTAGAGTTGATCTCACACATCCAGAAACTGTGAACACTACGTTCAGCTACAGAGGCTTTGATATAACCAGATGAATAAGAATTTATTCTGAGGCACTCCTCATACATTTAATAATTACTAAATAAGATGACAGAAGATATAGCGATCCTTCGATGAATAATTATTTTGTGAGTTTTGGGAAAAAAACCCAGAAACTTAACCTCTCATCAGGAATAACACATTGCTACCCTTACAGCACTTAATTCCCAAGTTACCTAATAGACAGGCATGCAACAAATATCTTGCCCCTGAATGGGCATTAGGACACACAGTACCCACGTGAGAGACTTTAACAGAGATGAAGGTAAGATTTCCAGGATCTCTGAAACAGCATTCTGGTAGTTTTGGGAAGTTTACATGACACAGCTTAGCCTAGTTGCCTAAGGAAAGGAAAATTTTGCAACTGTGAGGCTTTGCTTAACAACGTGACTACTTTTTAATCCACTTCAGAAAGATGGCAAAAAAATCTCAGAGAAAACTGACATTCCTACACAGCTCATTACAGCTGGACAATCAAACCAGTGATTCTAATGAATGAAAAGCTGCAATTAAAGTTCAACTGTTAATAGTTGGTTTGGCATAAGGACTGCTTGCTTAACACATGGAAGCCAAACTACAATACTACTTCTAATTAGGAAACAAAAGAGATTTTGAGATGTTCTTCATGAACAGCATTCCCCTAAAAACACAAACATATTGTAAATAAGAACTACTTTCTGAACTCCAAAATATCCCTATACTTTTTGCCCTCATTCTGATGCTAAACACAATATGGGATTATATCTCGGTGGTCATTTAGCTTCTCTATTTTCTTTTTTTTTCTTTAAAAAAAGAAATAGTCAAAGGTAAAACATACACCTAGATGCTGCCATATACCTACAATTACTTTCGATATAGGGATTAGGTAGCACTGATGAGACAAGTCCAGACAATGAGATAAGACTGATAGGAATGTTATTTGGTTTTTCCATTAGCAAGTTCTACAGTGGGAACTCTTCTTCCCTACCCCATCTCCTGAATCCTTTTGTCCAAGACAGTGTGGAAGTGTGATGATCTTCACATCATTGGCGTGCTGACAAAGACCAGTCATGGCATAACACAAGGAAGACAGCTACTGTATAGCAGTCTGTAAGTTTTCCTTATAAATTACAGAGATGGAAGAGCTGAAATAGCCATTCAGCTCAGCTCATTTTGTTGCTGTTATTTAAATTATGGTTTAGAATCTAAGACTAGTGAAGTTTCATATGATTCTAGATATCCAGAAAATATCTATACCTTTAAGTTTCCCTTTTTCTGCATCTGTAGTAATATTTTCTTTTGACAAAGAAATCTGACAAAGCCATTTTGGATACAGCTTTCACCATAACCACCTACACCTTTAGGTAATATTTATGAACTCAAAGATGTTTTTAATTTGTTAGTCAGGACCTGCAATACTTTCTCTTTTGAAATTTCAAAAGTGTTCTTTCAACTGGTTTCCAAGCTGTGAGGCAAAAAAGGTAGTTTGACCTGAATGTTGAAGTGCTGGAAGCAGAAGTGAAGCAAGAGGCTTTACTATGACAGTAACTCCAAAATGGACTTTGCTGAATTCAAACAGCTGTGAAAAACACAAACAAAAAAAAAGTTTACTTTGTAGCAGAAGCAAGGGGAGGAGGAAATCCCAAATTACCCCAAAGCCACAATCCAATTAACAACAGGGGAATGTGATACTAGTCCTGTGCTTGCTGTAACTACCTACCCCAAGCAAATTGGATACTGCTCCTAATTCTGCTACACAGAGTTCAGAGATACATATTATTTCAGCTACAGGTTTCACAATGACCACTGACTGCAAGTTCCATAGTAAGTTAAGTCATTTTTTTTGGATTTGCAATAGCAATTACAATTTGGATTTGCAATAGCAGAGAAACTTGCCGAGTATAGGTGAAATATTTGCATATTCTGAATGCTGCTTTTTAAATGCTAATTAACTAGGAAGGTGAGACATACTAGGCAGACATGACCAGGCATGCAAAATCAAGCGTGAAAAATTAGTCTATATGATTGAATAGTTAAATACATGCCAGAGAGAAAAATCATGCTAGTCTTTCTTGCCAAAGTAATTTTTAGAACCATCTGAAGCATAGCCTGTACATCAATTTATAAACCTTAACACTAATTTTAAAAAGAGGTATCTGAATGAACACAGCATGAACTATCAGATTCATGAATTGGTAAGTTTATTTCTTGGTGGGTCTCTGATGTCATTTCAAATAACACTTTCTAGTAAACACTGGAGTAATCTTGAGAGGAAGATTGACAGCTAATCGACAAAACACAAACACAAGAGAATGAAGGTCCAGCTGCCATTAAGGGACAAGAGTAATATTTGTAGTATTGTATTTGCTTTCACCTAATTGTATTTCAGGATTATTTTTTTTTTTAATAATAACAAAAAGAAAATTATACTTATGTGAAATATGGAACTGTTTCAAATACTCTTAAATTTTAACAACACAGTTTTATAACCAATTTTTTATTACATGTCATATAGCACATACTGTCATATGATATACATGCATGTCCTGGGACTTTATATCCCTTGGGATTTTGTCATCATGTGACAGTGAACCAGAATAAACCTTAAAAATAAATATTCTTTATTAAAAACTGTTTTATGTACCAAACTATGCAAGTACATAAAGTATCAACATTTAAGTCAGTAAAAAGGGGGAAGTATATTTTCACTACAGCAAGGGTTTTATTATTCTGTTCAGATTTAGGTGTAACTTATCATCTGATGTTGTTATGAGAAGATATCATTTCAATGATCTAAAGCTCTTAATACTGACATTTTAAGTTCATTACATACTATTGTTGCACAGCATTACATATTAACACTACTCTTGGGATAAAGAGAACATCTCATCAAATTTTCAAGAAAACAGAATTCAGGCTGGCACACATTACTCGACGGAAACTTATATACACTCCTTTAATTCTTCTTTCTCCAAAACCTTTTTTTAGTATTTAATCTCTCTTTTCTTCGCCTCATTCTTCTACAAGCTAACTTAGTAATTTCCATTATGATGGAAAACTCAGAACTATACCTGAATTTTCTCAGTGGAAAAGAGGTATATGCTTCTTCTCAGTACAATCTCTCTCATTTGGTCTTTGTTTCTGCTAATTAACTCTTAAGATTACAAAGAAGCAGTCCTTTGGAGAAGGGGACTAAGGGAAAGGACAGGCCTAACATGATTGAACAAAAAAATTCAAAGTAGAACTGAATACATAGGAAAAAAAGGGTCAAAACCAATTAACAAACAAGTTTTGCTGTACTAGTTTTAATCTTCATATCAATATTTTAGAATAAGCCTATATTTTTCAGCATTGTACAGCTGAGTTATTAAAAAAATTGTTCTGTGTTGCCCAGACCAATTTTTTGCATGGTATATTAAGTCTGGTTAGCACATTGGAAGAAGTGCTGCTGACATCACATAGAAAATGAGCAAAATGAAGCCTTTAGCAGGACAAATTGAGAACAAAGGAATCACTCGATGTTTAGAATATAAAATCTGAAAGTAGACACACTTGACAAATAGGACTTTATTTCACAATAACAAATGCTTTGAAGGAATGATTTATGAAGGTAGCTATTGTGAGTCACTTATTTAAATTCATTGTTTAATGCACTGGCAGATGCTTCCTAATTATTAGAATGTAAGAGTGAGAACATTTTTTTCAATGCATGTGCTATGCCATTAAACATCTTGTACTTCAGCAACCATCAAATTTGTGATGATGTATTTTATAAAGTTCTGTTTAGGATGGCAGGCATTAACTTAATATACCATAAAATCCAGTAGCTAAAAATTTTATGTTATGACACAAAACCTCAGACCTATTTGCTGTGCTATCCTTAGCAAGTATTCCAGCCTGCAATGAATACAAATCAAATACTGCTGTCAGCAAGACAAGTTGCACTTCAAGTTCCTTCCATCAGCTGTCTCTGAAAAAAACCCCACACAAATAGTCAAGAATCGAAAAGTTCCAGGACTGCAAAAAACAACGCAAGCCTTACAGACATTCCGAATTATCGTTATATTCACGCTTATATAGAAATATTTAAAAAGCTAGCTTTACTACAGAAGTCATAAAAATTAATACCTAGAAGAGAAAAAAAAAATCAACAGAATATTGAATGTCCATGTATCTGGGACAAAGAGACCTGGAAATTACTTGAGGTCAAATGAAAAATTCTCTTAAGATGTAATGAGTGCTTGTTCATGTGAGACTTTCACACTTGTCCTACAGCATGCAAGGAAGTTAAGAGAACATTACAAGTACTGAATTGTGAAATTGCAGTATGTTTTCAGCTCAGAAAGGAGAGAATAAGGTTAGTCATATTCTACAAATATCAAAAGTCAGAGTTGTTCAAAGTTCAATTATTGTGCCCAAATTAACAAAACAACAAAGTTGTACTTTTGTGACACATGTAGTGTTTTCAAATAAAACACCCCAATAAACAAGCAACTGTGGACAAATAAGCTTTTAAGGCAAAGGCCGTATCATGAATTTCATTAACAAAGTGGACTGAAATACAAAGTAGATATCAGAAAGAACAGATACAATACTTTATGATAAATGATCTTCCTTTCTTTGTGGTAAGGAACAAAGAAAACTTTCCTTTAGTAGATGACAGCTTTGCAGAAACGAGGGCAGTTTGCAAATAAGTACTATTAATTTGGGCAAAGTTGCTGAAAAGCAAAAATCTTAGATGGTTTTACTTTTTAGAATAGTGTATTAATTTACCCAGAAAAAGGCACAATAGTGATGTCAACATCAAATTTTATCTAATAGCTTTCATATGTGCAATGTGAAAACACTATGATGCCTGAGAGAGGTAGATGAGAACATACTAAGAAGAAAAGGGAAAGATCAACGTCTTGTCAGAGAAGGGCACTGTGAATAGGCAAAAAAGACAGGATAAGGCTAAATAAAAAAAAAAAAAGAAAAATCCAGAAGTTAAATCGCTCACATGAATTTCTGAAAACCTGATATACTGTGAAGGAGATGGCAACAAAGTGAGTAAATCCAGTAAGAAGTTTAAGATTTTGAGGGCTCTCACAGGTTAAACTGCAAATTACTACTGGGGAGGGAGAGGGAGAAAACCAAAGGAGGAGGAAACAAGAGACACACATACATAGATTAGAGCAAAAATAACTCTGTAAGAAACCATACAAAGAAGAATCACACTACATGATATGGAGGACAAAGATCTTGTAGCAAGCCCCAGGACCATAAAAAAAAAAGAAACCCAAAAAACATTATGTAAGAATTAAAACATTCCTTGTACCTCGCTTGGGGCGTTTCATTTGGTGACACTTAGCAATGGTCAGCATGGGATTTCTATACACTATTTTGAACCATGGCATTACACTGAATAGTCTGCTGCAAAGTTGCCAATAAAAGTTGCAGATATAAAAATATCAGAGTGATCTGCTGTCTAGGAAGGTACAAAAAGTTAGTACTATTATCTTACCTGTGAAATGCTGTAACAGAGATGAAAAAGGAAAGCCTGGGAGGCTTTAAGAAACAACAATTTTTTCAGCAATTGCAAGTAGGCATATAGTGTATGGGTTACTTCATTGTATGAGGAACTGCAAGAATAGGTCAATAGTTGTCACGTACAAGAAAAAAATTTTACATCTTAAGAAAAATTAACCACCAAGGGAAGAAAAACAAACAAACAGAGTCAAAGACTCTAGATGAAGGGGAAAAACTGAACAAGTTAAGGACTCTATGTTGTCTAGTTAAATTAATGTAAATGAATTGTTCAAAGAAAAATTAATGCACAAGAACAGCCTGACAAACTGATCAAAGATCTGGAAGCACTGTCAGACAGATCTGTGTTCAAGCAGATTTTTAAGAATGTTCTAGTTATGAAACATCGTGTTCTTTTTTGGGTGGCTTAAGTAGTTACATTCAGATTCTTTAGCATTCAGATACTTAACTGCATCACAATACCAAATGATTGAATGCTTTGAGAACATTCAGAAACTTCATCAACTTTGAGGACATTAAATATTAATTTCCTCTTTTCTTGGCATCTAGAAAGATCCAAGCTTCTAGACTTTTAAAATACCTACATTACAGTTGAACTACTATAGGTTAGTATTTCTGTTAAAAGTGTTTCTTTTCCCAAGTGTTTGTTCCAAGCCAAGTGTTTGTTTTTTACTCTACTACTGTGGTGCCCACAGCAGCTAACTGAAAATTAATAAAAGAAACATCTAGCACAGTAACACCTATTGCATACATTGTGAACCTAAGACATCGTTCTCTAGTAAAAGAGAAAAGAGCATCATGCAGAAAAGAGCATGGATGTTCAGGCTTACGAAGTTCACATAAAGTAAGGATGCAAAACACAGTCGTCACATGTGATAGCAAAGAATTGTTTGCTTACTGACCGAGTTCCTTAAATTTAGTCCCATTGTACATAAACTTGTATATTGTACGTAAATACATAGCATTTAAAAATATTTTTCACTGATGCTTTTGTCACAACAGAATTTCAAGACAGCACACCAAATCCAATTAGAATTTCAGACTTTTACAACACATATAATATTTTCTTAATACTTTCAGAGTACTTTCAGCCTACTGAAACTAAGCAAAACCTCCAAGTTTGCATTGAGATGTGTGCTGGAGTGAAACTTATTCACTAGGGTCTGACGGGCAGAACACTGCCTCAACCTGCTGTATTGCTCTGAATTTAATTAATTCACTAATTTACTGCTGACTGGGACAAGCAAGTTCTAGCGTGGTCTTTCTTGTTTTCTCTAAACGAATTACAACAAAACTCCAGTCAACAATTCCAAAAAACCTCAGTGGTTGTGTCAGTTTTCAAAACTCATCTACACAGGCAGCTTTCTCTTTAATTTAACAATATGAACATGTAATCTGAAGACTTTTTCTCCACACATCCCACCACTTTAGTACAAAAAGGTTGTTCCCAGTGTTGGAGGAGCAGTTGTTGGCTTCATAATGAATTTTGCCCCCTTTCACTTCTCTGGATTTAAGAGTCCTCTCAGTTCTTATAGACTAATTAGGCGATTCTTTTAACACAACAGGTGATTTCTCAAAGTACCTTTCATAGGGGAAAAAAAAAGTTTTTTGCCACATACCTATCTCTTTAGTTTACACATGGTATGAAGCTCTAGCTACAAAACCTCACAGTGACTTTGACCTAAGCAGTTTTCCAGTCCCATGGTATTTGTAGAACAGCACAGAAGTTTCTTCTCCATACCTAAAATAATTTGGGTGAAATGCTGATTCAAAAGCAGTCAATGAGCATTTTGCTATTGATTTCAACAGAGCAAATATTTCATTTTGATGGTTTATTGGTGATAGAATTTCAGAACATCAATATTTAGAAAGATATATAATATACAATAAGCCACATAATTGCATAGAACTATGAAGTAAAATCATTTACTCTATATTAAAGAATTTCAATCTAATGTATTTATTCCTATGTAACATTTAATTTAGCTGCAGAAGACTAAACTGGCTGACACAAAAAACCCCAAGTTTTCAATATAAAAGAAACGGTTCTGCAAATAACCACAGGCAAGAGATCCAGCAGGTAAACTGTCATCTATGTTTTTGGAGATTAGAAATTGCTGTTGCCAAAGTTCTTTCTAAACTGACCTGGAAAGAGAATTATTTAGTGAACCAAAATCTGACTAACACTAAGTGCTTAAATGAAAAAAAAAACATCTAGGAGACACTTCATAACATCCTCACAGTCATGTTCCACATCCAGCTCAGTATCCCATATTTTGTATTTGAAGTTTCTCTGGGGTGAGCTCTTTTCTCTGCCCCCTATCAGAATACCTTTTTTTTTTTTTCCTGCTCACGAAGCAACTACGCCTTGTTTGCTCCAAAAGGCAACTAACAGATGAAGCACTGACTTTTACTGCAATGTCTATCTTAACAAGGAACTGTGATGGCTAGAAGCTACTGTATGTAATGTATGTATATGCTCACTCTTCTCAAAGATTCTGAAGGGAAGAGGATTTGATCACACATCAAGACAAGAACAGACAGTCACAGTCCTCTAAATACTACCTCTACTGTCTCTCAAAACTTTTGCTAGTAGGAAATAAGTTTCTCCCAATTCAATCTAAGCATCTTTTACATGCCCTAAAACTCCTTCAAGTAATAGGGAATGTAGCATCTGCCTTGATAAAATACTCCAAAATGTAAGTTATTTTCAACACTAGGAAGTACCTTTTTATCTCTTTGCCTAAGCAGTTTAAGAGCCCCCTACTAGTGAACATCTTTTCTGTTTTTAAGTATCTGTCTCCAGTGATCCATATTCTCTCAAAAGCTAGTCTGAACAGCTGGCTTGCATTACAACTGCATGTATTAGCAGGACTATGTATTGCTCCCTACCAGTCCACATCTCATTTTCCTGTCCTCTTTAAATCTGGCTAATTCTAAAGGAGGTGAGTTAGTCTGTACACCATGTGAATGATGAGGGCATTCTAGTGTGACATAGAGACAGCCCTACCATGACCCACACAGAAAACTCTTCAATCTTGCAATGTAACAATAAAAATCCACTATTTTTTTTAACGACCAACTACTGAAAATCTTCATTGTTGTGACAGTGCTTCTAGTATTTTCACATCTCTTGAAATACACACACTTGAATCATTTGCAGTCAAATTTTATCCTATTATTTATTATAGATATTGCAAAACATATCCTTATATAAGGATACATAAATATACATGCACACATATACCTTTGCACATGAATGTGAAAGTTTTTATAGCTTTATGTCATTAACTACTCTAAGAAATGCTTCACTTTAGCTATCAAGTGGATTTTTTTCATCCTCATATCCACTCCTTCCACTCAGTTATGTATTTCTTGAACTAGGGACAAAGACTGCACCATCAAAAAGTGTGTTACAAGCTAGTAGAAAAGTATCTTTAAAATCCACAAACAGTTTTGGAAATTAAAAAATATAAATATCTAGACAGTAATCATAAGTCATAAATAAATACTTTGCAGCACATTTTCAGGTAACTTCAGGTTTAACTATTGTCATAGTCACAGATTAATGATCAAAAATAAATTCCTATTCTTTTGGCCTGCTCCGTGCCAGCTTGAGATAATCCTTGAATAAAGGTGACCGGTTTTGTACAACATCACTGACTTAATATCAGTATTGATACAAGTTTTTTATTTTTATGTTAACTGTAAAAATGTCACACATTAGAGAGCAAAGCAATCACATTTAACAAGACAATATACAACCAAGAATGATGAAGGCTATTTTTCTCCCCCATGTTGAATGACATATGACTTATTTGCAATGTTTGCTATAAAATACTTCCTAGTGCCAACTAGCATCAAACTCCATGTCCCACTTTCAGAACACATTGATTAGAATCACTGGAAAAAGAATGATGCTATATTTCTGGAGGAAGGTCATTCCAGATATTTCAGTCTCATTCTAACAATAATTCAAGATTTGTGCCACGGGTTCCTTGATTTTTACTATATCCTTCAAAAGAAGTAAGCCATTTTCTATTTTTATCTTTTTAGTTCAATAAATTACTCCATCGGCAACAGGAAAATTGAGAAAAAATGCACTCAACCACTGCTTCAACCATTTTTGCTTTCCTGAAGACAGGTAGATTAGCAGAAGAAGAGATAAGGCAACTAAGAACAACAAAGTGGAAATGAGACAAAATTTAGTCCTTGTTCTGCAAGATGAATACTATAGCCTGACCTTTCATGTATTATAAAATATCTATTATCAGCTATGTAGCTTGCTAAAATCAGTAATACTCTGACACAGAAGTTTTCCACCAGCAGAGTTCTTAGCACATCCAAAGTTGATCTAAAGGCCATCACAGGAATTCATTTGGAGTCTTATTGTCAAAAACAATGTGTTATCAGCCTCCTGAGTCATGTTAACAGAGAAACACAGCCGACTTTCTAAGTTATGGGATACTGTTAACACCAAATGAAGATCTATATTCACTAATAATTAGTTCCAACAGTCACAAAATATGGATTATTTTTTGATACTATCAAAAAAAGTCTTAGCTTTCAGCAGAGCCACATTGCTCTGCTACATAGAATTCTCCAAATACTTAGCATATTTGATGATTATTGGATTTTAATGTCATGATGACATAGATATTACAGGCTATTTTCATACTTCTGAAATATTTGAGATTGCTGGTGAAACCCTAAGCCCTGACACACTTTTCAATCTTTATTTGCTATCCTATACACTAGAAGATCAGGGATAAGAATTTCACTCAAGTAAACTACAAATATTATTTCAGAATATCTAAATGCAGTAATGAGTCATAAGACAACCTAAATTTGGTAGTGGAGATAACACATAATTCTTGTAGAAATGATCTTGAATAATTGAGTTAATTGACATATTGCTAACAATGACCTACAAGTCAACACAAACGAAAAGAAATCCTTTATAGCTCTCTATAGTTCACTAGCAGTGGTTAAGCCCTTAATTAATTTCAGTGTAAATATTAACAAATTTGAAGTGGGACACATGTAAAAGTTTAGTGCAATTGTATTATCATGCAATACTTTTGAATGCATCGAGATTTTGTGCATTAGCTAGCCCATAGAAAAAAAATTACAATATGTAAAAAATAAAAGTAACAAGCCCATGAACAGCAATTCCAATCAATTCACACAGTCAGCACTTAAAACACAGGGCTTGAATGCCTTATCAAAAAAAGCATAAAAATTCATACTATGGTGATCATAAATAGCTTGTAATGGTATTTGTATATTATACAGAGTTCTAGCTTTTATTCTGTATGTTTACATTCCAGCCCTAAACTTTGAAGTTCCAACTGGCTGACAACTCAACACACATCCCAGAAAGAAATGCATATTTAACGTCAATTTCCTAAAAAGTTTAGAAAAGTGTTTGAAAATTACTTTTTTCCCCAGAAAATACTCACAAAAATCTCTGAAAGAGACCAGAGTGGAAATTCATAGTGTATCAGGACTGACAGAAACATTCAGAATTTACTTTAGAAGTCTGACATATTTATCATTATACTAATATCTCAACTGTATTTAAAAACTGCATTTCAGTACATGCAATGAGAAATTGGCTACACTATAAAAACACTGATAATAGTGTTATCTCTTCTGTTCCAGCGAATATAACCTCAAAGAGGAAGCTTCCTCTATTGACAATTCAAAGCCTTCTTGAGTATTCACATTATGACTCTGACACTTGCATGACTGATAAGAGACAAAGTCAGAAAAAGTTTGAAGGTTACTCTTTTGTCTCCCTTGAAACTGGTATTTTTAATACCATCTAACAACCCTTTTCTGACAAACTCTCTGTTGAGAAATGCACTATTTTGGGGCAGATATTAAAATGCAGCTTCTGTATGTTTGAAAGTGTTCTACTCCCTTTTTTTTAGCTTGCCAAATTAAAATAAAATCATCAGGAATAATAGAACTGACCTTTAAAATGAAAAGAGGAAGCATCGCAACTAGGAAATATATCTGTACACACCAAGGTATTTGTTAGGTCTGTTAAAAGATTGAATTTTTTTAATTGTTTATGTCTAGGATCTAAATATCAACTTGAATATATATATATATTTTCAAAAGAATTGTAGAGAATTATAAAAATATTAAAGGACTCGAGATTCTGTTTGAAAGCCATAAATAAGACAACATAAAAATATTTCTATAGTATGACCTGTGAAATAAAGGAAAATTCTATTCACAGTGTATTAAGAAAGGAAATTATATTCATAGCATATTCAAAATAAATACATGATGAAAGGTGCCAGGTTTCACCCACTGTAATATTTAAAAATATAATAGAAAATCCACATTGAAATTATTTTTATGTACAAAGGACACAATATATTTTAAAACTCTTATTATCACACATTAATAGCATTTAGGTACTAAGTTACTTTTCTCAGTTGTGAAAATCTTGATTTGATAATCAACAAAAATTATATCAATCTTATATCTACGAGACCTAAAGTAAGTCAAGAGTTACAACTGAAGAATTCATTAAAATTTTTGTGAATTTGAGTTAGCTATTATTTACATACAGACCTATAACACATTATTTGGAATCTCTTCTCAACACCAAAATTGTTTTTCAAATTTGGAATGAAAAAAGCAGTTTACGCTTTGGTAGTCATATTTTCTAAACATTCATTCAAAGAGGCATTTTCACTGTCAATAGAAAATTACAAGATTGAAGAGTAAGGATCTTCAACTTAAGTAGACTCTTCAGAAAATATATTTTCTCATCTGACATGCAGCCTAGCAAAGCCTTAAAAGTATAAAAACGAAGCAGGCAGCAAAGCATTTAAGTCAAGATTCTGAGAAGCCTATTGAGGTTTGGTCTTTTCAAGAAATAAAGACCAGACCAGACCAGCACAGAGCTACTAAGATAAAAGCAGACAGAACTCAAAGCTCTATCTAGTTTTCATTCATATGCACATGTATTAGCAGGAAATTTGACAATCCATTACCAGAATATATCTGGTAAAATGTAAGACATACCTTCTCCTAGGAACAGGGATATCAGATACAAATCTGTGACTGAAATGTCTTCATGGAAGCAGAGCCTCCTGCTCAACATCACCCTTCATATCAGAACAAATTTCAAAATTTGATTGGAAGAATACCACCATTACTGATACAAAGATGCTTATGCTGAGTTGCTGAGGAGTCAAAGGCTATGTTTATATCAGCAGGTAGTGCATATTAATTCTCCAAACCCAATATCCACACTATACACATCTCAAGTGGTTCTACTTCACACTAGTTCCTCTTTGGTCCAATGGACCAAACAAACCAGTAGGAGGTGGAAGGGTACCAGCTGAACTCCTGGAGTCCACCTTCTGACTTTGTTTCATCAAAAAGGCTCACAGATATTGGTCTCTTGCCCCAAGTAACAAGTTATAGGACAAGAGGAAATGGCCTCAAGTTGCATCAGGGGAAGTTTAGATTGGATATTAGGAAAATTTTCTTCACCAAAAGGGTTGTCAAGCACTGGAACAGGCTGCCCAGGGAAGTGGTTAAGTCACCATCCCTGGAGGTATTTAAAAGATGTGTAGATGTGGTGCTTAAGGACATGGTTTAGCAGTGGACTTGGCAGTGCTAGGTTAACGGTTGGACTTGATGATCTTAAAGGTCTTTTCCAACCAAAACGATTCTATGATAGTCTGTGTGCCCTGCATAATGTGAACCGAAGTATAGAAGGTGGGAATGAAGACAGCACGGGCTTCATAAGATCACCCCTTATCACTGGTGCAGGTGAACTCGCAGAAAAATGGAAGTGAAAAGGTAAGCTAAGATTCAGTGGAACATTTCAGGCTTTGGAGGAGAACAAGGTCAAGAGAGAACTCAGACCGCACTCATGGAGAGGATATTACAAAGTTGAAGAACTGAAAGGCATTCAGAAAAAGAACTCCTCATGGTAGATTAGAGACTAATTTTTTAAACAGAATTGAAACGGATACTACTAACACCAGACCCCAATGATCAGTTTGTGACACCTGGCAGATTCAATCCTCAGTTACCTGCTGGTTCAACAAGAAGCAATAATACTATAAGCACATTTTTCACTGAAAAAAGGGCACTGTAAAGACACATGAAGTATAAAATAATTTCAGATAAAATGACCTGAGTTGATTCAGTAAATTCAACTGAAAAATTAATAGTTACACATTTAAAACTTTCAATTTAAGATTTCTACATTTCAAAAGAGTTCAGCTGAAATGAAAAATTAATGAGGGAAGTCATCTACACTAGAAAAAAATGGTGAATTGAATGAGTCACAGACTAACAGTTTAAGTTTCTTAAGCTATCTTGAATCTGTATCCCACACATCTTAAAAACAAATAAATAAATCAGTGACCTTTCACGGAAGGATTCCAGACCTAACCAATTAATAATCCCAAATGGAATACAATGAACAGCCAGAGCTTAGAAAGAATGGAAAGAGACTGACTAGAAAACACATTTCCCTCTTAAAAGGTCAAGAAGCTTTGCGATAAAATGAAAGTTGTCAGGATGTAAGCTGAGGTGGCCCTGCAAATGAAATGAAAACAGCTCATATTTCAGCCATTAAAAGAGAACGAAGAAGTTAATATGCAGTAAAGGGTGGTAATGACCCAAGTTCTGAATTCTGTTTTCAGCAATGCTTATGATGAATAAAAGGGATACAAGCATCCACAGCTGACAGAATACATCTATACCACATAAAAAGTTGAACGAAAACTCAAAAAGGAGAATTCCAAATCTAGAACATAAAATTGCTACTAGGCTTTAAGATTTATGCTTTTATCTATGCATTCTAGCCAAGTCTATCTGAGCATGTTAGTGTAAATGTATACAACAGCATACACAGAAACTAAACACATTCAGGAAGGAAGGAAGTTAGATTTCAATAACATGAAATCCTTCTGAATAAGTTTTGAAATAAAGTACAATTAAACATATGAAGGAACATGAAAAATGAGATGAAATACAGCACACTTATTGCAAAGAGATAGACACCACATTCATCAGACACAATCTCTTCCTTAACATAATTAATCCTCTTGACAAAGAAAATGTGCTACTATTTATCTGGACTTTGGCAATTCATTCTGTTACATGTAAAGCTGGAGAAAAACAGGTTTGGAACAAACACTATAAGCAGGTTGGATAACTATCTCAATGGGAAACAGAATAGGCCATTTAAAAACACATAAAGGAACTCTAGATCCTGGGACTAATTTATTAAATTTCAAGTTGATGATGAGAGTGCAAGAAAAGGTAATAACGAATTCAGCTGATATTAGAAAGGTACTGAGGACAAAAAAACCAAACCCATCACTACATTACATGGGAAAAAAAATGAAGGTTATATGTTTCAAAAGTCAGAAGGAATTCCACAAATTATGTTCTCATTATCTGAAAACAACTCAGCTAGAAAAAAAAGTATTCACTATGTAAGTATAGCCTGAGTATGATTCATTAATGTGATCAGCCTATTAAATAATTAAGTCAAAATCAAAGTACAAAGTATTGCACCTGTAATCCACCCAACAATTAAAAGAAGTTTTATTTGAGTACAAAAGGTGGTAACATAGCACTGTAGAACAAGTCTAAGATTTTGATAAGATGCACTTGCCCAGGACAGGACAATGTACAAGGGCCCTCCCACTACTGTATACCCATGCACTATCAATTAAACTTCAAAGTAATTTGCTAGATCAGAGCTATATGAAACAGTGTAGATGGTCAAATGCAAAAAAAAAAAAAAAAATTAAAGGGCAAAGGAGAAGGAAAAAACTCAAACCAGTAGTATGTATTTGGACTAAACTTGTTACCTTGGTAGTATACTTATGTTAATAACCCAACCTTACGGTATTCTTTGACTCTCAAAGGGACTAAGTTCCAAGGATAAGTGGCTCATTTTAAAGACATTAAATATATCAGAGCAGACATGGCAACTGGCTACCTATTTGTTTCTGGTTTGAGTGGGGTTTTTTTTTCAGTTGTCCTTTTTTTTTTTTTTCCCAAATTGTGTGTTTACTATTGTGGTTGTGCTGTCTATTTTCAGGATTCATTCTACCCTGTGCTGTATCTGCTATCTTTTTTGGAAGGTATGTTCTTCAATTTATATAGAAAATAACCCTCTGAGTAACAGTGGTATGAATGTCTCTCTAATCTGTTTTTTCTAGAATTTTTTTCCTGAGCTCTAAAGAGAGTTGTTTGGAGGGGTTTCAATTGTTCGTTCTTCAGTAAATGAAGCTCTCCAATATTTTAGTAGGGTTAGGGAAACAGGAAATTAAACAAATAGGAGAAAATAGCCAGAAGAAATACAAATTAAAGTCTGTGTATTGTTTTTACTTTTCCAGTTGTTCAAGGTTTGCAAAACATTTGCAGACCTGAATTTAATATAGTGTTTTTAAGTGATGAGAGGGATACAGTGGAAAGACCACAGTAGCAAACACACTACGGTACCTCTGTGAGCACTACCTAAAGCAGCATATATATTCACAGCATGTCCTTGTGGTTCTGTATTTTCCAGAGATAATTAATAATAATGCAAGTGATCAATTACTGGGATATTAAATGACAAACAGCATGAATTTAATTCAATTTGGTTGTTAAATCGATTCTTAAAATCCATTCTTAAACTGTGCAGCTGATCCAATGCTTGCATTATTTCCACTTACTGTAGCATACTTCTAGTTAAATGCACATTCAGAAGGTGAAGTAGCTAACATTGACAAAACTCTCTCCAGTTCTTTAGAGTGCCACACAAAAGGGCTGTGAGTACACTACTATGCCCAAGTATTACTTCACATTTCCAGAGCTCAGTTTTGAAGTTTTGTTTTTACATGCAAAGCATTTTAATGGCAGCATACCTACTTGCATTCTCAAGACAATCTATCTCAGCTCTGTTATGCAGAAGTAAAGTCTCCTAAGGACTGTAGACCAACTTTTCTAACCAATACATGTGGCAGTTCTGCAATGGCTTTTTAAGTGGCAGACAGAAGCGTGCCTGTCTAAAGGGTAGTGCAGAATGAAAATAACTCCTTGTTCTAAAGCTTGTGTTAAGCCCACTCCTTTTGGGAACTTGTTTCTCAACAATGTGGTGATGGAGTTTGAATTCTGGCCAGTAATTAGGATAGAAGTTAAATTCTCTCCTCCTGGTCAAAAACCAAAACCCACAGATATCCTGTGTCCTGGGCTGCATCAAAAGATGCATGACCAGCAGGTCGAGGGAGGTGATCCTGCCCCTCTACTCTGCTCTTGTGAGACCCCACCTGGAGTACTGCATCCAGCTCTGGGGGCCCCAGTACAAGAGAGACATGGAGCTGTTGGAGCGAGTCCAGAGGAGGGCCACGAAGCTGATCAGAGGGCTGGAGCCCCTCTCCTATGAGGACAGGCTGAGGGAGTTGGGATTGTTCAGCCTGGAGAAGAGAAGGCTCTGGGGAGATCTAATTGCAGCTTACCAGTACCTGAAGGGGCCTACAGGAAAGATGGTGAGGGACTGTTTATGAGGGAGTGTAGTGACAGGACAAGGGGTAATGGGGTTAAGCTGAAGGAGGGTCGATTTAGATTAGATGTTAGAAAGAAATTCTTTACTGTGAGAGTGGTGAGGCACTGGAACAGGTTGCCCAGAGAGGCTGTGGATGCCTCATCTCTGGAAGTGTTTAAGGCCAGGTTGGATGGGGCTTTGGGCAACGTGGTCTAGTGGAGGGTGTCCCTGCCCATGGCAGGGGGACTGGAACTAGATGATCTTTAAGGTCCCTTCCAACCCAAACCATCCTCTGGTTCTATGATTCTATGATTTAATGTCCAGAAACACTGAGAAATATTTGATATCTAAAAGGTGAGACGTATAGTACTACCCTACTGCTTTTCAGAGGATCAGAAGAACAATCTGCATATACAATAAAACTTTTTAGTTTACCTTTTAATTTAGTCCTTATGTCGTCTTCTATTATTTCTTCCTTCAGGAACAGTCAGTAAACATGAAAGGTTAGGCAAAGAAAGGAATTAATGTTGGCATCTCAGCTAGACAAAAAAAAAAGTCAGAATAATTTTTGTTTCTATGAATAAAGACAAAAAGCACTGTATATTTATCAAAATATCAAGTAGCAAATAACTGTTGCCTTGCAGATTAAAAAAAAGAAGTATCAAAAATTCTTCATGTTCAATAAAATTAACCACCATAAAAAAAAAATAACCACAATAAAAAGGTATCTCTCTGAATCAGGTATTATGGGTGAATTAGTCCGTGAAGGACTGTCTGAAGTATGCTGCTTCATTTACATTAAGACTCAAATGCATGTTCCTTCTCTTGAGATTGTTCGCAGGCATAAGAGAAATCTAATCTGTTACATCGAAATGACAGCATTAGAGATTACTAGCAAAACTATATGGAAAGGCAAGAGCTCTCCAACAGAAATAGGCACCAGGTCTGTAACTCTAGAAGGCTCTGTAGGATAGAAAATATTTTGATACTTGCTTAGCAATTCACAAGACAATTGCCAACTGCTGACATTTTACTTCAGCAAAAGGAACATCTGCACCCTTGTATTATAGATTATCTTTCTGCAGGGAAGAGGAAAGATTCACAAAATAATCCATCTAAAGTAGTGAAAGACTGTGCTGTGTAATAGGGAAAATATGGTAGAGTTCTTTCCTCTCTTCTCCCTTCCCCACTCTCTCAAAACTGTTGAAAACTTGTACGATTTTTAGAAGAAAACAGACATGCTTAGGTTGTTTAATAGCTACAGGAAGAATGTCTGCACAGCTCTATTCAGAGAACAGAATCTATACAGAGAAAAATCTCTATGACTACTCCAGCCTTAAGGTTTTCTCGTTTCCAGTGTGGATATTGTAGTGATATCATAATAGTGCTAGTGCCACTTAAGCAATGGTATGCTGTCAGGAGCTCTGAAAAGGTGTACTGCAGGGCTAAGTCTAATTTTATTAAAGTGAGTGTTAAATTCTAATTAAGAACTCAGCTAAATCAGCTTTTACTGAAGAGAAGGATAAAATTTACCTTGACTGTTCCTGAGGGAAATAAAAAAAGATAAAAATAAATTAAAGGGTAAAATCAAAAGAATGATGCGGATGGTCAAACACTGAACAGGTTGGGGAATCTCTAACCTTGGAGACATTCAAAATTTGCTTAGACAAAGTCCTGAGCAGCCTGATCAGCTTTGAGCAAGCAGCTGGACTAAACGATCTTCACAGGTCCCTTCAAATCAAAATTATTTTATTAGAGAAGACTCTTAGCTTTTAACTTCTACACAACCAGTAAAGTCCCAGAAGACACAAAATCTAGATTCCTACCTGGCAATCAAGCTGAGTTTAAAAAAATGACTCTTGTTCTAGTAGTAACAGAACAACATGAACAGGTTTTCTCATGTCATTCTGTTTTTCTGTCTTAAAAAAGAAAAGTCTGTTTTTCTGTACTGCATTATCATTCTATCTTCAGATACTTCATAACTTCACATATTTGAGGTCTCTCTGACTTCTGACATGAACAGTTATTCTGTAAAAAACAGTTCTTTCAAATGAAATTAAATTGCTTCCAGGAGCTCACCTACACCTAGCAAAAGGTAGGCAGGGGTAAGGAGGAGTGTTTGTTACTTGAAAGTGGCATCAGTCAATTAAAATTGGATTTCTGTTGTTACAAGCAGCAATTAAAATCTAGTGCTTTTTTATTTTATTGGATTTTATCATGACAGACTACTTGCTGCCTGATTACTTGTTTAAATCCAGTTTTATTTGACAGGAAAACGTTCCATCTTTACTCAGCCAAAACTACAGTACTTGCAATACAATGGCACTATCTGAACTTTTACAGCAATCAGAATTGACCATTTTAAGAATTTAGAGGTTCTAATGCCTCATCTGAGCAACCCTTCTGTCATGAGCATTTTCCTACCTCCTTTTTCCCCCTCCTCCCAATAAAAAAGGGTACAAAATATTGTGTAAGGTTTCCCTTTTCTAATATCAAGGTAAAAACGTGTTATACAGAAAGCTATTGAAATGCCAGCTACAATCACACTTGCAATCTCAAAAATTAGGACAGATTTCTTATACAGGTTAATAGTTTTCCCAACACTATTTTAGATATGATGTTGCCCATTTGTTAATGTGTTGGTCTGTTAACAGAATTAAGATTGTTTTATATTAGTTCTACATCTTACACTGCCGATTATAGATTCCTTTTTTGACTAAATCAAGATAGACGTTTAAATTAAAGGCTTGAGAAACCCATTACTAGTTGCAGTTTCTGAATAGACTCACTGCTTTGATGACCACAGGAAACCTGTTTCATTAAATACACTCATAACATGAATAACCTACTTCTCATTTCTATCAAGCGTATTAACATAAATAATTGGCTATTCCAAAAAAATAGTAAGAAGTATTTTCAATAGCACTGTGGTTGTGATTATTGTCGATAGATGCACCAAAATATTGCTGTGGTACTACTGATGCCAATCTGGATATCTTATATTAGACAAGGATATAATTATCTGTATGAACTTTTTTTATCCAAAAGCAAGACAAATATGTAACAATATATCACATAGCAAAGTGACTTTTTTATATATTGAAACTACTACCAAGCAATCTAGCCACTTTCAGAAAAGTGGGGCATTACAAACGCAATCTTGGTGAACAGTACTTCAAACATGCTTCCAGACACACTGAAGGCAAAAGGACAATGTATTTACTGTGACTTACTGAGCTTGAAAGGGAGAGTCATTCTTTAAAATCATTCCAAGAAAGTTCCATTTATTTTAATTAGACTCACATGAAAAAGTCATGTCAAAAACCACAGAAGAATATACTTTAATAAATGACATTTTGTCCTGCTTAGCAATAGAGGACTAATGTGAATTAATAATCTCGATATTCTAAGCATAAAATTTTCAGAATACCTTAATTTTACATGGATAAATGCAAAAATGAATAATAGTAGTCAAACATATTTTTCATTTAACTTCAGAAACATACAGATTACCAGATACTCGTATCTGCTAGACCATTCGAAAAGTGGTATTTTAGAGACTGTTCCTGAATAAAGATCAGTGGTTATAAAACTATGACAGGTAAGTAGGAAAAAAAAAAAAAGGCTGAATAAACTCCACAATTCAACAAATATTTATATTTGATCTGATATTGCAAAGTGTTCTATCTAAAAGATCTGCTAAACAGTTATAAATTCCTTCCTAAGGACATAATCTGTGTTATGCTTAAGCAATTTTAACAAGCTTTTGAAATATAAGACGTGTAAAAAAAAAATCCAATTAATATAGTGGCAAGTAATACCATTACCCATTTCACAAAGCATCAGCTTATGTAGGAAAAACATCTAATTCTGACAATAAAAATATCATATTTCTCTCTTCACAGAGAACCTTTTCCAATTTCTAATAATTTTTTCTCAGAAAAGGAGAAAATTATGAGCCTTGAAATTCAGTATTTCAAGTTTGTCCTTTGCCCTGTTCTCATTTAGACCAAACTTTCAATCATTTTAAAGATGACGTCTTGTGCATACTGCACAATAAAAATTGTAGAATTTGTATCCAAGTAAAAAAAAAATGGCTGCTAACCCTGGATAGACATACATAAATGCTTTCTTAGCCATTGCTGCTATTCTATTAAAAGCTGATGAAAATCTAATGCGAATTCTTTGCTATTAGGTCAATTAAACAGCAACAGAAGCACCTCTGCAGGAGGCTCAAAAATACGTAATTGCTTTCTCCAGCTCTCTACTTGTCTTACCACCAGCTCTCTACAGATCAAGCTCTGAATAAAAATAAGGACTCTCCCAAGACTGTTTATATACAGACACCAATGGGATGTTTAGTTTTCACTCTCAACTCCAGTAAAATAGGTACAGGTTTTAGTGTCACACAGTCAGTAAGGGGCTAATCCTAACAAAATTATTAGGCAGAAGATGAACAACTCCAAAAACACAACAGAGATAAAAAAAAACGTTGTCAAGACAGAAGACTAGCACGAGTTGCATCAACCTAAACTAGAACTGAAATATCAAACAACGGTACTGTGTGATTCAGCTTTCTACAGAAAAAATGATCCTGCTTTCATGTGGACCCAAAAACTGAAATTAGCTGATGGCAATGGAGAATAAAGGAAGTAACTGCAACGACCTCAATAAGAGAGCACATCAACTTCACAGAATAGACCCACACAGAATTACAGAAATATGGTTTAAAAGCTCCATTCAAAGAATACAATCATAGAATTAAAGTAATTCAGGTAATCAAACAAAGAAGCATAAATGCAGTGCACAAGCAAAAAAATTTAAGAACAGGTAATGTTCCTTTTACAAGATACTAGCACTAGTAAGTAGTGCTGTTTAAGCAAAGCAACAAATGTCTTTTCATCTTTTGAAAAAATAGGAATTTAAGGAAGAAAAATGTGTCATCTAAAATTATGACAAGAACAAAGCAAATAATAGGAGATATCTGAAGTAAGTAACAGTTTATGAAGACAGAATATTATCACTTTCAAAGTCTGGTGGCATATCAGGCTCTACAGCTAGTACAGAACTGAACCGCTAACTCCTATGAAATAAGAAAAGCTAATAATTAGTAAATTTGAACCTAACAATAAAACAACTAAGCTTGGTGAGCTATTCTATGCTTCCTCTTAAAAAGAGAATTTTACATTGGTAAGACTGTTAACAATGGTTGAGAGTATTACATGCAAGTAATTCTTGCACAAAATTAGCATGGACATTTAGAATTGGTACTAAATCCTAGACACTGGAAAGAAAGTGATGAGTTAAATTTCACCCAGAAGTAAAGACAGCAGTTGCTAACTTAATGCAGACAGTGTTACAGTGAATTATCATGGTTGAATAAATCTCACAGAAGTGTTAGATAAGCACTTTTATGACTTCAAATTCACAGGAACATAGATAAGTGCTAGAAAAATGAAACGGAAAAATGTTCAATAATGTTATTTGGAAAAAAATGCAATGTAAAATAGGTAAAGGTTTACAGAATACTTATTAAGCTTCTAACAGTGGTAAAAAACAGAGCTTTAAGTTAGAACTATAGCGGTCAGTACCTTATATAAATCAGGAGCTTGATGATCCTGCATCTATACTTTTTTTTAATTCTTAGAATCTGATTTGTTTTACTTACTGACACAGACATAACTCCAAGGAGGCGAAAGTACTGACACATATGAACAAGGAGAGACAGGTGCATCAGAGGCACAGAATAGCTTACCTGAAGTCATATAATGGAGCAAAACCAGAAAAGAAGGTATGTGTGTACAGTAAATTAGTAACTAGTACTTAAAACCATCTCTACCATCATTTTCGTTATTTAGTTGTGTATGTTAACACTCCCAAACCAGCAGTTTTTCAGACACTCAGATAGGATATGAGGACTTCACAGTCTGAAAACTGAGACAAGATGGCATAAATTCAGGAACAATTAAAGAGATATTTTTAATGATTTAATGTAGCCTATACTTCAGAAACAGGTCTTTAAGAAGGGTAACATGGATAAAACTGGGTATGGTAAAAACTAATTTGTCACAAACAGTGCTTTTTCTACGCAATATTCCTCCTTTCTGTCACTCTGTAGGAAAGCATCATAAATTTAATACTGTAAGACAGTACTGAAAAACTCTAAATTTTTATAAACACAGTGTTTTACAGAGATTATTTATTACATTATCAGTTCTACTTCTGCATAACAAAGTTGACAGATGGAATCATGTCATTTTATGACATCAATATGCTACTACATTTCTGATACAGAGCAAATCGGTACTCAAATTCAAACCATCATTTTTTTGCTACTCCAATGAAGCTATCACACAAAGGGAGCTTTGAATATTTTTTTTTCTTTAAGACACAAACCAGCCTCCTTTAACCAGTGCTGGTCAAAGCTGAAAATAGCTTGACAGTCCACTCATCCTGAAAAAGCTTCCTGACCACTAAGTTCACTGCAAGATTCCATCCCAACAACTTGCTTGGAGAGTTGTAAATAACAAAGAGTGGTAGAAACTAGCCAAGGTCCTTTTTACCTTCCCAGTTGGCAAAGAGAGTTTCTCCTTCTGAACTCTGATGAATGTTTGCTAATTTGTGAGCAGGAAGAAGCAAGCAAGAGAATTTCTTCAAAGACAGCAGTAACAGTAATTTTGGCAGTAATCAAATAGTGGTAACTTCTTAGTAAAGCTGATAAAGAATTTAAATCGAAGGAGTTAAGAGATATAGGAAAAAGCATTCCATAAAGTTCAGTGGAAATGTTACAGGCATGATGGAAAAAAAGCACATGAAAAATATAAAGCACATGAAAATATTTGCTATCTCCTTTTCTAACTAAAATGCTCAAGAAAGAAGATAAGAGGTTACAAATCTCAAAGGTTTGTGTAAATGAGCCCCTCCCCCCCCAAAAAAAACCAACCACCAAATAAAAAGCAAACTTGCTTTTCACCTTGTGAAGGAGCACGTTTCTACAAAAAGACACAATATTCATTTATCTTTGGACAGCGGAAATTGTGTGGTATGGAACATTTTATAACACATTCACTACAGCTGGGAGCCTGATAGAGTTTTGAAAAACACGGCCATTCATTTCATTGCTGAAATCAAAGATGGTAGAATTTTCTAAACATCTGAAATTCCAAAACAGACTCTGCTTGCAACTGGAGACTTAAGACTCTAGCACACTATCACACAGTGCTATGGCACTGTAATAATTACTGCAGGGAGTAACTATATATGTGTGTGTGTGTGTGTGTGTGTGTGTGTGTGTGTAATAATTCCCCTCAAAATACAATTGAAAGAATCAACTCACCACTTGTCCATTCTGAGGATTTTTATGTGCATACGGGGGTCCACGGATGTGATTCCACATCTGACCAGATGTCATAGCAAATACAACACACTAGAAAAAAAATAGAAAACAATATACTCATTTATTTACCCAGAAGAATTGAACAGAAAACCATTCTGCTGGTGATGTTTGTTTTAGATACATAATTGTTTACCTAACCAGATACAGTACCTACCTCTATTTGATTTTTAGAATAGGGTTTTCAGATGTGTTGCTTTCATAAAATTCTTAATGACTTCTGTTACAAAATGAATTAGCTCAAGACAGAGATTTTCAAAATCTCACTTGAAATAATCCTGTCTTTATATGCACTTGAAATTGCCACATTTACACATCTATACGGCAAAAAGCACTCATAGCACAGAAGGCATTAATTTCAAATATTCTGCAAACTGGCGTTCGAGATTTATATAACCTTTCATGAAGTTATTTCTGCCTCTAATATAAATGTTTAGCTTAACTGTTTGCTTTCAGGTGTACAAAATGATATATAAAGCCATAAGAAAAAAAAAATCCAATTATCAACAAAATGTCTGTCCCAATTTATGAAATTCTCATTGTGTGTCTTAAATGATTGTGATTCATTTTAGCTATGACAAATAACAATGGTTGAGCTGGTAGAAAAGTGAAATTTCCTATGGAAACAAGCGTGGAGTTAGGTTAAGAATATATGAAAACTGTAAAAACGGACAGTAATTCTTGCAGAAAGTCATAATGCAGAATCTACACGACAAAATCCATAGTCAAAGAGTCATTATGACTACCTTAAAGATGAAAATATAGTATCTTTTGATTACCAAATGAGAAAAACAGAAATGGAAACTTGGATCACGTGATTATGTCTGACTTATCAGTACAGATAATCCTTACAAAAACTCCAAGATAATTTAAGTGCAGTTGTTACCTATATGCTCATTTTTGAGCATATCAATGTTCCCACTAGCATAGTATAGCCATAGTGATTTAAGTAAATGAATCACGAATGTAAAAATTCATACCATGATGGTTAAGTAAACCAGGGTTTATTAAAACCCTCTAAAAGGTTCTTTAATGTTTAGTAACACGTTTGTGAAATAAATTGCCACCTCTAGCAATATGATTTGAACAAACTTTGAAAGGCCCAGGACTGAATCTTGTCAGGCTTTATCCAAATCTGTCCTGGCTTTCCTGGCTTTAATTTTTTTTAACTTTTTTAGCTGAAACAGTAATTTTTCCAAAGACCATGTGTCTATGCCTAATTGACATTACTTTTGCTTATCTTTGTATGTCTTTTGTATTTTTTTCTATTCTATTTAGGATGAAATAAATATGACCAACAAAATGATGTAGTGCAGGCATAGGATGATAGCAGACAACAAAAGTGGAAACACAGGATGCAGTGTACCAGTATGGAATGACAAAACAGGGGGCACAGGATTACACTGGAGACCCCAAGCCTATAAATATTATGCCAATGGTGAATTAAAGAAATACAGAAATGGGAGCTGGTCAAAACCAGTTTTAGGGGTAACAAGAGAAAAAAGGACAAGTATCCAACATATGTAAGACAATCCCCATTTATCCAGTAAGTTTTGATGTAAAATGTAGTTGCAGATCAGTGAAGGAAGGACAAAGTGTAAAAGTAGCCCCACCCTAGAGCAAAGAGGAAGAAAGCACCAGCATCATACTCCTCCCAGCAAAGAACCTGAAATGCTGACAACTCATCATAGCACCCCCTTGCCCCAAACCAAAGCCAATGAATGATCTCAAGACCCAGACAGAAACAGCAGAAGAGTAACCATGATATCAGAGAAAGGGAAAGATACTAGGAAGTGTGTTCATAACAATTTTAATTGTGTTGTTGTTATTGACATTTTTTGCCCTTGCAATAGAAAGAAAATGAAAATAATGAAAAAAACCCTTTTTTATATCTGGTTTAATAATAATTCTTTGTTGTAGTGTGAAGATTTCAATTACACTAAGAACAGAATCTTGGCTTTAAATATAAGGTGTGTTTCATTTCGCCCTTAACAGGATTTGGAATGTAACACTATAGTAATTAATATGGCATATGAAAGCATACTGGCAGTGATTATTAGCAAATGGATTATGTTTTAATTAATAATATGCCAAGAAATGAAGAGTGTATGTGTTTTCCTTACTGGAAAAGAGTAACAGATAGTTATTTCAATACCTTGCAGATTGTTTTAGCAGAGAAATTTATATTACAATTTTGGTGATGAATCACACAGGAGATGCTTATGCGAAAGTAAAAAAGTATAGAAACTGAAAATGTGGTAACAAAAGTGAGGAGAAAGAGACATTTTGAAAGGCCAAACGTTAGCTGAAAAGTAAAACATCAAAAGAGAACAGATGCATAGAGTGCACAAACTGTGGCTCTCCAAAAGTGAGTTTTCTATGACAAGTCATTTTACTCAAATTACTATATTTAATTTACATTCTCTAGGGCCAAATCTGCTTCCATACAGAAAGATTAAAAAAACCCACCCCAGTTTATATATGGTCATATACTTTATAGTGTATGAATTTCTCAAATTACTGAAGATCTTTAATGCTTGACAATACAAATACACTGTCTCACAACATGGTAACATCTTAAAAAAAAATGTAGGAGTTACAATAGTGAGGAGAAACAAATTCCAAGTATTAATCTTATTGAAAAGGAAGGAGTTAACAATATGGTTGTTTATCCTGAAGGCATCTTTCATATTCTTCCAGACTGTTAGTGACCAAGAAAACTGATTTATTACACCACATCCTGGACCTGCCATGATTTCCTTCCATCATACACACCTCTCTACTATTTCAAAATGACCTTTTCAGGGGCCAAAATACATTCTCCAGCTTCTCCCTTGTTCTCTTCCACTCTTCTACTACTTTAAGTATCCTAAGAAGAGAGCATTTCTATGATATCCCTCAAGCAAGCATTTGGTATGCTACAGACAGCATGACATTCAAGCTTATTTTGCTGTGTTCTATATTCTCCTATTACAAATCATCTGGGTAAAAAAAAAAACAAACCACCAAACATTGGAAACTACAGACTTCTACTGTTTGTAAAATACACTTGAAATACACACCATTATTTGTAGAACAGATGCATGCATCTGTGATATGTGATATATCACACTGATACACAACGTTTACCATTCCAAACCCCACAGTTTCCATAGGATCCCAGACTTCAGCATCCAAAATTTCCAAAACACCTAGTTCACTCACTATTATTGTCAGCTGGTGTTTCCCAGAATAAAACTTTGCCAAATTCATTCCTATGAATAAGCAACTTGTAACATGTGATTAATGACTTCATAGTTACCTTACAGGTTTATATTGTATTTATTTCAATGGAATAATTCATAAGCAGAAAACTGGCCCTTTTCTACAGTTTTCTCAGATCTTGTTGAAGCACAAAGGATAAAAACAGGACAAGAGGAGAAGATTCAAGCTGAGGCACTTTGAGCACTTAGAAAGATTTTCAACTCCACTTATCCAGAGTAGAGTCTGTACTTCAGTAGTTTTGCAGAGAAGAGCACCATGAGATTTCACCCCCTTACCAAGGACACCCCTTTCATCCACCTGCTCCCTTCTTTCTCTTTGTCAGACTCCAAGAAGAACACTAACTGCTGCATGCCACCTGAATTATCAGGGAAGTTCAGGGTTTAGCTATTTCAAGAGCTTCCAGATTTAGGTAGCTTATTCTGCATCCAAATGATAAAAGCAAACAGAGTAGATCTACATTATTGACTGGTGTAGTACAGAGCGGTAAGGACCAATTTGCTACAATACAGTACGGTTCCAGGACCAAATGTCCACAGCATGTCTTTAGTGGTGATAAAGTTCACTTCTATTACCAGTCCTAGGTGAGTACACTATATATGTAGACAAGATTGCTCAAGGATTTTGTTAACAAATTGCAAGTGGTACTTTCTTGATGGCTTCAGAGTGCATGACTTCAGCCTTAGTTTCGCTAAGAGGGAAACTGCTTTGAGCTCACCCGTGGTGCACTTGTGTGTACACCACAAGGCTCCCAAGAACAGACACAAAGCTAATAAGCACCAAGAGTCCTGCCAGAACACTGAATTGCTAGCAAGACACAACTTTACAGGTACCTGGGCAGAATTTCTTGACTGTTCTTGGTCTTGCAAGCTTTGTCAAATGATTTAGGTTTAATACATCACTTTCTCAAAGGCGTAAGTTTTGTTTAACACTATCTGCCAGTTTATTAAACAAAATTACTAGGGACTTAAAAAGCCATTTGGTATGCATGTTGAAGTGAAGCCTCCTCCTAGCAGATACTATACAAAACAGATCATTAGATTTCTTTCTGCAAGTTTAGACCCCAGAACACGACAAATACTTTGCAACATAAGAAAAATAATGAAATTCTAGTTTCATTTATGAATATAGTTAAATTCAAGCATCGTTTCAAAAAAAAGGGGAGACCCAGACAGCCAGTTCTGTACTTAATTTCTATACTGTTCTGTATATGTAAGTTTTAGCCATTTCACAATTATTGTTTTAAAGAAATGTAATTCTATCCAGTTTAATTTTGCTTTTGTACTCAACAAAGGCTACAGAGCTGCAAGATCTGTACTCAATTTCTAAATAACAATCTGTCGCTTATTAGAATCTCCAATAATAGATATGCAATTCAAGGACAGGGACTACAACACACAAGCAAAGAAAATGGGTTTCTGTATCTTTAAAAGGTACTGTGTGTCTCTAAAACCTCTAACTATGAGAAGAAAAGGAAATTAATAACTTGCATTTATTGCTGTTCTTTTGAGATGCCTATCAACCCACGTAGAGGAGCCTGACTTTTTCCAGCTGTATCTTTGAATAAAACACATTACTTTTTTATCCTCAATCCCAGAAGGGTGTAAAAAAGCCACTAGTAGCCATGATACCCTTCAAGCTCTTTTGGAGCAATAACTGATGATGAATGTACTGTATGGTACAGGTACTGTGGAGTGTATCAGCACAGAACACACTTCTCATAACCATTAACTGTTACAACAACAGTAAACACATGCTTTGTCTCCTAATTCAAGTGACTTGACATATTTTGCCCCAATAGAGTCAACTCCTAGGCAGCTGCCTTGGAATCTGAGCACAGATTTTGCCTTCCCAGATTCCACAGGTTTACAGGCAAATTTGAAATATACACATAAAATCAAACTGAAAATTCCATACAGAAAACCACTATAGCAGCCTGGTAAAGAAAATGTTTTAAAAATCCCCCTTGTAGCCCACATTCTAGCAAACTGAACAAACAAACTCTCAGCACCAGAACTGTTGTCTAAAATGCAGCAATTCTTTATCTAAAATGTTAGAAGCTTGCCCAGTTTATACCATCTGACCTTTTTTCCTCTCTGCCTAAGAAATGAAGAGTCTTGACAAGAATCTGAATTGCTTCTTCTTATCAGTACAAAAGGACAGGACTCTGCAAATATCTAAGGACTGAAGTCCTTCCTCAGCTTTGTGCTAGCATGTCAGAGGGGAAAATATCCATCGATGAATAGTAGGATTTGAATTAAAGTCTAAAATAAACTAGGGGATACATTTTGGATGTGATCTCAAAAGACATCTTTTGGGATACCGTGTACTGTGACTCAATCAACATGGTTTGCCATTTTAAAAGTGTTCTGGGTAATGTTGCAAGTAAAAATGCCTAAGGCAGACAAGATACCACCAGAGTTTGCAGTGCTCCAACGAGGGTATGAAACCATTAATGACATTGCTGTTGTGCACTCTAATGTTGAGGACAAAACCAATTCAACAGTCTTGAGTGAATTGGCATTGGAATCAATGTGTGAGATGAAAGTTCTGGTCTTGCTTCTGAAAGTCTATTAAAACCATGAGATGGATCACTAAAAACAACATTCCTAAACATTCTCCTAAAACAGTACTGGAAATAACATCCATGAGACACAACTTTTTGCTATCAATGGAGTTATCAAATAAAAATTCAGTCCACATTTCTGAGATCCTCTGTTCTCCTGCTAGTAAAAACAGCAGAGGCACTTTATGCAGATAATCTTTTTCTAATTTTTAGGAACAGATGATTCAATGAGGCAGAGAGGTACCGTACATTTTCGATTTAAAAAAAAAAAATATCCAACATCTGGGAGCATAAAAGCTCTTCAAAACAAACTAAGCAGCTCTGCAAAAATAGGAAAAAAACCCAAGAGACTTGTCTGTTTGCAACAATACAGTTTTCGGTTACTGAATTCCAGCATATCTATGAAAGAGTTTCAGTTGAAATTAAAAATGTTGTTTTCCATATGGTTAGTGAATGCTGGATACCTAGCAGTACAACACCTCCCCAAAAACAATCAAACCCCAAAACTACAGCTTTCAGAAAAAAGCTCCTGTGTTTTTTCAGTTCCCCAACATCTGTAAAAAGAACTGTCAATAAGGAACAAAAGAATTGCCAATACTACTGTAAAAAACATGGGCCTCCTGTAGTTTTTATGCATCTTGCTAGGCTTTCCCAGTTTAATTTGGGTTTTAGAGTTCAAAAAAGGAAAAAATATTCATGAAGACTACAATTCTTTAGAATTAAGTATTTATTAGTTATTTATACACTTCATAAAAGCATTTTATTAGGCATGACTTGCTCCCCTTAAGTAGACACCATCTTCTCCATTTTTCCTTTTAATGAGCTTTTATGAAAAAAGAAGTTTTAAGTTTTAGTGGTAGAAAACACTGTGTAAGACAATCATAACTGTGCAGTACCTTAGAATGAATATATCAATGACTGTCGATTTTCTTGTATGGATCTTGACATATGCTAGTCATTTTACAGAACTGAGGTCATCTGTGCAAAAGCCGGCAATTGGGAGTCCCCTGATTCCATCAAAAAGAACTTACAACATGAACTTTTATGCCCATGTAGATCTGAATAAAAGCAAAGGGACTTCTAGTAGCTGCATGATCTTTGCTAAAACATCATTTTGCAGTATGGGGTTTTGACAACATTGTAAAGGCAAAAGAACAGTAATGACTAAAAAAGGGATTGCTATATACTTTCAGATCTAAGACCTTTTTCTAAAGCATTCTCTAAGTGCTATTCATTTTTAAAGTAAACATAATTTTACAGTAAATAGTATTAGCAACAACAAATGGCATTAATATCATTTTAATTCCTTTTAAGTCTATTATTGCTTGTCAATACAATCAGCAGGATGACAATTACTGAATGGCATTAATATAATTTCTTAAAAACGTTTGATCACATTTGGATATTGACCCTGTCCACAGGGGTTCAGTTGAATGCAATTAGATGTTTTCTACATTGCAATTTACAGTTACATTCAGATGTAAAGTGTCCGGGTGCTGCTAAGGAGAACAGCAAATATTTTAAGTACCAATTTTTGTGTTAATTTTCTTAATTTAATTAGGAAGATAATTGTGTCTTCCATGACTTATTGAATGCGGACTGTAATAGAATGATTCTTGATGTGCAGAACTGATTTTTGACCTCTGCAAGACAAAAAAAGCAATTCCGCAAAACATTCAAACATTAAACTTCTTATCTGAAACCCCGAGGTATGAAATTGGAATGAAATTGCTGTCTCCAGACACACAGTGCATGGTTAAACACAGGAAATACCACTGATTATATAATTTGATTTTTGACACAAACATCTATTTTGGTGTGCTAATTATTGTTTTACTCAGGTGATCTCTAAGGATATTATTTAGGAGTCCAAAAAAAGTTAGAGTGATATATATCAAATTTGAGCTTTCTGGTGGTAGTGTATCTTTAAAAAGCATTATCATTGAAAAATACTGATAATCTAGAGAAATACATGGAACTAAATATGAGAGACTTACTTTGGAAGAGAACTGTCAAAACTCTGTGCTACAGTAGAGTTTCCTTCCTCAATGTACTGGGTAGATTAACAAACTGCTTAAACAAAGAACATATGCCATGTACACCAGCAGGAAATGCTATGATAGCACGAGAGAAAACAGCATTATCTGTAGCTATTATTAAAGAGTAATGGCAAATATTAAGGCACTCTGAACAAAGAGCTTGCTTTAAGATCTTATTAATCATTTAGATATAAAAATGAGTTAGAGCCCAATCGGTACTAGATAACTTAATCTTTGAAATGATGTAATAAAAGCTGTCAATGGGCGCATCAGCTGAAAGCATCATAAAAGAAAGTATCTTCTCATATTGTTGAATCAGAGCAGAACAGCAAACCATCAATATGATGTGGCTTTGAGAAGGCAAAAACAATTACAGGATATATCAGTAACCTACTTCTAGCAGAGCTAAAATACACAGAATCATAGGAAAGCCCAAGGTGGAAGGGACCTCAAAAGACCATCTCGTCCAAGCTTTTGTGGGAAATGGAGCCTAGATGACAAATAAAATATGAATGCTGCTGCCCAAGCAAACTCATTTTCCATCTACAATCCTAGCCATGTGCTTTCAAGAAAAGGTAATTCATACTGACGCCAGTTGAGAAAAAGTCTTTAAAATGTAAATAACCATTTACATGGAAAGAGAAGAAAAGCTTGGGTTATATTGTACAAAATACATTGCCAAATTTTTAAAAAGTACTGTTCTCAATTAATATATTGCTAATACAGAAGGAAGGCGCTCTATTAAGCTGTAAAATGTTGGATTGGACTCGATAACCCTAGACGCTATCCTAGTGTGGATAGCCATGCTCCTGACTCCGTGTCCCTGAATATTAAGCCTTAGATGCTGCTTCTCAGATTTTTCTCTTCTGTCAGTCACAATGATGGCAGAACTTAAATTAGTAACAAGTAGTTATTGATACATCTTAACAGTCATCTACCATCCTTACATGCTATTTCCTAACGAAAACTGAGACTGCTGACTAGGCGGCACTGTCCACATTTTTCACCAGTCTACTCAGTGATTTGAAAACCATAATGTAAATAAACACGCTGCAATACACTATTAAGCACATTAAACCTTAATTCCAAATTGACTATCGGCTAGTTTTAGAATTTCCTCAGAGTTAACCCTATACAATCATCCTGTTCTCATTTATGTTAACAGTGGAATGTTAAGGTCAGTACTACTGAAACCAGTTTTGGAAAGAATTCCACCTTCTTGTTTCTTAGGTTTTTTATCATTTTCTTACAAACTTATAAAAGCCTTTGTTAATTTTCTTAACCTTTCATTACACTAGAGTGATACAGTCTGACACTAATATCCACACATAACATTACTGCTTTTACAAAAAAGGGCAAGTTGAACAATAGCAAAGAACATTAGTAACACTTTTTCTTAGAAATATTTTCTTGTTTAAGTTCAAACAAAAATCTGCAGCTAACTATCAGAGAATTTGCTAATTTTCCATGAATCACTCCTAGTAACTGATACTCACTGCTTATGAGAATTAGCCCCAAAATCTACGTTATGAATCTTCATCTGATAGTACCATTCTGAACAAGGTATCAATGCAATGTTTTTTAATTTACTGTGTAAGTAATGAAGCCACATATGCTAAGATAAGAAACTAATAAAAAGCATAGTAGTAAAGAAAGTCTGCATACCAGAGCTGCCATGGCCCAGCCAGTTTTGTTGTAGATAAACTCTAAGTTATTTCTTCGCAGATATAACAAGCCACCAACAAGAGATACCAGAAGAGCCAGTGCAATCGTACCAGAATAGTTAGGAGGCCTGAACACTCTAATCTGGAAAAAATAAATGCAAATACAGATTGGAAATAAATGAATACATACAGAGCACCTTCCAGATAAACAAACAGGGAGCATCTGAAATCTGGTTTGATAGTCAGAAAGACCAATCCTTATATAAAAAAAACCAAAACAGTACTTCCTTTAATAAGCACATAATATGAAAAAAGTTTTAAGTATAATTTTGAACTTTTCAACTCCAAAACATTATTTCTTCAATACATTTGCAGATTGTGTCTGAAATAGGAGCAGCTACCTTTGGTTCTATCTGTTTTGTATATCGTTTTGCAAAGCACGTTTTACTTATTAACAAATAGTTACCACAATTATCACTGCTTGTTTTCATCCAGAATAAGACTGGATTTAACAAAGCAAGAATGGAATATAATCTGCAAACTTCAGAAGTTACCACAAGTACCACAGCTATATATTCTTTTTTTTAATGTGTTCTAGAGCCTATACTTGAGGGGGAAAAAGACATATTAAGGAAAGACGGAAATTGTCATCAGCCTGTCTCAGACTACAAAGATACATTTGGCTGCAACTTTTAAAATTGTCAAAAGACTTACATGAACATCTGTTCTGTCAGCTATCCATTTAGCTAGCTGCTCAGCTGCAAATCCGATTCTCTGCAGGTCAAATGTGTCAGCTCTCTTGGGTTTACCTTTTGGAGGAAAATGCATGAAAGTCGGAGCAGAGTTCATATTCAGCTACAAAACCAGGAAAAATAGCAGGAAAAAGAAATTAGTAACTCTATTCTCAAAAATGTTTACCTTTTATATATAAGACAACACAAGTCTAATTACCGTGAAAAAATATTATTTGCCTCCATACGTTACTCTTTCTTACACATCTTCATGTATAGTCCTGCAAAAAGAGTGCTCAGAATATTCCTTTCTATTTTCTTTCATAGATTCTTTTGGATGTTTAATTATTCAGAGTATTTCACCCACAAGCTTTTCTGAGTAAGACCATATTCTTTAAACTTCTCACACACTAGAAGAACTTTCCTGCAATTAGTAAAACAGAGACCCCACACCCATCCAATCTGGTAAAGTATATTAGGTTGTAACTCTAGGGGAGGAAAAAAATGTTCAAATAGCTTGACACTGTTTCTCTCGCCTAGCTTCCACCAGTCCAAAGTTAACTAGTCTAAACTATTCACCTAGATTTCCACTGGCTTCAAGACAGACTAGTCCTTTTTGAACCCAGAAAGGCTTAGATAACTAGTTTAGACTACGTAACTTGCCCTGCAAATTCCATGACTGTTAATCTATGTGTTGATGTCACTGGAGATATAAATAGTATATCAAAAACCTGAAAGGTGATAAACAAATAGATTTACATTTATATTTGCCACTTTAAATTTTGACTTCAACTTTGCAAGGATGTATAGGGAAATATTATTTTGCTATATAAAATTCCTCCATATTCAGTCCACTTCAGAAATAGTGCAATAAAACATTTGAATAATTGAAAATTAACATAAACAAAAGCAGGGGAAATACTTTAAGATGATGAAATACGGAGATCCTTAAATAACAAATGCAGAGTAAACTTGCTTGTTTCATTCCTGCAAAATGAATTTTATCACATTACCAAAACATAATATTTAATCAATTACAGAACTGAATTTATCATTAGAAATTGCCAACTATTAAAATATTTTCCATCTAAAGCAAAAAATAGCTCCCTTTGTTAGTGAACTGATTTGGAAATAAAAATATTCTGAGAAAGGCTAAGACAAATGTTATGAAATAGTTTAAGAAAATATTTTATAAGATACAGAAACCTTCTGACATTGTATAGAGTTTGGGTGCAGTTGGTTTGCAACTATATATGTTTATTTCTCTATAAACAGTAAAAGCTGAAAATCAGTGCCACATTAATTTTGTGGGTTTTTTCCTATGGCATCAGTATTACATGACCTGTTTGCATGTATAAACATATGGTCAGATCTACATTTCCCCTAAATCCACCTTAAAGTAGTCATTAGCATCCTTATTCTTAAGCCTGTATTTCTCCAAGACAGTAAAAAAAAAACTTACAAATTTTATCTAATTTTGTCTAACTTTTACATGACTTTAAATGCACACCACCTGAAATAAACTGAATCTGTGCCCTTTTGCACAAGGAATAACCTGGACTGGACCATTCTAATATGCATTGATTTGCTTAAGGCAAGATCAAACAACATATTTTGTATTACTGTAACCATGTAGGATAATGTAAGATGATTTTGAACTAAAATTTTTAAAGCAAAATCTTAAGCCATTAATAACCATTCTTTATGCAATACATTCTAAGATGTCAACTGGAAGCAAAAATATTTACTAAACACAGTAATTAAACTTTTTAAATTATTAAGTATGTTAAAAATAAATATTAAACAGAGAACTTCAAAACTTGTCACTCCTCTTAATCTGCACTTTTAGCTTCAATCAATGGATGATTAGCAGAAAAAAGCATGTCAGTATTTAGTACTAATTTTCAAGGGATGCATTTTGCCTTACTACTCAATTTAAGCGGGGACCTTAGAATGTTCTCCAACAATTGATTTTTCACTCTTCATAGCCAATATATAAAATCTAAGCCAGTCTCTTCTCTTTCCCTGAAGAACTTCCAGATTAATACAAATATTACCGGATATGAAGAACATTATATTACATAAAAGCAATTAAAAGGCTCTTTTAGTTAAGAGCTTTTTTCCCCTAAAACTAAAATAAAGGAAATCTTTAGATGCAAATGTTAGCTGCATTCCAGTTAATTCTAGAAAATGATATTAGCAATGGGTTGGAAAAAAATGTGCATATATATAATGTAATCTATAAACAAATATTATAAACTACACTTGGAAAATACTGGAAGTGGCTACTTGTATAATCGGTCTTCGCTAATGTCACGGAAACTCCAGTGCCTGGTGTTTACAACCAGGAAGACTTTATATATGAAACCAAGGTATACATCTACACACAGAAAATAATTTGTCTTCTATCATTTGGCAAATAAACATGTACTTCTAAAAATTAAGAATGTTTTACAGTATCCAACATTTACCTGTTGAAAAACATCTGCCCCTTCATCATAATCCACTATTGTGAAAAACAGTTTGTTTGAAAAAGCAGACGAATAGCGCCATGAATTAGCCAGCACTTGATATTCTTCATTAGCTTGCCTGTTAAGGAAAAGAAACAAATGTACATCCATGTGGCATTTGCTGGCAAAAAAACATTCTATAAGCAGCTGCAGCAGTTCGACAAATTACACCTGCAGTATCATTCTCAACACCCATGCTATTAATTAAAAACAGTTTCAGTGAGCTATGCAACTCTTTGCTTCAAACTTGCCTTCTCCAGAATTAGAAATGTGTTAAGCCAAACTATACAAGAGACAACCCAAGACGATGTTAACAAAAGTGATGTTTTCTGTATTTAAAAGTTTCAGAAAACAGGAGTGGCCTGAGTGCAAATCTGCTAACAGATCCATGCAAGGGGATGCTTACGTGGCCCTTGAATACCATATCAGGATTTACTGGCTGGGTTTTGTTAGTTCATTTAAAAAGGGACAAAGAAACCCCAAACCAACAAGTTTGCCCGGTCTGCATAGAGAGGAAAGGAAAAAAGTAATTCCAGAAGAATAATTCTGAAATCTTTAGCAGCAGAGACATTCTCTAAACACACAATCACAGAACCATAAAACCACATGTTCTTCCACAGGACAAATCCATAACGATGAATAATACAGAAAAAATACAAAAGGAAAAAAAAAAAAACCCAAACCTGAAAAGATCCTTGCAGTACTTTTGGCTTTGCACAGGCTCCTTTGCTAATTATTTCCATATTACTGATTAATTATACCTGCTGTAGAGTCCAAACCAAGTTTCTACCACTTGGCAACCTATCTCTGCATGTTGTAAGATGCAGAAGTAGTATAAAGAAAAGTATTCTGCCACTTTTCTCAAAATAGTATTTCTATAAAACCAGTTCCATGTGTTTGATGGTGCAGAACACTGTTTATTTAAAAGCTGTAGATGCAAAAATCTGTTTGTTGCAAGAGAAACTCTGCGCTAAACCACACATACATATTGTATTTTGAGACAGCAAAGAGGGGGAAGAGTATGATAGGACCACAGATGTCACAAGACCCTCCCCATTTCCTCTAACTGAAATCAGCCTTAGGCATTAAATATATTACATAAAGCCCCAGCAGAGTTGTGTGGTATCAAGGAATATATTGTGCAAGAAAAAAAAAAATCTACCATTAAAGAAAGTTAAAATGAAATTTTATCACCTCTTACACGCCCGAAGAATAGATCTTATGAAGCACAACAAAACTCAACTTTCACTCTTACTGAGTAAAACTTGCTACTTAACATACTTATTCAACAGGTAAAGTTTGCAATTATAAAAAAACGTGATTTAGACATTAGATTGGTTATTTCTAGAAACAGATACTAACATTAAGCAGACTAACATATTCACTGTCCACCTGAAGAGGGCAGTCAGACAACATCAAAGCAATGCTGTAAAATCTTAAGTAATATCTGTAGGCCACTGCTCTGTTAAACCTGCTATATTAAAGCTGGACCACTTTTATTATAAGAACAAGATAAAAATCACTTCATCTTGATGCCATCATTCTTCTTAGTCTACCCTTCACTTGTGATGAAACAGTATTTATGGGAAATTCAGATACTCCAGTTATGCCCCCACTATTTGAGAGAACACTCTTGCTCCACTGATCTCCATGTATTTTGCATCTTTGAACTATTTTGAATGAATCTAATAGATGGAAAGTATACTTCAGAAATTATAATTTTGCAAAAGGTTGTCTTAGATTTTCTATAAAAAATTCAAAGCACAATTTTATCCTCACACTGAAGATAGCAAAGCATTCTGTAATACATCCTCATAGCAGGTCTTGATGGGTGGTGGTGAAGTGAGAGTAAAACAAGGAGGGGCAGGAATACAAAATTACAGGATTACTACATACAGAACTGAAGAATATCCACTATATAATTTCCAATGGATACAATGCTGATTCAATCCCATTAATAACTGTTTGTAGCATTGGCTACTCCTTTTCAGATACAGTAATAGTAAAAAGCATAAGCACTTGGCTGAAAAAAATCCAACCTCCAATTAACATCAAGCAATATCAACTGTCACTACTTATCTACCTATCTCTATCACTAGCCAATATCAATTCCATCAGTTTGTTTCTATGAAGTAATGTTAATTATATGAAATTATAATAATAATTGTATGAAATACTACACAGGCATAGGGCAGAACTACACGTGGTAGGAACTCAGAATAACAACATGTTACCATTGCTCTTGTTAGTTTGATAGGATTTTTTGATAGAGAAGATTGAAATGTTATTGCTGCTACAATCACCTCAAGAATTTCATCCTAACAGCAACACAGTAACTAGCAACAGTAATATTAACCAGCTACTAGAACACAGTGGCCAGATCAAAAGGGAGTGCTGCGATTAGATTTACCTGGAAAATTCAACATACTGAAGAATAAGCTGCTAAGTAAATGCTCTACAAAAATTTCTTCCATTACGCAAGAGGTGCTCATGAAATATTAAAACTTTTATTTAAAAAGATTAATTATGTGGGTGTCTATGGCAGATAATCAGATTTGTATAGCTTGAGCTATATTAAATTAGATTAATTTTATTCTATTAGTCCCACATTATAGTAAGGAAAACACAAACAGAATTTTAGGAAAAGAATAAAAGAGACTGTGGAATGATTTGCCAGAGAAAGCAGTAAAGCATTATTTTTTGGCACACTATGGACTGTACAAAACACTTACAAATGTACAATTGGCAAAGATTGCACTACCAGGTCACCTACCTGTTCTTACCCATCTGTTTAAACTAAACTGTGATCAGTGCTGCAATTTACCTCCAAAACAACTGTTGGCTTTTATTTGGAATGGTTTTCCCAAAATGAAAAGAAGGGGCTAAGTGCCTATTTTAACAACTTCTCAACGTCAAGAAGATAAATTCAGAATGCTTATTGGCTTTTATTTTTTAGGCTGACTCATAATGTCATGCTGAAAAACACTAAAGAATCTACAAATGTGCACAGAAAATTCACCACACACAACACAAAATGAAGAGAGTATGGACACTAGTTGAAAACAACATTGTTTATGCAATCTAGATATTTATATAGGATAAATATAAATATAGAGATATTATATTAGATATAGATATTATATTAGATATAATAAATATATAGATAGCATGTATTTTATCTTGCCTTCTCCTATTTACAGCATCCCATGAAGTTTCCAATATTCTGCAGATGAAAAGAAGCTATGAGATCATATTTTGTAGAAGTTGCAAAGTAAAAAAATAAAAAATAATTGTGAGCACAGACAGAATAAGGAGCCTCTTATGATCCAAGTATAAAATTACTGCCCTGTTAAACAGGACTCATCAATACTTCTATCAAGATCCTGAAGTGCACTGGAAAAGCAACTGCAGAGCTTTCAACAGCTCCTTCCACGTTTTGTGTTCCTTCTTTGAAGAAAAGTTCAAAAGATAATTCCCTCTCAGTACAGTTAAGAGACCTGTCAATGATTTTCTCACTACCCACTCTTGATCAACCAGCAGAAAACTGAACGGCAGAGGATCCTGTTTCTTCTTTCTGACGATACCTCCTTGACTGTCGGAATTCTTTTTGCTCTTGACCTACTCTTTGATCGGCTACTTGAAAACAGTTTTCTGAGATATCTTCTTGAACAGGGAAACCAACAGAATTCCTCTCTTTTCTAGATTAAAAACCTCCTCTTGGAGGACTCATTGATAGGGTAGATGTTAAGAAAATTACCCAGATTTCCCTTTCTAAATGAAAATACCCCAACAATGAGTTTGAAAAAACTAACCAGACAAAAATGTGAACTGTTTGGCAAAACCCAAGATATCTCTGATATGCATCTGTATGCAAAGCAGAGATGGTTGCTTCAGCCAGTGAGATGAGAGAAGCAGAACTTCGGAAGTAAAATAAAAGACCTCAAATAATTTGCTTATGGAGTGATTAGATTGTACAGCAACAAACAAAACAGAACAAGTTAATGATAACAATGAAAGATGCAGAGGAGCAGTCAGCAGTCAGTGATAGTTTCAGCAGGCTAGAGCTAAAGCCCATGTGCAGCTGAAAATCAAAGCACTAGTACTCAATCAAGTGGAGTGGGGGGGATCATCGAAGTCTGGTTTGTAAAATAGTGCTGATCCCTTTGGGAAAATGTAGTGATAATAAAATGGGGGAACAGATTGCAAGAGACAAGACGACAAAGAGCAGAGAAGCTGGAAGAGAATTTTCACCCAAAAATGCATTTAAGTCAGGCCAGCAGTTACTGCTTGCCTGGATGCGATACGAAGTACAGGCTGACAAACAGTCTCTTCATCTCTGTGAAGATGCTGTTGTCAGAGTGACCATTCTTTTGTTCTCCTTCTTACATACAGAAGTAATTTTTGTCAGTAGTGTGACTGAATGATGTGGGTAACAGAGAGAAACTATCTAGTTAAATGAATACTTAAGCACAAAGGAAAAAGGGAAGCTGGTCTTACATCCTGAGGAGTCACTGTTTAGATTATTTCTGACTGTTTATCCAAACAAAAAAAATCCAAACTGATTCATCATCAGAGTGCATTGAAAGGCTCTTCAGTATCTGCTTGCAGTGCGCTGTTGCACAGGATATATACCAAAAATAGTAATAACATGCAAAGTCAATTAAGACTAAGTTTAATTTCTTGGGACCAAAACTGTTAATCAAACACGTTTCCAAAACTGCATGGAAAAAAACCCCCACATCTTCAACTATTAGAAACACATCCCACCCCGACCAATGACTTCATATTCAAGAGCACATAGGATATCTACTCTGTTATGGTTCATTCATCTCTCAATACCAGCTATGTCATATTGAACTTAAACAATTGTGTCAACAGGAAAACTGACATTTATGCTACCACTTACACAGTTGTGAAGGCATCAGATAGCTTTCAATAGTTTTTCTGACCAGAAAATTTAAACTCACTTGTCCACAAAGCGAAATGGAAATGTTGTACTCCAAATTCTGTTTTATGATAAAGACAGAATTTCCTTGAAAAACACTCTAGAGGCATGATTAGAGACACTACTAACGTGCTGCTGGTTTACAGAAGCCTTCATGTGTTAGGACTCGATTGATTCAGACAGCCTACAGATATATTTTCCAGTCCACAGTTTGTGAAAATATTTCATTAAGATGAATACCAACCAACCTCTGTCTCAAAGATGACAAACTGCAATGATAAAGAAACCTTTTCCATACCACTGGAAAAAAAAAAGATCTCATGTTCAGTAACCTTTGCTAGAGAATACCTACAAAACACATAATATGCTTTTGTTTTACTGAAAAAAAAAAGATCTTTGAAGCTACTTTGAAAGGATTTTTTCTACATACAAAAGTTTCATCCAAATATCTCAAGTCCCAGGGACTTCTTCGTATGTGGTATTTTAAAAGTAAATTAGTATTTGATGTCAGTTTGACGCCAGTGCCAGCAACAGATGCCCAGAGCCGGGAGAAGGATCACAGGTCAGCAGGAGAGCACCTGAAGTGTAGCACAAAGGAATTCCAGCCACTCCAGCCAGTCAGTCACCTTCATCCGGCCCAACTTAATGCCTCTATGCAAACGCACGTGGCATGGGGAACAAACAAGAGGAGCTGGAGACATGCAACCACCTGTGGGGCTGTGATCTTATTGGCATCACGGAGATGTGGTGGGGTGGCTCCTATGGCTGGAGTGTTGGAATGGAAGGACACAGGCTATTTAGTTAGGACAGGCAGGAGAGAAAAAGGCTGGTCATGTCACTGACCAGCTGGAATGCATGGAGCTCTGCCTGGGGATGGATGAGGAGCCAGCCAAGAACTTACAAGTCACAATTAAAGAGAGGGCAGGGACAGGTGACACTATAGTGGGGGTCTGCTACAGGCCACCCAACCAGGAAGACCAAAAGGATAAGGCCCTCTACAGACAGATAAAAGCAGCCTCACGTTCACAAGCTCTGGTCCTCATGGGGGATTTCAACCACTCCAATATCTGTTGGAGGGACAATACAGCATGGCATAAGCAATCCAGGAGGTTCTTGGAATGTATTGAGGATAACTTCCTTCTCCAAGTGATAGAGAAGCCAACGAGGAGAGGTGTCATGCTGGACCTTGTCCTCACCAACAAGGAGAGGCTGGTGGGGAATGTGAAGCTCAAGGAATTGTCTGACCAGCCAGGGATCAGGTCAGGAAAGCTAAAGCCCTGACAGAATTAAATCTGGCCAGGGATGTCAAGGGCAAGAAGAAAGGCTTCTATAGGTACGTCAGTGATAAAAGGAAGACTAGGGAATATGTGGGCCCTCTTTCGAAGGAAACGGGAGACCTCATTACCCAAGATATGGAGAAGGCTGAGGCACTCAATGACTTCTTTGCCTCAGTCTTCACTGGCAAGTGCTCTAGCCACACCACCCACGTCACAGAAGGTAAAGGCAGGGTCTGGGAGAATGCAGAACCGCCCTCTGTAGGATAAGATCAGGTTTGAGAATATCTAAGGAACCTGAAGGTGCACCAGTCCATGGGACCTGATGAGATGCATCCACAGGTCCTGAAGGAACAGGCGGATGAAGTTGCTAAGCCACTCTCCATCATATTTGAGAAGCTGTGGCAGTCCAGTGAAGTTCCCACTGACTGGAAAAGGGGAAACATAACTCCCATTTTTAAAAAAAGGAAAAAAGGAAGACCTGGGGAATTACAGGCTGGTCAATCTCACCTCTGTGCCTGGCAAGATCAAGGAGCAGATCCTCCTGGAAACTATGCTCAGGCACATGGAAAATCAGGAGGTGACTGGTGACAGCCAAGACGGCTTCACTAAGGGCAAATCATGCCTGACAAATCTGGTGGCCTTCTGCAATGGGACTACAGCATCGGTGGATAACAGAAGAGCAACTGATGTCATCTACCCGGGCTTGTGCAAAGCATTTGACACTGTTCCACATGGCATTCTTGTCTCTACATTAGAGAGACATGGATTTGATGGATGGACCACTCTGTGGATAAGGAATTGGCTGGATGGTCACACTCAAAGAGTTGGGGTCAAAGGCTCAATGTCCAAGTGGAGATCAGTGACAAGTGGCATTCCTCAGGGGTTGGTACTGGGACCGGCACTGTTCAACATCTTTGTTGGCAACATGGAGACTGGGTGCACCCTCAGCAAGTTCGCTGACAACACCAAGCTGTGTGGTGCAGTTGACATGCTAGAAGGAAGGGATGCCATCTAGAGGGACCTTGACAGGCTTGAGAGGTGGGCCCATGTGAACCGCATGAAGTTCAACAAGGCCAAGTGCAAGGTCCTGCACATGGGTTGGGACAATCTCAAGCACAACTACAGGCTGGGCGGAGAATGGATTGAGAGCAGCCCTGAGGAGAAGAACTTGTTAGTTGATGAAAAGCTCAACATAAGCCGGCAGTGTGTGCCTGCAGCCCGGAAAGCCAACTGTATCCTGGGCTGCATCAGAAGAAGCGTGACCAGCAAGTTGGGGGAGGTGATTCTCCCCTTCTACTCAGCTCTCATGAGACCCCACCTGGAGTACTGCGTCCAGCTCTGGGGTCCCCAGTACAAGAAAAACATGGACCTATTAGAGTGAGTCCAGAGGAGGGCCACGAAGATGATCAGAGGGCTGGAGCACCTCTCCTATGAAGACAGGCTGAGAGAGTTGGGATTGTTCAGCCTGGACAAGAGAAGGCTCCAAGGAGACCTTATAGCAGCCTTCTGGTACCTGAAGGAGGCCTACAAGAAAGTAGGAAAGGGATTGTGTACAAGAACATGGAGTGATAGGACGAGGGGTAATGGCCTTAAGCTGAAGGAGGGTAGATTTAGATTAGATATGAGGAAGACAGTCTTCATTATGAGGGTGATTAAGACACTGGACCAGGTTGCCCAGAGAAATTGTGGATGCCCCCTGCCTGGAAGTGTTCAAGGCCAGGCTGGATGGGGCTTTGGGCGACATCGTCTAGTGAAGGGTGTCCCTGCCCATGGCAGGGGGGGTTGGAACTAGATGATCTTTAAGGTCCCTTCCAACTCAAACCATTCTACAATTCTATTATTATTTCCATATACCTTCACAAATCATTAAGTAATTTACATCATTGATGTTACAATATCCTCCTTACTGCGCACAGAAAAGACTTGGATTCTCTGAGACAAATTTGGTCAGCTTTCCACATGCAGGTCCTTGGTATATGGGAAGGTAAGACTTTTTTGAAATGTCTAAATATCATGCCTCCAAACATTTTAAGACTTGGCTAAGATCACATCAAACAAATTTTATGAAAATTTGGAACTTCTCTGGTGTTAAAAAGGATGAGGGGCAGGAGGGGAGGAATCCTTCCTACATACCTTCTAGACAACGTTCAAACTACAGTACTTTTCAGCATGGACAGGCTTAATAGTCCTTAGTCTGGTAGAGAACTTGGATCACCGAACGGACTTTGCATTCACTCTGAAGAGTGTCAAAAGTAACACTAACTTTCTGAATGTAAGAAACTACCCCTGCATCTTTGGTGGCAAAATCATTCAAAACACCTGCCAGAAAAGTCATACTGATTTTACTGTAAGCAGGGGCTCATTTTAAAAACAAACATTCTAAAGATAACCAAATGAAAAATCAGATACACAAAGAATATAGTTTATTTTAACTATATTTTTAAGATAGGGCACACATGATCTCTTCTGGCCTCAAATGTGCAAATCTACAATGGCCTACTCTAATGACTATCAACTTTTACTGCTCTTCTCTAGAAGAGGACCAGCTTTCCTACTACTGCTCCCCATCCTAGTGTTTATCTTTTTTTTTTTTTTTGTATAATGCTGTGGTTTTCATCCTTAGCATTTGATGTAGTTCTATGCTACACCAGTACACAAACATATTTTTCCCTTTTGAAAATACTGCTCCCCTGTTCTTTATAAACTGGACATTTGGAAGAGATAAAATACTGAAATGTCAAATCTAGCCACCAAAGGGAAAAGACAAAATGATTTACTGTTTTTAGATAATCCTCTGGTGTACAAACTCACCAGGCTCAATTTTTAGGAGGGAGGGGAAATACTAAATCTTGTGACAAAGTTATTCTAAGATTTCAGTCTAGGTGCTTTTTTGTATTTGAAATATGACATTGATTTTTTTGTATGCAATTGTTCTGAAAATATTTTGATGAGTAATAGTTAAATCTTGGACAAAAGCATCCTCACAGAACATTAAAGATTAAGTTAAAAATCTATTTTTCCTTTAGGCAAAGTGGCTACTGAATAGCTAACAATAAAGAAATGCATGCATTTTAGTTCTGTATATCCTTTCAGTGCTCCTGTCCATTAATTAGCCATTGATTTGAAAAATGTCGATTTTCCTGATAATGGTTTTATGTGCAGTACGATCTACCTCATTAAATTCCTTTTATTTCATATGAAAAAGTGGATCGCAACTTCACATTTACTTAAACCCAACTGAAAGCAGTATGTTACTTTCTTCCTTCATTTTATGCTTAAAGATTTTCAGTTGCTTCTGTACATAAATGGCTAGCCTGGCATATTACAGGATGAAGATTATAAGCTCTTTTCCAGTACAGTAAACAATATACAGTTGTAAGCAAAATTAACTTCCTTAATAACAGTAATATTTATGTTGTTTTCACATGCCCTATGAAAGGGCCATACATAACACAGGGAAAGAATATGCTATGGCCATTATGTCGAATACACTAAGCCCAGTTTTATGAGGATCAGTGTAGCTGGGTAGGAAAATAAGGAATGATTTAAAACAATATGGTAAACTTTCAACTTCTATTTCATCTCCTAAAGTTGAATTCTGGCAACACGAAGAAAAATTAACACCAACCAAATACTGGAAGTTTTAAAGAAAAAATTCCTTTGACTTAAGAACGTTAGAAAGCTTCTGTACCCACTCCTTCACCTTCAGAGTTCAGATGTGGAAAGTGAATTCATGGGAACGCAATTTATATACTGTCCCTCAAAACTGACAAACTGGCTTCAATGACAAAAACTTAATCTATAAAAAAATCTAATAAAACCCATATATGACTACAGGTACAGAAGTTAAAGTTTCTATTGCAAATGTCACATTCCAACACCTAAGTCTAACAAACTGCTACATTATACCAACTTTGTGTATTGTCTAAAATGCACCTATTTAAAATCAAGAAATAATATTCCTTCATATACAGCTTATGTGTTTCATACTTTTATGGAGTATTTTGCTATTTACATATATTATTTAGAACTCCCTGCATAATAATCCCGTATCTTCCTAAACACAGTAATTTCTAATGCCTATCTTGGCTGAAGAAGGTTTTATTAGCTCAGTTTCTGATTTAGTAAGGTAATTAAGTGCATGACTACCTTTCAGTGCCCTGACCCTATCTATTTCCATGCCAATCATTAGTCATTTTTTTTTATTAACTTATTGAACTAGGAACTTGCAGAGAAAGATCTTCAACTCAGAAGAATACTGGAGCCACTCTAACACATATTCTAAAAGGAGCCACCAGAACATATCAAAGTGCAGTGCCAGACAATATTCTACAACAAGCATGTCCTCGTGGAAAAAGGGGCTTGCATGTAAGAACTGTCCAAAGCTGTGAAATCACAGGGTAACTCCCATCTGCATCAGAGCCTTGGACATTTCAACTGAAGAAATCAGTGGAGTGTCATATTATTAAATGGTAATGAATCACTTCTGTCACAAAATGTCTTTGGAAAGACCATGGTTGACTGATAATAAAATAAAGCAGATTCCTTAAGGAGAAAGTCTTCCTCAGTTGTGCACATTTTATTCAACTGTAATTTAATAAAACCCAAAACTAGGAAGACTTCTAAAATTTGACATATAGATTAAAAGGCAGTTGAAAAGATGCTGTAACGAACACATGAGCCTGTTAAATAATAAGCATCTATCTCATGCAAAGAACAATCCTACTCAGTGTATTGCACATTGATTAAAACATTCACTTGAAAACTGCGGTGAGAAAGATGAAAAAGATCACTAAGGTATAAATTACCTGCAAACAGAGCACTGCCGCTGCGGCTGGAGAGCTGTGAACATCACTATCACAGAGTAGTTACGAGGTGGAGCCTTCACAAATCTTCGGAATTTGTCTCCATTCATGCGGATGACCGAGCGCCTTGAGCTCCACTCCATCAGCTGTTCCACCTTCTCAGCCAAAAGATTCTGTAATTGAAAACAAGAATAAGTAATGTTTAAGCTTAAGCTTCAAGCACTTTGTACCTCTACATCCTCGGAGCTTCTATGGACTTAAGCAGGAGGGGGGCACCTGTATATAGCTTACAGCACAATTTAGTCTTATATGTAGACAAGCAGATTTTAAACATTTAAAAAATTAACTCAATGTGGTCTTGAACAGAAAGGATACATAAAACGAAATCAAACAGGTTGCTACTGAAGGCAAAGTAGTAGAGTAAGGTTGACTGCCTAAATACAAGATACCAGCAGAGCAATCATTTAACTTACATTAAAAGTTGGAAGCTTTAGAAAATGCAGCATTATGTTATATTTATTCTATGTAGTAAAAATCACAGCAGGATATTGTCAGTCACTCAAATATTAAGATGAAAGAAAAGTGTAGCTACAAAGAGAGAGAAATAGTTACTATGTTCAGAATTTCCTTACAAATATGTATCATATTGAGTTTAAATAAATATAAGCTTTCTATTTTGCTACAGACAGGAGCGCACTGTCTTATAAACCCATCTACGCACATTCTGTTATGATTGCTTTTACTAGCTTTCAAGATTGAGATTCCCAAAATATTTTGGCTGAACTGTAAGTGTGTAAGAAAAAAAATTTGCTCGTGTGTGGCTTTTCTTTTACATGAAAGCATTCCATCCATGAATGATTTAAAAGAAGGCTATGAGACATATTAGAAGATGGCTCTCAAGTTAAACACATTCATCTAACTATTCCTATCAAAATCTATTTAGACTTTTTTTTTTTTAATCAAGTAAGCCTGATGTCACACACGGTCAGCAGAGACTTTTTAGTCTCCTAAATTACCTAGTTTCAGTGAGGTTGCACTGACCATGCTCTAGGTGGACTGCTACACCTACAGCATATGAGGATCAATGCAACAATCCATATTGTTTTAAGTTTTCAGTTCCCTGCTCAAGGACACTGTGGAAGCTGCCTATTATCAAATAAGAGCTAAAAAAAAGAGTGGAGAAAACTGGAATATTACTACTTGCACAGAAGCTGAGTGCTGAAAGAAGTGAGAAGGACAGAAGGGGATAGACAGAAAGAGAGACAGAAAGTGAAGAATGGGCACCAAACAAAACAGAAACTAAGTTCAGAAAACTCAAGGTGAGAGACCTCTGATAAAATACGCATGAGTTAGTGAAAGGACATACAAACAGATGAGGAGGGTCTGCTGCGGAAAGGAAGAATAAACTAGCTTAACAAAACATATTGAAATGGGGATGCTCTGAGAAAAGACAACACGATGACAGGCAAGGTAAGGATAAAACTCAAATACTGTGCAGGAACAACTGAGCAAGGAGACAAGGTGGCTTTTCTAGGACTTTAAAAAAAAAAAACCAAACAACCCAACAAACCAAAACCAGAATGAAATAGAAAAATTGGCTTATCTAGTAACATTTTGACAAATCAGTAAGGTTATAAATAAGAGTAGAGACAGATACATGAGGGGAAGGAAGGAGTGAACTACAAGGATAAAGGAAAATTACATTTTGCCTGTCAGATCTTCCATCTTAAAAATTAGCAGAAGATGCCCCTTGGAGCTCCTTATAAGGCACAGCTGGTCATCAGAAGTTCCGAGTTCAAAAGAAGCTTTGATCAGGGTAAATCACAAACTGTTCCAAGATAGCCACATGATGTGGTTTAGCCCCAGCTGGCAGCTGAGCACCACGCCCCGCTCACCCACCTCTCCCCAGCGGGATGGGGAGGAGAACGGAAAAACAACGGCAAAGCCTCGTGGGTTGGGATAAGAACAGGTTACTGGGACAGCAAGGGAGAGGGAAAACAACAGTACTGGTAACAGATACTCACAATGGGTGATAACGGAAAGCAAATTACCGATTCGATGACTGACCGACTGGACGCTCAGCCCGTCCTGCAGCCATGCCGAAGCTGCCCCTGCCCGACCAGCCCCCTTTTATGGTGAGCATGACATCACATGGTATGGAATAGCCCCTGGCCAGCTTGGCTCACCTGTCCTGGCTCTTTGTGAAATTAACTCTATTCTAGCCAGAACCAGGACACCACATTTATTTGACCCTTTAAAGAAAAGAAAAAAAAAAAAAAAAAAAAAAAAATCAATCTCGTAGGTTTTCATTCTTATTCTCAGAATTTAGCTGAGATTTGTCATCACAGATATGAAGGAGAGCTTACAGCTCTTGTTATCATGAGAATACCAATGAACCAATTAATACTACAATTTTTCTTCTGCTAAAAGACATATTATGTTTTTGGTAGTTTTGCTTCAAAAAGATATTATGTAAGTTCTTTTCTTTAAAAAGAATCATAAAGCAGATTACATAAAAATGAAGCCTACTCATTTGTAAGATTTCCTTGGATTAACAGTGCCTGGATTAAATCTTTCTATTCATTTTTAAAAATTCACTAGTTTTACATGAGGACCTTCAGTCAGTAGTGCACAATAAAACATAAGGAGCTAAAAAGGATGGGTACCACATTCCCAAAAGCTTTAATAACTGAAGCAAAAAGATAAACCAAGGAGAACTAATCAAAAGACACAACTTTTAAATTAAAGGAAGGATGCCTAATATCCTACCTGGTACAGAAAACCAAAAGCTTTTCAGAATAGGCCTTATTCAGAGAAAAGAAATAGAAATCCATGAAGTATCATTAAAGATATTAAAGCAAAAGAATTATCTCGACAGAAAAAAAACAGGGGAGGAAAAAACCCAGCTCTATTACTGCTATATAATTTGTTTCTACAAAATAATCAGTGATATCGGAAGAGTCTTACTCAGAGAAGTCCCATACAAAGTTTTATTTGGAAGCTTATTGCCAATAAACAGCTGCCTTGATTCCTTCAGATTCAGCCATGTATAACATCACCTTCATGTAGCTCTTGTGCAATACTGTGAAGTTCACCATAATGTTCTCAATCACTTGTATCTTTTGCTTTGCTGTTTCCAAATGCACTAGGTAAAAAGCTAGTAACCAAACTAACCTAGTATGTTTACTACACTAGGTAATCACGTTAGTACTTCAGGAGTCAGGTATACTAGGTACAATTTTACTACTTGCTTCACTGGATTCTGAAGAAATCTACAGTTTTCAAATAGAAAGTTATCATTGAATAGATTGCAGATAATGACACATATCATGAAACATGCTGCTATAGGCTATATTTCTCTTAGGTAACTGACTGCACTTAAGATATCCCACCACTTTTTAGTCCACTTTATTCCAGAAACTCTCTTTTTGCAGAGTAATTAATAGAAGAGACCTCGGGACTGACAACTCTAGAATCCACAACGAAGTCTGTGGAATATCCTATATTTTACAGCTTTCTGATTTGTAACACTTTACAGATAGACGAAGGTCTGATATTGTTTTGTCATTTATAAAACATTTGCACAATATATGCTGCTGAATAAGTTATCAACCTCTTCTTCATCTCATTTAATAATGAAATCCAAGAAAATAAATTTAGTATTAAATGAGTTTCCATTTTAGCTGTGCATTTTACAGTAACTGTGTTCATGAAATACGGCACATTTCAACATTCCAACCGTCTACTTTAGCTTGGGATCAAAAAGACACCCACTTTTCAGACACTAAGGAAATTGGCCAGTCTGTTAAAAGGAGGGGGAATGTGTATTTTAAACAAATACTCAAGGTAACTGTCTGGCCTTATCAATTTCATAATTCAGAATGTAACTTTCATATTTTTATAAGAAAATTGAAAGTTTGTAAGACAAGAGTATATAAGAAAACCAGGTTCTTGAATAAAGGCACAAGTATGAGCTCTACCTTCTCCTGTGTAAAGGATATCAGTGGATTAGCCCCAGCTGGCAGCTACGTACCATGTAGCTGCTCACTCACTCCTTACCCTTGGTGGGATGGGGAGGAGAACCAGAAGAAAAAGGTAAAACTTGTGGGTTGGGATAAGGACAGCTTACTATGACAGCAAAGGGAGAGGAAATAACATCAGTACTAATAAAAGAATATACAAAGCAGGTGGTACACAATGCAATTTGCTCACCACCTGGAACCCGATGCCCAGCCCTTCCCTGAGCAGCCATTCCTCCTGCCTGGCCAGCTCCCTGCCAGTTATATATTGAGCTTGACATCATATGGTATGGAATATCCCTTTGGCTAGTTTGGGTCAGCTGTCCTGGCCATGTCCCCTCCCAGCTTCTTGTGAAAATTAACTCTATCCCAGCTGAAAACCCGGACAAAGGAGAGCGTTGAAAAGTGAAGAAAAATTGACAGAAAACATTTCGAAAAAGGCAGAATTTTCCTTATTACTCTAATGGAATAACAATAAAAATAATAATCTATTAATATCCAGGAAAGCATTGTTAGAAAAGACAATGATGTATCCCAAATTATTCTTGCCATGAATGTACTGAAATTAAACATGTCCTCCAGTATTTTTCTTTTACCATTTACCATACAACTACACAAACCATACATAACACTGTCACCAAAGTGAATCCCCATTAGGATTCAGACATTTACAAAAATTTTACTAACTCGCCTCTTTCCACCCTCTGGGGAAACTCTTATGCCAGAGAAAATCTGAAAATGGGAGAGGGTCGCTAAATCGGACTCACTAGACAAAACACATCTTGTGATGACTGAGACACGCGAACAACTGTTACTTATATCCAGAAAATGAGAGACACTATTTCATTTTTGCTCTAGACTGCTAATTTTCTGCTCCTTTCCACAGTCTACACAGGCAAAGACCCTACATTTGTTTAAACCCATTTATTTACATAATTCGTCTGAGCATTTACTAGCTTTATGCTGGTAACTCAAGACCACTGTCTTAGTTAAAACACTGAAAAAAACAAAAACCCCAAAACCAAAAAAAAACCCCAACCCTGAAGCATAAACCTAAGAAGGGAAATTCTTCCTTTACGAAGAAAATTGCAGTTTTGTTGGTGCAAATAATTACAAAAGGGTCAACAGTCTACTGATAAAAGCATAGAGAACATTTAAATCAATGGGTGAAGAGGCAGCCATGTATCATTTATTTATTTTCATTAGCTGATGCCCCAAGCAGATTAAAAGAACATGTATGATCTATGTGTGGAAACAACATGGATGCTAATGTCTGTAAAACAAACAGAACTATAATATTACTTGCAGTTCCTACACTGTTTTGAAACAAGTTAAAATATATGGCACAAGAGTATTTTTTCAAAACTAAATAACCCTTTAAAAGGTAACTGAGAAAACCCAGAATACAGGAGTGTTCTGATGCAACAAGCAGTTCTTCGCTTAGGACAGGGATTTCTCCATAAAGAGATCACCTATGAAAATTTATTTTTGTTGCTGAAGTAGAGCAGAGTCATTGCTATTTTGGCTTCAATCCTGTTAAGCAAACAAGCAGTCCCCACTGAAGTAAGCTGCTTGGGACAGCAGTTCTAAATAATTCCACTTTTGTCCCTATGGCTAGCAAAACATTTTTCCATTTCCAGTTTTGCATATCATTGAATGAAGAACAAAGCAAAAGAATAAAGTTAAAGTTCATCTATTATAGATCTCAGTTTCCAGTGATGTGATGAAACAACTATGCCACCTGTCAAAAACGTAGGCAACTTGTGACAAGTTCTGAAACAGAAGATGCTGACAGGCCAAGCTTCTGGCATCTGCACCTGAAGCAATTCCCTATTAGGGATTGCTTCCCAGTGATCCCCCGTATCTCCTTCTTAACCAAATAGCGCTTGGCATCTATAAGCCTTCCCTTTCGTAATCTGTGACTAGCAGATTAGCTTCTCAAAACACAGCTTGCTTTATTCATTCTCCCAAGACACAGTACCTACAAGACAAAACATGAACAACAACAACCACCACCTTGTATACACACATTTTGCCTCACTTGACTGTTAATCTTCCTTAGCCAGATTTTCTAAATTTCTTTTGGCCCAAATAAAACCGTATCTCTCGGGGAAAAATACCCCACAATCAATCAAACAACAAAACAAACAAAAAAACCTGCAAAACAAAAACCCACCCAGCTATTCCTAAATGACGCTTGCTCTGTTTGTCCAATGGATGCCACTTACATTTTCAAAACAAACCTCTTATTTTTAAAATAACAACAACAAAAAATACTTAAGATTTAAACACTTGTTGATTCAGATTTGACGAGCTGGGAAATATACATCATAGTAAAATAGCTGGAGTATGGCAAAGGGAAGTTTCTCCTTAGTTCTCACAAAAGTTTTATCAGATTGTCTTTATCATATAAACATATTTCCAATTGGTTTACATTACTGAAAGTGTATTTTGAATGAAATTTCTTCTTTAGACCTCCTTTCATGTACCTCGCCTTCAGTCAGAACAACATTACACAGGTAACTTAAGGCATAAAGGGCTATTTAAAAAGGCAAAGAACAAAGTCCCAATGATACTACTCAATGCTTCGGTGTCCAAATGAGCCTCCTTTCATTTGAAACACACTGGCTTTATAATTTGCTGCTTTCAGGTTTCAGCTCTTTTGGATGTAAGAGGGTAGCTCCTGAATACTAAAGACATGTAAACATGGAAAACTTCAGCTCTAGAAAGGCAGGATCAAGATCTGTAAGATGAGATACTGGTACTAGGAAAAGTCCTCAAAAAAATTAGGCAGGGCCTTAAATCTACTGTCAATCACTATAAAGGCTGAGGCATTGGTTACTACCAAGGCATTCCCCCTTCCTGATGAAAAATTCAACTTCAGTCCAGTAGCTCAAATTTCACAGTTTCTGTAGTGGAAGAAATAAAGTAAGGAGTTTCTTATTAATGATTTTATACTGTATGTGCTACTGGAGATGAATTAACTAAAGATTTTGTAAAGTATTTCTTAAATTATGATATTGCAAATAAAAAAACCTGAGGTGGCTTGACTTCCATGTTTCCTTTATGCGTCAAGGAATGTACTACCAGCTAATGTGGACTGAATGACCACCCTTGATGAAGACTGCTTTGTTCACTTAGCTGCATCAAATGCCCAAGAAATGTTAGTTTTGTAGGTAATTATTTCATGACAACGCTCATTGTAAAAAAAAAAAACCAAGGTTGTGCTGATAAGGCATGTAAACTACCTCCTAAGTCTCTCAAGCTGATATATGTAGCTTAAATTCCAATTTAATAGTCTTTTTTAGTCCTTAGTTACACTAAGAATACTAGGATAGAGAAACTAACTGTACTAATAAATGCATTTCAGCAGTATGTACTAAGAATAGTTAACTCCTCTAAAAATGTGTCTGATAAACGTTCACAGATACATAATTACTGACTCCATTACATTAATGGATGAAAAACAGTGGAATTAACATTCAAAGTGTTGTTACAGCCTATTTAAATTTACATTCATTCCTCTGTTGTCCCTTGTTCACCTGATACCTGCATACAAATGTAATTTACACTACCAATATATCAGTATCCCTGAAGATATCAAAAATAGTTTTATAGTTTGTAAGCCTTGACAAACAATACTTGCATATACTCAGGTAATTTTATGTACTTATATCGTTCCCTATTCACTAAAAAGGGAGAAGATAGATAACTACTTTCCTGCACAAGCCTTCTAAACAAGACCTTACATGGCTCGTGGACTTGAAGGTACTAAAGAAGAGTAATTTCTTTCATCTGTCTAGATCTTCACTCCTCTCCAACACTTCCTTAGATTATTCTGGACCCTGGCAAAAAATTAAAACGTATTTGACTTGATAAAAGTTCATTCCTCTTCAAAGAAAGACATGCAACATTGGCAGCTTTATCCAAAATATTTATTCCCTATTTTGAATGTGTCTATAATCAGGAATAGAAACCATGGGTCATGTCAAATTTACAAACTTTTAAAAATGTGATTTCTCAATTTACAACACAAGAAACCCTAGGTCTAATGGAGAACTCCAGGATTAACTTTCTGGATATTCCAGTGGGCAACATACTTTTCTGCAGCAGAAATTAGCAATGTTTACATTAAATTCTGGAGGCATCAGAAGCACAGTACAATTTGTTCTATAAGTCGTAAGATCATAAACTAATTCTTCTATTGAGAATGGCTGTATCAGTACTGCAAATGTTTCCTTCCCTGTCCTCCTCTCTCCTCTGGAGCTTTCCATCATCTTTCAAAGGCTGTTTTTTAATTTAAAAAAAAGAAAAGGAAAAAAAAAAAAGAAAAGCATGAGTTAATGCAAATATTACTAACCACTAAAATATACAGAAATCTGTTAGGATACTTTTTTCCCTTTCAGATTATGTACTTATTTTAAAAGCCATTGCCTGAACATAATTGAGAAGCCACGTAAGTTAGCACAGTATGACTGACTTGATATTATGCTCCATTGACTTGAAGTCATTTAGCTGTGACTGAGGATTTGCTTCTTGGAATCAGACACCGATTTTCATCTTTACGCAAAATAAACTACATTTTGTGGTATTAAGCCTAAAATTGTCCTTTTAAGGCTGAGTAGGTAAATGAACATAGACCTAAAATCACTGAGGTTTTTTATTTTAGTCCGTAAGTTGCTCTATTAGCAATTTAAGAAAAAACTGGTTGATTCCCTATTACATTGAGCTGTCATTTTCTGATTATTATACAAGAAAGTAATAACACTAATATTTTTTCCACTGTAGAAAATGCAAGATAGATAGTAATGTGCATAATGGTTTACCTGGATGTATTTTGTCCGGTTGATTATAAAAAGATCCTTGATTTCCATGAAGTATAATCTAAAATTGGCAATTTCTTTCAAAATAGATGAAATTAATTTTTGGTATTTAATTCTTTTTAAAAATTTCACAAATTGTCACAAATTTTATTTTTTAATGAATGTAGTATTCATAAAGTTCACTTAATTTAAATAAAGTCTGTAAAGTCAACAATATGAATTACATATTAGGGCTCTAGTACTGTAAACAAGCACACAGTTTACTTCAAGAAAGAGAATCCCTACTGTACTGCATTAAATAAACACAAGTTAAACTGTTTAAGAGTTTATGGAAATAAGTCTAGGTAAGATGCCTTATACAACTATAGGCTTTTTCCCTACTGTTTTATTTTACTGTTTTTTAAAAGCATGGAAGTAATTAAGAACATAATGAGAAATATCAAAAGGATGAATTATGAATTAGAGAAAAGATACTACAACAAAAGAATCAGCTAAACCTCAAAGTACATTTTGCTTAGGTCACCTTCATATTGAAAGGATATTAGTCTCAGGAGAGCATAATATAGGACAACCAGGATGATTCCAAGAGTACTTGTTATACAGAAAGGCTAAAAAAGTTCCATTTATTCTCAGTGGAAAACACTTCAGGGTGACCTAGCAAAAATATTGCAAAAGTTCTTGATTAAAAGATAGGGGAAAAAACCTTAGAAAAATATTAAAATTATGCAAAAAAATTAAAAAAATAACATCATTCTGCACAGATATTTCAATTTAATAAGATGATGATCAACCTCCTAATTCTAAATGACTGTATATTTTCCTCAGTATTCAGAACCTTCAGATTCCTGGGAAGTGGATATGACCATACCTTTTAGAGTGCTAAGTTTATGATTTTTAAGCAGGTAGTTCAAGTTAATTCTAGGCACAATTACTATTTCACAAACAAAAACTCTTTCTAAATCCAGGAACATGTCTCACAGCTACAGATTATCAAGGCATGTGTGACATTTACTCATTCAGCCTGCCATTTTCAAATATTTCTGAGTTTAAAGTGACACTAAACTTAGCTGAGACAGCCTTTTAAATGAATTGCTATTTATATTGCCATTCTGAGTTTCAGAAATTCTTCTACATCCCCCAAGATTTTTTTATTAAGTTCAGCTTGCTGCAATACTCATCTCACAGCATTCAGCAGCCTGACTGAATTTACACTGGAGAATTATGAATGAACTATGAATTAACTGAAAGCCATTCAACAAATATTATATATTTTATGTACCTCTCCTGTGCTACAAATAATACTGACTTCTTGGAAACACTATTGACATGCTTATTTTTTAAAAATAAAGTAACTTTTGATCCCATTCTTTTCCCTTCACCACTTTAGCGTTTGCTGAAATCAGTAGGCAGCCTTATTTAAACTATCTAGATCATCTGAAGAAATGGCACTTCTCTACTACAAGCAAAGGCTCAATAGTACAGAAAGACACAAGCCGTTTCTCCTTTTTTGCCCTCAAATATAATTTTTCTGTTGTTTTCTAAGGCTAGAGTCCAAAGAGTTTTTGAAAACATGAAAATGAGGTCTCTCTTTCTTGAATCATATTCCTGTTTGACTACTCTCGAGCACTATTTGTGAAGATAAGTTGAACATTTCTCCAAACAGTGCTACATAACCAACTGCTCCATGTCAACTTCATTGCAAATTATTTTGTCCAGCTGAATCTCTTTAAAATAAGAGATCTATAAAAAAAACCAAACCAAAACAAAAAAACATTACAGAGCAAGCCATAAGAACTCAGTAATCCAGGATCAGGTTCTAAATAGTTTTGTACATACCAGAGCGTGTAGCTCATGTACTTTATACAGAATGCAGAGATGCTGCCTAGGGAGAAATGCAAATAACTTACATAGTATGATCCTTTAAAAAAAAACACAAAAAAACTCATCAGAATATTTTGTCCTGTAATACTTTCTGTATCCATAAGAGAAAGATTGGAAGAAAATAAAAAAGTCAACGTTAACTTGAATTTTGCTGTTTCTTTGAGACACACTACAGGCAATCAGAATATTGAAGTCTGAACATGAAGAAAATAGTCTGCATTTCTTATCTAGTCTGGTTCTAGGTTCAGTTTGTAAGTCTAGAGCAATTTCACAGAATCACAGAATGGTTGAGGTTGGAAGAGACCTCTGGAGATCATCTAGTCCAATCCCCCTGCTCAAGCAGGGCCACCTACAGCTGGTGGCCCAGGACCATGTCCAGAATGCTTTTGAGTATGTCCAAGGAGGGAGACTTCACAACCTCTCCGGGCAACCCTTCCTAGTGCTTGGTCAACTTCACAGTAAAAAAGTGTTTCCTGATGATCAAACAGAACCTCCTGTGTTTCAGTTTGTGCCCACTGCCTCTGGTCCTGTCACTGGGCACCAATGAAAATAGTCTGTCTCTGTCTTCTTTACAGTTTACCCTTCAGGTATTTATATACATTGGTAAGATTCCTCCTGAGCCTTCTCTTCTCTAAGATAAACAGTCCCAGCTCTCTCAGTCCTTCCTCAGAATATTGTCAGTTTCAGGACATCAGATGGAAAGCATGATATTTAAAGGATGTGCATGACAAGATACTACTTTACTGAACAGTAGTTCCTCCCTATTTTTTGTTCTTCATGAGTGTAAAGCAAGTTCTACTCTATAGAGTAGCATCTAGAGGAAAGGGGACTTAAAAAAGTATAGACATCAACAAAATTGCCCTTTTGTTCAAACAATGCTGAGACTATTTGGTCCTTGTTTCATGATAAAGTAATTCAGAAATCTTCATTACTGGAAAGACCCTTCCTTTCCTAGTGACATGTACACAGTGCTGTTGAATTAGTGTACCACCACTCCTTTCCCCCCACACCCTTACCTGCATGTTGCTCTGCATATTTGTGGAACAACAAGATTTTATGTTGAAAGTTGATATAGCAACAATGATGGTGACACCACACAGAGGTAAATAACTTTAGAAATTTGAGGTTGCTTTGCCTTTGGTGGAACGCTGGCAACAAATCACAATTTGAAAGGGGGGAAAAAGCCAAAAGGGCAACAAAAGTTCAGGGTATTACTGGATTTTCTCTCTGAAAATTTAAAGAACTTAACCGCATCTGGGTCTTTTCATTCTCTGTAAATAGGGATTCTAGAGAGACATTTTACAAAGCCACTGACAGCTGAGCTCTCTTCACTGTGGAATCACCACATACAGACTAATCCCTCAAAGCCCTGAAGTACTGCCATCAAGCCAGACAACCAATTTATGGGTACTGTTAAAAAGGAACTTCCTTCCTAATCATCAATTTTATAAGTTATTTCAAACACCAGGTAAAAATACAAATGCTGTACCTTCAATCACTGAAAGTACAGAATAGATGACTAAACTGCTACAATGAAAACAAGTTTTATTTTAAAAAGAAGCTTATGAACTGCTAGCTATGGAAAAAGCATCAAGACTTCACAGTGAATTAGATTTACAAAGGAAGACTGGGAAGAGGCAGGAGCATGTCTTGTTAAAAGAAAGAATACTAAGAACAAATTAATTCAGCAACCGTTTAAAATTTAAAATGCATAGTAAATACAATACATATCAGAGATGCTTTGGTTCCATAAATGAGTGAAAACACACTAGAATAAAGAGCAGTAAAAGGGCAGAAATTAAATTGTTATAAGGGCACTTAAGCACTGATTACAGAAATGTAACTGCTTCAACAGGAAAACAATGAAAGCTCAATCAAACATATTGAAATAATTTTGACAGAATCCCCTTCAGAATAACAAATGAAATTTTTTTTTTTTAAACTGCTCCATCAAGGAATATAACAGTACTTTACCTTACTTTGTTACTTTATAACAGACAGTTAAAATGAGGGTATATAACATAAAATAATTTTAAAAGAAGCTAAGTGACCCTTAACTAAATCAACAAATCAGCAGAGTTCTTATGAATAAGTTGCTCCAGACAAGCATAGAAAGACCAGTGAAGTTGATCTGGAGGCCACATAAAGCATCTAGGTGAAAAACATTCTGGGTATGAGCACACTGGCTATTTCATCTCCCAAAACCTCAAAAAACAAAATTTTTAAAAAAATCCCACCAATATACAAAAAAACCACACAGACAGATGTCACAGATTTACCTTTTTGGTATTACCAAGAGGATTCTCAAGCACCTATTCCTTACTGGCACCTTCACTATTAATAAGAAAGGCTACCTTGCTGATTAGCACACTGGGAAACTGGAAAATAGAATTAACTTTCTCATCTGCCTCTTCACAGCATCTGAACAGTAAGCAAATTAAAAGACTAATGGCAGAGGAAAGATGTGGTGGTGATAAGCAATAAACACTTTCTATCTTGTGACAAGACAATTAGTACTTTCTGAAATAAAATATCTAACTATGCACAAACTAGTCTATGTACAAATTAAGAATTTCAAAGATTAGATTCAAAAAGTTGCAGGCAAAATAGTTATCGATCTTTAGAGTGGAAAAAGTTGTTATTATTACCAAAGACACTAAAACATCTTCTAACTACCTACCACGGACAAGAGCTGCATTTCTTCCTTAAAATTCCAGGTGCTCTTCATGTTTTACCTGTAAACCCAAGTACCCGTAGGATTAAGCCTCCAATACATAGTAGAAAAGAAACAAATATTACATAAAATATCATTATTATTCTCAAAAATTATAGCTTTTACATCTGCTAAATCCAGGGTTATTAGGGTTAAAAATAACTGCAGATTTTCTACAAAATACTAGATTATTCTTTTGCTAAAAAGAAAAATGTCAATTTCAAGACCTAAACAAGTAAAGAAATATTAAGCTTCAGTTCTGTAGCAGACCTAGTACAGACCACTGATTATTCTGCATTTAAAGTTAAGGAAAACAGAATGAATACTTGTGTTTTGAAGTGTAGGGTGTTTAAAGACAGAGAAGAAAGGGAAAGAAAAAATTATTTGGCAGTTTGGTTTTTGTTCTTGATTTTAAGGAGTTTGTTGACAGAGAATAATGAAAAATATAAAAGGAGAAAGGAAGCATGACTATAAAAGTTGACATTCCACAGACCCATCCTAGAGATTTGCTTTCATAGCAATTAGAAGGATAATCCTGTGAAGTACTTTCCCTATTTTATTTTTTTTTCCAGCTGAAGACGACACATCACTGTTCTTGATTACCTAAATCCACTCAGACATAGTCTGAAGTCCTCTGTAGATCCCAAGACCATTGATGTTAGGACATAAGAGAGGCTGTACTAGCTCAGGCCAAAAGTCAGCCTAGTCCACATCCAATAGTGGACTCGTCCAAAACATTACAGGAACTGAGCAAACATATATATCCTAGTATATATTCTCCTAGCCCATACCATTTCCATCTTAGGGGCATTCTGAGGTAGCAAACACTATCTTTGTATTTAAAATAACTCCACAAAGGATAAACACTGAAAAATTACTGAAGTCAAAGGCTGCATTATCTTTAAAGAACAGATCCATTCATACGTGAATAAAATTTATGCAGCTTCTTGTCTTGTCTTGATTAGCAGCTAGCTGAAAAGATACACTACAGCTAATTCAACTTATTATCTCACATTTAAACATTCTAGTTTTGAAATCTGCATTCTTTAAGGTCAATATTAGCACACTAGTTAACCACGTCACCTTCCAGCTCCCCACTTTCAACTCCCATTCAACCTAGTTTTTAAAAATCAACGTGAGGGGAAAAAATTGCACCTCAGAAACCTTATTTTATAGTCTGAGGCATCTGTAGAAACAGTTTCCCTACAAAAAATTCACCTTTATGAATGAGGTCTTCAGTACTGCACTTTCTCCCATGCGACCCTAAGACAGCCACTTCCCTAGCTCCCCCACAAATGCTACACCATTTGCCATGATAATGAACAAGCAAAGTTAGCTACCCAATAGATCCAGACAGAAAGTGAAAACAAGTCATTTTAGTTAAAAGACAGGATACATTGCCATTATTATTTTTTTACAATAGCACGATGATCCAAGCTAGATCAGTCATACCCTCCCATTGGAAGGACAATCCATGAAAACTGAAGCAGCAACTGACCAAAAATCACAGAACAGTTCTGATCTATTAATTTGTCAATTTAACATTACAAACTCATTTACAAAGATGACCTAAAAGGTCATCTAAATAGTCAAAGATCAAGTGAGAAAAAATTTTTGATAAGCTTACTCTACTTCAGGGAGCAGGAGGGAAGTAAGAGGATGACACTTTTGATAGATTAACAATAATTGCTATTGAGAGGAAGATTAAAATTATAAGATCTGATAAATAAATGCAAAGCTCACCAATATGTTTAGCAACAAAATTGGTGAATTTTCATTGAACATGCAAGAACAAAAAAATCACCTGATTCATTACAAGGAAAAATGCCCATCAGGAACATTCACATTGGTTGCACCACTGGAAATATAATCAATTAAGGAGATTTTCATCATTTAAACTTCTTATAGTCTTAAAAAGATATGAGAGAAAAAGTAGATACCACTTATCAGCTCATTCCAATTTTAGTATGGCACAATTTATACTCCATGTTGTTCAAGGGAGTCAGGGTTTCATATTTCATGAACTGGACACTAAAAAAAATACCTTTTCTACAGAACTGTACTATTCATTGTGACAAAATTTCCTTTCCCTTATGGGAGGGTGGAAATCAATATTAGCATTATGTATATGCACATCCCTAAATAAAATTCTCAAGTTAGACAATTAATTTTTCCCCTTGATATTTAGAAGAAAATAATTATGGAAAAAATTCTCATTCTGACAAGCCTAAAGATGAAACAAAGTAATAGGAATTACATTCAGATCTAAGAAATCCACTGCAGACACTTCAACTCCTCCCCACGCATTTTCAGTGAAATAATACACCAGCAACCACAGGGAGGAGAAAGCATCACCAGAAATTAGATGCAATTACTGTCTTAATCCCTACAGACACTAAGACTGAGAATATACTTTATCTCCATTTGACAGAAACCTATCCTTTTACAAGAACACCACATGATTTGCTATAAACTTTTAGGTCTGAATCACATTTAAAAATAAGTACGAGGCATTACTTTCCAATTTACTTTCCTGGTACATAAGTACTTATCTCCCACCACAAGAATGTAGTTCAACTGAATTGAATTTACTCTGCAAAACAATGTAATTCTAATAAGGAAAACATTTATAAACTGTATAAGATTATGAAATGTATATAGGACACAAAAAATATAAAAATTAAAAATAATGTAGTTAAATATTCTGCACTATACGTATACATGAAGTTACATATACAGGCCTGAAAGTGGATAAATATTAATCAACCATACAAATGGATTGCTTTATACACACAATCTAAATAGCATTCTGACTTGACTGAAGTCATCTGATTGCCTAACTGATACATTGTTAGTTTGGCTCATTGGGTTTGGCCAAATATCCACTAATGTAATGTTTTCTGGTACAAGGTGAGAAGAGACACTTAATATTACTCTGAAAAAATATTGCTTTGCCAAAAGCTATGCAAACATATGGTTCAAAAGACAAATAAGAGTACAGAAATGCAAGTATTTAAAGATCCCATAAAATAGAACAGACAGGGCTTGTGGGCCAGATGGCTTTTTACCAGCTCTTTGTAAAAGGGGGTGGGGAGAAGTAATCTGTAGTGTGACTAAGTCACTTTGCATATACACAGTTCTATCTTCAGGATAAGTTACCAGAATCTGTAACACTAAAATAAAACTTCATATTTATACAGAATTAAATACCCTGTTTGAGGCACTTTCCTGGTTTCAGCAGGGATAGAGTTAGTTTTCTTCCTAGCAGCTGGTATAGAGCTTTGTTTTGGATTTAGGATGAGAATAATGTTGATAGCAACATGAAGTTTTAGTTGTTGCCAAGCAGTCAAGGGCATTTCAGCTTCTCATACTGCCCTGCCAACGAGAAGACAGGGGTGCCCAAGAAGCTGGGAGGGGACACAGCCAGGACAGCTGGCCCGAACTGGCCAAAAGGCTATTTCATACCATATGATGTCATGCTCAGTATATAACTGGGGTTTGGCCGGGAGTTGGAACAGCTCGGAAACTAGCTGAGCATTGGCTTTGGGTGGTGAGAAATTGTGCTGTGCATCACTTGTTTGGTATATTATTTTATCATCATTTTTGTTACTATTATTCTCTTCCTTTTCTGTCCTATTAAACTGTCTTTATCTCAACCCATGAATGTTACCTTTTTTCTTTTCAATTCTCTCCCCCATCCCACTGAGGGGGCAGGGTTGTGGAGTGAACGAACAGCTGTGTAGTTGTTTTAGCTGTCTGTGGGGTTAAACCACAACAGGCACATAACAGTTTTGACTTAAAAAAAAAAATACAGTTAACACAAGACAAAAATTTACTCTCCTGCTACTTCTAAATAGCATTTAAACAGACTGGCCAGAAGAAGTAACAAGATGTACATTTCAGACAGCTAAAACTGCAAATTTCAATACAAGAAATTTCAAAAAAAGGATATATTTTAAAAACATTAACACAAAAAGCTATGTACGAGAGGCAAGCCAATGCTTTCACAGAGGCTGCGGGTTTTAAAGGAAAGTTGTGCTGGAGAAAATTCAGTTCCTGAATCAACTGTAGAAACCACCTGAGCAAGCTCCATCACCTGCTAATCTTTCCTTACAGTTCCTACTATCAAACAGCTGTTTTTTCTCTTTTCCTCTTTTCCATCACTGTCATGGTTTAACCCCAGCCGGCAACTAAGCACCACACAGCTGCTTGCTCACTCTCCCCACAGAGGGGTGGGGAAGAGAATCAGAAGGGTAAAAGTGAAAAAACTTGTGGGTTCAGATAAAGACAGTTTAATAAGTAAAGCAAAAGCTGCACACAAAGCAACACAAAACAAAGAATTCATTCAGCACCTCCCATGGGCAGGCAGGTGTTCAGCCATCCCCAGGGAAGCAGGGCTCCATCACGCGTAACGGTGATTTGGGAAGACAAATGCCATCACTCCCAACGTCCCCCCCCTTCCTTCTTCCCCCAGCTTTACATGCTGAGCATGATGTCACATGGTATGGAATATCCCTTTGGTCAGTTGGGGTCAGCAGTTCTGGCTGTGTCCCCTCCCAACTCCTTTTGCACCCCCAGCCTCCTCGCTGGTGGGGTGGTGTGAGAGGCAGAAAAGCCCTTGGCTCTGTGTAAGCACTGCTCAGCAGGAGCGAAAACATCCCTGGGTTGTCAGCACAGGTTTCAGCACAAACCCAAAACTCAGCCCCATATAGCTACTTTGAAGAAAATTAACTCTATCCCAGCCAAAACCAGCACACTCACTCATTGACACAAAAGTACCCACTTTTCCCATAGAAATAAATAAGAAGAAAGAGAGGAAATGACTACTAACTTACTGCTAGCAGATCAGACCACCAGAATTCTAAGTGGAGCACAGTGAACGGAAAGGAAAGATTCAGAAAGCCATGAAATTTCTTCTTCTAGGAAGAGGAGATCCAGAAGACATTCTAAAAGTAACACAGGATCAACAATGATAGGAGGAGGAAAGCAGACCTGGAAAATGGTCAAGAGGATATAACCATAAAGGATGCAAGCTTCTGCCATACCCACAGCATATGCCTGATTGGTATACTCTAATATGTCTATAAAGCTTAAAGAAGCAAGAAGTTACATTCAAGACCTTAAACAAAAGCCTGTAAAAGAATCCGTGGCAGCTGTATTGAACTCACAATTGAACACACCTTTCAAACTGCAGAACAATGTATTTCTTCTTCTCCAAGATTACAATGATAAAGAATTTATAGACCAGTTTATGTTGTCCAGGGTACAAGTATAACATTGTTAGTTTCATTTATGCTCTATATTAATTTTGTGCAAGGAAGTATTAGTTTAGTATTGTTATTTATATAATCAGAGCATTAAGAAATCCTAGTTAATGAGCAGAATTTAAATGTGCAAGGTACTGGAGAAGCATGTAAGAGACAGTTCTCATCATCAAGAGTTTGGAAGCTACAAATCAAGGACAAAGCAGATCTCATTTGCTTCTTTATGTATGTCTACACATAGAATAGAAGAAACCAGTGAAGACCATGGGTTGACATGGTCCACAGTTGCTTCACCACATTTATTGTCTAACCACTGACAAGGTTTTAGAACCTTGACAGCAAAACAGACTTAAAGAGGGATTTAAAAGAAGAACAGGAGTCTTCATAGTGCTTTGTGAGGTGCTGTTTCAATAGGAAAATATTAACAAATTTCAACCAGAGATACTTATTTTAAAGACAAAGACAACAAAGACACTGCAGGATAATGAAGAGTAGGAAGTTGGTAAAAAAAATTTGCTTATGCACAAAATGAGTAAAATATCTTCTGTAAATTTTGTTTAGTATCCATAGTTGCAGAAGTAAATAGTATGTCATTCATCACAAAAATTGAAGGACCAGGGCTAGAATACAATCAGAAGACAGATGTGGTAAGTAAAATGCTGTCATTTTTGTGAGTTTTCAAAGCAGCCATTGCTTTAATATTCATTAACTGTAGAGACCCTTTATTTTATCCCTGAAGCCCTAATTATTGTGAACCCACACTGTCATCTACATTTTTTTGCAAGACTGCACCCTCTCCCTTTTTAGAACACTTAATTAAATCTTTAATAAGCCAGTATAAATGTAAAGGATGTGGAACACAAAATATCACCTTATGCATATTTATTAAATTTCTGCAAACCCTAAAGCATTTCTCCCCAGATTAATGGTATGGAAAAAATTGATTTCCGTTTACCTGCCAATTTCTTTTCTTGTAATAATTCCATCTGTTAGTTCTCATGACAGGGACCTTACTACTAAATACAGTCTGGAAATATTCTCTAGAACTTGGTATCATCCCTACAGCCTAAACCACAGCTGATAACTTCCTCAGGTAATTGATTAAAATAATGCTATTCTAATCATTGTGTGAAATTAAGCATGACATCTACCCACCCTCAGCAAGTGGACAGCCTTGTTTACATATTCTTGCTTAAACACTAGCATATAAAGTAGTCTAAGATCATCAAGGAAGTTACCAAAGACATTCAAGTGGTGTTACCACCATATGGATATGAGATCTCATATATGGTGACAGTGTAAGTGCAATTTCTAAAACTACTTGATCCAATACATTTACTTCAGGTAATTCATTAGACCTCTTTTGACAAGCAAAGATGGTAAGACGGATATGACAGATCACTGAACTGAATACTTATGGTTGCATTTATGCAAGTAATCTTGTCCTAACAGCAAATGTTCCTTTCACATAATACTAGCATATTCAAGTCGTCCAGGGGACAGAGGAGGAAGGAGAAGCTAAGAGGACAAAACTATGTTGAAATTTTCTAAAGAAGTTAAAAACTGCACTGGTTTTACAGAAATAACATTAACTTTAAAAAAACCCACCACCTTAATTCCGACTGCGGCAGGCTTGTGATGAAAACCTTATAAATGAATTGATTGATTAGACATCAGCATGCTGTTGATTTCCTCAGGTTGTGGAAAATGCAACAGCTATAAAAGCATGACTTGCATTATTCATCTGGTCTGACTTTGAGATCTACAAATGGCATTTAGAATGTCAGCACTTCATTTCAGTGCTGAGTACTCTGATAAAAACATTCAGCTAATATTCTAACAAACTGTATCCAACCAACTTTCAAGTACTCAAAACCCAATGTTTAACAAGATAGCAGTATATCTAGTTTGTCACTCTGCAATGCAGTTATGCTTTGTTGACACAAGTATGTGGCATACAGAAAGACGACACAGCATACAAAATGAACTGCAAAATAAAAATCAATTACAGAAATTGTGCTGGTTATAGGTAGTTTTCACAGCTTAAGCCAAAAAGAAGCACTACAATCGCTAAATCTAAATGACAAAAAATACAAAAAATAAATTAAATCCCCAAGTAAATTAACCAGAAGTTAATGAAGTATCTTACAATACAAAATTTGCACCTAATCTCTTACCTCACTGTGGCTAAGCTTCAGCTTTCAGCTGTCAAACGAAATATAAAATTTACTGATAGATGAGACATGGCTTTCTTAACAGATCTTTCTTCATGTAAGTAGTTTTAGATTGTGCTCAAGGCCATCCTGAATGTTTGGTTTTAGCCAAGGACTGAATTGAAGCCTTTCCATTCCAAGCAGATTACAAATGTTTGTTGTAATTCTCTCCTAAATACTTCATTATTTGTCAAACATATTCTTTGGAACTGATATCAGAACTGGCTATAATACCCTATCAATGGTCTCATCCATGCCAGTACTAAGTGCATGTGCAATAATGTCATTGGCTAATTATTTCCTCAGTTGTTCATTCAGAAAACACACTCACCCTCTCCCCAACAGCTGGGAATTGGTATTCACTTTCAAATGGCTGCCACAGTATTCCAGCACCATTTTGTAAAAGTGACCTTCATACTTTGCTCCCAGTCACACAGAGCTATCAGGTGGCTGAGGTCAACATACAGAACTACTGCCCCATTAGTTTCTAATCACAGGAAATAACCGATGCCATGTATAAACCTACTTGTCTCTCTCCAAATGACTGATGGAAGACGACCAATATATTAGACTGAAAATAGACTTCTAGAATCATCTAATTCAAGCCAGTCATGTGAAATTAGCATTTCTTATTCTTAGCTGCTTCAAGATCCAATTACCTGGGGAGCCTACCACTCACCACAGCACCATCCCTTCTATCAAGATGTAATGTAGATTCAATTACCATGCTTTTCAAAAATCCTATGTTCTTGATACTTACTGCTTCTACAGTTTTAACCACAAGTGCCATGAACTTTGAGTTGGACCTTCCAGTTTGTACCTTTCTCCATGTTTCATTTGATCTGTTGTTATGGTGAAGATTTTACACATGGAATGATATTTTGTGTCCCATGCCTCAGTCAGTCAGCAATTTTCCTCTGAAGGTGTAAGACCTATTCCAGTTTTTTTTTTCCTACTCAAGCTTTCATCTTTAATAAAAATACAATTTAGAGAACTACTTCTACAAAATACTGAAAGTTCGTTTTTGTTACTCAGGCAGGTTCAGAGTTAAATTATGATTTGGGAACCAAGACAAAGTTTTCTTCTTCAAAATATAAAACCATATTTCGTGTTGTTGTTAAACTACTGTGACATGATCACGGGTTTAGCTCATTTTTTCAAGAAAAAACACTAATGCATTTCAAAAGTGGTCGGGTTCTATACTGGGTTGATCTCCATCACAAGTTCATTACACATTCAAAGGACTACCATTGAAAGTACTACTCATGCCCTCACACAGGCCATCCTAAACACTAAAACAAACTAATTTCTTTAAAACCCAGAAATTTTGACATGCAATAAATACAGGGAAAACAAAGATCATCTTGCTGCTTGTTCAAGGAAGTGTTTTGACTTTGGGTTTTTTTAATAAAGCTTCAGAACAGATGGCAATAGATTACCTCGCAAGTGACAACTGTCATCTCTTTATCAATTGACCGTATTAAGCCTAATTTATTTTCCCCTATATATTTAAATCACTCCTATCAGGCACCTTCTGTTACAGTTCATTCATGGTTATCTATTAAATTACGCAGTTATGCACTTTACAGCTTTTGGACAAAAACCACAAAACAGCGACAAGTCTCCAAAAGTTTTTTTCCTGGAAATTTGGTCCAGGGAGATGAATTTTCACATTTGTTTACATTTTGGACCTTTCAGAACTCCTACATATAACCAGAAATCCCAGGTACACTCACTGAGCATAGACAGATCCAATGCACTGTTCATATATCCATCACATATATGTTCAGTACAGAATTTCTGATACTGCATCTAGAAATTACACTTTTACAGAGTTATAAAAACTTGAAATGAAAATGGCCTCTTCTCAGTTTACAAACAATGAAAAGTCCATGTAAAATTAAAAGTATATCGCAGATAATCTGCTCAGGAAATGCAGTCAATAGGATCTTCATGATTAGAGCACATCTGCTAATTAGGTTTAAATCAACTCGTGGAGTACTAATGTTCTAATGGATACAAACTGCAGTGTTCTACATAGACATACACTTCACAGGACTACATATGCTCAAATATTATATCCTATCTCCTTATATTCTTCTATCTCATTATTTTTCCTCCCATAGCCACAGTAATCCAGGACCACCTTATAGAAGTTTTTAAAAAGATGTGTAAGAACCATGCAAGCAGAAATGTTCAATTCAGAATCAAGAAAAATAAGGGTAAGTTTAGTATTACGGTCTTTAAAGTGTTACGTTTCATACATAGTCCAAGAATCTGTATTATCCAACTAGTCAAAATACATTTTTTAAAAATCTCGTACTTGCTACAGAAAATCTTGAACTTAGAGAACTAAAATTGCAGATGATACAAAACTCAGAGGAGTAGCTGGTATGCCAGATGATTGTGCTGCCTGTCAGAACAATGGGATGGAGAAACAGGCTGACAGAAACCTCAGGTTCAACAATGGGAAATGCACACTTCTAAATCTGGTGAGGAAAACCCCATGTACCAGCACACCCTAGGGGACTGCCAGCTGGAAAGAAAAGAATCTAGGGGTCCTGGTGGACAATAAATTGAACACTGAGCCAGCAATGAGCCCTTACAGCAAAGCAACACCCTGTCCTGCAGTAGGAAGAGCATCACGAACAGGCTGAGGGAAGGCATTACTCTTTCAAAAAAAGTCAATATATCAGTATTTAATATATCAGAATATATCATGCTTTTCAAATGCATAAAAAATTTATTCACTTATTCTCATTAAAACTTTTTGTGGTAAGTAATGACTTTCATTTAAGGTGTGAGAAGAATTAATTTTAGTCATATAGTTGCAATGTTGGAAAAAAAAGACCTATCTTATCTTCAATACTTCTAAACCAAAGATATTCCTCTTTGCATAAAGTACCATTATTGAAAATGAGTATAAGTATCTCCAACTTTCCTCAAGAACCAAGATTATCCTATTTATTATATAATCATGGTAAGAAGTGTGGCAGGAAGGAATCTCCAGAGGAATCTCCTCCTCAAATCAGGGCTAACTTCAGGAGTTACACTGGGTTGCTGATAGCCTTGTCCAGTAGAGTTTTTAAAGTTTCCAAGGATGGAGATTCTGCAGCCTCTCTGGGCATCCTCTTCATTATATTTTTTTCCTTCAATATCCAGTGAAAATTTCCTTCTTGCTGCATCTCGTGGCCCTCATCGCTTGTCCTTCCACTATGATAACTACTAGATTACGGATAACATGTCCGTACCTCATGCTTCATGGGAAAAAGCTGGGGGCAGGGGGGAGAGAATTAACAGCTCTTATCTTTCACCAATTCAGAAACTGCATGACTTGCAGAAGGACAGTTATCCACAGGAGGGAAGAATCCCTGCTCAAAGCACATACGGTCTAAAACTTACATCATCTGAAAAACTGGCTAAGTCTGACATGCCGTATCAGATATCTGTATGTCAATATATTGCACAGAAAGAACCAAACATTTATCATAACAGTAAACTGCAATCCAGTTTTGCAATTTTCAATCTGTTTCAAGACATTGAATTGGGTAGTGCCCAATTCAAAGGCCAAATGACTGCAACTTTATTCCAAGCTCAATCTCACTTCTCAGTCCCAGAAAGCTGAAAGACTGTGTTCACAGTCTAAGAACATCATCAATAAAAGGTCCACATATCAACCCAATTATCCTGAAAGAAATACGCCCTTCAGCAAGAAAACGGGCTCTTTCACATCTTAAGTAGAGGCAGCAATATTTTGGTAGAGTCTTGGTGCAGCGTATAGTGGAAAAAGAACTTTACTCTTAACAATGCTGACCCTCTGTGAAGAATATATTTTCTGTGAAGAATATATTTCCATGCAATACTGATTAAGAAGTGAAAGCAAGTATTCTAAAGATGTGAACAAACCGCAGAGGTGGTAAAGTCATCATTGCAATCAAATTTGTGCATGATAAAACATAAGTTTGAGTCCAGACTGATTTGGCAGTTTCACTCCATTCAGTACCCAAGGCTGAGAGAAAAAAAAAAAAAAAAAAATCTACGTCCTGACAGAACAGGTTCTTGTAGAATAACAAATTAGCTATGGAGCAAGGTAGCTATAAGGTGTTTTGAACAGTAAGTCTATTCAATAAATTCAGAGGGATGTCTAACGGAAAATCCTACCCTAGAAGGTAGGAGAAAAGAAAAGCACTCGCTTCCTTTGACACCAAAATACTTGGCAAAGACAAAGATGTCAAGGCGTGAGCCATAACACTTGCCTGAACTCCTCAGCCAAGCTTGTAGATTTGAAATTCATTTTCTTTGTGTTAGCATCTGAGAGGGTGCTGAATGAACATAAAAACTAAACAAACTATTTTATACCTGGTTTTACCAATCTTTGGATTAAGAAGAACACATTCCTGCAAGAGCAGGTACACAACAGCAGAATTTACATCTGATAAGATTCTCCCACTTTGGGACCAGGTCAGTCCTCTCCAGATACAGTTTTAACTACAGATCTAGATTCCTTAACCGCCTTATTCTGTAAAGCATAGAAAGAGAGGTGCAAGATCTAGGATTGCTGAATTAATCGTGACCGAGCATTCCTCAGAGAGAGATCCATTCGTGGAAAACATTAGACTCAAGAAAAGCAGAGCTGAAAACAGCTGAAGGGTGGGAAATTACGGGTTGGTGAGGGGGTAACGCTTTCCCTCCCTAGGCATCCATTTGCAGATGCTGTTTGAGGAAAAAATAAAAATAAAGATACATATACATATATATAGGGAATAGGTGAACTCAACCTGAATGAGTTAGGCAATTCTTACCCATCTTATATTGAGATCTTAGCTGATTTGATGTTAGAAAATCTTCGAAGCACAAGGTAGTTTTTCACCACTGCTCAGGAAGGAAGGAAAAAAAAAAATTCCTTTGATTATCACAATATGGCACACAGTTTACTGTTCTGGAAAAAGGTATCGTCCGAACTGTTTTCACTCAACAGAACACAGCAACAGGACAAAAATCACTTCCATGAGGGCTCCTGTCAATAGATGGGTAACACAAGAGGCAACGATTAGAACTTAATGAATGAGAATCATCTCTTTTATAGATTAGTGCAGAGAGTAATCATGATGAGATCAGAATCCATTACTAGCCTTGTGCATATCAGAGAGTTGCAGTGAGGACTGGAGAAAATAAAAGCATCTAACAGATCACGCTTGTTTTGACAGCATTTCACACCATGTCATCCCAGGTTTTTTTTGGTTTCTTCTTTTTTTTTTCTTCTCCAAGTGTAGCAAAGAAAAAGCAGTTTATAAAGCTAATTCACACAGCCTATTTTGAATTTTCAGGGAAGAAATACAAACTATGACTCAGAATGAAGACCTTCAAGCCAAAAACAAGGAACCTAATAAATCTCAAAGACAAAAGGAGGTCACACAGAAACAGAATTGTGCTGAATCTCTGAGAACTTCTCCACTTTAGAAAAGCTAGGTCCAACATAATTAATAAAACATTTTATCTTTCAGATTAACAATCTGTGTTGAGTATCTGTAAAGCTAAAATCCCTTTAGTATCTTACCATTAGAAATAGTAATAGTGGTACTTGAAGGATTTATCCTTGTTCTTACTTTGCAGTGTTTGCAAACACCAGGAGAGTACATGACACTGAAGTATACACTAACAATCAGACTAGTATTACTAGAAATTTTCACAAAGAAAACCTGAATCACACCAGATAGCAACTGGAAAGCAGATTTTGAGTATTTCTTTCTGAAGTGCCAGCCACAAGCTAGCTTTTTAAGATGATGATTTAATCAATCTAGAAGCAAATGGACATTTTGATTTTAGGGAAATCTGACTCCTTAAAAGCCCATAAATAAATAAATAAATAAAAATAATCCTTAAATTTCTGTCTTCACTTGCAAGGGGTGTGGACTTTGAAGGCACACTGATGTGAGGCAGAAACAAATAACTGAAGGAAGAGCCAATGCAACATTCAGTGTCAACTCAGCAACGGGGAGGAATTCAGTGGCAGACATCCGCTGATGGAAACCAGGAGGAAGAATGACATAACATGAGCTACTCTTTCTTGAATGCTGCAAACTCAGCCCATTTTGGTCCTGACTGACAGGATATATTTGCATACATACCCACATTAATGTGCACGTGGTCTCTGATTTCAGAATAGATCATACAGAGGGTGAGAGAAAAGAGGAGTACCAAATAAAGAAATTAAACCCTTGACTTCTTTCCACATTTGTCTCCAGATACCATAATGATTACAGACGTGCCCTCCTCCCCCACTCCAAAGAAATCCAGAAGGATGATACTGAGATTTTGGGAGAAAGAATAAAAAAAAAAAAAAAAAAGAAAAAATTCCAAACGATACAGATCTCTTCAGATATATCAAAATTTAACTCATCCTACCATATTATTTCATTCAGTTCTTTTCTTAAAGGAGAGTAAAATGTGACAATCTATCTTAGAACAACAGATATAGAACAGATCATAGGAATGACTTTTAAAATCCATCTGTACATACCAAGAAAAGCAGAATATTGGACAGGAAAACAGAAAAAAGATAAAAATTCTTGAGGAAATACTGAAAATATTCCAGAAAAAGACGGGAATGATGAAAATAAAGTCTATAAGGAAAAATATCTAGATAATCACAAAAATGTGACACTAAGCAAGAAGTACGATGATGAAAAACATATGAAGAAAAACCATCATATGAAGAAAAAAGAAGTGTTGGGAGTTACAACATGAAGAAAGGCAATGGAAGAAAAATAATGCAGTCTAACACTAAAGAAAAGAGAAATACAACATATACAGGGAATGAATCGAAGCAATGTGAAATTTAGCTTTGAATAGACCTAGAGAACAATTTTTGGTAGAAAATATATGAGTAACTGTCCTTGTTACGTTCCAGGACAGAATTTGCTCTCTGAGTTGAGCAGGCATCAAGGGTCTATCAAATATGTGAATATTCCATTCCTAGAGAAAATAAAAAAAACCTAAGATAATAATAATAAAAAAACCCCTAAAGAGGAACTAAATGGTAGGAAGCAGTCTAGACACACACCCCAAAAAAACCCCAGAAAAAAACCCAACCACAAACACAGAAAAACAGTTGGGATACAGGAAGGAAATAGGTAGACTTTTTAGTTAAGCAAAATATGAATGTAGTCACAGGAGGAAAAAAAGTAACTTTGTGATGACTTGAGACTGTAGTAGGTGACTCTGCATTTTATAAAAAAATCAGAGGGTTTGGAAGACAAGTTATACCTTGAAAAACAAAAGAAAAAACAGGGAAAAAAGACAATGGAAAACTACTAGTAGAGTTGAAAGTTATTTCTAGAAATGTCAAAAATATGCAAAATCCCTATCAGAGGAAAAAATGAGGTCATTATAAAATGCTCCAATAAAAACAGTCTGAATAATGAAAAGATAACACTTTTCTGATCTGAAGTCATTTAAAGCCAATGCAACAAACAAGAGCTATTACAGAACAACTGCATTCCCTACCAGAAATTTAGGAAAGAATTTATTCTGAGTACATAGGGGAATTTCAAGGAGAAATGGTACGCCAGGATGACTACCAGACACATGAAGAAGAGTATCTGCTAAGATGGCAAATTTATTAAAAGGTCTAAATATTATCTAGAGGATAAAGTAACCTGAACTTGGAAATGCCATTCTGTATGACAGAAACATATCTAAAGTGCACTCATTACATGCCTTCAGTTCCACTTAAATCAAGTTACTTTAGTTACCACACAAGTAACCTACTGATCAGACTATTCCTTAATTAAGAATGAGCATCCAATAATTGAGACTATGCAAGGACGTGTAGCAGGTGAGAAAAATCACATCCAAGAAATCCCAACCCCACACTCATTTTATTCAGCCTTCCTTGGGAACCCTCACTAGAAAGAGTTGCTTTTTGATGTCTGTATGGTGCCATTAAAAATAAGGCACACCTTCTCTCCCTATCAAACATACAGTGTTATATGGGTAACTGTTAGGCCATATCTCTCTGGAGGATATATGTATTACTGAGCATTATCAGCAGTAGTCTAAATTTCCCCTTTCTACAGAATAATTTAAAAAAAATAGGAGAACTCTTAGTAAACTACTCACCCTTTTTGAAAAATTAATGCAAGGGAAAATGGTTAAAAAACTAAAACATTTATACAGTTTTAACAGGAAAAAAGGATGACTAGAGAGACTAAAGCAAGGGAAGGACAGGGATATATCCTGAATGCAAAAGAAGCCAACCTAAAATATAAGGGAGAGATTATAATTGGTTTATTTCCATTTCATATATATCTTATAAAAGATTTTTTTTTGGTGAAAAATGCTAAGTATAATGTAGCTGACTACACCTAAAATGGCAGACACTCTGGGAGACACCAGTCTAGGGAGAGACCATAGAAAATATTTCTTTTAATTTAGACAGTTGTTCTCAGAAGTCCAAATTTGATTCTCCTTAAAAAGAGGATTCTTTACATAAGCTAGGAATAGCACACTAGTTTTGTCATCCGTTATTGAAGGAACATTATAATACATTGTTTCAGGTTGGTATATCTACTGCGCATATCTAAAATGTACACTATTGTCATATACTCAAAAATTAATACCACTTTATGCTATACAATTTGCTACGTTTTTGTAAATGGCAAGTTTAGGTTAACTAATTTCAAGTATGTGTTATGTGATCCAGTGTACATTTCATGTGGCAATATATGCATTTCAGCAGTACAAAGACATCTGACCATGGTACAGTACAGTGGTAAGAAGTGCAAGAAAGGCTAACAGCGATAGCGCCAGTGGAACCACGTGGGTTGTTCTAACAGGTCGGATTCAGCCTGCAAAACACAGGATATCAGACTCTGTCTGTACCACCAACAGACCATGTCACCAGCCAGTAACCTTAATGTAAAAGTGACACTACTATTCCCTGAGAAACTCCTAACAATAAAAAGGTAGCCCACATAACTGTATGACACCTTAGGTCTGTTTATGCTGCACTATTTTGACCACTTTACTGGTTTCTAGATATTTACCATCACGAAAATGAACAGAGTACTGGAGGCAATGATCTGGACCAACCCATTCACATTTTGATGTATGACTTAATTCTCTAAAGTAACTCTTTGGCAGATATAATACATAGTGTCCTGTTAATGACAAACACCTAGAGCTACATGTATTGTCATGAGTTTTACAATACCCAATGCTTTCCAGCAAAAATGGTTTGATTATACCTTTATGAAGAACGGGACTTCAAAAGTTTCCTACAAGAGTTCAGAAGTGATCTGCTAATATAATTTATGGCCCCACAAATTTTAAAGAATTAGAAGCCTTCACTGAAATTATCAAATTGTACAATTTTTACAAGTTGTGTATTTTATGTTTTGTATTGTCATTTTATAGTCCTCGTACTGCTGCAGCAACAATTTGCACATCTTCCCATCAGTCTGTAAGTGTGCAAGACTGGACGATAATCCATTTTTCATGGTTAAATATACATAGTTAATGCACTCAAACAGCTGAACCTGAAAGAAAGAACTCTCTAATCTTGGTAGACATGCTACCTAAAGGGTCTTTTAAAACAATGGCCACGTTTGATGCACAAAGGAAGTCAAAGGACAAATTATTTCCACTGCAGTCAAGTGTAGGCTGGCTGCCTGCTCCTTAGCAAGGGCAGCTGCAAGACACACAGACACAGTTGGTCAGCATGTGGAGTTATCAGGGAAAGAAGCAAATCTACAACCAGGAATACACAGTGGTAAGTGAAATAATACACATTTGGAATGTAACCAAAAATCCAACCAGGAAGATATTGGAAATGCAGAGGAAAAGGAACCAACAACAGCCTTTGACCTGAGACAACAGTAGCATACATCTTAGCATAAGCTGAACATTGAGTGGTTTGAAGAATTTTTCATTTTATTTCAGAATCAGTTTGCTGAAATTCTCAGCCAACTCAATACAGCTATGAATACTAAAACATTCACGAAGAGAAATGTGACACAGCCTCGCATACACCTTCTAACAACATAAACTCAAAGGTGCACTTTTGTCTAAGAGGGGATGCACTGAGCATCCGAGAATTTATTTATTTTTTAATAATATTAACTCATCGCTATCCACTCTCCAACTCTAGTTTTTGTGACAGGACTGTAGTAGAAGCATTCCCAAAAATACGCATCACTGAAGCACAGAAACTTTCTCTAAGCTGGCTGTAACACAGCTTACAGGTCAGAATGACTTTTTGCTATTGCTTATGACTATTTATATGACTACCTCATGACTTCTGGAGGCACACTATATACAACAGTTATTTGTACTGATACAAGACTTAATATCTATCCCAAACTTGAAAATAATGGAAACAAGGAAAAATATAGGTAATATGAAATTGGAAGATAGCACACACACCTTTCTGCTCATCTTATTTACACTCACAAGAATCTGTGTAAACATAACATCCTCCTGTGAATACAAAGACACAAAAAACTATTATTCATTTAAATAAAAATTCAGTACTGCAGTGTAGCAGTATTTGTAGCTGAAGAAGAAATTCATAAAAATCTACACCTGCAGGGGAATTAAAGAGAAAAGTTATTCCTGGCATTTCATCAAATTTTGAAGAATGCTGAGACACGCTTATTATAATGTTTCTATTCTATAATATGAATTATAATAATACCAGTATTAACCTTTGAGTGATAAATTAATTACAGCAAAATTAAACTCATGTAACTAGAAAATATGATGCCACTGACCAAGTGGAGATGAGTTTGACTGTTACTATATCTTCACTTTCTAAAACACCACTCATGGACATCTGGAAATTGGCAGCTGCTGATATAACAATCTGCCTTATATAAGGACAAGCATGGTATACTTTCCATCAATACTAGTACGTAAAGAAGGGGAAAAATGTATCTTATGTTGACAATGGACATTTATGCATATAGGACAGCTGCCACTTTGGCCATCGCTCAAATTCACAATTAAAAGATCAACCCTTACAGTGTCTTGCTAATCAGACAGTTCTAATCTTACAATTTGTTGTATACTCTATATCCATAAACTATGTTAGGAGCATTAACCAATGAACTGTCCCAAAAATCATGTGATGAAAACAAAAAAAACTGTGTTATCTTGCATTGAGTGAATTCTACACCATCAAATCATAATTGTAACTTCATAACTGCAAAGTCTTGAATGTCTTGACCTGAGTATGAAAGCCCCAAATCAAAAAACCTCCTCAACATATTAAGATACTATTGAGCAACACAACTTATAACTAGTCACTTCTACATAGCCCAGCCTCCAGAGGAAATGAAATATTTCCTCTTAAGTTACTTTTTTTTCTTTCTTTGCTATCAACAGGAGAATATTGATAGGAAGCCTAGATTGTATTTCTAGCTGTGAGAAAAAATTAAGGTTAGAAAGGAGGTATCAAATTAGTTTGGTCACTTTGAAAGGCAGGATGAGATAGCGGGTAAGATTTGGACAATCAGCTTTCAGTCCTACATTAGCATTTTTTATTTTTTTTTTTTTAGTTTGGAAAATACACCGCTTCCTACGTTCCAAGCATCATTTTAATTTTCTTGTTCAAATCTCTGGCAGCAGTCCTCTAGACAAGACAGATAGTTGGTAGAAATACAAGTATTTCCCTCCCCTTTCATCCATATGCTTCTCAGGAAGATAACCATATTTGACCTATGGCAGATATGTAGTCAAAATCCACTGGGCTTACCTTGGTACATGAATTCTCAATTATGGCAAAACCCCCCCTGTAATCTAATTCATATAATTGAATTGGCTAATCAAGAGATAATACACTATGTAGCCCAAAGAGATTCCAATAAGGGGCTTAGACTACATGTAAACCATGTTACAAAATAAATTGAGCACTATGGCTAGAGTTGGGTAGAAATAGAAAAACAAGCATCCTTGCATCAATACATTTTCAAGACTGTGTGAACAATTCTGATATTGTCAAAGTTTACATTCAGCACATTATTTTTTCCCACTTCAAGCAGATGAGTAGGAAAAAATATAACATTTGTTAAAACTGAACTCCCACAAAACCACAACTGAGATGTAAGCAAGATCTGACTCAATAATTTTATTTAATCATTCTGTAACTTCAGTTTTAAATGCATTCAACTTACCCATACAAAAGATCTCAGAAGGCAAGTGGGGAAAAGTGTGTTGTTATAAGATTGTGCTGGCTTGCTGAACACATGCAGTGAATAGTTTGAAGTGGGATGGAGGAAAAAAGCTCAGGATCAGATGGCCTCCTCTAGTATTTGCTTACAGTGATGCCATATCCAATCAAGAGCAGCAAGGGTAAATGAGAGAAATTCACTTTAAAAACTGTTGCCAGAAAGAGGCCTTTCCAAAAAGGGCTGTAACCCTTTTACTGATCGCTTATTTTCTCTTACATTTTTTCATTAATGTTATTTACATTAATTTAACCTAGGCCCTTATTTCAGTCATGTGAAGCCTATAGTCTTCATAAAAAAGGAAAGAAAGAGGACAGAACACTTGCCATCCATCCTCCCTTGTCAAAAGAATTGCGGAGTATTACTAAAGGAATCCATGCTACCAGCCAGTCTTTGGCATCCTGGAAACTGGTTTTAGAGAAGTTCAGAATTTCTTTCAATTTATTAGTTAACTTACACTTTTCTTCACAACCCATGTGGTATACAGAAGTGATGACAAAAAACACTTATTCTTTGGACTGCTGCTTTAAGTATTTTGAAATAACTGTTATTACAGTATGTATGCAATATTACACATTCGTTCATAAAACAGCCAACCATTTGGATGTATTTTTGTTCCTACATTTCCTTAAAGGGTGATTTTCAACATGGCACAACAGGAAAGTCATCGATAAAAGTGTCAAAAATTGTAAGGGAAAAAAAATCCCAAACACCTCAAATCTTCAGGCTTTTCTTTTCAAATATGTTACTATTAAAAAAAAAAAAAATCACAGACAGTGCTTCAAAAGACATAAGGGGAAGTTGGTTTTGTTTGACCATGTGCACCCCTGTATTTTTGACGGACTTTCATTGTACATTCAATTTCCTCTGCTTTCATGAAATTTAGTAACATATAGAAAAAAATTTCAAAAATCCTTTCAATGACAGGTTAAACAGTGCTTTTGCAGATTGACAAAACTTATCATGAGCACTTACAGCACCTTTTTTTTTTTTTTCAAAATTAACTTAACTTGATAGTTATTGCATGCTACTAAGAAAAGCATTAAAATATCAAAATCATTAACATTAGAGAGGTGAACTAGTCTAAAGGTGGGCTTTTCAAGTAGCAATGACCCTCAAGCGGAGAAGGTAAGATAGGAAATTTCCTTATTCTACAAGGATATTAGATAGTACCTTGTTTCATTACTTCACTTGAAATCAGTGGCAGCTCACTTCAGTTTCAAGGTTAAATTGTTTTCAGGATGAAGAAATTAATTGTGAGCTTTTCCCCCCCCCAAATATCAGTCAACCTGCCTCTCTGAGCAGATGTGCATTTTAAGGACATTAGCAATGCCTGCCAATCACAAATATCTACAGCACTTTACATGGAAAACAGTAGCAACATGACCTAGTGGATTTAATGGACAATCTACTACAAGACAAGAAAGGTTCCAAAGCAAAACATTGCTCTACATGACTTGCCACAAAAAAACCCCAACCAACCAACCAAAAAAAATTTAATAGAAATCCTACTTCATAGAAAGGAAAATTCACAATTTTCTCCTTTGCTAGAAATGACAAATTGTAATACAGAAGAGTTCAGATGACACAACTACCCAGTTGCAAAAGTTTGGATACAAGTTCAGGCTGTTGCTTTTTCCTTCTTTCATCATCTGCAAAGCAATCCTTTTCTTTCTTTTTCTTTTGGTAAAACATTTCAGTAAAAACAAGCAATTAAAACACTTAAAAATACTAGGCAATAAAGAAAGCTTTGAAAGCATCAAAATTGATTGACTGTAAGCTCCACTTTTAAAAATTAGGCAATTCGTATACTGTACCCATTACCCCTGTGTTAATGTATGTTTCAGAGTAGTACGCCTCCTAATACTTTTTTTTCAACCTTATTTTGATCATGACTAATGTTCTCATTGTGAGAAAAATCTTCATCTATCGTCACATTATTTCACTGTCATTTTATTACTAATAGTTACTCATACGTTCTTTGCCATCTCTGACATTTATTCTCCATAGTTTTATTCTATTATGCCATCCCTTTATTGGTCACTTTAATGTCAAGTTTCATAGCAATTTCTATTTCTCAGGAGGAAAAAAACCACACAAAAATATGACAGAACCATTACGTTTAGCATTCTTCTTCTTTGTGAATAATACGTCAACATTTTCAAACAAGAAAACATTTTATAAAGCTTTCCTTTGTCCTCTGTCGGCCATCCAGATGAAGTTCTTTGCAATTACCCGTACATTAAGGGACAGAAGTATTATGCAGTTGCTTGAGCAGGAGTTCCTTTCATTGGAACAGTACCTTCCCTGGTAAGTCATTCAATTAGAAGACAAAGGACATAGCATGGTACTAAATTAATGAATGGATTCCGTGGTTCAACAGGAGGTAGGCAATCTCAAGTGACAGATAAAGCCCTTAATCCTATTAACATAAAATAATTACTTTGTAGTTTCAGATCTATTTCTGAGTAGTTTAAGGGAAGACTATTCAGAGATACCAGCATATAATTTTGATCTAAATAAAAAAAAGTGCAATTAATAAGACTAAAGCAGAAGTTCACTGTTGAATGCTAAATCAAGACTGTACAAGTGGTCAGGAAGCTTTAATGCAAAAGCTAATGGTTTAAACATGTTAAGAAACAGCCGTTTTAATACATACACTGAGCAATAATTTCTGTGTTTAATATTAAAAGTTCAGGTACTTTATAGTGGATAACTCAACAACTCACACTGAAGAAACTGGAAGTGGAATTAATATCTACATTACAAAAGTAAAAATTTGATGTGTTTACCAAAATGACGTTGCTTTCGGATATACTGTGAAGTCTAAATTTTGACCTTATGAAATTAACTTACAAAATTAACCTGAAATCAAATTTCTAAAGGTCTATGCATTTTTTATTCTTAGAAAAAGTGACTATAGATCTAATGATGAAAACCAGCTGAAAGTGTCTCTCTCAGCTCATCTTTAAATCATACTCTTTTTGTATACTCAAGATTGACTGTAAAGATTTGAGTAAAAACGTGTTCCCTCCTGAACATTTTTTTTATCAAAACAGTTCACTGAATTCAGGAAAAGTTCCATTTTCACTTCTTGGGAGAAGTACAAACTTCAAATTACTTTGGGAAACAAAGCTGCTGTATCAGCTAATGAACTTGTAATTTTCTCTCTCACAGCCAAGCAAGCATGAGTTCTGCATGAGAGCACAATGCATTCATTGCTTAAAAAACTGATGTTGCTATAACCAAACAGCTTCAGCTAGATTCTTGAATCACTTAAGATACATGCCAATAAACTAATACAATAACACAACCATAATTATATCACTTGAACACAGTGGGACAAGAAAAATACAATTAAAGATCTACTTTCTATGAAACTATATGTCATCTGAACATGCAATATATACTTGGACTTACAATATCACCAATGTGTCTCACTTGAGGCTCTTGTAAAAATGAACATGGCTAAGGCATCAGCATATTTGTCCTAAATTTAAGAAGAGACTGAGGATGAAACTATCACTCACTTCTAACATAGGCGGAACCATCTCTATTAGTACCGCCACCGATGGTACTAAAGATTGCTAAACCTCCAGTAACAGTATCTCAAGTAAAAGCCTAGAGTGGGATGACTTCAGGCCTCATTGTTTTCTGGTGTAGTCCACTTACTAAATATTTTCTATAGTATAAAATATTTTGCACTAAAATAAACTTTAGTCCCTCTCCCCCGGTCTAGCATTCCATTAAAACCAAGTCAAATATGGTGGCATTTGACCACCTCTAAACTAAATCAAACACCACTATAATCTTGTGCTATACTCTCTTTTGCTTGCTACCTGTAGAGATAACACAGTACTTAGTTTAACTAAGCCACAGAGAAGCAGTTAACTGAGGAATTTGGATCTACAGGCAAACAGGAACTGAGACCAGAGCTAGCAATTCCAGATTTGAACACGCTTCACCTGCCTGCCACCAGCTACTTACAACCCAGACTTTGTGTAATCTCCCCCTCCTCCATATTCTCGTAATATACAGCCAGCCTAGAACAGCAGAAGAAAAATGCTGATTTGAGCACCTTTATGTTCCCAGCAAGGTCCCCATTACTTCTAAATATTCAGGGGCTGGCACTGGGCATAGTTCACTCTACACTTACTTCCTTCAGCCACTTCTGCTGACAAAGGCAGTTATAACTGAGCAGGTGATAGTTTAAATGGAGAAAGTGAATGTACAGAGGTTATTCTGACTCTCACTACTTAAAAGTAACCTTGATTTCTTTCACTGCCCTCCATGTGGTTCCCAACTTAAAGGTTTGGCAGGCAGCACTCATGTCCAGATGGTGGACAAGTAAATCTACTTGAACAGATTGTATTACAATGTTTTACACTAAACAGTTATTGGATTAAACGTATAAATAGTTGTGGGAACCCGGGACTTCCCTCTTCCGAATGATCATCATTCAGCTAGAAAATTATCTTTCCTCATCGCTCCACTGTGGCCCAGTGAATCCTGCAACCTCCTCCGAAGCTCTGTAGCTGTGCAAGAGGACAGTTTGACTAGATCAATATCAGTGAGCAGTGCAACAAGAACGACTATGTCTGTAAAACAAAACAGCTGGTGCTGAAACCTTAATATCCACACCTGGAAGGATTTCACTTCAAAACTAATTCAAAATTGGTTCCAAGGACTGAATGTGGATTAGCAATTGGAGTGCATTACCTGCATTTCTGGAGTGCATGCTTCAGCTTAATTTTAGTAATAGAATCCAGTTCACACACTCAAGAGACCATTTCAGAGTGCAAACAATGCATTGCAGGGCAAAAACAACTGATGCACACAGACCACCTTAAGAGGATCCAAGCACCCAGAGGAGCTGACAGCCAAGTCTTTAGTGTACTTTATGTGAAGCAGGATAGAATTTCCCAGAAATCAAATGAGTATCAACTGCTCCCACTGTTTCAGTTTCCCAGACAAACTCTAACCACAATGCTACTGTATAAAAGGTTGAGATGTCATATTTCATTGACAAATTAAATCCTATTGTGAATGTTACAAGTTGATAGCAAACAATGACATCAGAATGCCTAGTTTCTGTGTACAGAATGGGCTAAAGTACAAGATACCAAATCAGATGAGGATTGCCTTCTGTATGTGCAAAAGCAGAACTTCAGGTGCCTATTATTTTTAAAGAAATTGAATAATATTAGCAGCCTCCAGAACCTATACACAATTACACGAGAGCATTTTAGATTAAATTTTTACTCTGAAAGCTACATTATCCATGAGGTCTGGTTAAAGCACTTTGATCATTTACAGGATCTAGGTTTAGAGTTATAGGAAGACAAGAACTCATAGCTGTCAACACAAAGGTAAGTGCTATTTCATATACACCAAGGGAAACCAGTATGAGAGTATGCACATGTGCGCATATATAGACATATATATGAATATCTACCTGTACTGATTGATTTATCCACCACAGAGGAAAAGAAATAGAAAAATGAGAAAGTCCACCATGCATTTTAAGCGGAAAATTATTAGCAATGCCTCAAACTAAAAAAAAAAAAAGCATAAAGGAAATGAAAAACAATGATAATATCTGGAGCCTGTCCAGCGGATATTAATAATGTTTTATCTTAGTTTCTAAACAAATTGCCCACTAAAGAAGTTAGTTCACTGCTATCAATAAATAGAGATTTGAAGAAAACTTATAAATATAGACAACAGCTTCTATCCACACTTAGCTTAGAAGAGAAAGTGTCTCACAACAGAAGGAAAATATTTACACAGTAACCTCAGTTCAGCACTAATATGTACCATTCCTGTCAATTTCTGAGCAATTTCTGCCTCACCATCTCAAAGCACTGTCACATTGTCAATAACTGAATCCATCTGCTCTGGACAAATAAGAGGCATAGCAACCCTACATCTTGAATTTGGATTAAGCTTCCTAGGACTGACATCCTCCTTGAAATTCCAGTGGAACTCCTGTCATTCACTTACCACTACAGTTGGAAGCTTTGGTAGAAAACAGGCATAGAATCGACAGCTGAAAAAGCTTCCAGTGAAATGCATTACAGCTGAGCTATTATATAGTTACCACGAGTACAAACTATGATTAAGATATTTAGAAATGTGATACAAAAATAATATACAATTCAGAAAACTTAGCATTACGAGTTTCTATCCTCTAACAGATTTCTAAAAGATTTAAGGACCCTCACTTCTGAATACATTTATCATTGAACTTGTCTTCTCTTAAATCTTAATAGTTAAATCTGGTAAATGTTTTTACTATTTTTTAAGGAAAGGTCATGTCATGTTTGCTTAAAGAAAAAGAATACTCTTGGAATGACTACCCGAATGAAATTACCAGATATCGCCATCTGGATTTTGTGATAACAATTACTGCTTAACTGTAATAAAACGACACATCTAAACAGCATGACCAAAATATTCCTGTTGGATCAAAGCAATGTTTGTTTGGATGACCAAAACTTGTCTTTTTAGAAATGCATGTAACTTATTGTGTCTTTTTTAATATATTTACATGCCATTTCTGTGGCATCACATTTCACAGGCATTTTGCTTCAAATTCAGATCAACTGCTGAAAAGAAAAAGTTGATCAGATTCAACATTCCTACATGTAAAAAAATACTCAAACACAGCAGTAAAGGGAGAGGAAGAATTCTCAATGCTCTCCAGGCCTCTGAACATGCCCTACACCTAAACATGCCAGACTTTGCAGTGAGATCAAGTCTAGAGCCCCATTAAAAAGACTGATAAAAGTAGGTGCCTTAATTCCCCTTAGGCATCTGATCTTCACAATCTGAAAATATCTAATACCTGAAAATATCTCAGTAAAAGGCATCACAGAGGATTTACTTTAAAAGCATGCTTGAAAACAAAACCCACTTAGTCCTGTGAGCATTTGTGCACTCTTCTAAATTTCACAGTGTTTGGCCAAGAAGTGGATTCAATGTGATCTTCATCAACCTGGAAGTATTCAAGTCCTACATCTTAAGAAAAATCCCTGAAACCATATCCTATAAACCACAGTCAACAGGCATGCTTACACCATCTCACATGATCTGAACAGAAACCAGAGCATATACCACCTTAACCATAAATACATCACCATGTGGAGAAAGAAAAAAAAAAAAAAAATCACTCTAATCAAGTGATTATATTCTTATTTTACTTTATTGTTATCAATTTTAAGGACCATGTACATAGTCCTCACTGTAGAATTAGCATACAGTCATCACCACTATCTCCTCCTGCAGCTGAAGTCTGTGCAATACTTTATCAAGACAGCTTCTACATTAGGAAATTATACCAAATTCTGGACTGCACAGAGTGGAGAGCACAGCCTTACCATTCTGATTTTAGCATCTAAACTCTAGAGAAGGACAAAATTTCGGAAACATCCTTTTGCATTTCTTATTCCCCAGTTCAAGATCTCCAACTATACAGAGTGCTGGTACTGCAACCCATGATGAGGTGCCCTACTCTTTCTATTAACAAGTTCTTCTACGATTGCCTCACCCAATTGTAGCTTGAATTCCTGTCGTTGAAGAAACATCTAAACATATACTGGTATAGCTAATTTATTCCCTCACTGTATGTAGCCCTAGCCCTGCAACTTTTAGGGTATCTAGAAAAATACACATTACCTCTGTCAGTCAAAACAGATTTCTACTTGTATTCAAATATCTTCTGTATAGTCTTAGATAACCTTGAAAAAACAGAGTAGAGAAAGGAGTTGTATTTCAAAGCATCCTGTCTGCTCAGTTTTATCATCCCCCACACTAATCTCCCTTGCAGGATTTGAGTCTCTAGTTACATATTTTATAGAAAGATGAAGATTCACATTAAAATACTTTAATAGGATTAAAAATATATTTTAAGTTTCATATTTGTAGTACATCAGTATGCCAGTGAATTCAGTAATTACAGATTAAATGCAGTTTAGATTTCATTCTAGTTTACTACTAAAAGTAGAGGAGGGTCATATGGAGTTGATGAAGAGAAGGAAAAAGAACAAAACGTTTTAAGCAATAATTTGAACCACTGAAGTAAATAAAGACAAAGCAGCTACAATTACGTAGAAAAGTTTAAGCAGCACCAACCAAAAATTCCTTTCATACGTCATTGTTAAAATAAGCATATTCTTCAGCACAATGAAGAAAAAACACTGCAATATAAATATAACAATTCATTATTCTAAACAAACAGCCTCTTGGAGGAAAGTGCAAATTTGAACTCAAGGCTTAACTTTAGATTCAGAATGTACCTCTGGCACTGACAAGATCTAGGGAACAAAATAGGTGAAAAAGCCTGAATGTGTAGTCAGCAGGGCCTGATAATATTCAATATTAAGGGAATTAGGTAATTAATTAGCTGAACAACTGTCAATTATTTTCATGAGTCATGAAAACCAGCCTAAGTATCAAAGGACTTCATAAAATAATCACACTTACAAAAATGTTTGGCAGAAATTATAAAATAAAATACAGAAATGAACCTTATATTTTAAGTAGGTTTTTTTCCTATATTACCTACACTTTTGCTCTACAAGCTCAAAAATCTCCATTGAAGAGACATTTACATGGCTCAGACAGGAACACATGCACATCGAAATCTAGAAAAGTTAAAAAGAAATGTAAATATGTAAGATGCAGGATTAGACCCTGTTTTAGTTGGCCTACGTAAAGCAACTGGATAAGGAAAGAAACTGAACATGCTAATTTTGTAATTGTAGAGCGGACAGCAATAGTGACATGAAATTATTAAAAAGCTAAACTAAAAGCAGAGAAGAAAATAGTTTTTATCCTTCAAGCAGCAGATGCTATAACCTATAACCATGAGCAACCCTGTGAGCTCAAAATGTCATTCCATAAAGGGATTGCACAACTGTAGTTATCACTTACGCTATAAATTTGATATACAATTTTTTAATGCAATACAGCCAAACTCTGCTAAGCTTAACAACAAGTAAGTCCGAAATTCAAAAATAAGTTGCTTTAGATTCAGAAGAAAAGAACAAGAAAAAGTAATGGAATGGCATAATTAGGCTAAAGACTGCAACTGCTTAAGAGGAAGATGAAGAACTTGGGGTATTCCAAAATGGTATTGTCAGATACAATCATCAGAAGAAAATAAAATCCTAGCAGTAAATCCTATTAGGTGGGAGAACAGTCTCCCCAGAGAAATGATAAAAGTCATGCCACCACTTTAGCAATCATGAAGAGGAGTGTTGTCACAAAGATGCCTGCACTGGCAAGGGTGCACATTTTTTCCATCTCAAATTTCTGGAATTATTTTCTGTCACCAAAATATTGCCTCTTTTTTTTTTTTTTCTTTTAATTCTGTCATAAGAGAAGCAATCCATTCAATGCAGGTATCAATTTGCTTATCTTTCTTAGAATGTGAAGGACTTGTGATAACAGCATATAAAAATACAAATTTCTCTATCTGAAATGCGGCTTTGAAGATCACTATATCTTTCAATTTATTTCATGGCAATCCCTCGTTATTGAAAGCTCTAACAAAAAAAAAAGAATGGTTATTACATTTGATATACACACCAAACATTAAAGAATATATTATAACATATATTATAATATCTCACAGCATTAGATGAAAAGATAACAATACTTTTTTATTATGCCTACTTTCAGATTTATTAGAGCAAGTGGCCTAAAACAAATACCAGGTAAAGTTCCTTTTTTCAGTTCTGATCATTAGTTTAGGCAAAAAAAGTGTTTTGAAGTTCACATTTTAAAAACAAAGAGAATAAATCTGAAGATCCAAAACAATAACAAAAAAACCCCAATGCTTTCCCACTCTAATTGTACTGACTGATTTTTCCAGAGCACTTAGAACTCAAGCAGATACAATCTGTATTTTCCATGTGGTTGCACAGGATGTGCTGTATAAATGGTTATAGAACAGAACAGGGGAAAAGATCAATTATGCCACTGATCTGTCTTACGACAGCAAGGATGCCAAATGGAGACATCTGGGACAGAAAAGTTTTGGTAATGCAATTACAAAATGCTATCAGGCTGCTGTAAGCATCCTTTATTTCACTTATTGCATGCAATCACTGAAGACTTCAAGGTTTTCTATACAGATTTTTTAAAACAAGAACTGCTAGTTAATTTTGTCAAGTTTCTCCAAAATGTTAATTAGGAATACAAGAGGAAGGGATATAGAGGTTTTTGCTGCTTGTAAAAATCAGAAGAAAAATAAAGAATTCTTGCAAACACTTTTCCCCCATTCTTTTCAGGACAGAGTAGAAAAAACATTTAGAATTGCATTTCAAGAATCTTACATTTCCAGGCACAACTTATCACTGTTATTTCACCTCAAACCCAGGATAGTTATTTTAAAGCTTTAAGCATTGATTGAAAAAAACTCTTTTCTCTCTACTGCAACAATAAGTAAAATGGCAAATTACACAAATGGATATAAACCTTCCACTTAAAACACATCTTTAAAATTGCTTGAAGCCAAATCTATAGTCAGGACTGAGTTTCCCTTCAAAGACTCAACCTTTGCCACATCTCAATTTTTAATAAAGTTTTTAAAGAGGAGTCTATATTTGGTATAACTGCCAAACATTTTCCGGCATGCTGTTTCAAAAGCAAAAACATACAGTGCTCCATAGTCTGGAGACACAACTCAGAATTGTAGTTGTTATAAGACAAAAAAGGCTTTATTTTGAAGTTTAATGTTAAACAAAATTTCAAGAGATAAAGAGAAGAAACTTAAGTTTTAATTACCACTATTTTGTTGAAATAGTATCAGAGATCCTGAGAGATCAAAAATGGCACATCTTACATCTGCCATTGAATCTGTGCTGAACACTCATTCATCATACATCTTTTTTTTCTTTTCTTTTTCTCCACTCGCTCTACCATGTTTCTCATAATTTCTTTCTTTAAATTAAATATGCAGGCAGAACATTGATCAGAAGGAAAGAATACTACAGATCACCAAAAACTGCATCAGGAGACAGAGGAAGAAACTAAGTAGTACCCATTCCATTTTGGAGCAACAGAGACCAAGGGCAGCAGGCTTTGCTGCACATTTTGCTGGCCCTAGCTCTGCAAGGGTAAGAATTGCTACATTTATGGTAGAACACCACCACAAATTAGACTAGGAAAGAAATTTTAAAGCATAAAGTACCATCCTGGCTGCAAAGGAAGGAACACGCTAATAATCATCAATAACCTTGAACAAACAAGGTGGCCTCAATACGTAAAGGCAAAGAAAAACATGAATGCATGGTGCAGTCACAAGAGGATCCTGCCAATCTATCCCAGTTAATTTCACATAAAGTAGAGGCAACTATGTTCAGGACTGAAGATTCTCTCAGGAAAATTATCACATTTAATACTCAAAGCTGTAAAAAAAATACACGGTTGCTTCTATTTATAAGAAAAAAAAAAACCCCACCACACTGGAAAAACTGTCAATTGCTACCTTCAGTCCCTGTCTAAATGAAGAAGACTATGTATGTATAAAAGAATAATCTGTTCTTTAAGGTCATGATGAGGACAAGAAATAACAGGCTCAAAAATGTGGGGATTGAACACATGGAAATTTAGGTTTGATCTCTGGGAAGAAAATTCTTTTAACAATAAGACACAGCAGTAGGTTACCTAAGGAAGTTGTAGAGTCACCACCACTAACGGCTTCTACGGGCACATCAGATAGACATTTGTCAGGAACAATAAAAGCACATCTGAGGAAAAGGTAAGGAACAGCAACAGAGATACCCATCTTGAAATACTTCAAAAATACTCAGGCAAACTAAGACACTACAGAAGCTTATGTTACAGAAGAATAAGATTACTACAACATTGTTATATGTCATCAGCATCTTTTTGAATAGATTTAAGTTCAACAAGATACTTCCACTTAAACAAAGCTGATACATTGGTCTACACAGACAGCTTCCCTGTGTCAGAATTGTCAGTAATGACAAACTTACCTACAGTAAAACAGCTACTCCAATTGCTTATCAGTGGTTTAACTAAGCTTCTGAATCATCCACCTGAGAGCTCAAAAGTAAACTTTACCCTCTATGAGAAATGCTTTCAATATTGCAAAACCAATAGCCTCATTCTACGTGTTTCAGTATTAAAAAAATCTTATTTATCTATATAAATTGTCCATGTAAAGCATTCTATAATAAAAAGCCAAGCGGTATATTTCAAAGTTTAATATTCTCATTCTGATTCCTTTCAATTTTTAATAGTTTTACCTACTTAGAATTTTTATAAGATATATATAAAAAGCATCAAAAGGATTGGAAACATGCTTTACAGAAAATGCATGTATGTTAATACAAATACGTTATCTCAGACACTGTGGAATCACTCAGTTATTATTTTCTCCCATTATGAATATAGTTTCCAAAAGAACAGTTCTTTTTCAGTTACTTGCTGCTATTTCTATAACGAGGAACTTTTTTTTACTTCAAATAAAGGTACTGCTCAGTACCAGAATTAATATCAGAAAAGCAGTCTTCAAATCTAGTTAGCTCTTAAGTGTGAGCCATGGGAGAAACTTACAGTGTTGCTTTTCATCTAATTTCCAAATTACTACATTTTATCTGTGGTCATTTTAAGACAGTCTAATGTTTTCTATTTATCTCTCCAGTGGCAAAGGCTGTCATGGGTGTCCACAATACAGAAAAGTGAACAGCAGGATTAAAGAGAAGCAATAGGAATGTTTGTATGTTTATGTATTCATGCTGCCATTTTAGAAATAGCTTCCATGACACCAGATGACTAATTATCACCTAATTCAAATCCATTCTCTAATGGTGCTTTAAATTTTTACAAATTCAATCAAATTTAAGATGGACCTCAGCACTTCTCAGTAATTTGTCACCAGAGAAAGTTTCCTTAGTTATCATTAAGAATATTTTACTTTACAGGACAACATACTTTAGAAATTTAAGAACTCGCGTATTTTCCACTCCAAATACAGCTGTAACATAGTATTTCACAATCTACACAGAAAGTTATGCCAATGTTCTCTAGTTTCCCCATTCAACTTTCTCTGCTAGCAATAAATCCTTCAAAAATATCTAATACCTTAACTCAGTGCTCTGCTTTCTGCAAAGTCATTATTTCCATCTTCCAGGCTCATACAACTGATCCCAACACAGCTAATCATTCAGGCTTTATGCATACTTTTCTATGTAGCCAATGCTTTAAAAGAAAAAAAATAAAATTAAGTAAATAAATAAATAGAAAACCATTGTCTTCACCAAGGATACGTTCTAGCTTAAGCTCCAATTCCAACATCTCAAGTTCTTCTCATTTTGGAGTATTTAATTTTCAAGTACTTTCCAAGTACTCAAGGTTTTCAATACAGTTGAACCGCAGAATGGTTGGAAGGAACCATAGAGTGGCTGGAAGGAACCTTATAGATCATCTCATCCCAACCCCCCTGCCATGGGCAGGGACACCCTCCACTAGACCACGTTGCCCAAAGCCCCATCCAGCCTGGTCTTGAACACTTCCAGGGATGGGGCATCCAGAACTTCTCTGGGCAACCTGGTCCAGTGCCTCACCACTCTCACAGTAAAGAATTTCTTCCTTATATCTAATCTAAGTCTCCCCTCTTTCAGTTTAAAAACATTAGTCCTTGGCCTGTCACTCCATGCCCTTGTAAGCAGCCCCTCTCCAGCTTTCTTGTAGGCCCCCTTCAGGTACTGGAAGGCTGCTATAAGGTCTCCTTGGGGCGTTCTCTTGTCCAGGCTGAACAACCCCAACTCTCTCAGCCTGTCTTCACAGGAGAGGTGCTCCTCTCTTAGGTGAGCCTAAGAAAAACTTAGGTTCACTTTACACATTTAACCTCCATCATCTTTGCCTTTTACCACTGTGCTTCTGGACAGTACTGTGAACAGGAACCTCCCATAGCACAAGATCCTGTGCTCTTTCAATTCATAAAATTTTCCTCAGAACAGTTTTAAAATGTTATTTCCAGACTACTTCCTGTAAGAAAGTTCAAATTTCATCTTTCATATACAGATGTTTTTCCCCATATATATTGGACAAACTACTACAGCTTTCAACTTGAGGTTAGTAGGGCAAGAAAAGGAGCCAGACTGTACCTGCAATGTATATCATACACACACAAAGTGATATTTATCATATACATACAATGGATAAAACCCTGAATTTATCTTAGTAACCACTAAGTTACACTTTCCTTTAAGCTTACATTTAAAACGAAGCAAGCACTTACAATGTTGTACTAGTAGTACTGTGTAGATACGGTCTGTCTACATAAAACCAGTGTTTTGTCTGTTTGAGCAGTATTTAGTCCATTGCATTAACAGAAAAATATTAAACAGGAATGAAAAATGGAGGTAAAAAGATGCAGAAGACTGAAAGTGTTAGTTAACCAACTAAATCGGTTAAAAAAGAAAAAACTGAATAACAAGCTTTTCAGAGGAGAAATACCAGCTTGAACGGCAGTACCAAATGGCTAAGCAAAAAATATCCATTTCAATCCCGTTATGTACCACCTTTGATTGGGAAACTTTATAGAAAGTAATTGTAGATGTCCATTTTAATTTGCCATTATTTACTTGTTGGGAAAGGATTCCATTTAAAAAGAAATAAAGATTATTTCAGCTATCTTGGTAGCACAGCTGGCACTCCACATGAAAGCATCAACAAAAATTGCAATGCCAGCACATCACAGCAAAAGAGAATCAAGAGTGTCAAACATTAAATGCATTTTATTAAAAAAAAAAAAGTTAAAGTTTCTAAAATAAGTTAATTATAGCTGCAGAAGAGCAACACATTACTGCCTGCTCTTTCCAGAAAGAGGGGAAAAAGAAAATGCCTAGAGTGAAGGTGTTCATTTTTTTACATTGATACCCAACGGATTTATCTCAATGATCAGATTATTCTGTAACATGGTAAGACCACAAAGTCAGATCACTATTTAGATACCTAAACAAGGATATTACACCTTGACCTTTTAGAATCACAAAATATCCTGAAGTGGAAGGGACCCACGAGGATCATGGAGTCCAACTCCTGGCTCCACACAGGGCAACCTAAAAGTTAAACCATATACGTGAGAGTATTGTTCAAATGCTTCTTGAACATCGATAGGCTTGGAGACACAACCACTTCCCTGGGGATCTTGTTCTAGTGCTTGACCACCCTCTCAGTGAAGAACTTTTTCCCGATATGCAATCTGAACTTCCTCTGAGGCAGCTTTAAGCCATTCCCTCGAGTCCTGTCACTGGACACCAGAGGGAAGACATCAGCACCTCCCTCCTTGCCCCCCCTCATTTTACTTCTTTGGCCTGTAAGTCTTAATAACCTACACGCTTCTTTAAAGAAAATCAAAACAAACAAAAAAATTTTTGGCCATCTTTCTTTGTCTGAGTAGATAGTTCAAAGAGATGATACGTTAGCAAAATTGTTCTTTCCCTTCCCTCCACCACCACAAAGCACAAGTCTTCTGGCAACACAACAACAGAAAACATGTAAAAAAACCCCCAAAAATAAAATTCTACAGTTTGGTAAAAAGTTATCTTCTTCTCTAAATGAAATTATAAAGAAACTGTAAAGAGACTCTACTGGTTGGCCTAGCACTAGGTATATGACAACCTAGCCTGAAATCCAGAGCAAGCTAGGAAGAGACAAGTGTAGTCAGCTCTACTAGCATTGAAACCTGAAAATAGCAAATATTTACACTACACATTTTTGCACGTTTCCCTGTTTAAATACAAAAGTTGCTTAAGATAGACTGTTGCTACTGAAATAAAATTAAAACTGCTCCTTCCTCCACCCCTCTCTTACCCAGAAGACATCTTGAAAAGAGTATCAGCACCTACAGCAGCACACGCACGCACCTGCTGCCATCGCTTCAGTGTTATTTATTAACTCTGGGCATTTCTTTTAGTTGGCACCACAAACACGGGGTTTAACGCCATTCTCCTGCTGGGTCGCCACAGGTCAGTGCTCCTCACCCTGCTGAGGCACCCGAGGCCCGCCGCGGCGGCCAGCCGAGCACAGGACGGCAGCCCTTGCCTTTATTTGCTCAAAACCAGGGAGTTAAAGGCCCACGACAACGGATGGCAACCCCTCGGGCCGGGGCATCACGCCGGGGACGGCGTACCCGGTGCTGCGCCCTGCCGCCACGGGCGGCGCGGCGCTGGCTCCCGGCTGCCCTGGAGACGACGCCGCCGGCAGCCGGCCATCTTCCGCGGGGCGGGGTGAGCGGCTGCCCGGCGCCCCACAGGCGCCCCCCTCAGGGCTGGGGAGGGAGAGGAGCCGGCGCAGCAGGAGGAGAGCGGCCCGCGCCCGCGGCGGGAGGAGCGCGAGGGAGACAGGGCGAAGAGCGCCGGGCGGCGGGGGAACGCCGCCGGCGCCCGCGGGCGCTGACGGGGGGGTGGCAGCACGGCAGGGCAGCCCCAGTCCCTCAGCCGGGCGCGATGGCGAAAGAAGCGAACGTTTCTACCTCCTTCTTTTTCTGTCCTCCCCCGAGCTGGCCGCAGAGGAGGAGGAGGAGGAGCAGCAGGAGGAGGAGGCAGCTCCCGGCCGGCAGGCGCAGCAGCAGCCGCCGCGATGCCCCGATACCCAGCGCCATGTTCCCCCCGCCGCCCGGCCGCTGGCCTCCGCCGGCAAGCACCTGAGGCACCGCTGCCCCGCTCCTCCCCGCTGATTGGGCTCAGGCTTCGGCCAATCGCATCGCCTCGGGGCGCGGTGGCTCCTGGGAACTGTAGTTCTTCTCCCGCTCGCCACGCCGCGTGCCCGCTGAGGCGCTTCGACGCCATTTCGGCGGCGGGATCGGAGCGGCGGCGCTGCTCGTCCGAGGGCGGTCGCTGAGGTGGGGCTCGGTGCTGGGCACCTGGCAGGCGTCTACACGCAGGTGATGTGTGATGGAGATTTTCTGTCAGCTGAGGGGCAGTATGTTGTACCAAGGCTGTGGCCCCAGAAGCAGTGGTGGTCCCCTGTGGGGTGGTGGGTGTTTCAGCCACCTAGTGTTGGGGTGAGCAGTTTTACCTGCTGCTCCAAATTCCCTGCCACAGCTACCCGAAGAACAAAGTGCAATTGTGATTCAAGGCTGCATAAAAAAAAAAAAAAGACCTTTTTTTTTACATGTTGGCATGCATACTTTTCAGATTTCGCTATTCGCACAGCAAGCCTTATTTTCAGAAAATAATGTAATACACTAACACAATTAATTTGAATTTAATTCCCAGTGAATTAACTATGCAGCTTTAATTTGATACTCTTGCTCATGGTACAGTCCTCAAATCAGTGACTGTGTATTTTTTTTCCATGAAAGTACATCCTGCGGTGCACGGGCAAGGTAATGTTAAATTAATGAGCATATACTTAATTTCTTCTGTTTTTTCCTAGAATTCCAAGTACTCGCCTTATGCTGCATTAGTTATTTACACACATCTGTGCTGAAGGCTCCGAAGACAGAACTACTGATTTCTTCAGAGATCTTGCTACATAACTCAAGATTTTTATGAATTTTGTTATCAAAACACCATAGTAAAATAGAAAGCTGAGGTACTGAGAGAGTATTTTAAAGTATCTATTTCTTTTGGGCATGGAATTTTTAGATCGTATTTTGATGATAATATCAGATGCTAATTTGATGATACTGCTGACTGCACTGAGCATTTAAAACATTAAATAGGCCACTGTGTTCCCTTCCATTATATTTGCAATGTGCCTTTCAGAAGTTACTTATATCCATAAGAATTGTAGATCATACTCAAATAATGTAACAGACACTTAAGATCAATCTAAGGTCAAGAGAGTTCAGACCATCTGTTATCTATGTCCATCAGATTCTGATTGTCATTGGACAATAATAATCCAAAGTGGTATGCCTGTTTGTCAAATACTTAGAAACGTTGATCCAGCAGCCCTTGACTATAGACTGAGTTCCAACGCGAGGGCTGCCATAAGTCTTCAAAAAAAGGTGATGTCCACATGCTAACTTCTTTTTCAAAGAGAAATCAGATATTGTCACTCCAGATCTCAGCTACCCAAAATTTACACTGTTCCCCATCTGCGAATGGGGAAGGAATGAGTTCAAAAGAAAGACTGAAAACAGGGAAATGGAAGAGATGACAGGATACAGGAAGAGGGTGCATGCATGAGTGAAGTTAATGTAGGAAGATTAGAGGTGAGAAGCTTTAGTTTTTATGTGTTCCAGGGTTTTGGAGGTTCAGTGTCTTCTGCAGCATGTAAACCTAACCTCCCCAGTATGAGCTCGGTAAGAAAGGAATGGAGAAGTCACCATACCTCATCTTTCCTGTCTTTTTTGTGAACTAGGGAGAGAGAGATTCTATTGCAGTTACAGAACCCTTTGTGCTACCGTTAATCTCAATAAACCCACCTAACCTCAGATAAGTGGGTTGGTTTTTTTTCAGATAAGAATATGGCTTTTAATTGAACTGGCCTTTTTATCACCTTGAAAACCCCTATCTGTTTTAAAACATCCACTTACAAATACTCTAATATCCACTTTCTAGTGTGTGGCTAAAAAGGAATAGCAAGAACAACTTACTGGGAAGCAACACAGCCATATGCTTGAGAAGCCTACACTTCCAAGGTAGTCTCTCATATTATTTGTATTAGGAGTCATGATACCATCAGTACGAATGCTTCAACATGACTGTGACAGAGTGTCTGTATTCCCACTATCAGTACCCCTATACTATCCTAACCATTTCCAAGTAATTTCTGTAATTAACCATATAATATTTCTAAGTGACATAGTGAATATCATGTGATACCACGGTGCAGTATTGCAGACCACCCATGGTATCTGCCTCCCCGCTCCATGCCAAAAGTGAGGACAAGGATAGTAAGTGATTAGAAAAAGGGTAGAATAAAAGTAGCCATCGTTATAGTGGGTTACAGAGGTTTCTACCACAGACCTCTGCTCTATAGAGACAAGATATACCTATTGATCAGAACACTCTGGATTAAAAAAGACTTTTCCTTCTCTTCATTTAGGAGCAAAGAATTCAATAGAAACTTTGCACTGGATCAAGAGAGGCGTATCTTAATTAGTGTGCTAAAAAACCCAGCATTTCATTTAAAAAAATCTCAGGCCACTCTTGCTAAATCCAGAAGGCGATTTCATTGGAACCTGGTTTGGAAACCTGTTGATCTCCTCAGCCTAATAAACCACAGACCTTTCATATTTTCACTGTTATGAAAAGGGCATTGAAACTACGGAGAATGTGGAAACCACTGGGAGCTCTTCATTCCCTGAAAAGACTAAGAAATTTCTCTAACTGTCAAAATCCTTACATTTATTTTGAATCAAAAATCTCCATTTCCAGGCACCTGAAGTCCTGACCCCAAGCAAGAAACAGCAACATGAACAGTTTTACTTCTCTTCTGCTCAGATTTCTAACCAGAATTCCGTATAAATTGGAACTTTCATGTGCCTGACTTTTTTTCTAGTTCACTGGATAAAGAAGACTTCATGCAGCTGATGCAATAACTGTCATGTACCATACAACAAGTGACCGAGTGAACATGCAAGTGTAAAGTGTTTTTCTACATATTTTGTATTCTGAGGCTATCTGGAGTCTATGCTGATAGATCTAGCCTCATAGGTACTATATACAGGCATAGCTGCTGTAGCATGACATGTATGAATATGAACCTGGTAAGGAAGGCCTAAAGTGAAAGGAAAACATCCCTTCCCTCTTTCCTCAAGAAATGACAGAGGAAGGAGTATAAGCCTGGAAAAGAAGTGCAGTGCTGGAAAAGGGGAGATTAATGGAAAGGACTACACAAAATCTGATTAGTTTACATTTGTTGTGTTACTGTTCTTGAGAGTTAGTTCTGTTGAGTTAGTTCTGTCAGAAAATTATAAAGAGCGTTTGTATTTGTAATAGTGTGCATATATCTGGCCCAAATAACTATGTAAAAGTGCCTGGGATAAGTGTCCTGACCTTAGAAAACAACATCGTTTGGTACTGAGATGCAAATGCAAGACCCTGGGACAAAAAGGGCGGTACATTTTGGGTAAAAGTCGTCTTAAGGTTTAAGAGACAAAAAAAATGAAAAAAAAGTTTCTTGTGAACTGAAACTTTCCTGCAAAACAAGAGTGTTTAAAAGCCTCCCGTGAGGTGGAAGACTATGCTCTTTCTCAGTATTATATGAAGAGGTGACAATAACCAGCGAGCAGAGCTGTGGGAATTGGCTAGAGTGGTTATCAGAGCAAAAAAAAACATCGTGAGGCTCAGATAGCGGAGATGGGATGAGTGCAGGAGTAGGCAGTGGAGTGAGGGTGCCTAAAACAATAGCAAATGAAAACAGGTCAGGGATAAGGAGTGCAGCGAAGCTTGGCTAGGGAGAGTGAAATGAGGAGCAGCTAACGTGATCACGGCACACCAACAGATCAGGTTCGCTCAAATCAGACCTTGCAATCCAGAAACACTTAAAAAACTTCAAAGAGTGAGAGAAGATTATTGCCTGAAGGGAAAACAGTGACCTAACAGTTCCCTAGAAGGAAAAAAAAAAAGAGTGTTTAAAAGGGTTTTAGTAACACTTCAGGAGTTAGTTATTTGTATCTTGCTTACCTACTTTGTTAGCTTTCTGTTTTCCTGTAATAATATCCTTTGTGTGCTCTTAAATTTTTATTCATAAGTGAGGAAAATCAGCTCTCACAGAACCAGAAAGTTTTATCCAAAGGTTTATAGGTGGAACTCAAGCCAGAATTTTTTTCTTTTTAAGTAACTCCCTTAAATTGAAGCCTGACCTTTGTTACAGCCAATCAAACCCTGACAGAAGAGTTATACAAGTTAGGCAGCCATAGACAACTCTATTTAAAAAAAAAAAAAAAGTTACTGCTCTGGTTGCCAAGTATTGTCTGCTATTTCTTTGAGTCACCATTAGTTTTATATAAGGTATTTTTGTTAGCCTTTTTTTATTTAGTTGGAGAAAATTTCCATAAACTGCCAACATTTTCTGCAGGAGTACAGCATTACATACTCTAAAACTACACACCCATTCAGCAGTGTGGTTTTGGTTTTGATAAAGCCCATCACTAGAACATTTAGTTATGATAGCAGTCTGGCCCAATGAGAGAAATGTCACGAGGTTTATATGCTACAGCTTCATGGAAAAAGGAATTGCATTTGTTAAGTACAATTTAATATTGAACTGACCTGAAATGAAGCAGTTTGGTCATATTACTAAGCTTTGATGAAACATCTTAGCTCTGGGAATGCTTACATGTTTCCTTAAAACTAATGATGCTAAACTATTTTGATGTTTCCTAATTAAAATTTCAAGAATATGAAAAAAAAGTGAATTTCATTGTGATTTGGGATCAAAATAAATACTGTGTCAGAACTTTCTGCAAGAAATTCAGAATTCTGTTCTAACTCCTATGTCTGAAATTTGTAGAGGTAATAGGCTTGGAAAGTGATCCATATTAGTACAATCCTGTTCTATAGGATATAGATGTGGTGCGTAGGTTATGATACAGACAAAGCGTCAAAGGTAGTAGCAAGGACTACTTCCAAAAGAAAAGATTACAAACTTCTGGACAAACACAGTTTCTTAAGGACAATCTTTTACTACTTTTATATGGCCATTTAACAGTCACAGGTCAGAAGTTGCAAACTTTAATGTTGAAAGATGGATTTACTCTTACAATCAAATGGAATGATATCTTCTCTTCTGGCCATCAGCCCTCAGAGAGTTCTTTTTCATTCATGCCCCATGGATCTCTCTCTAACCAATGAGCCACATCACATCCAAGTCAGGTCTGAAGCGGAAGGGGGGGGTGTGCCAAGTTGTATTTTTACTTTCTCATATTGAAGATGAAGTGTGCAAAACAAAACATAAGAGTTGCTGGGAGATGATGCTTCCCAGCAAGTTGCCATTAATCAATTGCTGTCATTAATAGGACTATTACCTCTCATACATGTGCTTTTCAAGATACTGAAGCTCCTGGGTTTTGACATCACACAGATCCTAATGCATGCCATTATTAAAAATCTGCTTATGGCATATGGTTGCAGTAGTGTAGCAGTTGCTGATATCTGTTCTGGACTTTGTTTACTCTGAGTAAAGATCATAAAGCTACCTAGCTACCTGTCAGCGATCCAAGCTTACCAGTTTATGAAGTGAACTATTACCTTTCTCTTTTTTTTTTGGTTGTTGGGTTTGTTTTGTTTTTTTTCGGTGGGTTTTTTTCCTAAACAAAAGAAAGGCAACAGTGGGCCAGGCTGGTAATACTGAAAATGCCTTCTTAAACTGAAACCACACTAACTATGATTTTTTCATAATCTTTTCTTCCTGGAGAAGGCACTGATCCTTTCCTCAGAAATACAGCTATGGTACTTGCAACAAAGCATGCTGTGTTCGCTGTTACACATATATTTTATTAGTGTGCTTTATACCCTTTATATAAAAGATAAGTGCAATGAAACCAGATTGACTACAAAACCTCATACCGTCTTCACTTCAGTATTTTTCATTACATTTAATTTTAGTAAACTTCATATTTATGTATACAATTCAAGTGATGTAAATTTTTCTATCATTGTCCTATTTCACTGACTTTAACCAAGATTCCAAGAAATACACAAAAAATTACTAGATGGAATTGAACAACAAAATAATTTACATCTACACCAACACACTGTACATTTGAATTTCTTTTGATTTACAAACTTTTCTTTTGCTTTGATCATAAATTAATTTCATATTACTATGATGAATGCATTGCATGTTATCTTGGATAAACAGACTCACATACCAAATAGAATAATCCATATATTCAGGAAAACTGAAACAACAATCTAAGCATAAATGAGAATTTTCTTAGTATATTATCTTTAAAGATACATACGTAGATGTATATAAGTCTAGATAGGCAATGGGGGTTCTTATATTTGCGAGCAGGACCAAAGCTCAGACTGCATTACTGATTTGTCTAATTTTGCACCCAAATTGATAAAACACAAGTAGCTATGGCTAGGGATCCTGACCCTTGTTAACAACTCTCAGGCTGTGACAATACAGCAGTAGGATAGGGAGATGAGGGTATAAGCAACAAGGATGACGTTTAGACTTCCTGAGATTGTTCAAACTGTGAGGCACTAAGAAACACGGTGCAAGTATCTCTTGGGACTCCAAAAGAAAGTTTTTATAAAGAAATGGGGGAGGCTGGAAAATGTGGCAGACAGATAAATAACTCATTGTGCTGGTAAATCAGTACATGCAATGAAAATTTATAAGCAGATAGAGCATTCATCTATCAAAAGAGTATCAATGCAGTGTGCCTCTCTTTCTCTGTGCATATGTGTACTTAAAGACTAAATTAGGAAAAGAATTTATTATTTGAATAAATGTATAATCAGATCTTGGTCTTCATAGTTGTATTTTGAGTGGATTCGGATGTAGACTGGTTTCTTCATTAGCCTTGTTACAAATCTTGTTTTGGTTTGGGTTTTTAACGTGGTTTTGGCTAATGTTATTCTAAAAGTTACTTTATCTGTAAGCAGTGGTGTATCATCTATATATCATAAAAATATTTTTAACATTGAAGTTACAGACATACATCAACAATATTGGATTGTGAAAAAATTAAGTGAAAATCAAAACATTTAAAAAAAAAGTTTCAGTTCCCCAATGCACAGCAAAATCATTTGCAAATAATACGGTTTTTAAGTACTCTGTAATAACTGCAAATTCATACAATTTTCAAATTAATCTAAAATTTACATTTTATTTTGTCTTTAAGAAGTTTGCATATTCAATAGCTTAAATAGGTTAGAATGATGGTGAACCTATATACTTGATTTGTGAAGCTATATACTTGATTTGTGGATCAGCTGTCCAGTTCTTGTTCATGAACATCTGGGCTAAAAGCTTTTTGAAATTTTCCATTGTTGGCAAGTAGTAGCAAAATAAAACTTAAAAACTCTGCTAGTAGTCACCTGTAATTCTTAAGAGTGTCACCATAATCCATTCCCCTCTCAACAGCTATGCTATTTTGTATGAAAACTCAAAGTTTGGATTTGATTATAAAAAAGAATGTGAAATCGCGTTTTAATACCTCGCTCCAGAATGAAGACCGAAGTAAATGTTTCATATGAAACACAGAATATCCTGAGTTGGAAGGGACCCATGAGGATCACTGAGTCCAGCTCCTCACTCCATGCAGGATGACCTAACAGTTAAACCATGTATCTAAGAGCGTTGTCCAAGCACTTCTTGAACACCGACAGGCATGAATGAATGTCAAACTGGTCCTCAGTGACCATGGTGTCCAAGAGGAGAAGAGAGAGGTAGGGGTGCTGGGGTAGATCAGAGACCTCGCTGCCTTTCCGGGCTCCCTCCTGCTGCTTCCTCTTGGCACGCTCAAAGTCGGCACCTTTTCTGACAGGCCTTGCCTTGGGTCTTCTGACACAGAGGCGCTCCTTGGCTCTGTGCTAGGACTGAGTGTTCAAGCAGAACAGTTTGTGCATGCGTTCTGTGTTCACTGCCATCCCTCCATTCCCAATTCTTTCCCAGGAAATTCTGCAGTTGACCCAGGCGACAATTAAGAAGGTGTTTGAAAACTACAGCCCAATGCCTGACTGGGCTCTGGAAGCCATAGGTATGCAGACAGGAAGTCTGGCTGCCCTCCGTTTATGTCTGTCCCCCGTTTATGTCTGTCCCTCCCCCAGCTCTGCTTTCAAGCCAGAGAAGTACATTCTAATGGATCACTTCAACTCCTAATCTCTGTCCACCTTCATGCCAGGTGCCACCATTGATAAGGAGAGGACAGCCAAGAGTTATGGTGGGCAAGGCAAGAAGACCCGGTGGCTTTCTCCATTCACCTTGTCTTCTGCAAAGCCTCCAGAGACAATCTTGCAGGTATCACAAGCAAAATCCTGACTTGTGGTTCACCTCCTTGCTGTCGGATTGGCAGACCAAGTGCACAGCACTTCCCTTCAGCCTGGCCGTATCCCTTAACCCTGCAGTCTGCGTCGCATTCCTGACCCCTGCAATCCCTGACAGCACTGCCCTCCCATCAGGAGGGGGACCATGCTCAACCCTGCTGCTGCGACCTGCCCACCCCCCTTAGTTGCAGTTTGCTGAGGAACTTTGTCCTTGGCAGTCCCACTGCCATACCACATCTCTGAGGCTCCCTTTCCTGAGTGGGTGGGAGTAATGGGGGCTGCTGAGCCATGGAAGCAGCAAGAGATGCTCCTCTGGGCCCCCGTCCCTAATCTGCACTACCAAGTCTGAAGCAGCGTCAAGTTTGCGTTGGACCTTGCAGTCGCAGCACAATCTTTGAAGGGCAATGGGGTGAGTTACGGTTCCTAGGGAGACCTGCCCTAGCTCTGCAGGCTCTGAGAAAGCAGAGCTGGCTTGGGAAAGGTGGTGGAGCCCAGAGGTTTTGTAGGAACACTTCCATATTGCCCTACTGCCCATCGACTTGTACCCACTTATGAGCAGGCAGGATTGCAGCCCACGGGCAAGGCAAGGTCTCTGCTTCTGGCCAAACAGGCAGCTCTGTTGACTCTGAGTGCTGACATTAACAGAATATTTGTTTTCTATATTCCCATTACAGTTGATGTTTGTGTACGGACCTTGAGTGTTATCTCACCTTAGTCCACACTGAGGGGATTTGCAAATCTGAGTCACTCCCCCCTCCCCACAGGTGGGACATGACATATTAATTGGCGCCACGGACAGGATCCCCTCTGCATTGGAAGTTCCTAAGGGATACTGATGCTCCACCCAGTGAGTGTGGGCAGGGAGATCTGGGAAGTAACCTCTCAGCGATAAGCTGGGAGAGGTTCAAGCAGTGGCAAGCCATGGCTGCCCAGGAAATGCCGGTGCTTGACTGCTCCCCAGTTGTTGAGAAGTTGAAGGAATAAAAGGCATGCCTTTCCCCACCAGGAATGGTGCAGGCCCAGAGTAATTGGCACGATCCAAAAGCTATAGCGGATAGAATTACCAAACTTAGGAAGGAACAACAAGGTACAACTAGGAAAAGGTGTGTGCCGTGTTGGGAGCAGCACTAGTGGTGGCTCAGAAGGACAGGCACCTCATTAAGCAAACTAATGATGAAACGGTTGAATCCTTGCAAGAAAAAATAAAAACCCTGCAGAGCCAACTAACCGCTGAACATAATACCACTCAGCAACTCCAGGCAGCTCTGTCAGATGCATTGGACTGAGAAAAAAATTTGCAGTCCAAATTAGAGGAAGGGGGACAAGGATGTCCTGATCAAACAGATCCTCCGTGTGTTCTGGATAGCGAACCGGGATTTACAAGCTTGGCACAGCTGACCGAGAAACAGGGGCTAAGACCCTTGTACCCGACTAAGGAATTGGAAATTAGCTGTGAAATATTTTACCCCAAAAATGAGGAAGTGGTAATGAGGCTGCTAATTAAGACCGAGACCATCACTGACAATAGCCAAGGTGAGAGAGCCCCACAAGTTACTATCTGGATGGTGCCATACTTGGTGACCGAAATCTCAAAAATCCAGGAAAAGCACACCGTATTAGCTCAAGAAACTGAGACAGAGCATGTATGGAGAGTGGCAGTCCTGAGTTGGAAGGGACCCATGAAGATCGAGTCCAACTCCTGACTCCATGCCAGACAACCTAAAAGTTAAACCATGTCTCTAAGAGCATTGTCCAAGCACTTCTTGAACACCAACAGGCATGAATGAATGTCAAAGTAACCTCTGCTGGGGATATGGGGATATAGGGTGGATGCATGTCACCTAATTCTGAGTTGAATTTTTCTAAACTAATCAAAGATACCAGCTATTTTACATAATTTTGGGGGGGGCATCAGATGAATTACTCTTTGAGAGCACTGATTTTTGTTGACAGTATAGGCAGCTTATTTCAGAGTAGACATCAAAGTGTTGGTTCATAGAAGTTGTGGACAAATGAACACCATTCATGGAATTATAATTGATAAAAATTAATACTTTGGGTGAATGAATGGAAAGTGGTCTGCATTTTGAAGTACAGTCACTACAATTACTTTCTTGAGAACCCAGAACCTTGCATTTCCTAATGGTTACCTAGAATAGGAGCTTTCTTTCAAACACAAAGTCTGGCTTTTAATTTCTGGAGAAACAACGGTAGATATATAGTTGGTATAGGACCTATGAGGAAGACAGGAATATGTTGAAGGACAAAGTGCACAAAACTTTTAAAAATTTATAGTATTGAAAAATTATAGTCCCAGTTTCAATCATTGTCTTTATAACTGTCATGATGGATGCTGATTTAGGGATGTGACGCAGCACACCAAGCTCATAGGTCATTTTTTACTAAGTCATGACGATCATCAAAATTAAGGACATGTGAAATACTAGTCTTAGGTATGAATATTTCACTAACAAATGAAAAAAGAGGAGTATGAAAAAATCCCCAGTCAAGCTGCACAGGTGGTTATTTCAGAACAATCTCTCTTACATGTCTCCCTGTGGAAAGGTTTAAATAAAAATGACACCTTTGAGAATGCTAGTTATTTCTTCTCGAGGAAATTTAAGACAAACGTACATCATTTCCACATCAATAATGAGACTTTTTATTGCACAGAATTAGGTTTAATCTGTTCCAGTAATAATTGTAATAGAGTATTGAAATGCTGTTTTACTTGAAGATACTAAATATTTGTGTTAAACCCCAGTTCAGATTCTGTACTTTTCATGGAAGAACAAATTAATGTTTGATTAGTCAAAAGAATATAATTTAAGGACCACTGAATATTGTTTACAATATCTACAATGTAGATAGCCAAAATAATTTTTAATCAGTAAAGGTGACAAGAATATCAGATGAAACTAAAAATAAGTGTTTAGTCTCTTTAAATAAGCCATAACAGAGTTAGTCAGCTGTAATAGCAACATTTCAGTTATAAATAATCTCTTAAGGAATGATATTAAGAGAGAATTAACATGCATTCACCTAAGCATACTCTTAGGTTAACGCTGATAGCACACAAAATTTTAATTCCCCCTTTTTAGTACTCATCACTTTCAGACTTTTTTGTCTGAGTATAAAAGGTCCAATTTTCTCTAGAGAGTGTGCGATGAATGAAAATGTGATAAAGGGCCCTAGACTCAGTTTGTGAGAGGTGGCTAGACAATGGATGGATAGGCAACATAGGAACCTCTTTAAGGTCCAAGAAAAAAATACAGTTCTTCAAATAAGCAGCAGGATTCTGCTCTGTAAGAAATTCCTCTGTGCTGTTTATTGTTTTAACCAAAACAGTAAGTTTAGTTAAAACAGTAAGTTCCAGCTTTCAATAGCTCTCCCTATGACCTAGAAAGATCAAATGGTTCTAGCAAGACAAAACCAAAACATGATAACTTACAGTAAGGTGTATCTCTTTGGCATAACAAAAATAGATGCGCATATTGAAGTCTTTTGCATATGACATTTTCAGAGGAAAAGGATTTTGTAAGTTTAACTATCTTAAATATTTTACTTAATAAAGTAAGCAACAACATAAATATGTAAATTATTATATTCATCAAACATATGAGGATAATTTTAAACATCTGATATTAAGTGAAGGTAATGGAAACATTTTAATGACCTATAATAATCAGAGTAAAATATTATCATTTTCTTAATGACTTCGTTTACATCCCTATGGATATTTATTCCTCACAGAAAGCAATTCTAACTTACTGTGGATAGAAAATGACACCGGCTAGGCTTCCAACTATTATTACTTTTAATACTAATGGTTCTGAAAGATGACATATTTCAAACTACTGGTATGTCTCCTACTTTCTATTTAATATGGGAGATATTGCTGATACCTGTTTATTTCCTAAAAAATCATTAATTCCACTGGAGACAAGCCTTAGTCACCCTCTTGAAAGTCTTCAGAAGAGATTCACCAAATGGGAAGACTAGCTGTTGGATGGCAGCTCAGTTTACAGGCTGTGAACATCTCCCAGTAGCACTTCATTTTCATCATGCTGAAATCATTTCAGCATTCTTTGAATGCTGCAAGCTATTTAATACTCATACTAAGAAAAAGAGGTTTTCTCCACTGAATAAGTCTTTCAAGCTATCAAAAGGCAGTCTTTTCCCCTATATACAGATGAATTTTTAACATTTAATTTCCATGTATTTTAAAGCTTACCTGTATGGCTGTATTAGAGGGAAGAGATGGAATACAGTATCAGAAGTCTTGCGGGCAATAAGCACAGAGTTCTGAAGCACCGCAGTTCTCTGCCATCAGCGGCTGGCAATGCCGGAGTGCAAAAAGGCAATTCCCTGATCTAATTCAGAGTTAAAACTCTACAAATTCTGATGAAACTACCTATCCACTCAGAGCTCAGGGCATGCCACCGCCTGCAGAGGAGGAGGTATGTAATGGCACAGCAGCTTGCTGGGGCAGCCAAAGGAGGTGCTGCTCTCTGTGTTCCCAGGTGCTTCTGGACCCCTTGTCTCTGGGACATGCAGGTATGGGCAGGGGCTAACCCACAGGGGTTCTCCCTCCAATGTGGCACAGCAACCCCTTCCAGGGTAACCGCTCTGAGGTCATCATGGGCATCACCAGTCGGCTCTCATGATGTCTTAAACCTGCTGCCCTCCATAAAACCCCATGCTGCAGTGGGGGGCAGCGCTGTGAAGCAGAGTGCTTTCAGCAGCTAGTGCATGCCTAGAGAAGAGGTGCTTGAGTCTCAGGAAGAGAGCAGGCTTTTCCTCTGCCTGGCCAGTGTGCAGAGATGTCAGCCAGGTTGGGCAGGTGGGTGCAAGAGGCCCAGAAAGCGGGGTGGGATCAGGCCAGAAGCCTTGTGTGCTGCCTGGCTTCCTGGCAGGAGCAGGCGGCCCCAGAGCATGGGGGCTCTCTGCACTACTGCCCTCCCAGTAGCAGCCCAGCAACCTCATTCTGTGGGCATGGCCCTGCCCCTTCTCCGAGGAGAGCCAAGTGCAGCCATGCTGCTGGCCCTGTGTCAGGCCAGAGGTCTTTGTGTCCCAGGGGTGGTGTGCCACGGGCCAGACCTTCCCAAAGGCCCTTGAGCCTGCAGCTGTGCTGAGCACAGGAACCTGGTAGCAAGCAAGCTCCTAAAGGGATCCCTGGCCAACATGTGTCCCAGCCTTGCGCTTTGGTAACAACAGTGTTCCCTCTCTTATAGACAATGCAATGCCCACCAGAAGGGCAGGAGGTTCCTGAGGCTCCTTTTCCTGCTCCTTCCCATCCTGTCTGGTGAGTACCCCTGGCCAAAAATGGTCCTCTCAGGCCTAGGGACCAGCTCCGGAAGAAAATAACCATCTCTTGACAATGTGACCCACAGCTGTTTTCTACTGCTGGAGCTCAATGGTGTGGGGAAAGGGAGTGTTGTGGGTAAGTGTCTCTTGCTGTGGGAAAGCCAACGACTGCAAAGGCTGTGGCTCTGCCCTCCTGCCTCCCCTGGGAACACAGGGTGCCTTGTCAAAAATGCCCATCACCGCTGAGGCAGACGGTGGTGGGGAGCGGGGAGGCACTTCTGTTTGTCCTTCAGTCTCCTTAGCCCCTTAGTGGGGTTCAAGGCTCAGACAGATCTTTCCGAGTGACCTCTGCAGAATAGCAGGCTGAAGCACAGAACACTTTGGCAGAAGGTGCCTCTGCTGCCTGCATATCTGTTGGATAGCCATGGGGGTCAGGCAGAGACCCCAAAGATGCTCTGCTGAACGTGGCTGGTTAAAGAGCCCAACCTTTTGGTCAGGATCTCTCCAAAGTGACTCGAAGTAGCAGGAAATTTTGCCAGCTCTCCCTAGGAGAGTCTCCTTTGGGAAGCCCTGGCAGTGCTCCTTGTGCTTGGTGCAGTGGAGTGTCTCTCCAAAGCATCAATTTTGGCAGTAAAAAAGCTACTCAAGGAGTCCATCTTACCCCCTCTTTATCTTGCAGGAGATGTCAGGGCTTCCTGAAGCAGAGCTGCAGTCTCTGGGGTAAGAGCGCTTTCTTGCCAAGGAACGCGCTCTGTGGAGCCATTGTGCTACCTGCACTCAGTGGCTTCACGTCCAGGGCTCCTGACCTTCCCCATCTACTACCCACAGTGGTGGAAGGGAGCCATTTGTAAAGCAGAGGATGGAAAGGGGGTGAGGGGTTGGGGGTGGGTGACCCAAGCCCATGGGACCCTTCTCTGCACAGTGTTTGGAGCCTGCCTGCAGAGGCTGGGCAGCTGCTGGGCAAGATCTGCTTTCTCTTTGCCTCCAGGAACTCACAGCAGATGCGGGAGCTCAAGGAGACGGTGGCTCAGGTGTCTGCTGCAATAGGGAACATACTGCAGGCAGTGAGAGAGGTCCTCAGTGACCACGGTGTCCAAGAGGAGAAGAGAGAGGTAGGGGTGCTGGGGTAGATCAGAGACCTCGCTGCCTTTCCGGGCTCCCTCCTGCTGCTTCCTCTTGGCACGCTCAAAGTCGGCACCTTTTCTGACAGGCCTTGCCTTGGGTTTTCTGACACAGAGGCGCTCCTTGGCTCTGTGCTAGGACTGAGTGTTCAAGCAGAACAGTTCGTGCATGCGTTCTGTGTTCACTGCCATCCCTCCATTCCCAATTCTTTCCCAGGAAATTCTGCAGTTGACCCAGGCGACAATTAAGAAGGTGTTTGAAAACTACAGCCCAATGCCTGACTGGGCTCTGGAAGCCATAGGTATGCAGACAGGAAGTCTGGCTGCCCTCCGTTTATGTCTGTCCCTCCCCCAGAGTCTGCCAAGCTCTGCTTTCAAGCCAGAGAAGTACATTCTAATGCATCACTTCAACTCCTAATCTCTGTCCACCTTCACGCCAGGTGCCACCATTGATAAGGAGAGGACAGCCAAGAAGAAAGCAATGGGGCTTTGCTCTGCTGGCCAAGGCAGCTGCCCCACCTTTGCAAGGGCTTTCCTTTTCTTTCAGGTAGTGTAGAGAAGGCAGCAGTGGGAAGGGGTCCAGTAAGGGAAACAGTCTTCTGTCAGGGAAGATGGCAAGAGGGAGGATGGCAGACATCTTGCCATGTCCCACAGCGGCCCAGGCAGCAAAACGTCTCTGGCTTCCACGGCTCCCCTCAGCACACCTCTGAGGCCAGGCCTTTGATTTCTAGGCACAGAGGGTCCCTCCATGGCCCTGGCAAAGGAGGGTCTGGTTGCTCTGGCTTCCTCCTTCATCAGGGCTGCCATTTGGCCCTCAGCAGGAGGAGCGTGGGCACAGGGGCTCCCTGGATGAGCTGTGACTCTTGTCACCTGCATAATGATGGCTTCCCCCCATTTCTTTACAGAAGGCGCTTCCCAGGACCTTTCGATACATCAAATTCCAGGTGCACAGCAACTGGGGAAACCCAGAGTACACCTGTGTCTACTGGGTTCAGGTTCATGGGAAGATGGCGAGCCATAACAACCACGTGCAGGCCCAAGAGCTCCTTTGAGAAGAAGAATAAAACGAGATGTTTGGCAGCTCGACTTATGTGTGTTCCTTGTAAAAGGTGTTCCAGGGAGCTTCCAGCATCTTGAGCCTCTATTGGGGAAGGGAGTTTTCTGTCTCAGGAGAAGGACGCTCATGGTCCAGGCTGCCAGGGACAGGGCAGGGGAATGGGGCTTGAAGGAGAGGTCCCCAATGGTCCAGCTCCAGGTTCGGCACCCCAGGGTCACTCTCCAAAGCTCCAGTCTCACTGGGAGAGTAGAATTGCAGCCCCAGGAAAGCTCTCCCACTGGCAGAGGAGTGAAGCATACCTTTCTGCAAAGCCCTGTGCCCTCTCTCCATTCCTAAGCAGCGCCAGGTGGCACAGAGGCCTTGGGGGCCATCGTGGCTGGCAGGTACCCCTTCTCACTGGAGCTGCTTCATGCCGGAGGGGGGCTTCCCTCAGGGCTCCTGCACTGGTTGGCCTTGCCCCAGCTGTGCAAGGCAATGGGGAGGAGAGCGCTTCTTCAGACAGGCCACATCAATGTGTGGTGTGTGTCTAGGCAGGAACAGGCCGGCAGGAACACAGTTCAGAGGGACCGAGGACAGCCTCTGGCTACAGACCCAGCACCCTGTTCTCTGGGCCCAGCACCTTGCCTTGCAGTAAGGGCAGTGCTTTTCCCAGCAGCCACAGGAGAACGCAGCCCTCCTGCCCTCCCTTCTTCCCTCCCTCCCGAGAGTGCTCCAGCCAAAACACCCTGACTAGTTCTTGTGGCAAGGCGATAGCCTGGAGAGGGCTCAGCTCAGCTCACACCCTTTCCTTCTGGGCTGCTCGCATGCTGGGCCAGATGGAAGGCAGCAGCTTCACTCTGCTTCCCCTGGTAGTCTGTGAAGACATGGGTCCGATGGACAACTTTTTCACTACATCTTTCTTTTTCCTTCATAGGGGTTAGGATGATATCTTAAAGGATACAAATTATGGTACCTGTAAGAACTGCCAACTTGCATCTTTTGAACTTCATAAATTAAGCACTACTGTACCCCCTAAGATGAGTGCTATCATGTCTCCATAAGCTGTGTCTATTGAGAGCTTCAGGAATGACTATTGCCAGTCATACATCATCTCTCTGGCAGTTCACTGGTAAAGACAACCTCTCACCTCACCCTTTCCCCATCCAGCTATAATATACTCTCTAACGTCTTATAGAAAATTGTAAACCATCCATCTCAAACAACTTGTTATACACATCACACACATATCCTACATAATGATTCAGCTGTTGTCTGTGGTGCTGTGACCCAATACCTGATTCTGTTATGGTTCAAAAGCTTGCATGATTAAGTAAAGTTTTGCAGATGTGGTATTTAATAGGCTCTTTGTTTTGTGAACTTCATTGCAGCTGCTTCCACTACTAGAATCAGTTTCACAACAGGTGAAGAAATCTTTGTCCTTTTGAAGCTTCATTCTGCACCCTCTTGCATTTTGTGAAAAATATAATTTACATTAATTTATTAAACTTGGGTAACATGTTCTACTAGCACTAAATGAAAGCCAAAACAGAAGAACAAATTTAGATAACAGTTACAGGATAGAAAAAACAGCAATTACATGTGACCTAGAGATTATGTTAGTAACTTGTATAATATGACCTCTCATTCCCATGCATTAACCATGTGATTGTTCTCTAATAATTCTTTAATGCATAAGCAAAAAGATAAAATTGAATTAGGAGAGTATTACTGCTTTTCTGTAGCAACTAGTGAGACCAAAATTGGAACTTTATATCTACATATAGTACATACACTTCATGAAATGCAGTTAAAAGCAGAGTAATGTATAAAGGCTAAATATTCACAAGAATAATGTGAGTTCTAGCTTATCTTACAATAAAGACTGAGTAAGTTTAAACTATTTAATTCCAGAGAAAAGTACAGCATAACATGATTACAGTCCACAGGTATATGTGTAGAGAAAATACATCTGACAATAGCTCTTTAACATATATGAAAAAGACATTAACAAGAATCAGTGATTAGAAACTGAAGTTAGATTCATTCAAAAAAAGTAAGGTGCAAAATGTCAACAGTATTAGCAGTGTGCTGTTTGAAAGGCTTCTCTAGATATCCTCTGTCACTTGAAATCAAGACCAAATGCCATTCTTACAGATATATTGTAGTCCAAAGTTACAGCTTGTTTCAGGAGTGACCAAATGAAATTCAGTGGCCTCTTTCAGATAACTGAAAGCATGTTTATAAGAGTACTCTTTGCATTTATAATCTGTGTGATATTTTAATACAATGGGTTACCCTGAGTTTTATTTTGTTTCATTAATGAATATTTTCAGTTTTATTTTCAAAGCTCTTAATGTTCAAACATTGAAAAAATCCGCAGCTTTTTAAGAATAAGTTAACAGTAAAGAAGCTGAAAAGTTGTCTTTCAGCTCAAGGACATTTATGAAAAGTAAAATTACTTACTTGATTTTATTTGCAAAAACTGTCTGAAATATTATGTCAAACCAAATTATTCTTGACAAAAATGTAATCAGAAATATGTAAAAATGGTTGATTAAGCAAGAGATGTCGGACTTGTTTTGTTTCACTCAGATTGTAGTCATAATTTCCTAAAAATCTGCCTTAGTGTACAAAACCTCTTGGATATGTTTGTTCACTAAGTACTGTTGACAAGTTTCTTGCCAAGCAATTGAAGTTTATATGTACTGTGGTAGAGGTGGAATCCAGAGGATGGAATCTGTGATGAAACAAATTTTATTTAGATGATCTAGAAGAAATAGAACTGCAGGAAGAAACAACTTCTGTTCCTTCTTTTTCCAAAACTCAGTCAGTAGGAAGACTTGCTGTGATTTGGGTGTGATCACCAGTCCTACAGAATCAATATGCTTAAGTTCTTGTTTGTGATAAAAATCAGCGCAGACAAAAGTAATGTGTTCCAGACTTACCATTTATGCTATGATGCTTGTTTAATTGATATCAATAGATTAAATTACTTGAATGAAACAATTATGCCTGGGAACATATGCCTGGTACCAGAATAACTATATTCTTTATTTGTGTCTATATATAAATTAGTATATGATAGATATTTAACATCTACACAGAGTATAAAAAGAAAATGCTAACTGTGCAGAAAGTGTGTGTTGTGATTAAAACCAAAAAAAGACATTGTGCTTTAAATGTTTGTAGCCTTCAAATCAGCTTTTACATCTAAAGTTTTAGAGGTGGACTGAAATTAGTAAAATATAATCAGTATTCTCACAATCTAGTGTCCTTCATCATTCTTTAAAAATTTAATTAAAAGATGGGCAATGAATCTTATGTCAGCAGATGAGCGTATCACCATACACTGTGAAACAAATTAATCAGCAAAAATACAGCACTGCAGAATAGTCTTGCAATAACCTTTTGCTATATAAGCAAGGATTTAATTTTTAAACAAACAACTAACTGTTCATTTCTTGACTGAATTTAAGGTAACTGTTATGTCATGCTTGTGTTATCATTATCATGGCAAATGAAAAAAAATTACACTCTTTAATAAGTGCTTTAATGGGAGTCTTAGATTGAATCATCTCTCCCAATTAGGGGGTATTCAAAAAAATATGAAATGCGAGTGCTCTTCAGCTCTGTATTAATATGATGGCTTAGTCACAATTTAGGGTTATATAAGCATGAAAAGGATAGAACCTCTTGAAAAATGAATCCCAGCAGTCTAATTAATCTAATCACCGCAAATTATATTCTCCCTCAGTAATATATTTATTAGTCCAATAAGCTAATCTGCTTTCGGTGTTACTGTACTGTTACTACCTCCAGTATCATGAGGTGTGTTAATATTTATTGACATTTTGGTTATTTTTCTTTGAAAAAAACACTTGTCAGAGCCACGTCAACATTGTACGGTAAGAACATATCTACACTGCTATTTTCGTGCGCATTGGATCTAAGCACAGTGACACAAGTGGTGTGAGGACACCTGAGCTAATTTGGCTTTACAGCTGTGAGCTTTGTGTGCGACAGGGTCTCAGCGCAGTGCTGGCCTGGAGGAGCCTCCACAACACTCTGTCATGTCAGAGGACTTTGAAAAAAACAGCTGAGTATATGTCCACTCTGCAGTCAATACAACAAAGTAAAAAAAAAAAAAACAAAAAACAAAAACCCCAACAAACAAAACAATCCCAACCCCAAACAACAAAAACCCCAAACAAAAAACCCAAACCAAAACCATGAGCGTACTACATTGATAAATTACATTCAGGACTTGTGTCAGGGAGGGCAAAGGTGAATGTTTGCATGAATGTGTCTGTGGTAGTTGTATGGAAGGAGGCATTTCGTCCCTCTAGATAAGTGTAATGGAAGAAAGGTTTGTTCAGACTATTACATTCCTTAGAGAACAATGATGTTTCTGCTAGTACCACTTACCATTTAATTTAGGAAGAATCACAATTTGGGAGCATTACAAAGTATGGCCTCTGCCTCCACCATTGTTACTGCCCTGGCCTAATTGCAGCTTCCAGTTTATATCTGACAGGCCAGCACACACAACTGTGAATGCAACCACATGAACATTCAGGAATTATGATTAGCTATAAATACATATATTAATGAGATAAATAACCATGCAAACTGAAGCATCCTAGGGGAAACAAAAGAAGGAAGCATAGTAAAATAAAAAAACCCAAATATGGCAATCTGACAACACTACCCATTCTGTTATCATTTTGTTATAGAATGGGCATCCAAGGGAGTGCTGGCTAGCTTTTTAGTGTAGTAGTCCACCTAGGGCTTGAACATAATAAACTTCATGTTAGGTCATGACCTGAGTTGTTATTTTCTTCAAGTAGCCTGCCAAATATTCCACCAACAGCTTCACCGTTCTGCTGCAGTGCAAGACTTTAGCTAATAGTTTCTCTTGAAAGGTACTTCTCCCTAAATAGCTCTGTGATACCAGCTTTCAGTCAGCCTTTGGAGCCTTGAGAAGCTGTTAGGGGATCTATGACCTTGTGCTGGGCACATGAGGATAGACCAGTCTCACCATTTAGACCTGTCTCTTCCTAGGCAATGAAATTCCTGTGACTTGGCAGCTCCCGTGAAATCACTTAAAATTACCTGGAATGCTCTGATGTAAAAGCTAAGTAGGTTTATTATAGTAAAAATCAAAGCTAGTGGAATCAAATATTATGTTGGGCAACGGATACAGGAGGGTAAAGCAGGACATACATGATTGGTTTGATTTTTGGTTTCCTCTCTTCAGTTAGCAACTCTGATGCCATGCTGACTCCCAAGAAAATTCCTCCAGCCTGTCAGAATTGGGTTACAATCCCATAGTCAGGGCAAGCACCCAAGTTTGTCTTCACAAAGATATTGATGATTGGGTTGTTACTGTACTCAGTAAGATTTCTGTTGCGTATAAAATAATTTAAAGGCTTGTGGTAACTTCTAGTCCTGATGACCAATTCAGCCTCTTCAACCTTGTGTCCTGTGCCGTGGCGTTCTGCCTGACATGGACTCATACTTATCCCATGAAGACACCTTTGAATGTAAGTTACAGGTAAGTGGAGTTCACTTAGTCTTCATAGGTTTGTTTACAGTCAGATGTGTCAAATGAATGTAAATATCCCCTTTTTTGGCAGCCAGTTGGTGAAAGTAATGTCTTCCCTGACTGCATTTATTTAATTTTTTATTTTTATAATATGTAGCTTAGCATCATTCATTACATAAATTTACAAATGGAAATAGTGACTGTTTAATAGCTCTTGTTAGAAATTAGATGTGACTAAGCAACAATGCTGTGTTAAAAATTGGTAAATCCATAACATAGGTAAAACTGAGAACTATGGAATAAGGGAGATTTGTTATACTTGGTTACAACAGCTTTACAACAGTTTGGTTCTCTGACCATTTTAGAGTCTGTGCTAAACTAGAAATGGAAAGTACAGTACTGAAGAGGTGCTCAAAAAGGACAGAATGGAGCTTAAAAAGTTTGAACAGAAGGACAACCAGAATGATCAGAGATAAAAAACAACTTCAGTACAGGGTGCTGGGCTGCTTTACCTGCAGGAGAGAGTCATGGAAAAGGCAAGCAGACAATGACCATCTCTCGTAATACCTAACTGAAATTAGAATATGGCAATCTCAAAAAACCCAGAAATATCATATGTAGTCCACTTCTATACTTTTCCCTGGACATCTACTACTGCTCACTGTTCAAGGTCAGATATCAGGCTACACGCTCTGAGTACAGCCATTCTTATGTTCTATGGGCCCATGCTAAATGTATCATGATAAAAATGTGTGTAATTTATGTGTGGATTTTATCTGGCTTTTAAGATTTATATAGTCTTTGTGGTGTTCCTAACAAAACAGAGCTCCTTTTGTCCCAGTCAGTTGGGAGGGAGGGATAGGAGAGGGAAATCCTGGGCATCTTTGGGCACTCCTGTTTTAGTTACACAAGGTAGAATTGCTTTGATTTGTAAAAGTCTGTTTGCAAACCACATAATCTCAGTGGACACCTGCAGCGGTCACATCCCTTTTTCTGGATCATGAATGGCTATGATACAATGAAGGCAGCAGCTCTGTGCTTCCCAAGGATCCCAGGGAAAGGAAGATTCTCATAAGTCCAGCCCTACTTACCTTACAGGTTTGTGTCTAGATTTGCAAAAGTCAGATAGAGGAAGGCCCATAATTTTGCTGCAATCCTTTCACAAGCACTAAAGCAAGCTTCTAAAAAATATTGTGCTGAGCATTAATTTTAAAAATCATAAACATATGGTTTATCTGTTCCCAGATGAAAAGATAAATCAGAGAAAGAATCGTAGTTGGCTTGAAAGCCATTTAAACATCAGCTTATATAAAATGTCTTCAATCTGTGTTAATTTCTATCAGGAGGATGTTTCAGCTAATTATTTAAAAAATACATATCCATACAAAAGTAAGTACTCAGAGCAAAGAGATTTGGCTCTGGATTAGGGAATGCAAATCAGCTCCAGGAATACAAGCAGCAAAGCTAACAAGAGATTAGCATAGAAGCTACAAAGCTAACAGGGGATTAACTTTCAGAAGAGCTTACCAGTTTGCCATTATGAACAAAAAATATAACACAAAAATGGAGATGAGAAGAAAAATAACCATGAAGGAAAATATAGAGGGTAAAACTACTAAACTATAGATGCAGTATATATATTGCACTGCCTTTCTAAGCACAGGCCTGGACATACATTTCACACCAAACCTGCCTTGCATCCAAACTGGGTGCAAGCCCAAGGTAAAACAAGGTGCTTTAAATTAATTTCAAAACCTCACCCGCATTATTCAGCAGTTGAGCTTCAAGCATGCTTCCATCCAGAGTTCGATGGAGTCCTACTGTGAATAGGTAAAATGGGTCTGCCTTGGAAATCATGACAGGCGGTCAGAGAGCTTGGCTACTTGGTTGATACTACTTATATTCGCAACATAACACACACACATACATATATACATATATAAAAGTACAACCCTGGATAACCCATCAGTCAAAAGAAGGGTTTTTTACCGTACAGTTGAGAAGCACTAAGGACAAGAAGTTAGAAGGTTTGTACAAATAACAGATCATACAAATAAAACGTTAAAACAATGCCCTGGGGAACACTGGAAATTATATGAGTGCAATTGAAATTTGTCCTGAAATGTGGAACCTAGCACCCAAAGTTTATTTTTTCTGCAGAATAGTAGAACTGCATTGGTTGTTATTTCACATACAGCTTTTAAGTTTTATTTGTATATGTTCACAGTATAATTATATCTCACTTAAAAAAACCCAAGCTCAATATGCTGAATTGTGCCACCTATCTGCATGGGAAATTTGAAAAGACTGAGAAAGCCGAATTCAGTTTAGAGAGAGCGTCACCATAAATCATGAACCAGGTTTGTCTAGTAAGCTGAATGCTCCAAGTTCTGCTTCAATGAGAACGAGCATTTGCCTTTCTTTACCTCTGCTCTGTAGAGGGGGCAGCAGACACCTTGCTGATAAGAAGCTTGGAACAGATTGTTCTGGTGATTATGAGACATAACCAACCTAATTCTGATACTTTTACCTGCACTGGTTTTCTATCAAAATATTTGTTTGACCTGCTTTTTAAAATTTTGGCTGTCAATAATTGCATACTGGTTTCCATTCCAGAAGAAATAGGACAGTTACAACACATAAGGGATCTGAAAGTTCAATTGCAGTGAACTTCAGGTCCTTTCCCAATAGGCAACAAAACTGCAGTCCCTTAGCAAGTTAAACATTGGAAGAAAAAACCTCCAAACACTGGCAGATGAATTAGGAAATCGTCCCTTGGTAAAGCTGGGAGTATATATAAACCATAATAAAAATATTATGAAAGTCACCGTTTGTTACAGCCACTACCATAGTGAATATATGTGAAACTTCATATGTATTCCTTCCTGTCCATCTGAAACAACTATTTTGTCCTTAACTTTATAATGAGTTAACATACTTATTTGATGTTCATTTTGCTCGTAATGAGAGGCACTTAAATTTTTAAACATTTAAAATTTTTAAATGTCAAGGTCTTCATTCCAGTCTTGTCTTTAGATAGCAGACAATACAAGTTGATTTCCATGTTTTATGATGTTCACTGAACTTCAGGTACACATTTCTGATGATCTGAACTAAACTCATTCAGAAACATTTGCTCTTCACAAATATTTTGATGAATCATACCTGTCACAGATGAATTAGCAGCATCCCGAAAGGATACTTAAGTAAATCGATGTACCTAATACTCCACTGACAGCACCTTGCAAAGACCTTTAAACCATTGCAAGGGCAAATCCTTTACCATCCCTATTTGGTAGGCTGTTACACTGCCTTTGGACAGGTGTAAATTAAAATTATCCACACAAATTTACCTGAGATGCTACATTAATTACATTTTCCAATTTAATTACGCTGACATAATATCTGTGACAGGCATATTGCACATTATTCCACTTTTGGGTCAGTCAGTCTCAAACCATTCATACTTGAAACCCCATCATTATTTTGCTGGCGATGAACTGAAGAGTGTATTTGTGCTGGTGTCACACCCGAATGGTGCAGGTTAAGGAGGACATGGTACCGTTTGCCAAGCTCTCTTCCCTCCGTTGCTAAAGATAACTAACCTTCCAGACAAGGGTGCCTGCATATTTTATTCAGATTTCTGTGCTTATTACTACTGAAACACAGAATAATATCTGCAACTTTTGAACCACAGCACTACCTTTAAAATTTAAAAATCTGATCTTTAAGTCAAAAGAAATTATGTGGATTTTCCTGTGGAACCCGTAGAAGTAGATGTCCTGTCCTATGACAGTTGTGTGGGATGTAAGCATCTTAATCTTGTAGGCTTTACTGCCATTCTCCTAGGAGTCTGGGAAAACAATTTCAGGCTGATGGCGGTTAAGCCTCCAGTAGTGAGATCACCTGTTTCTATTTAACTGTGATGTAACTGCCACAGTTATAACCCTCTAACACATCAGTCATGGAATATGGTATCAGGCAATAACAGAAAACAGCAGAGTTACTTCAGAGAAATCTGAAGACTTGACTTTTTAATTCCCTTAACATATGGTAAGCGAAGAATTTAGTCTATTTTCAGAGTTCGAAGTCTCCTATGTGCTGCTGGATAGTCTTAGCTTAAATAAAGCCGTGGGTACTTTGCATGCTATGCTCTGTTCAGTGTTCAAGTTCATCTTCCTCCCACCTTTTTTCTTCCCCCCGGTGCCCCTCCTGAAAGGTAGAGTCAATAATGCCACCCATGTTAGCACTACTTTCAAGAGAGGTAACACATCTTTACAAGATCAGCTGTTTAGCAATTCCTCCCTGAGCACCTTATTTGGCCAGGTGATTGCGGTTTTGTTTTTTTCTAATAGTATGGGAGTAACAATACCTCCCACTGATTGTTCACGTGGTGCAAATACTTCTAGGACTGTCCACCGGCAGTGGCGAAGCCTGAGCTCACCGTTGCAGGTACGTGGAGCAGTGCGGGCACTCTAGCTCACTGGTGCCGTGCTTTTTCCTGAGACCACTGTCACTCTCACTTCTTTTTGAGGCATTATGAGGTACTTCATTAGTCAAAAATAACAACACACTGGCAGGCCAACATATTTGAGCTGTGCACCTCTTACCATCCACGTGAACACATCTCAATTTACCCTTGCATCATTCAGTGTGGCTTTGCTGCTTCTTTCCTTCTGTGATATTTTAAAAGAATTTGGGCTAAACTGAGATGCTGATGGTGCAAGATGCCTTTACTACAGACTTTATATACAATTTCTTGCTACACAGTCTAAATGCGGCAGACTTCTAGAAACAATGGTATGCATGAGGTTTTTCTGTTGGTTATTTCCCTACTTGTGTGCTTGTTTCAACTTGCAAAACCAGTGTTCTCTTGGTATATTTTTATTTGAATATTTAGCATTAAAAATGCAAAAAATATGGAAGTACAGCCAGCTATTTCTTGAACAGATGCTTGACTAAAAACTGTGGTGATACAGGCACACACTTGCTACACTTGCACACTGGGGTTTTTTGTAAGTTTTTTCCCTTTTATTTTCTTCTGACTCTGTTGAAATTCTCTGTGTTAAATATTGTAATACATAGCATAGTACAAGAGAAACAAAGCAGTATTGTATGTCTTTACTATGTTCAGAAACTGTAGGTAAGAGAATATAAAGAAAGAAAAAATAGGCAATTTTTATCCCAAAGCTCTGCATTAAAAAAAAATGGGATGACAACCATAAAATCATAAGTGTCCTAGTGAAATTGAGGCAGGTGGCAATGACAGCTGTTTCAAAATTCATCAAAATCTTTGGGGTTTTTGAATTATTGGGGATATAATATATCTGCATGGACTATATTCAGCTTTTGATGAGATTACAGTTTTGGTGAATAAAGGTAACTGTAAATCTAATAAACTTGGTCTTTTGACAGGTTTTTTTTACATACAACAACATGTTTTTTAACAAATTAACATTAAGTAGCTTCAATAAAGTAGATCTAGAACAGCTACTTAGCAGTTATTCTGATATGTAACAGTAAAGAATCATTAAATTGGGTGTTTCTGGCAGGGCTCTGCAGAAAGCTGCTGAATGCTATTATTAAACATTTTTATTAACGTTCTAGGAAAAAAAAAAGTCCTTAGACACACTGCTGACAAAACGTGGAGACTGGTGATAATAACAAAACAGTCTTGTTGAATCACTTAGAACACATAGCAGGCTGAAGGTATTCAAGAAAATAATGTTTTATACATCCATAAAGAAGAGTTGTGGTCCTTGGTCACGGACAGGGGAATCCTGAAAACTATTTACAAGAGAAAACCAATTCACAGTAACCTCGGTGTAATTTGATTCTTGGCTGTAAACAAAGAAGTGGGGACTTAATCTCTCAGGGTGATGTTGCTGACTGCAGTGTTGGAATACTACATATTCTGCTGTTCACATTTAACAAATTGTAGAAGGCAGAGAAAAGAACCAGAAAGCACTGAGTGCTGAGAAAAAGCCTTAGAGGAAGAGACTTAAAAACGTAATCTGTTTAGCATGCCAAAAAGAAGATTGAAAGGTGACTTGACACAATGCATAAGTATTTCCTTGAGGAGCAAATACCTGGCGTCAAAGGTCTTTCTAGCTCAGCAGAGAAAGCCTTTAATAAACCATATTAACTAGAAGCCAGACACAGTCAAGGTAGAAAGAGGACATGCATCTTTAAAAAGAAGGATGTTTGTGCACTGATTCAAACTAAGGGAAAGAGACAGAGTCTAACTGTTGATCTTTGGTACAAGAACAAATGTCTTTTTGTAAAATAAGCTGTTGGCATCAACTGGCTGAAATTCAATGGCAGATAACGTACATGAGGTCAGAGTAGATGATCTAATGCTCCCTTCTGGCCTTAAACACAAGTAAAAAATACCTTCCCCAAAAACCTATGAATATTAAGTATCAGAACTACAAAGCTAAATGATATCCGCGTTCACTAGTGTGTTTCAGGGTAGATGTTAATAATTAGTTTCATTAGTAGATGCTAATAATATGCATCTACTTCTCTGAGTGCTGAACTCTACAATCAGAAGTCTGAGCAGAATATTATGGCAAAGCAAGCTACTTAATTCATGTAACATAATCAACTCAAACAACGGCATATAAATTGAGTTAGAGTCTTGATGTGGTGAGGACAAAATCTGAGTGACAATAGCCCAGTGCAGTAAAATATAGTTCTGCTTCTGTATCAACAAGAGGAAGTCACTTGTACCCTTCATTAAGTTAGTAAGCAGATAACCAGTAGATGAGTTTTCACCACACATATTATGTTGTCTAGCAATATGATTGCTCCTACTTCTTAGGCGTATACAACCTGCTAGACTACGAAACGAGTGCACGTTAAGGGCCAAGTCCTTTCAAAAGGAGCTTCATGCAGCTATTGAGAGCCCAGGAATACTTAACAGATCATGAGTGACTACATTGCAATGCAAACACCTCTTCTGTATCAGGAGGCTGGCATCAGCAATGCCTGGCTCTCACCTAACCCACCATGTTAGGTACTTTCCCACCTCATAACAGCATGCCAAACTAATCAATGGTAATCAGTCAAAACTATCCAAAACTTTGGATCAAAGACTATAAGTTAATTTCAGTCATTCTTCTTCCTTAGATAAATTAAATCTGTGCTGTTCTTTTGCCTCTGACTGCCATTTATGTATTAAAACATAAGAATTGATCCAATTACTTGGATGATAGAAGAAAATCAACAGTCTTAACAAACCCCTTTTTTTTAATAGACAATAAAACCTTAATTGGGTATCTTACCTTATACTATCCTATAATACCAGTATGGATAGTACTAGAAAAGCATATCTGGAAATGTTTGCCAACAATAAAAATATTGAGGATTTAATTTCAATTGTGATTCATGCAAGACAATCTTGACCTCCTTTACATATTTTCTTAAAGATTGAAAGTTAATTCTTTCAATGGACAAATGCCCTATATTTTGCAAAGAATAGAATGAATACAAAAAAATTAGCAAAAGTCAATATTCATATGGTGATGATATTTGTTTCTGTGGCCAAATCTAAAAACATAGGTAGTATTAAGTCCTAATACCTAGAAAAGGCAGTTTCATTTGTCTTATTTAAAGATGAAGCTTCTAGGGCATAATAGTTTGCTAGTGGTTTTAATAGAGTTTAAACCCTGTGAAATCAACAGGAATATTTTTGGCAGCTATTTATTGCAATTCAGAGTAATCCTGAATGAAGAACAGAACTGGTAACAGTCTAGGTAAGAAAAAGTCCTGTACAGAAAAATAAAATAAAAATAATAAAAGAACCAGCGTTAGTATCTCCAAAACAAAACATGAACACAACACCTTAGTATTCCTCATTAGGATTCCATTTTACATAATGTATGGATAGGAATTAGGTTTCTTTTAATGACTTTTGAAACATTTCATTGAAATATTTGTTGTGTCTCAGTTTAAAGTACAAACACACAGTTTTTAGAGAAATTAATTGAGTACAATAAAAGATTATTCCTGTGTTGGTATAGTGAGGTCCAGAACATCTCAATTTCAGAAGCACATCCAGTACTTACTTCATAGTTAGATTTTCATAAGCAGCTCTATGACTTTACAATTAAAAGTTCATAATCAATATCTAAATTGCATGTTAATGACTAAGCTTGAAGACTTCACAGTTCAGAAACTGATGCAGGGAATTCGCCCTTGGGAATAAGTTGAGACATTGCTTAGTTTGTTTCTAGAGGTAATTACTATTAACTTAGGGTTTTTCTCAGTAATGCCTCAAGGGCAAATGTGTAAATCAAGCGTGTTTGATAATTTGCATATAAGGTACCTTCTTAATTGTATTTAGCCATAAAGCCAAGGCACTTGAACAGTGCTTGGGTAATTGATCTCCAAAGTGCGTCACCTATGTTCTCTCCTCTACATATTTCAAGTTGACATATATGGCTTAGAAGAAGCATTTTTCTTCTCCCGCTTCCCTTTTGGGGCAGTATCACACTCCTAGCAGTGTAGTGAGGGAGAAATCCCTGTGTTCCACCAAGTCCAAAGGCTACAATTATGCAATGTCCTTATTTAAGCCTCACAGGCTCTGGATGAAGAGAAAAAGTTGATTCCATTCTCTCTCTGCATACATCTGCATAATTTCTGGGCACAGTATGGCCCCTTGTGAGGTAATATACATCTGTTTTGCAAGAGAACCATCCTTCCTGGCTTAGCAGCATCTTTGAAGGTACTTGCTAGTGGCAAAAGGAGTTGTAGCTCTTAAAGAACGATCACAATGATCACTTCAATTAGCAGTGAGCATGCTGGGGCCCTAAAAAGACTGATCTGATCTGAATCGTCAAACCTTCACTGTAGAGTTGTATAACCCCTATTTCGGCATTACAGATGCTGCTGACTCGGGACTGTACATCTTTGCCCGTGAAACAAAGCATGCTGTCTGTCATGGTTCAATCATTGGCCTGCTACAAGAGTCAAAATGGGAATCATTTGTGCCTTATTTCCTCCTCTAAAACCAATGGACTGACCTCTTTGAATGCGCCTTCCAAAAGGCACATGTGAAATGCAGCTGAATCAAGAAAAACCCCTTCACTTCCATGAACTAACTCCAAAGACATCTAAAAAGATGCAGCTTTTGCTTTAGAGCAGTTTAATGCTGTCCTCTTATCCAGCCTTTAGTACTATATTGAATTTTCCCTTTATGGAGATGTAATAGAAATAATAGTTTACATTTTGAGGTAATTCTCTCCTAATAAAAATGTAATAGTCCGTATGTAATTAAGTAAGTCTTTGTATAGCTCCTTTCTTTTATATGGAAGATACGGTAATTGGCTCATGGTGAGAAGAAAAATATCCATCTTTCTTACAAAGATCAGTGTTAGAGAAAGTAGTGTTTTTAATGGTTTACTGTTCATACAACTACTTTGCTAATTTTCTAAAACAACCTCTACTAAAGAGAAAAGAAAAAGGTTTGTTTAGCTTACGTCTCCAAATATGACAATGGCAGCCCTTTTTAGGTTTATCTGAAGTTAATTTCAACTAGTTTAGGTTGTAAGTTTATAGTTCCTCTAGCTAAACCATTATTAGTTCCTAGCCTGTATACTCTGAATATATACTGAAGGCAGATACATGTCATAACATGAATTAAAGAACTCGTCTGAGCAATGGACACCTAGAGTACTAAGGCCACAGGGTATTAGCTCATGTCTAGATGAAGTGTCGTTTACTAATCTCTAGCATTAAAACAACAACAAAACCCAACCAGAACCTGACCATTGCATCCATAGATGTTCTTTTTCCCTTGCACTTTTGGAGACAGTGTAGACAGAGATGTCTGCCTTCACCTGCTGCCTCATGCACCCAGGGCAGGGAAACTTTAAGTAAATTTGTGAGCAACTAATGCTCCTTATGAGTCCCAACATGTAGAAGTAGTATCAAGTAGCAAGTGGTCTACGTCACAGCCTTGAATGCTGTGTACTAATATCCACTTGTAGACAACCTGCCATAAATCTTTTAATACAACTGCTAGGATGAAAATGTGTTGAACCTTTACATTGTTTAAAATGCCTTTCCACAAGACTTTGCACAGACTACAGTTGTTAATGGCAAGACACAAAAGAACACATTTGAGGTCAGAACATAGATGCCCATTGAGTAACATCTTTAATAACTCAAAGGAAGCCCTGAGTGTGGAAAGCTCTTTCTTTACAAGTGTACAGGATCGGTTGCCAGTTTGCTAAGCACTGTCTTCTGTTACCTACCATTGCCCAATAAACCCTTTATATTCTTGAAAGAACAAAAGAGCTTCCTTGTAAATGAGAAAGTTTCAGTCCCAAGTAAGTATTTATCTGCTTCGTCTAACTTTTATGGCAAGTTTCAACTCTTTTTCAGTGACAAGCGATTCCTCCTAGAACTGAGCCCTGTCTCTTAGTTTTTGCACTTCTAGATAAGCATTAAGTCAATCAGAGGTTTCTCTGCACTCCACGTTTTGATTTTCTCACTCAGTCCTATGATACAGTGGTGCTACCAAGAAAAGGTTTCTGTATATGGGATCTTGCTTCTGTCATATGCAGAAATACAAACTGTGACTGTTTCATGTCAACAAGCCTAGTAACACCATTCCCCAGGTATCTAACCATATCAAATACATAATTTTGAACTGGGAGTGTAATACAACTTATTTTCTACTTTAAATGGATGACTACATTCTTAAAAATCAAATACTTTTTATTATTTTTTAAACCATCCTCGGTGCTGTTCCTATTCAATGCTGCTGTTGTCATGGTTCGCTAACTGTGGTATTATGGGTTAACCCTGGTAGGCAGCTCAGCAGCACGCGGCTGCTTGCTCAGCCCCCCTGCCAGTGGGATGGGAGAGAGAATTAAAAGGGTAAAAGTGAGAGGACTCATGGGTTGAGATAGAGACAGTTTAATAAGTAAAGCAAAAGCTGCATGCGTGAGAAAAGAAAAAAAAAAAACCAAACAAAAAAAAAGGGGAATTCATTCACTACTTTCCAATTCACTACTTTCCATCAGCAGGAAGATGTTTATCCGTTTCAAGGAAAGCAGTGCTTCATCACACATACCAGTGACTTGGGAAGACAAGTGCCATAACTCCAAAAGTCTCTCCTTCTTCCCCCAGCTTTTATTGCTGAGCACGGTGCCGTATGGGATATCCCTTTGGTCAGCTGGCTTCAACTTCTTGTGCACCCCCAGCCTACTTGCTGGCAGGGCAATGGGAGAGGCACCAAATGTTGCATTATTGTGGGTTTGGAAACGGGGAATTTCTTTTAATCTTTATTAGGTGACACTATTTGAAATGCCAGTGATGTTGATATATTGTATCCCCACCACTCAAGGTTTGATGAGAGAGAATGGATTTTGGACTGCTAGTTGTCATTGCTAGGTATTTAATTACAGAAAAACTCTGATCAGGCATCCCTCTTCCCTTCTCCATTCTTCTCCAAAAAAAGAAAAAAAATTAATTTTCCTTGTAGAAAGTGAATAGTGTTCACTATCACTGTGACCACATATACATTTTTAAAGTAAAATGCTTATAAATCTTTGGCAACACTTTTTTAAAGGACAATTAAGATCTATTTTTTATTATATGCATCAATATTATTTCAGCTCTTAATTACGTGCCTTAATATGACCAGCAGCAAAACTTCTGATTAACCAAATAATCCATGATATTAAACCAGAAATTTTGTTCACAGTATAATGATTTCTTAACTGGCCATGTATTCTATAATGGATTAATTAATCAATTAAATAATGACTGATTTCTTCTTAAAAATATCCTTTCCTTTACCAGTTCTGAACAAGATGACTCATAGTGCTAAACTTTAAGTCCAAAAACGTAAGTCTTAAATATACTTCACTTTTGTTAATAAATTGCATTTCTTTGTAATTTTTCCCCCCACAAAAGTACTTGCCAGAATAGCACTCATTTTAGTACAGCTAAATCTGGCATTATAATTTACAGGGGAAAAATACACTGTTTATAAATTGGTTTTATTGTCTACATTAATCTTTTTTGGAATATATGCCAGCTAATTTTCAAGGAAAGACTACCTTATTTCTGGCTGGGACTCTTCTAGGCAGGGGTATGTACGCAGGTGCTGTTTGGCATGCGTGCAGCGAGCCTCATACCTTCTGGAAGAATCAGACCAGCTAGGCGTGAACTGCAAATGTATGGAAAATATATATACCATGCATCCTGAGCAAGTCAAATCATTTGTGTAACACATGCGCAGCTGGTGTGACATTGGCCTTAATGTAGATGCACTGTATGGTTGAACTGGTTATACTGCACGGACATGACCAGATGTCTGCAAATCTCAGTGATCCAAGAATACAGTAGAAAAACCCACATGTCAGAGTTTCACATTCCCTCCTTGTCTCAAAGTAAAATTGAAAGTTCAGGTGTCAAGTTTGAATGATAAAATCTGATGAAATCTGATTTCCAGATTCCAGATCTAGTTCGTTTCTCTGATGACTGATTCTCACCTCTAGTAATGCAGCTTCAGTATAAAAAAAAAGACATACAACAAAATTAGATTTCTAGAAAAATATAAAGTGTCTTTAGCACAAAAAAGTCCACCCTTAATGTCATCTACTTTGTGTGGGCAGGGCTGCTATAAACTTTAACATCTTTGGAGCTACACAGCTTGAGAAAGTATTTTTTCTCTGTGCAGTTATCAACCCGAGATGGCTTCTGGACATGATCTACAGCTTCTGTAGATTGTATTTAAGTACTTACAGCTTTCAGGAAAAAAACAGAATTCAGCAACAGATCAGGATAAGCAGCGCTGAAATTGAGGCAGAAGTAGCATATCCTGAATGTAAATGATGGGCTGAAAACTGCCTGAGATCTCAGCAAAAAAAAGTTGAACAAGGTGCAGATCTAGAGGAACTAAGTTGCTGGTAAAACAATTTTATTTGTTCTCCTTAGAACAGTCACAGAAGGCTTCAACTGTTGTTCGACCTTCATAAGCCAGAAAGCTTTTCTAGGTAGTAGCTCTTTGCTGCTTCATCTGTAAAGCCTTAAGCAACAGCTGTAAGAATGTGGAGTAAAATGCAAAGCTCATGGACATTTGAGCAACTCAATATATGCAAATCAGACCTTGTTATCAGACAAATACCTACTGCATCACTTACTACAGTCCAGGTTCTTGACTGCTGTATATAAAACTAGGAAATGACTACACACAACCACCTTCCCCCGACTAATTTAGAATGAAAATTGCACACTATATTTCAAGGCTGTAAGAGAAATAAGAGTCTGATCTGCATTTGATGTGACCTGGGAAGCAGTGGAATTGTACGAGGGAAAGCTATCAGTTTAAATCTGCTCAAACAAGTTAAAGCAACGTTTACAGCTAACTAAAGTGCAACCTGCAAGAACCGCACCTGTATCAGCAGAAGTTTAGAGATCAGAGCTGCTGAGGCTTTCTCTGAAAGGAGGTTAATGCAGACACATCACCATACCTGTCAGATGATTATATGTAAGCAATGAAACTTTCTTCCTGACTCGCTGGAAAAATCCAATCTTGTAAATAGCCTCTCTAACAGGCAGAAGCCTCAATTTGAAGATGCGGGGCTTGTAGAAACGCTATGGCTTAAGGAGTTTCTGCCTTGGCAAGCTGTCACAGCTCACTGGCCCCTTTGTTCAGCTGTTTGCTGGATTCCCCTGTGGGCTGAGGGCAGCTTAAAACATAAGCATACATCGAGAAAAAGGGAGGGAGAAGAGCGAGGGTATTTTGATCCAGGTTGAACATGGCTACGCAATCATTTGGGTTGACACAGCTGACAACCTGGCAAGATGCAGGAGCAATAACAAGAGCAGGCATGGTGAGGGATGCAAGGGTGACAGGAACTCCTGAAATCAACATTGCCACCAAAGCCCCCCATCCAAAAATGGAAACATTGCTTTCATATTGCAAGGCTATTCTAAGCAGTGAATGACAAAATGAAAATCAGGTTGTATGGCTCAGCAGAAAATCTTCCTACCACTTAAGAATAAGGAAACAAGGGAAGGATAAATAAAATTGCATTAACAGCATTTGATTTTTAAAGTTAACTAAAATATAAATAACTACATCTTGTCATTCAAAATCAGCCATGCTCCAGTTACAAGACAGACAATTAAAAGTTAATAAAGGAAATGCTTCAGTTACCTAAATGTATAATTAATCCATTGTAGAATCTACATATCTTTTTATAAATGTATGGATTCTAGAGGCAAGTTCAGAATTCACCATAAGATCTTCCACATTATGTTAGAGAAAATGAAAAGAATCCGTTGACATTTTCGTGCTTCAGGACATGTGCAACCACTAACTGGAGGGAATTGAAAAGTAACTTCTAAAAGTAGGTTACCACATTGTTCTTGCATTTTTCTCTGACTTACGCTGATCATAGTCAGGCAGAATATATTGGATTAGAGTGATCAATGTTCTCATCTGCAGCATATCTGTGATTTCTACTGAACAGAATCAGACTTGCCCGATTTTGTGTTATGGGTATAACATTGCTAATAACTAATGGTGATTCTCCTAGTCTAAGTGATAAAAGACTAAGCATTATAGCAGTAGGCATAGAAACGTATCTCCAGCGTCACACAACACTTGACATGCTGTGGCATGCAATTTAAGAATGTTTTTATTGTCTTCAAGGGCCGAGTTCAGCTCCAGATGAAGTGGTGCAAGTCTTCAATGAATTAAGCAGAAGCTTAACCCTGCTCTAAACCAACCCATAGGTTTTTATTTTTTTTTCCTCAATGATTTTGTATACGGCTTCCTGTACGTCTCTTATTTTGTTGTAAAATACAGATCAGATCTACTTCTCTCTAGTTTAAAGTACATATAAAGGGACTATTTAAAAGTGCATAACAATCTGTCACTGTTGCCCATTTAGGATCATGATTAAGTCGAGGAAAACACATACCGTAATGATTGGAGCAACAGTCTGCATAATGGCATTTTCCTATAGGTTTTCCCAATAACACTACTGTGATTTCTACCATCAATGTTATGGGCTACCTGTCTTCGAAGGAAACCTAGCAACCCTGAGTGACTGGCTTTACAGACATGTTTAAAACCTGACATAAGCCAAAAAGAACCTGGCAATAAGCAGCCGTCATTGGTGACAGGCTTCATGCAACTCAAAAGAGATCTTACTGGCTTAGGGACTGTCTAACAGATCTTTCAGCTGCTAGTTTGCATAGTTACGTGCCAGCATATGGACATGTATGTGCAAAGATATGCAGACATGTTATGTCAGCAAATTAATTTCATGTTTCATCTCTGCTACTGAAATTTTCTACTAGTCTAACAAAGGTAAAAAGTAGCATTTTCTATGCAGACAGCTTACAGGCAGAAAAGCTTCACTTTTTATGGTATCTGAGATTTGAAACTTAAATAACTAAAATACTTTCTGAGAGAGATTTTACTGAATTTCTTTAAATTTTTTTTCCCCCTTATGTTCACTGAGCTAGAATTTCAGGACTGCTGAGCGATAACATTTTTCTTAATAAAATTAGCTGGAGGGTCTTTGAAATTTTATGGCTTGTACTTCTGCAGCATAAGAAATCAAAACCATGCGGTACTCCCAGTCCTTGGCAAGAGTTCCCAGAGGAAGGAATTAGTTTTCACTGAACCACAAGAGTGCTTAGGTCATGGGGAGAAAGACACAGGGAGCATCAAACTAAGGTTTGTTTCTGAAAATGCTAAGACTCATTTGATGTTTCATACTTTGAAGAGAAGCTTAGCTTTGCTGAAGACCGAAGCCGCAATGAAGGATGACAACTTGTTCAGAGGTGCTTTGAACAGAACTTTAGCACTAATTACAGCAAAGGCCAGACAGGGACCCAGGCACTAACATTTCTGCTAAAGAGGCACAGCGGGAACTAAGGATGAGCCAGTTTTGAAATAAAACTGATTACTAGAGCAAAGAATTTAGTCTTCTCTCTTTCTAGTTTCTGTTGTTGTTTTTGTTAGGTTTTTGGCTTTGTTTTTACTTTAGTGCAGCTTGAAAGCCTTTCAATGTTTCTGCAATAATTTCAAGTAATGTATCCTGAAATTATTGGAAAGTAGAAATGAACAAAGTCTATAACCTGAGTTTTAATACATATAAGCTATATATTCAATTCAGATTAATTTTTCTTTTTTCAATTTCTGTTGATTTTTGCTTTGAGTGTTTGAATAGTCAGTATAATTTTTCAAGAAAAATTATGCCTGAGATATAAGAATGAAGTCTGTCAGATTGAAGGTGACAAAGGAGAACTCCTTTGCATAATTCATTTGGACATTTAAAACTCTTTGAAAAGCCATGGGGGAGAGAAGAATTGTGTAGGAAAAATAGTTGTACAAAATCAGAATTAGTTAATCCAGTAATTACAACTTAGAAGGGACCTGCCCAATCATCAGGTCTAGTCCTGAGATAATCGCAGCTCAGTATAGCATGCAATTCTTTCCTTAGACTGACCATACTACCTGTAAGAGAAGTTTTCTTGGCTCCTGCTACTCTGGTTGGATGCTTCATTTGTTCAGACAGTCACTCCCACAGTACTTAAACCTTCTAATTTCTAGATGAATTTTATTGTGACATGTTTAGCCCCTCTGTTCTCCACCAGCAAAGTCATTTAGTTCAAACAGTTCTCCCTCCCAAGATATATCCGTGCCCCTGATTTATTTATGGAGAGAAATCTTATCCCCTCAGACCTTGTTTCCTTGAACTGAGCAGACTTCTAGTTCTCCGGCGCGTCGCTACTGGAGGTGCTCGTTCCAATGCATCAGGTACCACAGCTGCTTCTCGCCCTCCCTCTTTCAGCACGGCCATGTGCCAGCAGTAGTTCGGGCACCCTGTGCCCCTCTGGTACACGAAGCTCATGGATGCACCACTCAACGATTTCTACTCCTCAGTTATTTCTCTCTAAAGAGATAGAGGTCGAAGCAGGAATTATTAATACGTAAGAGGTGCCTTGCATGTTGCACCACTGGCTTCCATCCATGCTTTGAGCAAGTGCAGTGCAATATCTCCTCTGTTTTCTGCACTGACACCATTTTCCTTCTTAGTGACACCTGCAAGTTTCATCAGGAATCTTCCTACTTTTCTGTGAGTATTGTTTTAAAAAAAGAAAAGTCAAATTTTTTGTTGACATCTTTGCTTTCACTATGTGTATACATACAGAGTCACGTGGTACATGTCGACCTACTAAAAATCCTTGTTACCAAATGAGACACTTAATTTGCTCACTACTGTGGTGGGGTTCTTTTTCAGTGAATTTCCTAGTAAGAGTTTATTGGTTCCTCAAAATATCAGTGCATTAAACTCTTAGAGAATGATTTCAACTTGAATTGGCAATGGAAATTTCTCTATCCTTAATTCTGCTAGTCTGGTTTTTCAATTTATTTACCATTTTCCCTTGTTAGGAAAAACTGAGATGAAGGTTTCATTTTGTTTTTTGGACTGTATCTAAATAATGTGCTGTATCAGTATTGTCCAAACTGCTAATGACCACTGTTACCTTATTCTACTTTTATTTGTATGTAGAGTGTTTAATGTTTGCTATTGGTTTTAATAATTTAAGATCAGACTCAGTCCCACTTTAGGCTATATTAATTTTATCCCTGCAGTTCTTGATCTCTAACATTCAGCTTTTTTATAAATCAAGTTTTTTGTCCCACTTTTTCTAAATTCACCCTTTAATCCTAATATGCCCTGTGAAGGGATTTTGAATCTATTTAAATTTCTAATAACATTTTTACCTAGCTTAGAAATCAGATTTATTTGATTTCAAGAAATTTTGAGCCTCTTTTATATTCAAGCCCCTAAGCTCTCAGTTCAGATACTTTTACTAACTAGTTTTCTTCACTGATCAAATTTGAGCTTCTGAAATCCAAAGTTTATCAAAGAACCCTATCAATCTTCTATTTAACAGAAATAAATACAGTTATGATTGTTGATAACACTTTTCCCCACACCTCTCTAACCATATTTTGATCATGTTTTCATATCTTACCAGAATCACTCCTGGCATCACTTTTTGTTAGTGATTAGCCAATGAAAAACTTTGCCAGCTACGAGATTCAAGAATGTAACTATATTGTCAGGTCTATCATTAAAAAAATTAAGGTCTTCAATACTGACATATTCTTCTGTCCTAATTCTCCTGCTTTATTTCTGCATCTTTTTTTTCTGTACAAATCTGATCCAGAGACTCTATTACAGTACTATCCCAATACAATCTGGTTTATTAACCTTTCCCAAAATGAATCTTGTCTCAAAGCACATTTTAGTTTATTCCTGGCTATCTCTTCAGCTATCTCTCTCTTTTTTTTTTTCTCTCCTTCCCCCCGCTCCCCCCCCCATCTGATACAGCACTACACGCAGTGGTATTCATCACCTTCACTTTTATATCTATTTTTCCTGAACGATTTGTGCCTGTCAGTAGCTGTACTCTGCCATGATTGTCATGTTAATACCTGCTTTCAGGTTCTACACTAGTAATTCTGGTTACTTACTGGCACTATTTGCTGTCTGAGGCCCTGAACTGAGCACAAGCCTTTCAGCTACTGCTTGCAGTTTTGTTGTCCCATCCAAGCCTTTCACTAATTACATTACCCGAAGTTCTCACCCGTGGCTATACATCTTTCTGATATCTGATACTGTTTTACTTGCTGCCATACCCTCATTTATCAGTACTTCTCTGTGTGTTTTAGTCATCTGTAAAGCTACATATGTACCTCTCAAAATTATTAATTTTTTAAAGCTTTTCTTGCCAATTCAGACCAACCTCAGCCCAAACAATGTTATTTCCTAGGCTGCAAGGTAAGTAATGCCTTCTCTATTCACACTTCCAAGTGCTCCAGCCTCCCTTGAAGATTTATTAACCTTCGAGCCATTTGTTCATCTTCTTTGTTGTATTTCCCTTTCCTCCCACAGGTCAAAAAAATTTCACTGAAGAAGTTTCCACTGCTTTAACTATCTTCCCTGCCTGCCCCAATGGACTTTTTCCATCTGTTCAGGTAAGTCCTAATAAGCATTATTTTCCAAAATTTGCCAGATGATCTTATGCATATTGAAATGGATACCTTTTAGCCTCAGGTGCATATCTTGTAACAATAATTCTGGTGCTATATTTTATATCTGTTCTTGGCATTCAAGCTGGTGACAGACCTGTCTTTTGGTAGGAGCCTAAAAATCTTTCTCCCTTCGCCGCTGTGATCAAAGAGAGAGAGTTTCTCTCCAGCTCTGAGCTGATGCCTTGCAATGCAAAGCCTTCTGCTGGCAGAAATACAGCAAAACTAACCCCCGGCGGAACGAGGTGTGCTCTTCTCCCACTAGGCACAAGTCCCTTTCATATTCCCTCTTTCAGCTTTCAAATTCATCTCACAACAAGAGACTAAAGCTCATTAAACCCAATGAGAAAATTTGTCATATTTTCAATAAGGGATCAAGTCTATACCATCTGTAGTACTTCTAATTTAGTGTTTTCCTGCAAATATACTTAGCTTTACAGTGTATTGTCTTCCAGTTTCTTTTAATGTTCTTTCATTGTGAGAGAGGGTCTGACTATATAATTTATGTCTCCATTTTGTTCTTTATTCAGTATACTTCTTACATGCCCTCTTATTCACCTCTTGTCTAAAGTAATTCATCCTATGAAATAAATTTTAAAAGAAAATAAAAGCCCGTACATTTCTTTTCAGCTATCATGTTAGTCACAGGATGAAAGCAAAGCTGATGAAAGCATCTAACAGACATTCCTAACAGCTGTTATGACTGGCAGAGACATATGAATTGTTCACTACATCCTTAATCTTCCTTTTTTTCCTCCAGATTTATCTAGTTTGATTACTAATTTGTGGTAAGTAATGTCATCTAAAATAGGCAGTTCCTGAACAGATCAAATACTTCAATCACCCATAGGAGTGGCACAGATTTCTCATCTGGCCATTACAAGTTTATAGACTGAAACTACCTAATTTTCTCTTTTGGTTGCTGCTACAAAAACAACAAAAAAACCCAAAAGAAAGCCCCAACAACAACAACAGCAAATTTCTCTTTCACACTCTAAGACTTGCAAGATGTCAAGAAAATTTATAGATAAAACACAGAGACCAATGGTTAAGCAGTAATTCATCAACACACAGTATATCAAGCAAAGAGCCTCAGTCTTTACATTACATTAGAAATATCAGAGGGAGCCCTGTAACTGGAGTCAGCATAGGGTACAGAGCTAAGTAATGTTCAACAGACATAAATTTCTCCCCTGGCTTTTTCCCAAATTGAGTTATTTTAAAGGGATTATAATGAGGAGCTATCCTAGCACCAAAGATGCAAACAAATCACAGAACTATTACTGAAGATGATGACAGATACAATCTTTGATGGGGTATAAAAGTATTGTTCAGCGAAACTGCCCAGATTCATATAATCTAAGAATTTGTCCCTGAAATTGCAAACTTATCCCACCTAAACTCTGCTTCTATTCTGATTGCCACCCTTTGCAACACATCATTTGACCAAGTATTTTTTGTCTAAAGGGACAGAGTCAGCATATTTTCTTGCCATCCTTACTCCAGATTGGAAGGTATAGAAACTTGATTTAAGCCAAAGTGTTCAGCTGTTCCCATAATTAAGTAACTGGCATGTCACTTCACCAATTAAAGCAAAGCCAAAGAGAGATTTCTAATTTTTTAATTTTTTTTTTTTAAACCAAACTACTTCAGGTAGTATTTCTAAATTTTAGCAGGGGAACAAGATTTTAAAGATTCTTGGAAAAATAAAAGGTGTTTTCTCAATGAAACAGTTGCAAGTGATGCCTGTTAAACTCAGCACCTGTTTTAGGGAGCTTAAATTTCAACACAGAGACGGAGGCAAGTCAGTGCCCTGGGATGGGATAGAGCTTCCCATCAAGCTGAGCAGGAAGCCACTGAGTTAATAGGAAATACTGGGTGTAAGAACTGTTCTTCAAATTCCCTTGGTCATCTTATTTCAGAGCATTAAGGTGACCCTCTATCCATCACCCAACATAATCCCCTAAAAAAGATTTCCTTACCCTTCCTCCCCCTCCCCTCCCCAGATTTGACCAGGGTGTTGGTTTTCCTTTTCACCTCCATTTCCCCAATACCTATGTCGCTGGAGAAGCTTCTGCTCCCCCTCCTAGCAGTCCCTGGGAAGCAAAAGACTAAGTCAGCTTTCATCTGCTGCAGGGACCAAAGCCACTTTCACAGGAGTGCTCTGGCTGCCAGATGAAAGGTTCTTTCAGGGTGCAGAAGGGAAAAAACATGTTGGCTTTCAAGTCCTCACCACCTTTTCCGAGTTCTTTTTCAACTGGGGACAGTGTGCTGGTTTTTGCACCCATTAGGAGCTTTCAGTTGCTGTGATCTTTTGTCTCCAGCCTCAAGGCAGTGAGTCACTAGGCATCTCTGCTGATGGTATGCTGATGAGCATGATGCTCGTACTCACTGGCTTCTGTCTCCTTATCTCAGTGTCTAATGGCTACAACTTGTTCGTTATTTTCTTGCCATCATCTCTTACTGGTTTCAACCTATTGTTCAGTTCAATCTGTCCCTCACTTTCTTCTGGATGTCTCCTTTGCCGTTTGTTTTAAGCTGTTTGGTTTTTTGGTTTTTTTGGTTTTTTTTTGTTTGTTTTTGTTTTTTCTTTTCTGATCTAGGTGTTTTGGAAGCTGTATGTAGATGTACGGTCATATTCACGACCTTCTGACAAAGATGCTGTTAACCCATGCAAATTTTATTCTTCTACCCTTCCTTCGCTGCTTCCACACTCGGACTTTCCCATTCAGATCTCAGCCTTTTGACCTTTGTCTTCTTTTCTCGTGTAGAGGGAACAGGCATTTGAGAATTTTTATTATGCTATTCAAAAAGTTAATTATTTAAAAGCAGCACAACTTGGTCGAATTAAAAAGAAAGTTTATACTAAACATTTAGTTTAGAAAACTTGATTCTCAGCATATTCCTGTGAATAGAATTCCGTTTCATTCCCCAAGGGCTAAAGGATGGATCTGATATCCTTCAGGTTTTTAGTGAAACTCAGATATTATTTGGGCATTTTGCTAGCTTTCTTTCTGTGTCGGTTGATTCAGCAGAGTCCAATTTACAGTGTGGAACTTTAACAAAATCAGCTGTAAGTATAAAACACAAGACTAATATTAGGGGGTTTGCGCAGACTTTCCTCTGCTTACTCTTTCTGCGTGTATCCTCCACCTTTTTTCTGCCTCATTCTTTTAGGTTCAAAATCTATACTAAATTCCCCCTAACTCCTGATTTACATTATCACAGTGTTATTCATTGAGACATAAGAGAGAGATTCCAAGACTCATTGCATCATGGGCACCAGACAGAATACCTTTTTTTTGTGTATTTTTGTGAACTTACCCCAGATCTAATCAGTACCACCAACTACTATCAAAAAAGAACAGCAGCAATAGCAACAAACAAGGGAAAAAGACAGTGGGAGGTATGTTCACATATTTTTTTTGTTCTTAGCAATGAGAAGATGGACCTGCTTTACCAAATTCCATGCTTTGAATAGACAGGTTCCTATGTTAACTGTGTATTGCATTTTGACCAAATAGGCTTTAATGATTATTATTCTCCATATATTGATAGTTTTCTTTGCATATGCTATGTAAACCTCAAAAGTTATTATAATATTCATGTCTATAAGAATAACGCAACTCTGCAGAAATAATATGAACTGGAGGCATGTTTATCACTTTAAGAAAGTTTCAAAAGTGTTTTTCAGTGATTTAAGATTTGATTCACTGGCTCTCAAATGTCCATAATGTCATTGCCTTTGCCCACATAGCCTTCCATGATAAGTGGTTTATCTAAAAGCAGTTATTATTTTGAACCTCACCTTTTTGGAAGCTGAGGAATTTCAATTTGCTTAAAGGCTTTGCTTCCATGTTCAACCATTCGATTCAGCTGTTGACAAATGACTGCCTGTCATGTTAAGACTGCAATTAGACAGCTTGGCAAATACCATCCACTAATACTGTAATTCAGCTTTAAATGTATTTTTTCCTTCCATGAGGAAATGTTTAAAGAAAGTGATTTGATACATGTCTTAAACAAGAGTAACTTTCAGTACAATACCAAGAATTCTTGTTATGGACCTGATCCTGCTAACACTTATACAAATAACTGCTTTACATATCTGATTAGGGTGAATCTCTTCCCCTAAGAGCTCATGGGATGGGATCCTATGGTAATTTTCAAGGAAAGGCATGACCACATCTTAACACTTGCAGCATGTTAGGTATCTTCAGCATACACTGTTCTTGGGAGAATCAGGTGTTACTCAAATTCAACAGGAGATGCTAAGTAAATAAAGAAAACATTTTTTGAATGGTGTTTCTACCAGACTTTTTCCCAATGACACTGGACAGACATTTGCATAAATGGGTAGAACTGTTATATTTCTGTTTCAGTACGTAAAATGCTTCCAGGAAGCATCAGGCATATTGAGATCGCTTTGCACAGATGGTCTGTTCAGGCACAGTAATTGGAAACTTTTGGGACATGTCAGACTTATTGTGCATACAATCATAGGAAAATAAACCTAGAAGGAACCTGGGGAGATCATCTAGCCTAGTGTCCTCTTTAAAGCAGGATCTGTATCTCCCAGTAGGTGCTTGTTTAACTTGTCATTAAGTATTTCCAGTGATGAAGATTCCGGTCTCCCTAAGCCACACGTTTCAGTGCTTTGCAGTTCTTACACATAAGAAAACATAGCCAGTGTCTGACTGGAAACCTTCTGCTGCCATTTAAGGCCATTCCTTTTCATTCTGTGTACCGCAGACATAGACAGCAGTTCATTCTCTCCCTGCTACGGTAGCCTTTAAATGTCAGAAAACGGTTTAACCCCTTCTCAGTTTTGCAGGTATGCATCACCATGGCTTATCAGCAGTGTAGTCAGTGTCACTGCAGGTGTGCAGCGCATCGGTGTGTCCTTCCACTCTTCTGAACATTCCTGGGTCTGCTGTAACCCGGACCAGCTACTCTCCTGCAATGCCATAGTCGGTGTGACAGCTCTCAAGAGCATCCCCTGTACAGTGTGTGTGCCCTTGGACTGAGCTGCTCATGGCGAACGTGTGCAGAATCTCCTGGATGCGCAGAAGCCACCTGAGGACACAGAGCTAAAATACATTTGGAAATCCCAAATGCAGTCTCCAATGTCATCCAAAGCAATCCTGCACAGGAAAAACTGCTTGGGAGAGCCCAGATGTGTGGCAGTTCTGTCAACGGGGTAGCAGGCTAACACCGGCTTTTTTAAGGTCTAGTTGTTTAAACATGCAGATATAAATCTAGAAAACATAACAGTAAACTTTCTGATGGTAATCAGCTGCCCCATTTGCAGTGCTCCACTATCAGCACTGAGCCAAAGTTAGCAAGAGAAAATGTCTCTGTGTACATTATGCTGTAGAGAAATGACAGCTTGAAAATATAGTCTTAGAAATAGTCATTTGCAGCCTTGCCAGTAACAGTTAATTAATGCACTCGCTAAGGACCTACATTCAGTCTCTGAAAATTCTAGCATTAGCATCTATATGGGTTTTATCTCTTTGATCTCAAGAGTGAGACTCCTCCTTTCCCCTGTTCATCTTGCCCAGTAAGCTGAAATTTAAATGAAACTTCTTTGCACTTGTAAGATAGAGGAATAAAACTCATTAAATTATGTCCATGTGCTAACAAACACTGTGGTCGTTATTAGTAATGTGGATTCTTGCAACTCTATTTCCAGGAGAAAAAGAGTAAGTAGGAGTTTTTACTTTAGGAAAGAGGCACAGGCAATTAACTATGCCATTTCAGTTTGAGAACAATGTATTACAGAGGGCATTCACAACTAAATGGAGGAAAATGGTTCAAAATGATAATAAAATAAAAAAAAAGTGAGGAAGTTTCTTTTCAGTCTTGTTGGGATTTTTTTTTTTTCCCCCAGAATAATCATGTTTATATGGGAAAATTTTGAGAGGATATTATTTTCAATTTCAGCAGGGAAAGTATATTTGGAATTACTAGAATCTGGGGCATATGGAAATGAAGCTTCCTAAGTAGACAGCTGAAAATGGCCCATTTGGAAAGCAACAGAGATCTATAGGGGATGGATAGCTGCCAGGCCTTGGGAATGTTTCAAGACTACCACTGAAGCCCCCTGAAAAAGCCTGTCACCATTTGCTGAAAGTACAGGATATGAAAGAAACAAAATATTATGAAAGAGAAAGCACCCTAAACAACTTTTTTCCATTAAAGTAAAATTTCTCCGTCTAAGATTCACTGTTCTCTTATATTAAGGATATTCTTTCTCAAAAAATTACTGAAGTTCTAGTTTTATGAGCCAGAAAAAAAATTGCAGAAATGTGACATGTTCTCTGCAATCAATGAGCTATATCACCACTAAACATGTGTCTAACACTAAAATTATGCAATGAGATATAAAACAATTACCTACGGTCCCTGGCTAAGTACCACACAAATCAGTGAAGGAAGATCTATATATAGAAATCCTTTTGATACCTAGTAAAGGTATGCTGGGAGAAAAAAAAAATCACTTTGAAATGGCAAGTTAGACGTTGGAGTTTCTCGGCTAATGCCTGTCCTCTTCCTTATTTATCCACCCCCTTACTATTTTTCTCCAAACATTTCCTCCTCCAGTCCTTCCCTATACTGATCTTAATGCCTTCAGTGTTACAAGGTTGTTAATAGCCATTTTATACAAATCGCCATCTTGGGACTCATTTTGGCATAACAATTATTATTTGCTTAAGTCTTTCTCAGTCTCGCAAATAAAAAACAATAAAACTTATCAAATAGAACTCATCTAATATTCAGTGCGATATGATGTGAAACAATCTGTGTCCTCAGGTCAGACATTGTTCCTCACTGAACAAAGTCTTTATTTATTTATATATGTCCAATAGAAATAAAGATAGTGGGTGTCATCACCAGGTTTTATTTGGTACTAGGGTAAAGTTGGGTATACTAGGGCATTTGTTAAAGTTGGAGGATATGATTGTCAACAGCTTCTTTGTGTCACAGCTTGGCCAAGTTCTGTGATCAGAGGGAGATTGACTCTGGTGGGAGAGTCCTGCAGATACAAGTTGAGTGGCACTATAGTACAGACGTCCCCAGCTTTTGTGGGCGAGGCGACCGTCACTTCATCACATACAATGACAACAGTGTCTTTTAACTCAACCAGAGACTGTATAGGTCCACAGAGTGTCTGAAATGTGGTAGCACGTCACAGTTCTTTCTCAACAAAAAGGAGATATACTCTGACAATAGAAGGGCAGAAAGCCAAAAGGCTGGGATAGCCCATTTCACATCACGTTAAGCACCAACTGTGGTATTGGAGTCCTTCAGAATGGTGGTGGGCTCTAATTCCGTCAGTTATCTGCCATTTCCCAAAGCAGACAGCAACAGTAGCTCCTTCAGTCTATTGAGTGGCTCCAGCTGAGAGGAGGAAGAAGGAAAAGGGAGCCAGACTCTGGGAACAGCAAGGAACTGAGACTCTACAAAAGAGTCTGGTGAGGGAATTGGTGCTTGGCACTGGAAGACAGTCTGATCATTGTTCCTGCACAGAGAAGAGATTTTCAGGAAGTGAATTGCTGTTCATGGATTTTATAGCACAACAGTCCTATGTAGTTCATCCTACAAAGAGATGCAAGTCCTTGAAGAAAAGAATTGTAGAACAATTTTTCTCCCTCCTCAGCTGATTTACATTACAAAAAAAGCCTCTCCAAATTTTAACTCCTTTTCACTTTCTAAACACTACTGCCTCTCATGCAGTTCTTAGCATAGCACAAGTAATATATTTCTATTCCCCTCTCCCCCTTGGTATTCAGGAATAGAAAAAATCCAGACGTTCCTATCAAGACCTGTGTTTTTAAACAAAAACATCTTTTTGAAGTCCAAAGAATTCTGAACATGGACCCAAATCCTCACCTCTGTAAAGTCATTCGTGTCCGTGGGATTTGTGTACATGTTGCAAAAGATAACCATGCCCGCAGTTTTCTACTGTGTCTGTCCAGCACATCTATGTCATCACTCTGAGAGTTAGAAGCTAACAGGACATAATGGAGATCAAATACTAAACTTTCAGAACACTTCCTGGAAATCTGGATGTTCAGATAATATTCTTGAGATAGACTTTCAGCACATAATTTCTCCACATCTTTGGAGTTCTTGTTCTTCATTATATTCTTCTAAACATAACTGAGTATTGCCACCAGGGCTGATAAAACTGAATTCTGTACTACACCAAAATATCTGTTCCGTAGACCCATACACAAACTCTTTTGTGGTCTCCATCACTAACACTTGATCTTTGATTGCTTTTGCTAAGTAATATTTACTTTCCGTAAGTATTAGAGGTCCTAAATATCTATTGGAAAGAAACTCTAGTAAGCTATTTAACTGAAACCAAAATCTTGAATTTGTTTGAACTTCATATGACTCCAGATTTGGACCTGGAAATCTAATGAGTGCAAATACCCCTACAAATACAAAAAACAATTCAGGTCTGGCTCTGCTAACAAAAATATAACAATTCGCTTGGTAGTCTTCAAAACTGCGAAATTAATAATCAGAAGTTCATCCAGTTTGTCAGATTAAGTTATAGAAGAAACAATCAAAATACTTTTTAAAGCCCATTATTTGACAAATAATATAAAGCCTGTCTCTCAGAACATTAGAATTTTGAATTAGGAAAAGTATTTAGCATCCATATTTGTAGAAAAACTGCTTATTATTCTTCAGTACCCAGCATCTCACTTCAGACTTTTGCAGTATCTTAGTTTCCTCTTATCAAACACATGCTGCAAAAAGAAAGTTGTCCGAGCCTTAGGATTGGTGTGGAAAAGAGTTTTAAACCTTATGTCTTACATTGTAGCTTGATTCATAAGGATTATTAGGAGGAAAATATAGGAGGTGGGACAGGGATTGTCTGTGTAACTAATGCAAGGAAATAGATGTACATTAAGATGCATCTCTGATCCACATCTTATTTCAGTCAAACTGAATAACTTTGTGCTGCATAATAGTGACAGCTGGATAAGAGCACGTTGCAGTGCTTTACACCTCGTCTGCTCTTCCTGCCCTCACACCATAACCCCAGTTTGATAAGTGCTGCTCTACTAGACTGTTAAAACTGTTAAAAACTCCTGCAAAAGGTGCAGGACAGTCTCAGCAGAATATATTCAGTTACAAGTGAAATTTTGCCAAAATCCTATGCTGAAAAACAAGGGTAATAGTGCAAAAGTCACTAATAAATAGTGTTACGTATACCTTCACTCCAGTGAATAATTAAAGAAAATTGATTCAATAAGCTAAAGCCTTCAGTAGCAGATATTTGAGTTCAAGTCTTCCTGCTGAAAGCTATGCTCCCTCCAACATTTCACTTAAATCTATTTGACATGAAGATAATCTTTGAACCTTTCAGAGTCAAGAGAGAAAGCTTGTATTTGTACAAGTTATCTATACTTCATTTTACCAGAAAAAACAGATCAAGCATATCATTGCTGATCATATCGATCGGCTCAATGAGTTATTTTCTTTAGAATATCACCAAACAGCAGGATTCTTCAAACCCAGGGTAGGATCAAGCTTTTTTTTCCAGGTTTCCTTTTGTGTCTGTGGCTCATCAGGTTGCAGCACCTTTTGCTAGAGACGTATCTCAGCAGTTCCTTAAACCCAATTTAAAGTCTGGAAGGACTGAGGGCTCACAGAGCTAGGTGTAAACAAGTCTTTCATCCTAGAATTTTCTGAAAGCCTCTAGTCTTCTGAAGGCCGGACTTCTTTCATCCTTCCTTCTTCTGTTCTTGGACTTTACTCACTCATTTTGCTCTTGAAGTATTAGGGAATACCCCAAAACTCTTGTTCATTTTTACATTTCCAAAATCCCCAGTCCTATAATGTTATTCCTGAACCTAAACTCTTCTGTTTCTTTATTTTGTGTGTCCATCTCCCCCCCACCCTAAAAATTTTCTGACGTAACTTTGGCCTTAGAAGATTACTATTCCCCTTTCCAAGCCTCAGTTCCTAACAAAACCTTCACCTATTCCCCTTTCACTTTTGCAATTTTCTTTTTGGGGTGGTTATTATTTCTCAGAGTTATTTCCCAGAGTTATCAGTAAGTCTTTCTGTCTAAAACAGCAAGTGAAAAATCAACAAAAGAACATGTAGTCAAGTTCTTACAGTGCCACCCTATAATAAGAAAAAAAAATCCTGTTTGAGAGATTAGAAAGTAAAGGGAGGAAAAAAGAGAAAGTTCTATGGAAAATACAAAGCTCCAAGGGTGTTAAGAGATGTGTATTGGTATTATGCAAAAGAATCATTTGTAAGTTTGAACTTTTGGTCATTTAGTTAATATGTTCCTCTTAATGCACAAAAATGATTAGTTCTTGTGTCTCAGTAATATTAGAAGGTTAGGTATCCTATTAATTAGGCACTTAGAATTCAAAGCATAGATAAATATTCAGTGATTCTTGAAAATGAAAGAAAGAACATTAGCTATTACTAGTTCCACCTGTCAAATCTTATTCACTTTGATATTAGGAAGAGGGAATTTGCTAGAATAATAGAAAACATCCTAAAAGTTTTATGAAGCATCTCACAGAAATCAGTAATGAATTTCTTTCCTGCTGTATGCTGTTTGAACTGTGTAGAATGGGTCAAAGAGATTGGGGGGAAAAATATCTCTAATCTATACATTTTCAGACTGTTTTCAATATTCTGATGCTTTTTATATGCTAATCATGTTTTAATCATGAGAAAAATCTCCAGAAGATCTAGAGCTGCTTTATGGGATGACTGCTGTAGAATTTGGACATAGCTGTGGAAAGCTTTTTGAAAATGATGTTAAGGATTAGTGTAATGTGTAATATAAAGCAATGACAGAAATGCTTTTACAACACTAGTCAGAGCTTTCCCCTCCCATCTTCTAGAGTTTCCAATCCGATGCTTTTACAGTTATGTAGTATGATTCAGTGTTGCTCACAGAACTAGGTTACATGCTATATTGTGATTCATATTTTTTTCCTCCCACTTCTGCTAGTTCAGGAGCCAATGTGCTATCTAGTGCTTTTCATATTAAATATTGCAGAGTTAAAGATAAGTGTCTGCCACAAATATTTCAACTCTACAAAAACCCAAACCTTCAGAGTTGTCTTTGAAGCACAGTATAAAGATCTTTGGCTGTTAGTTTTCTGAAATATGCTGTTTTAAGGTTGCTTTATCATGAAACACACTGCTACCAGGTTTTGGGGACAATCATCGTACTAAATTCTTGAGGTGATGCACGGCTCGGAAGGATGCAAGCAGATATTGAGACCTTTATATGCCGGTGCTACACATACAGTGAATGATGTGGAGAAGCATGCACAGTGGATGTAAGAGCCATCCACCTAGCCTATTAAATGAGAAAATTACTCCAGTCCCTGCATTTGTAAATCTAGTACTGACTTCTCTGAAATATATATGTATCTAGAAAAAAATCAATTACTGATTCATTTCCTGAGCACAGACACAAAGAATAAACAGCATCTATGTGTTCTCATGAATAGTGTAAAGTTAGAAGCTAAATTTATTAGTATTTACTTTAATGGAGGCATAGAGAATCTGAAAGGCTACACATCGACTGCATCTCAAGGTAAGTGTGCACAAGTTTGCCAATCCAACTGAGTACCAAGGTGAATGTTAGTGTAGACCCACAGCACCTTTGCTGGGACAAACTTCAACATGCCTTTACAAATTTATACTCCATCACTATTAGTCTGACACAGACACCTCAGCTTACTTGCCTGTATCACCCATACAGATCTTGTCTGTGTGCCTATTTTGGCTCCTTGATAGCCACACTGTACTTTCAGTGCAATCTCCTTGCCTGCTTTGATTGCTGGGGTGAGAAATATGACCAGAAAGCCAAGCTCAACATCATCCTGACACTCCAGCCTGCAATACCGTTCAAAAGAGAGAAACAAGCAAGACTTTGGTTCCTAATCTACAAATGAGAGAAATGTCCTAGCCAAAAGGCAGAGAAGTCAGAACATCAAGCAGGCAATAGTACTAATGGATTTTATAGTCCCAATCCTAGTCAGCTGGACCAAAAGTGATTATTTGCAGCTGAACCTTCCCTCTGCCTAAACCCTAATATACAAGGTTCTCCTAGTTTGGGAAGGATGGATTCTGTGCACTGAAGCATGGGGGGTTCTGCAAGATATACATAAGTACAAGCACCATTGAACACATTTGAAGGGGACTGAATTGATTGAAATACTGCAATGGAATTTTGTAAGGCAGGCAGCTGAATATGTTTTTTCTTTCAGCCTGCATTCATTTTTCAGTTAACCCTTTTACCGTAATTGTTTTTTGGGTTGGTTTTTCTTTCTTTCTTTTTTTTTTTTTTTTAATAAAGGCTAATTACTAATAGTAATAGCATAATACCAGTCACCTTAACTGCTTGTCTCATGATAACTTGAAGATTTGGTCAGACTAGTGGATGCAGTGCAGCTCATTTTCTATACTTGCTCCAGGCTAATAGCTTCTTGAGGGAAAAACTTAGCTTTTGAGAATATTGTCTGACCCACACAATACTTTGGAGTTTCACTACATTCCTAATATTCTGATAATCTGAATCTTTCTAATAAGCAAACAGTGCTTATACTGACACCAGTACTACTTGATAAAACCTACAAGTAGTGAACTTGTCATTTTAGCCAATATGCATGTGTTAAACTGAGAAACACCTATCAGAGAAGAAATGAGTTTACAGGCATCATTAGTCTAAGCTTTATATTGCTTGAAAGCCACGCATCCAGGAAGCCTTTTTTATTTAAAGGAAAATTTAGAGAAATAGAGCATGATAGTGCATAATCTCCAATGTGCATATACAGCAATATGGAAGCAAACAGTGGGTGGCCTACTGAAGAGCAGCAGAGGCACAGATGACTGAAAAGAAATGTCAGCAGCCGTAGGGCTGTGGTTTCAGCTGGGTGGCTCTAGGCTAATACTGCAATGGCTTGCTCAGCTTGCTTTCTGCAGCTTTAGTGATGACTGATCCCTACAGTTTCTTAACCAGAAGCAAAATTCAGCTGAAGTATAATACAAGAATATTTGCAGAGACTATACACAGCTTGTTCGGACTTCCCTTTGATTTTCATGCCCGTTTACTGGTAGTCTAAGCAGCTGATTATATGATCTTATTTAGACTTTAATAAACTTACTGTTAGATGACAACTCTAACAGACACAAGGTGCTTCCTGGATCCAAGCATCTTTTCCACTTGGAAAAAGAAGACTTGCAGGAATAGGAACATTTGATAAGCAGCTGAACAGAGTCTCCACCCAGCGTAACAGGGAAGGAAATTGCTTCTAAACTTTGCTGAGTACTTATCGCTGCAGTCATTATTATAAACCACAAGTCAAATGTTACAATTAAAAGCCTATTGATGGTTGACCACACTCTTTGCCTCCAAAGTTTAAAGTATTTCCAGGCATTGCAGGAAAAATCTACAGGAGATAATTATGTCAAGCATTCAGAATCTTCTAATACTGACAGAAAGTATGTCTTCTTTAGGATATACATTATAGTGCTAATAGCAGTGTTTAAATACAAGTTTATTTCTATTCAGATATTAGCATTGCATCCCCAAAATGCATATTCTGAAGTGCCCTTAAACATTCAGATATGTAATGATGACAAAGGCTACCAGATAAATCCTTTATCTCTCATGTCTAGATATAGCCCTTAGAGGCCTATGTAGTTATGTAGACCTATATATATGCCTATAAAATTTAAATGTTGTGAATGGACTTTTGTGGTATCTCCTTTGACTAATGTTTTGCCATGTTATTGTGTTGTATAATTAATAAGTGAAGAGAACAAAGAGGTATCTGAAATCCTACTTCTAAGATGCTAGTCTTTATCATTTTCCATCTTGCAGCATTGCAGTATTTCCTAAATACCTCACGTGTTGACACATTACTTACATCTTGGCACTCAAAAAAGCTTCTACTTCCACATTAAGTTGTATTACAGAACTAAAGCTTTAGAACTTTCCTAGTCATTTGGATGCTCGGAGGGCTCCCCCCGATTTGGTAGGCTCTGTAAAGACTGCTGTTTATACACATCTGAAACACTTATCAGGAAGATGTAGGGAACGTCCACAGCTGAGTTGCTCCTCAACAGTGGACAAGCCAGGACCTGAGAATGATGGCCAGGGAGGCTCACTAGCAAGCAATACAGTCCTTAAGAACTTAGGAAAAGCAGAGCAAGTCCCACAGCAGTAATTGGGGCTAGCCGCAGCTCAGTGACTGCTGGAAAAGCCTGTAGCAACAAGGTAGTTCTAGAGTCAAGCCAGGAAGTCAAATCAACAAGCCAAGGTGAAGTGAAGCACGGATTAGCAAGGCAGACGGCTAGGCACATGCATGCCTAGAAGGCGGTGAGAAAGAAAATCCAGGGTGGGAGTTTAAATGCAGCTCCCAAGGCAATGAGAAGAGGGTGTGTGGGTGCTCTCTTGCATGTCTTAGCTGTTGCCACAGGTGCCCGGTGCAGGGCTGTGGCATGTCAGGGACAGCCTTCAGTTCTGGGGCCTCAGTGCCCTGCGGGGAAGAGCAGAGGTGGTAGCGTCTGCCAGTGCACTCAGAAGGCTTCTCAGGGAGGGCTGCAAGGTGAACACACTCCTCTTTCCAGGCACTTTTCCCTGGTGGCGTTGAGTGTGATTGACTCTACAGGATCATTCATTTGTGAATACTTGTCTGACTATAGTTCTCTTTAAGTTACTCCTGTGCAGTGTCTTTGAGCTTGCAGTTCAACTTCCAGTTTTCAATATTGTAATTCTTCTTTTTTTATGTTCCACAAGTTTATCTTCTGTTCTTTGATTCTGTCATTGTCTGTAATTGGCTGTTTCTGCATGACATTTGTATCAATAAGTACAAATGTTTCTGTACAGTAAAATTGATTTCCAGGAAATGGAAGAGTTCTGTTTACTCAACACTCCCAAACTTACACGTTCAAAAATCATGTTCTCCTGAAAATAATAACATATGGAAATCCTTTTTTATTGCATTTTAAACACTTGGGGTTTAGACTTACAAGGTCTCTGCAATGACATCTTTGCAACTGTCAATAGAAGTTGATGGAAAGTGTTGTGTTTGGTTTTTTTAAGTGCATGTTAAAAGTGTAATAAAATCGTTGGAATCCACAGTGTAAGGCTCTATGAAAAGATACAGCAACCGCATCAAAACTGCCCTGCAGTGCTGTCATGGTAGTTTCATACAAAAAATATTAATAACTTCACAAATATTTTCTCTAGGTAACTTTAAAGTGAAATATTACAGCAATGTGTGATAGCAAAGGATTAGCCATATACTGCAGGAGCCATTTTTCCTTTTCAGGCCCGATTCAGCAGATAAGTGTCCCTTCACTTCCAATCTTCCAGCATCTTCGAGAAACCTCACCTCGATCATGAAAACAGTATCTTGGGTTTACAATATAATTTCTTATTTAATGGCAACACACCAGTGTTTTCATTCTTTTCTATGTGAGTTTCTGAAATATACTCTTCAGACATATTTCAGAAGGGCTACAAAACATATTCAGGCTGCTATTTGCCATTTCTTACAAACAGCAAGTTTTATTCCACTCTCATCAAACGAGTCAGTTTTGCAGTGATGATATAATAGCTCAGAAAATGTAGATTTTGAGATGTGAGCTGGGTTCATAACACATATATTATTTAACTTAAGCTGGAATACAATGACCATGAGACAATAGAGCTATCTTTATTTCCTGAGCTGTAGAACAATCTTGACTTCTGTCATTGTAACAGCAGCATGATAGGACTTTTTTATGATCGGTCACTATTATATTTGCTCAGGTTCTAGGTAAAAAATGAAAATCCTCCCAGCTGCAGCCCTGCATGCTCAGCCTGAGATCTCAGACATGATATATCCTTTCAGGCTGTCATATATTTACCGGCAAAAAAGCATCTACAAGGCCAAAGTCTCTCTTTGCATGCGTTATTCTCTCCATTAGGTTTCACAGGTATAATTGAAGGCAAAATTTGACACCGTTAATGGAATTTAGTTAACACTTCTGTTGAAGATATATGAGATAGAAAACCCTCCCTAGTACATTATTCAGCTTTTATCTCAGCCCTGTGGCTATTTTGGCTCTCTAATGTTAGCAGGTGTAGAAAGTAATAACGGCTTATTTTTTCCCTTGAAGCAATCCGATGGAAATCTGAAAACCCTTGAAGAGCAAGTCTTGGAAGAAGATGTCAATGTTACACAAGTGCTTCAACAGTTAAATGGATGGAAAACCATGTTAACTGAGACTATTAAAAGTGTCCAAATTCGATGAACTACAATGTCCAGCTTTACACAGCACTAGCAGCAGACAGCAATTATACAATAGTTTTGAGCGTATAACAGTATGTAGTACGTGGCAAGCAAACAAGCATTTTGCTGTTTAAAGCTTGTCCCCATGGATATACGTGGAATTCAAATTATGACCGATTATGAATTTATAGCTAAGCATGCATTTCCCCTCTTCACCTCTGTGAAGATATTCCAGCTATAGAAAAAGAGTAACTAATTTTGAATTTGCTTAATCTCTTTTCTGATATTTTACCTGATATTTTACAGTAACAGGTAATTATTATGGTCTCTCTTCAGACAAGAAACAGGAATCATGTACAAGAAAGATGTACATCAGGAAAATCAGGTGCCTACAGGCTTGGTCACAGACAGATTTACAAAAGTCAGTTCTGGCACGTCCTATTTCCAGTACCTTCATCCCTAAATGGATTTAGTAGAAAGGTTTAGACTGTTGGTTATACTCACCTGGAGCCTACTGGAATCGCTACCAGTCCATCTGAGGTGCCCCAGGCTGTAACGGCACAGTCCCTCGGTGTGAGCGGACAGTCCCAGGCATGTGTGCGCTACGTTAGCTGAGTGCCAGCCCTGGGGTACCTGCGGCCACAAGTACTTGCAACGCTATTGCAAAGGCTGCTCTGACACCCCTTTAGATTCTACCATGCTGTCCCTACATCAGGTTCCTCTAGTGCCAGTGTGTGCTTCAGTTTTGGATATTCTCTTGCCCCATACGCATATGCTCAATTATCTGCTTAGTGTTCACAATTATTTAAGCTATTTTTTTGCCCGTGACACAGTGTCTGCATGGTGCTGTGGTGGGTTGACCTTGGTGGGATGCCAGGTGCCCACCAAGCCTCTCTATCACTCCCCTTCTCAGCAGGATGGGGAGGGGGGGAGAAAATAAGATGGAAAAAACCTCATGGGTCAAGATCAAGGCAGTTTAATAAAACAAAAGCAAAGGTTGTGTGTAAGCAAAGGAAAACCAAAAGATTTATTCTCTACTTTCCATTAACAGGTGATGTCCGGCCACTTCCCGGGAAGCAGGACTTCAGTACGTGTAGCAGTTGCTCAGGAAGACAAATGTAAATAACTAATGCTTCCCTCCCTTGTCCTTTCTCTCAGCTTTTATTGCTGAGCAGATGTCATATGGCATGGAATATCCCTTTTCAGGGGTTTGGGTCAGCTGTCCTGGATGCATCCCCGCCCAGGATCTTGCCCACCCCCAGCCTACTGGTGGTGGTGTGGGAATGTTGGGGAGACAGCCTTGGTGCGGTGCCAGCACTGCTCAGCAGCAGCCACAACACGGGTGTGTGATCAGCACCTTGCTGGCTACCGATACACAGCACAGCGCTGTGGGGGCTGCTACGGGGAAAGGTAACTCCACCTCGGCCTGACCCAATACAGGTGCAAATGTACACTAAAAAACAACATTTCAAAACCAGATGATAATTGAATGCCAGAATCAGTAAGATCTTCAAAATTTGGAATATTTTACAGGGTTTTCACCCTTTATGTTAGTCTCTGGAAATCAACCTGCAGGGACTGCTAACCCACCTTCAGGAATCCTGAGAGAAACAAGGGACCACAAATCAGAATGTTGTACAGCACATACTAGGACAGAAGAAAATACAAAACACTTTCAATCCTTTCACTGGAAAAACCCCTACAGTCAGCAGCAGTATTCAGAGCAATTCTTTAATAAGATCACCAATAGGCAATTGGGTATTGTTGTTTCCCATTGGAGAAAATTAATTATTGGTCTAAAGACTTTTAAAGTTATGGGCATGTAGGGAAATTTAGTAAAAAAATTTCCTAGTGAGAATATTGCAGAGGGCTCAGATTTATCATGTTACTGTCCTGAAACAGTGGTAGACATAGAAGACACATGGCAAGAGGCTTGTTTCAGAAGCACCTGGAACCTCAGAAGTCTGATGAAAGGACCAGAAATACCATTTAGGATTACTCAGCTCTTGGGCAGCATGGAGAAGTTAGATAGCTAATTAAAAGCTTTTGGATGTCATTACTTCTATAGCAGAAACACCTGAACCTGGAAGAGTTTTACAAATGACTCAGATCTCGAACAGTTATGGAATATAGTAAAAGGCAAATTATGGAGGATGCTACAGTTAGTCATTACAGCATTACACAGAGAATGCTGCAGCCTAATTACATTAGTTCCGGAACCTTACCAGCATATCTGATTTCTGTATTGATTTCTGGGAAGTAAATGTAATATCTGGTTCAGATGTACATCCAATACCTCAGATTAATGAAATGCTACTGGGCTTGGGTGCTGGCCAATATGTAACTAAACTTGACTTACCAAGTGATATTTGCAGATGGTTTTGGCTTCCCAACTGTCTTTTCTGTACTCTATGAGGCATACTAGTTTTAGCAGTCCATTTAATTTATATTAAGCTCCAACAGCATTTCCAAGACTGACGGAAAAAATAATTTGTCTTAACCAGAGATGCACACCTTGATGCAGTGATCTATATCCCTCACTTACCTAGATATAAGTGGTACACCTACAGAAGGTGAAGATGGCCCTGGAACCTTTTAGGATGCTCACGTTTTGAATTTGTTGCTGAAACAGTGTTGATAACACACCAGTGTTTGGGCTGTTGCTAAACGATGTTTGCACAGCCTCACAGCTTTCTCTGTTTCCCACTCTGCTCCCCATAGCGAGTAGGCTGGGAGCAGGCAAGGAGTTTAAAAGGGACTGTGTTGGGTTTGCATGGCAAGGTTTTGGTAGCAGGGGGGCTACAGGGGTGGCTTCTGTGAGAAGCTGCTAGAAGCTCCTAGAAGCTCCCCCTGTGTCTGACAGAGCCAATGCCAGCCGGCTCCAAGACGGACCCACTGCTGGCCAAGGCCAAGCCAATCAGCGCCTCTGTGATAACATGTTTAAGAAGGAAAAAAAAAAAAACACAAACAAAAACAGTGAGAGAGAGCTTTTGCAGCCAGAGAGAAGAGTGAGAAGATGTAAGAAACTCTGCAGACACCAAGGTCAGTGCAGAAGGAGGGGCAGGAGGTGCTCCAGGCACCGGAGCAGAGATCCCCCTGCAGCCCGTGGTGAAGGCCATGGTGAAGCAGGCTGTCCCCCTGCAGCCCATGGAGGAAGGATGAGGGGGTGTAGAGATTCCACCTGCAGCTTGTGGAGGACCCCATGCTTGAGCAGGTGGAGGCACCTGAAGGAGGCTGTGGCCCGTGGGAAGCCCACGCTGGAGCAAGTTCCTGGCCAGACTTGTGGCCCCGTGGAGAGAGGAGCCCACGCCAGGGCAGGTTTGCTGGCAGGACTTGTGACCCTGTGGGAGAGACCCCATGCTGGAGCAGTTTGCTCCTGAAGGTCTGCACCCTGTGGGAGGGACCCACGCTGGAGTAGTTCATGAAGGTCTGCACCCTGTGGGAGAGGCTCATGTTGGAGAAGTTCATGAAGGACTGTCTCCCATGATAGGGACTCCATGTTGGAGCAGGGGAACGATGAGAGGAGTCCTCCCCCTGAGGATGAAGAAGCAGCAGAAACACCGTGAGATGAACTGACCGTAACCCCCATTCCCTGTCCCCCTGTGCCGCTGAGGGGGGAGGAGGTTGAAGCCAGGAGTGAAGTTGAGCCCGGGAAGATGGGAGGGGTGGGGGGAGGTGTTTTAAGAGTTGATTTCATTTCTCATTGCTCTACTCTGTTTTGCCTAGTAATAAATTAGATGAATTTCCTCTCTAGGTTCAGTCTGTTTTGCTTGTGATGATAATTAGTGAGTGATCTCTCCCTGTCCTTATCTCGACCCAGAAGCTTTTTGTTATACTTTTTCTCCCCTGTCTAGTGAACGAGGGGAGTGAGAGAGCAGCTCTGGTGGGCATCTGGCCCCCAGCCAGGGTCAACCCACCAGAGGGACACAGCCAGGACACACTCAGTAACGTATAACATCATGTTCAACAATAAAAACTGGGGAGAGGGAATTTTGGGGGAGGCAGCCATTGCTTTGATGCTGGCTGGGTATCAGTCTGCTTATGGGAGACTGTGAGTGAATGCCTTGGTATAACTTGTTTTGTGTAATTTTTTTCTTCCTCTTTCCTTCACTTATTAAACTGTATTTAGCTTGACCCATGAGTTTTCTCATTTTTGCTCTTGCTATTCTCTCCCCCGTCCTGTTACAGGAGGGAGAGTGAGCGAGCAGCTCTGTGGTGCAGAGCCACTGGCCAGGGTCAACCGATCACAGACTGATGAAGAAAGAGCTTCTGCAAAGTGCCTCATTCTTACCAGTAAGCAAAAGATACTTCTTCTGTTGGTTTTATCTGAAAACCAACAAGTTACAGATGTTTTTTTACCTTAGTAGGTTTGTTATAGAACAATACATTCTGTAAGGCATACTCATAAGGAACATGCGTGAGTGCAGTAGATGAGACAACACGCATCTTTTGCAATACCTCGTTTTGTATGTGAAGACTTTCATTGGAGCCTCAGAGTTAAAGGTGTTCAGATCCATTCCTTGATCTTAATTCTCTCTCTTCCATGAAAGAACAATTAGATGGTGATAGAAGATGACTGTCTGTTTACCCAGAGGACAATTAAGATCTTAAATACCACCTGCTTGAAGCCTGTTCTTTCAAGTGACTGACGTTTAGCCATTAAAATATTTGCAATTTATACATGAGAGAAATCCCATACTGACTGTGTCATACCTACAGGTAAGACCCTAGCATAGAGACACTGATTCAATGTCAAATTATGACATTAATTGGGACCACATATATAATTTAGACTTTTTCTCAATGTACAATATTCAGTAAAAGAACCTATGAAGGACATCCTGTTTTACAGATTATACAAGGGAGAAGAAATGCAACCTTTCCTTCTGCCTCATGGTCCTCAGTCATCCTGTCCTGTCTCCTGCAGTCCCAAGCCGGCAGCCCATGGCTATCCCGAACTATGACTATGACTGCTTGGTTGACTATTTTTAGGATGAAGCTTTTGGAATAACTGAATGTTTCAGTCAAGAAAAAAACCAAAAACGACCAAACACGGAAACATCCTGTGGCTGCAGATAAGATCCTAGATGTGAATATTACTTCTATAGAGTAGTCATGTCAGAAAAGTAGAAACAACCCAATGCAAATCAGAGCCAGTAACAATATGTGACATAGCGCAGCAGCACGTGGATTTTGCCAGCTCAGGACCAGACGGAATTTAGATGCAAGAGTCCACAATAACATGGAAAAATCAGTTAATACATTTTTTAAACACAACAACAGTTGTATAATTGCATTAGTGTGGGGCCAAGCCATAGCTAGCATTAGTTTCATAAACCCAAAATAAGGTTGCATTTGATTCTAGAGTCTCTGAGATCACATAGATTCTTGCATGTATCTGCCAGACTTTGCAATGGTTGTTAAGTCTCCATCAAACTTTTGAACATAGTCAATTTATTCAGGGTTGACTCAGCTATGCTGCACTTAAGAAATCCCTTTTCTTTTCTACCTACCTGCAGTTTCATTAAGTGACTGCCTCTGTTTTCACATGCATAAATGCATGGATTTTTTTTTTTTTTTTTTAAATAGCTCAGAACTAAACAGGCGACAAAAATATGCATATTGAGTTCTGCTATGGGCAATCTCTTGGGACCACACATAAATTGCACTGAGTTGGAGTATACGAAGGAAAGAATCTGTACACAGTTTTAAAGTTGTCCTCAACTCCTCCATTACTATCTCTGCTTTCACTGAAAGCGGTCCTATTTAATATAGATAAGCAACATACACAAGTGGTGACCACAGAATAGGCACTGCACTTGAAATCCACTTCCTTGTCTCCTCTGCAGTAACTTGTTTATTGGAGTACAGCCCCACTATATAAGTGACCTAAAAAATACCTTCTTTTCTTACTTTATGTGTATAACCTCTAAAGCAGATTGTGTTCCCTATCACTGCTTTTTTATGGGACCAATGTTTAGACATTAAAGTAGGTAAGATCGATTGTCTTACACATGGCTATGAAAGATTAAATGAGCTCCAAGCAGTTTGACAGCATTTAGTTCCTGGATGACGAAAAGGCAGAGAAGAGAGTGAATGGAGCAGTCCCTACTGGAGAGACAACAGAGAGACAATGATTGACCCAACTTTGGGGCTGTCTCAAATGTCTAGAAAGAAAACACTGTCATTCACTACTATTACTCTATCCACAAGTTACTTAGAAAAATAACATATACATTTATTCCTACCTCTTGAAAAATAACTGCAACTTCGGTATTGACTCTAGTATGAAGACGACTGAGCCATCATTGCAATGTTACCATTAAAGTTTCATAGGATTTTTCTGTAAGGATAAATAACATTCTTTTGAGTTGGGGGTTCCAACGAGATGCCCCTTTTGTTTTCCCTGCCCCAACTTATTCCACTTTTCCTTCTTTTTCATTAATTCTTTTCACTCCATCATGATTATTAAATAACCACATTTGGTCATGATCTATTTGTCCTTGGGTGCACTATCTTGGTCCTTCTTTTGGTTAAAAATGCACATTTGTTTTAAACCTATATTCCAGGGAGAATCCCACTGTAGTGAAGAATCTTCTACACAGGTGCTAATGCTTGATTACAAGGGTCTTTCCATAGGACTGAGGCTGTTTTCCAAAGATAATAGAAATTAAGATGTTATGAAAGGTCTTTGGTCAGATGTTTAATGGTTGCACATATGGTAGGCATAATAGATTACATTCAATGTGACTGTGAGAAGTAAATAAACTCTAAGCAATTTCACATCGTTTCATTCCTGAAAGAAACTTTGACCTTGATATTTCTTGTTATGTATATAAATAAAAATAAATGAAGAAGCTTTGTACTGAGCTGACTAGCAGGTTCTAGAATAACAATGCAGCTCTACAGTGAATCAAGGTGTTCCATAAACCTTTAATTTCCTTGAAAAAACAGTAATTTATTTCACGGTAATCTCCTTTTTGCTGAACAAGTGGTTGCATTTTCTCAGTGGCAAAGTAAACCAGCTGGAGATTTAATGTAAGGAGTAACTCAGCACTGCAAAATACTGTGTATGCAAAGAGATTTGCAGTTTAATTCAGAGGTCAAAAGGCATGTTGCTTCTAAATGATATTGGAGAAATAGCTTGGAATGATGCCCCTTCCTTAATTCTGAGCAGTAAAGAACAGACAAATTAAAGTGTCAGTATACTGAATTGAAAACTGTTTTATGATAAGACACTTGGGCCAGCAACCAACTTTCCGAATACCACACGTGACAGCAGATTTACAGTTTTTGATGAGAAGACTAGTGCTAATTTTCAGCATTCAACATATCGGTGAGACAGTGCTGGAATTCAGTGCTCACTTTTATATCGTTATGGTATTTAAAAACTAAAAAAATCAAAAATTGAGGTAGATATGGCACCCTAATTCAGACAGCAAGAGCTATTTCTGCTGCTAAGAATTGGGTTTACTTCTGACAGGCACTGATATTTGTAATTTTACTTAGTAAAATGCTGTGAATAACTTCGTATCAGCTTATACAACTGACAGAAAAATATTCTATTTGAGACTGAAGGAAATAGATAACTATGAATTAAAAAGAATAGCTTTCTCCATGGCACAAGATGATGATGAAATAATGGTATTTCACTAATCCTGCTGCAAGCCTATAAATTCTGGAGATATGTATGCTGAGCAGATTCCTTTGTTTAGCTATGAGTTCAATAAGCTCTTTACTTAATAACAGTTGATTTGGAATGCAAGTATATTTGGAGTATAAAATCCAAAAGTGATGGCTCAGTCAATATTTTCATTGGTTAAAAAAAATTACCAGCTGATTCATAGCCTTATCTTCTACTTCTCAGGATAAACTTCTTGTTCTCAGAAGAGTGCCTGAATATTCAGATAGTGGGATAAAAATACTGTTGTCAGATGATGATTTTTTGTATTGCTAAGCTTTCTTAAGTGCTATATTGTACTAAAGTCAAGCAGTTGAAGCTCCCACACTCTTTCACCACTACAAACATTCATCTTGAGACTTGCTTTATCAATTTGAATCCAAATAATGAAAGAAAAAATTTGGTTCACTTTTTCTCTGCAAATATGGGTGTTCCTTTAGGACTTCTTTGTCTCAGTCTCAGCAGCTTACAGGTATCTAAAAGCTCTTCTAAATTTGCTTTTAAAATTTCAAGTCCTACTGTACATGCAACTACATCAATACACAGAGGTAATCTGATGCACTTTTCTGTATCTGGATTCAGAGGGCAAATAGTGGGTGGCAAGAGGAGCAGCTACAGAAACAGCTACAATATAAGGTGAAAACCAGAAAGTAAGAAATGGAAAAACATTTACTCTCTGATGTCCCAGTAATAGCCTGTCAATTCTTCTTTCCTTAGGATAGTGTCAGCTTCCCAATAGATAGATTCGCTGTCCTCTTAGCGAATCACTATTCATTACATCTCAGTCCCACAATTGTTTTGAAAACAATTTTTTTTGAATTGTCTAGGAAAAAAATGTGTCTATAAGTACACGCATCATGTGCTTATGCTATTTAGGATTAAATCAAATCAGAGTAATGTTTGGCGTTTCTTTAAAGAAAAACATTTCTTCTGCAACCTGGATTTCTTGTAGGAATATTCTAATCTCTGAACCTCCATGTGTGTCACTTCTCTTATTTTTCTTTTATTTTTGCATATGACATTAGACATGTTTATCCACTGGATAGAATTTGCAAATCAGAGTTATTTATTCATCCTAAATCTATTTAATAGACGAGTGCTAAGTTACAAATTCAAACTTACCCTTTCCAAGGCAGAGTGATATTTGGGTCGGGAGAACTTGGAAGAATATCTGGCCGTTTGATCCATTACAGATAGATATATCAAGTATCAACCTAAAGTTATACAAATCAAGACTAGAAATAAGACACATATTTTAACAGTAAGAATAATTAATCTCTGAAATATTTTCTCTATAGAGGATGTGTATCCTCAACCCCATGGAGAATTTAAGTCAAGACAATTAGCTATTTTTCTACTCTGTAAGTGTTAGCTTATCCAGATGATGTTTTCTGAGATAATAAATGACTCTCTGAAATTCTGTCATCTTCGCTAACTCCCTCTGGCTACAAAATGTATGGGTGAATTTAGAAAATCACATTTCTCTAGAAAATACATTGATCTCTTCTATTTGATGTGGAACTGATCTTCATAAAAGCACGATGGTCCTCACCTGAGACTTTTAGTTCGGTATTTTTTATGTGCTTTGGAGGACCATGACCGAGACAGAAACAGCTGGAAGGCCACCTATCGTCTGTTGTGACTGCATCCTTGGAGGCTTTTTGCCTCTCACATGACACCAGCTGACAGGCAGCTCCTATTCTTTCTTTCCTCCCACATGTGAATATTTCTGTTGGCAGATTAGCCAATTTGCTGGCAGTGTAAAAGAGAATAGCATGCATGTAAGACCAGTAAAGTGAACACAAATAATTTCTGCTGATGACAATCACAATTTGGAATTAACAAAATTCCTTAGATACTACTCTCTGGAAACTGCTGGCAATTGCTGACTTTAACAGCAATCCCAGCACCTGCAATTAGGTCAGCTATTTGCAGAGTGCCCCCAGGGAACCGTGGCCAGCCAGGTGTTCCAGTGCCTATTTATCACTGCTACCCACTCAAAAAAAAAAAAAAAAAAAAAAAGAAAGAAAAAAAAAGAAAGAAAGAAAAAAAAGAAAGAAAAAAAGAAGTGTATCTGTGCTATATGTTGCTGTATCATTTTTCCTCTATCTTTGCCATCTATTCTACATTTTATCAGGATAGTTTTCTGCCTAGCTAGATGCTAATGTAGCCTTTGGTTCAATCCCCCAGCTGATCTGTATGTGTGGGAAAGGCAGAAACAAGCGTGCTGTCAAAAGCAGAAAGTATCTTAACTGTGCTCATACACAGTAACCAGCAGACATGCTCCAGTGTTAGGGATGTAAATGTCACCCCAAATCTGCAGGGTACCCATTAGATTTCTTCAGCATATAGGTTAATAAAAATACATTTGTAAAATGATGGTATTCTTGTGAGGAAATAGCCATTGGCAGTAAACACAAGTAAAGTGTGTACTAAAGATTATTTTCTATTAATTAATGTTCTTTTTCATTCAATGTCTGTTGTCTACTTAAATATATTTTAATTTAATTTTTTCTAGGGACAATGTTGCCTCAGCTTAACAGGTGACTACCATTCTCTGACATTTAAATAAAGTGACACAGTATTTTAGGACTCTGTTTCAAATCTATGCTTAGTAGAACAGACATCATTTTAGGACCTCCTTATTCTCCATTTTCAAAGGCATGTTTTCTAATTTTTCTCAGACTCCTAAGCTCTTATTGTGAACCTGTTAGATGCATGCCTTGGTTTCTACATGTATGTAGCTAGATGACTTTCTAGTTAAAAAATATAAAACTTTAAAATGATAAGAAAAAAAAGAGCATTTCTCCAGTACTATAATTTATGTCTTCATAATATTTGATTTGTAAAATATTTTACTTATTTTTCCACATTTTCTCCTTTCCTTTTCTCTCTGTAATGGAAGATAGTCTGGTCTATCAGTTTTGTTTATTCAGATTATTGTTTTGTACGATGAGTTATACATTATCCAACAATGTCATGATGGAACTGAGATGAAAAGTTAGGAGTCAGAGGTTAATGCTAATGCAATTCAGGACTCTTCAAAACTGGGGTTTTAGTTCAGGCCCTCCTCTACTTTGATCAGAACAATTTTTTTTTTTTTTTTATTTTTTTACTATGGCCTTATTGCGACATTCCTGAAAAGCAAGAAAATATAGTAGACTTGACAGAAGAACGTTGAAAGGAAGAAATACAAATAATCAAACGATGAATCTACAATGGTCTTTTGGGGCTTAAAAAAAAATCCATTCACGTTCTCTTTCATTTTCTCATGTTGCATCTTCTCTCAGGGAAAGCAGCTTGGAAGGATTCAAGTGGAAGCATTAGCAAGCAAATGAAATTGTGGATGGGCAATGATAAAACTAGTTAGCTCCTCTGCTCATCACCTTTTAACTACAATAAGAACTGCTTTGGGCAAGAGAGGTGCACCATTAAGCAAGCTAAAAGATGTGAAAAGAAATATCTATTAAATTTCTAAGTTGATTTTCTACTTACTGGGACTGAAGACCATTTTACTTGCTCACAGACTAACATGCAATCAATATTAATTATCAAAGAAAGGAGTGAATAACATTCTCGTGATAAGATCAGCACAGGGTAATGAACTGAAGCAACATAAAAGCATTCTTTCAGTATAGTGAACTCATACATGACATCAGAATTTAAAAAACTCAAAATATTATTACCAGAAAGCTAGAGACATTTGACTAGGCTTCACTTTCATCTTTTTGTCTGTCTGCAAAGTTAGGTACAGCATACTGCACAGTTATCTCAGAGAATAAGTAATAATGGGACTCTGAAGTTTTTTCAATAATACTATATTCAGATAGGAGAAGTCCAGTTCAGTTTTTAGTGCTAATTCCTTATAAAGTACCAAGAACCCCAGTGTTTTACAATGTGGCATTATCAGTTGTTTAATCAATATGCTCTGCTGGAGTATGCTGTCATAAAAGGCATTCTAAAATAAAATGAAACATCCTTCACTACGCATTGTTAAGCTCTATAGTCTGATCATTTTCAGCAGTTGTTATGCACTGCATAGCAATAATGATGATCCATTTTACTAGGTAACAAAATAGATTTGGTGGGAGGTGGAAAAGAGGAAATGGAAGAATTTCATCGCTCAAATTATTTTCCTTCATTTAATATTAAACAAGTGCTGATTAAAGAGTTAACAAATATAAGTCAATTGGAAAATAATCACTTTTCAGCTTGATCCCTCCTGTTGATAGGACTCTTCTTTTTTTGCAGGACGGTAGACTTTCCAAAACAATATTTCTGTCACACAGAAGTGATGAGAATGTTGTGGAGATATATCAATGTTTATATTGCTCTGGACTACAAAACTGTGGAATGAATTGAGTTGCCTTTGTGCATAGAATATGCCCACTCAGCACAAATATGATCTGGTTGGGTAGTGTACAGTAGTGAGTCAAGATGTCTGGACTCTTCACACATCCTACAAAAAGTACCCAATGCAGCTGCCAGAAATATCTTCCTAGACTCAGACTACTTTATCTCAGACGCTAAATTGTTGAGAACATTCAGCCACACCATTCTAAATCAGATTTTTATACCCCTGCTTTTATAGATTAACTCCCTATTGCACTTGCAGCAAAATTGACACAGTGCCACAATTCTGAAACCTTTAGATGGGACAAACCATGTGAGTTACTGAATATGAATGCTAACGAATGATTCATAATCTGGCCAAACAGGAATACTCATGGAATAAGATTCTACTAAATCACAGTGTAATGATCCAAATCCTGCTTTTACAGAAGCCACTATTGTAAAAGCCAGCACGTGCCATACGATGATAGAGATGATGTCATGGTTATCCACTGCTCCAGAAAACAGCTACTTGCTCAATTTATAGAATGTCTTGAAAGCATCAGATGAATCAAAGGAAATAATTATATTGAAGTATTTTCAAGCAATGCACCATCTCCTTACTACTAGTGATTTTTATTAATTTCCTTTTTTGAAGTATTTTTCCAATTTCATTTTTCAGATGATTATAACTGGATTTTACATTTTTCTTTAATGAAAACAAAAGAAATGTGACTAGTATTTCTTAGTAGAAAATATTCTGTATGCAATTTTCATCTCTCTTCCAGCGTAGCTCTTTTGTTCTTGAATAGCTTTTAAGGGAAGCTTCCAGTCAGACTATATTTTTAGTTCTAGTTCGTATCTTGCACAATCTGTCTTGACTGATAAAATTGTGGATTCTTGTACCTATCTAGTTTATCAGACTAAGGGATGTTGACCCCCCAGGCCATAAATGTAATAGTGTGGGACTGACTATTCTTCTGGATCGTGGATTCATAAGACAGTATCTAGCTTGTATTCTTACTTTGACAGAGCCTCTTCTCTCATTTCTGTCAGTCTTCAGAGACTTATTCAGCACTGGAATTTTATTCTGTAGTTACTATAGAGAGATATATAGCTCCTTTAGGATCAGACTCTGCAAGATATTCCACTTGCATTAAAATCTTTGGAGACCAATGCTGTTTAGTATGCAGAAAGACCAGACCCTTCAGCTCCCCAAGTAAGTATTTATAATAGAGTTGGTCAGAAATTGGAGTACTTCCATGGAAACATCTTGGTCTTGGCAAAACTACAACTTTTGACAGCAAAAACTGGTCAATATTTTTCTTTAGTTCTAATGTGTAGCTTCTATCAAAAACCAGTATCATTATTCTTTTCAGGAAGAATGTACATTTAACAAGGACTTCAGTTAAGGGTTTAGTATTCCTTTTTTCCAAATAATGTTCTCATTGTTCTGCTTGCAATTACTCTTACCTATTTATTGTTGTGATGTTGATATTGATTAAAAGAATGTTCTTAGACTCTCGTTCTCTCTCCACAAATTTTACCTCATGACAGGGTGTTGTCAGTACTGGGGAAAAAAAAAGGTCTGTTTTCTGTTTTATATATTCTTTTAATATTCTGTTTCTAGAGGAAATATATCTTACCAGGACATCATTTCTCACTATTGCAAACTTGTCCAAATAGACATTGGAAAACAAAGACCATTAATGCAATCTGGGTATTCTGAGGTACGGTGCCTGCTGCAGTTCTTCATCAAACCAGATGGAAATTATGCCACTTCAGATTTTATCTAGTCAAATAAAAATAAAGATTAATCTGCAATGTAAGATTGGCTTCAAATGGGAAATTTTTGAGAAATTAAAGGCATTAGGAATGACATGATCTAGGCTGAAGAACTTAAGAGACCTCAGCATGAAAGCTTTAAAGGCACAGAGATGTTCTGGAAACTGTATTTCAAATAAAGGAGAAAAAAACACTTATTAAAAAAGGCTCCAGACCTAATTTATTGAAAAGTGCATTAGGAATAGCAGCAATGATACAAAATAAAAAAGGTGAATTGTCAAAAGGCAATTTGATCTTGAAAACAATAAATACAACAATAAGACAATATGAACTTAGGAAGGTTATATTTTAAAGGCAAACTAAGCTTTGCTGAAAAGCTAAATAAATATTTTATCTCAGCTTTTGATAAGGAATATGCAATTAGGAAGGACAGAGAAACCCTGATGGCTAAAAGTAACCGAATTATTTACAGTCAAGTGGAAGGAAACGTCAGAATTTAGTGCACTCTGTGCTGAGTGTTAAGAAGGCAAAAAAAATGTCCATCTTCTGACAGAACCAATGAACATTGTCATAGAGGTATATAAGCTAATGGAAAAAATGATAAAATGCAACGTGTTGACTGTCGTGGTTTAGGCCCAGCCGGTAGCTGGGTGCCACGCGGCCGCTCACTCACCCCTCCCCCAGCGGGATGGGAGAGGAGAAGTATAACAAAAGGCTTGGGTCAAGATAAGGACGGGGGAAATCACTCACTAATTACCGTCAGGAGCAAAACAGACAATGTAGAGAGGAGATTCATCTAATTTATTACTAGGCAAAACAGAGTAGAGCAATGAGAAAATACAATCAAGTCTTAAAACACCTCCCCCCACCCCTCCCATCTTCCCGGGCTCAACTTCACTCCCGGCTTCAACCTCCTCCCCCCTCAGTGGCACAAGGGGGCAGGGAATGGGGGTTGCGGTCAGTTCAGCACACATTGTCTCTGCCGCTTCTTTGTCCTCAGGGGGAGGACTCCTCTCAACATTCCCCTGCTCCAACATGGAGTCTCTCCCACGGGCTACAGTCCTTCACGAACTGCTCCAACGTGGTCTCTTCCATGGGGTGCAGACCTTCAGGAGCAGACTGCTCCAGCGTGGGGTCTCTCCCACAGGGTGCAGACCTTCAGGAGCAGACTGCTTCAGCGTGGGGTCCCTCCCACAGGGTGCAGACCTTCAGGAGCAGACTGCTCCAGCGTGGGGTCTCTCCCACAGGGTGCAGACCTTCAGGAGCAAACTGCTCCAGCGTGGGGTCTCTCCCACAGGGTCACAGGTCCTGCCAGCAAACCTGCCCTGGCGTGGGCTCCCCTCTTCACGGGGCCACCAGTCCGGCCAGGAACTTGCTCCAGCGTGGGCTTCCCACGGGCCACAGCCTCCTTCAGGTGCCTCCATCTGCTCCAGCGTGGGGTCCTCCACAGGCTGCAGGTGGAATCTCTACACCCCCTCATCCTTCCTCCATGGGCTGCAGGGGGACAGCCTGCTTCACCATGGCCTTCACCACGGGCTGCAGGGGGATCTCTGCTCCGGAGCCTGGAGCACCTCCTCCCCCTCCATCTGCACTGACCTTGGTGTCTACAGAGTTTCTTACATCTTCTCACTCCTCTCTCCGGCTGCAAAAGCTTCCTTTAACTCTTTTGTTTTCCTTCTTAAATATGTTATCACAGAGGCGCTGATTGGCTTGGCCTTGGCCAGGGGCGGAGCCATCTTGGAGCCGGCTGGCATTGGCTCTATCAGACACAGGGGGAGCTTCTAGCAGCTTCTCACAGAAGCCACCCCTGTAGCCCCTCCCGCTACCAAAACCTTGCCACACAAAACCCAACACATTGAGCAACAGTGAATAACGATGGACGAGTGCATTGTCTTTTTGAAGAAATAACTGAATGCATATTTAATCTATGTGAAGAAGTCATATAGATATTTGCACGGGAAATTACTGGCTAACTTCAGAAGTGCAGAGCTGTAAACTCCAACTGTGGACACGATACAGAAGAAGAACTTTAGACATGAATATGAGGTTTATGAAAAGGGGAAATATCAGGCTGCAGGGAAGTGTTTTGTGGAGGATTACAAGGATTGGTTCTGGGACAGATCTTACTTAATAATGTTTGTTGCTTTGGCATAATACAAAGAACTGTCGTTACGAAATTTGCTGATAACTAAGTTGACAGACATCATCAATAAACTGGAGAATTGCAATATTCTATAGGAAAAACTAGAGCTTAGTGGTAGAAATAAGATGGCATTTATTATTATGAAGTCAAAGTTATTGCAATGTAGCAGATAATAGTTCTGTTATTGGCCTCTACAAGTGAGTGCCCATCACCTGGAAAAAACAGGACAGGAGGAAAGAAAACATTGTGCTGCCAGTGTGAAATCAGTTTAAAGATCTTCCAAATTTTACAGGTCTTATTTATGGGATGACTAATAATGTATCCAAGTAATACACCATGAAGAAGGCGTAGAGACTGTAAACAGTAAGATGATTCTATTAGATATTAGAAAATATTACTGTTATTTTACGAGGACCTGCTGAAGCTCCATCTGGAATACCATATATAAATCTGGTCACCAAAACAGCTGCTGAGAAGGACTGTTGAAATGCTGAAGGGAGAACTAAGCTTGTTTAGCCTAGCAAAAAATAGACGTTGTAAGGGCATTGCATTGTTCTCAGTAAACACATAGGAAATATAAATGCTGGGAAGGAAAAGCAATATATAAAATCATAAAACATTTTTTGAAAGAATATATTTTAACAAGAGAAGAGTAACTTTGAAAAAGACTTATAGCCATGAAATTAACAAAATCCCAGGAGCGGCTATGCAGGAGGCCACTTCCTCTTCAGAAACAAATTCAGAACCGTAATAGCTGCCATTCAGGCATGCTATCCAGACTATTGCACAGTTTTCAGTTTTACTTCAGAAACAGAACACCTCCTAAATTTGGGTACTGTAAAATATTATGTCAAAATCCTCTACTTCAGATGTAGCATCTTTTGTTTCCTCATGTGTGTCAGAAGGGGAATCATTAAGCAGAACGATGATACTGTTAAAGTTTCTTGATGAGGACTTAGTCAATTGATTTTAGATTTGGAAGTTAGGAACATTTTTCTGTATGATATTTTGGAACTTTCTCACCAACATTAATCCCCTTGCAGGATCTTTTATCACACATGCAACAAAAAAAGACAGTTTACTGTTTCTCTCTTCTTGGGACTCATGACAAAGAGTTTGTGGAAGGGACTGGAACTAGAATTGGCCACCCAGTCCCTAGAGGAACACGCGTCATTTGATAAAAGTTACTTCTGTCCCTGGGCTGCTGCAATTTGTATGACAGCAGAGTGAGAGTGCTGTGACAGAGTCTCTGACAGCTGCATTCATTGGCTGTGCCCAGTGTGTTCTGCTGAGGAGAAATAAGTATTTTGCCCTTACTTACTGAAGTCAATATGTTTGACTAAGTGCTGAGTCAAAACTGAGACATATTTAAGTAGCTCACTCTTTCCTAAAGTAGCAAAGTTGTAATAATTATGAATATCATTGATGGAAAATTTTATTCACTCACCCTTAAGCTGTACAGTTCATACAGCATTCATTCCAATAATCTTGTAATTCTGCCCTCATAAATAGTATTCATTATACCTCCCTGGATTTCATACAAGGAGCGCCTGAAAAACACATGAACAATATAATTTAATTACAGAGACATAAAAGATGTTAAGGGTGATAAATGTATTTTACGACCTTTAAAATGAAGCCAGACAACATTCATATCATTTCTGGGTTTGCAAGCCTTGGTGAATGTCTTGAGTTTCAGAAAAAAACCCTATTTTGATGGAAGCTGATTCTTATTCCACATTCATAGGAGATTGCATTGCTGGTGCTGTGAATGATATATCAGTTTTACAGTCACCACACAAGGTGCTCAGATAAACTTTCTCCAGGTCCTGTCATACAAAATTGTATTAGAATAGACAGAAATTACTCATTTAATGACAGTCTAAAATTCAATAGCGTAACTCCAGAATGCATAGTAAGTACTAGGGGTGTTTGAAACCAAACGGAATTCGAAATATAAAATGCTAGCTGCACCTGATACTACTACTAACTATGCACAATATTGTATGTAGTGATATTGCATTGGACACATTCTTTCCTACATACAGTTATTTACAATTTCACTATCAACAGAAATCATTACAAGAATAATCTCTGCCAAACATTAGAATTCCAAACATCATCAGGCTGGATGATTGGAACTGTAAAATAAAGGTCATATAGATGTTTCCTTACATTCTAGGAGCTTATATATTTATTGCCTGCCTTTGTTTTTTCTTTTTTTTTTTCTTCCAGAATACACTGCATTCATTTATTAACAGAAACTGGAGCCCCAGTAGAGAAGCCCAAATAGTGTGTGGATTTACATTGTTTGAATATAAATCTTGGACTGGTTCTATTGTAAATGGCTTAGAGTTACTCTGGATTTATATCTGAAAAGACAATTTGGTGCAGAAATCTTTCCATTTTTAGATGGTAGTTCTAATGTTAGTATACCAATGATTAAGTAATATATAAACATTATTTCTCATATATTTTTGACTGTTTATTCCTTTTATTTTGTCTTATTTCTATTTCAGAGATATCGGTGGCCAGAGTTATAAAATACATTTGATGATACTTAACAATTATTTTTGTTTTCCACAATGAGACCACTTGTTTTAATTGATCTGATTGCTTTAGTCCAGAGATCAAATCACATCACATGCAAACGTAAGTAAAAATCCCTCATGATAGTCTGCAAGCTTAATTTAGCACTTGAAAAGCTGTGAGTTTCCCATCTGCTGAGATTTAGAAAATATATCTTTGCAATGGTATCTTTCTGCAGATGTTAAAATTGTAACTATGTGATAATTTTTAGCTGTGAATATCAGAGTAGAGAGAGCAGGTATGTTCCACAAGTAACAAACAATGCCAATTTGTCTTTTTTTTTTTTTCCAATTACTTTTCAGGCCCAAGGCAAAGGAGTTGGTCCGGTACTGAAAGGAGATTCACTACTGCTTAGCTGTTACTGCCTAGCTGAATGACAAAGACCAGAAGAGAAAGATCATGGCGAGGATTCCGTCTGGCCAAGGATTATATAACCTGTAATTAATTTCCTTTTCCTTTCTTTACTGGAAGCCACATCAAGGCCGTCAGCCATCAAGTGAATGTAACAATTTATACTGCTTAGAAGAGGAAGCATCTGAATGTCTTACATAACACACTGAATAACTGCTGGCATCCAACTTTATTTTGACCACTGCACATACGGAATTTTGGTTGTCGTGGGAGTTATTTCGTTTGCTAAATAAAAGTTGCTCTTCTCTTTTGCATATATTATGCCCGAGTCAATCCAGATTTTCTTTGGCTTTGCTGTGCAAGTCTGTATTTATATCCTTCTTTCTGCAGACAGAAAACCATGTGTTGATCACTTTTATTATCTCATTTTTGTTATGGCATAAGTATATGTCGTGGTTTAGGCCCAGCAGGTAGCTGGGTGCCACGCGGCCGCTCACTCACCCCTCCCCCAGCGGGATGGGAGAGGAGAAGTATAACAAAAGGCTTGGGTCGAGATAAGGACAGGGGGAGATCACTCACTAATTACCGTCAGGAGCAAAACAGACTGAATGTAGAGAGGAGATTCATCTAATTTATTACTAGGCAAAACAGAGTAGAGCAATGAGAAAATACAATCAAGTCTTAAAACACCTCCCCCCACCCCTCCCATCTTCCCGGGCTCAACTTCACTCCCGGCTTCAACCTCCTCCCCCCTCAGCGGCACAAGGGGGCAGGGAATGGGGGTTGCGGTCAGTTCAGCACACATTGTCTCTGCCACTTCTTTGTCCTCAGGGGGAGGACTCCTCTCAACATTCCCCTGCTCCAACATGGAGTCTCTCCCACGGGCTACAGTCCTTCACAAACCGCTCCAGCATAGTCTCTCCCACAGGGTGCAGACCTTCAGGAGCAGACTGCTCCAGCGTGGGGTCTCTCCCACAGGGTGCAGACCTTCAGGAGCAAACTGCTCCAGCGTTGGGTCCCTCCCACAGGGTCACACGTCCTGCCAGCAAACCTGCCCTGGCATGGGCTCCCCTCTTCACGGGTCCACCGGTCCGGCCCGGACTTGCTCCAGCGTGGGCTTCCCACGTGCCACAGCCTCCTTCAGGTGCCTCCACCTGCTCCAGCGTGGGGTCCTCCACGGGCTGCAGGTAGAATCTCTACACCCCCTCATCCTTCCTCCATGGGCTGCAGGGGACAGCCTGCTTCACCATGGCCTTCACCACGGGCTGCAGGGGGATTTTTGCTCTGGTGTCTGGAGCACCTCCTCCCCCTCCTTCCTCACTGACCTTAGTGTCTGCAGAGTTTCTTACATCTTCTCGCTCCTCTCTCTGGTTGCAAAAACTTCAACTCCTTTGTTTTCCTTCTTAAATATGTTATCACAGAGGCGCTGATTGGCTTGGCCTTGGCCAGGGGCGGAGCCATCTTGGAGCCGGCTGGCATTGGCTCCATCAGACACAGGGGAAGCTTCTAGCAACTTCTCACAGAAGCCACCCCTGTAGCCCCTCCCGCTACCAAAACCTTGCCACACAAAACCCAACACAGTCTATTACCTTTTCTCTCTGTGGATAAGCACTTCAACACGAGCTTTCTGAAGCTGTGCTGTAACAGCTTAATTCTGCTTATAACTTACTTTCAGGCTCTAAAATCTACTTGTAAATTAATTTTCATGCTGTCAGCTGAAGATCTTTTCCTGATACCTTCTTCTAAGCCATGGCAAGCATACTTTTGTCTCATACTAGCCACTGTTCTTGACAATACTCACCATCCTTATAGGAAGTAAAATTTCACTTACCTTATCCATAGCATCTGGATATATGTCAATCATACTTTAATCATAAAGAGCAAGGCATTTTACCATCTCTGCAAAATGAAGAGATATTCAGCTTGAATTAATATCAAAATATCCTAAGGTCTGGAATATCACTTCACACAAATAAACATTTGAATGTTTGCTTACATGCTAAAAATAATAATCACTAAGGACAGTGTGAAAAATATGATTTTTACTCTATAATCAACTCTGTGTAAGCATACACTCTAATGGAACTAATTACCAATGGAAAAATCATTCTTATTTCTGAGAGAGTTACCCTGAGAGAATTCTGAGAGAAGGGTATGTTTTGTCTATATGCAATCTAACTTTATAATAGCTAATATATACCAGAACTCCCCAAACGCTATCCATGTAGTACTAGAGAAAGGGGATTTCTACACTAACTCTAAACAAGCTTTGATTCATTCAGATCCGCTGAAGCTTATTCACCCTTCCAAGCAAGGCTGAAGTTTCCTCTGCAGTGCCAGGACTAGGCAGTTGGGTATCTCTTCCGTACCTCCCCCCGGAACTCGGTTCTCTTTCCTTTTGCTGTATAACAAGTTGAAATGATAAACAACTTCACTTATGTGAAAAGCATTCTTTAACATAAGATTTCTTTAGCATTTCTTTAGCATCTTCCTTTCTCACTACACAACCTTCTTCCCTGATGGCTATGAAAATTATTTCCTGTCAAACAGTAAAAGGGACACTTTTATCAGCTATTAGCGCTGTACTATGGCTTCAGCTGTGAATGTGTCTGCATCCAGTAGCTAGAACGACTTGGTCAAACACTGCTCTTGCTTACACTGCAAATACTCTGGAGTCAACACCAGTGAAAAAGTCCAGTTATGTTGACCCGCCCTTTTCTACTGTGTTCGGGGTGATGATGAAATTAGTTCCCTTCCTAGATTCTCTGCAAACTCTTGAAAGCCTGTTCATGCTCAGCTTGCACAAATATTTCCTGGAGCTTGATAAACAGGGTTCATACTTTTTGAAAGAAATATCACCAAAATAACCAAGTATCTATCTGAGGGTAATAAATAGGAAGAAGAGAAATACCACTCTGAGTGAAAGCTAGAAAGTTTGAGGGAAATCTTTATAGCCAAAGTTTTAAAAAAACCCATTTGATCCCAAAAGGGGCAGAATAGAGAAGAAAGTCACAAGGAAATGCAAGAAATAAATTCATGCAGAACAGCAGTAGCTCAAAATGGAAGTTAACGAGGTAATAGACTATCTTTCCAACTCACAGGATATTAAAACTAAAATAAAAACAAGACATGACCACAACAGATTTGGACATCTATTAAGACGTGTATAGTAGTAGTCTCCCCAGTTTCCTTATTTTGAAGATGTCAGGGCAGCTTCCCCTCAAGGTGAGTTGGAATACTATGAATTATCAGCTAGCTATTTGTTGTTTGGGTTTTTTTTTTCCCCTGCCATTAACTGTCCTTGAGTTTCATGCATATCTTTGCTGTTAGTACATGACTTTCTTCTCATCTTCAACATTTTGCTGTTGATGATAGAAAAATGTACATGCTTTGAATACGTATGAATGTATGGTACCTAGCACAATGGCCATCTAACTAGGACACTTGGGTACTAGTAGTATAAAAATAGAGGAGGAAATAGAATTATCCACAGATGAAGTAATCCCTGAAGTGTAGATCCATCAAACTGCAAAATTTTAACTGCAATGCCTCTCTTAGCTGTAAGTGAAATGTTAGCTTTCAAAATGGAGAAGTCATTTATAGGCAGGAGTCTTACTTTTATGAACTTTTCAAAGTATGGAACTAAACACAGAGCTCAGGTTCGGATCAGAAGTTTTTCTGAGGTATAGTAACTGTATGCAGATAGGTAAAATTCTGAGTTTAGTCTGGATTTACTTATTGCAGTTCTTCCAAAGCATATAACAAGCCGTACTCTTATTTTTAATAACTAGTTTCAGTCAGTCCCTAATGTCATTAGTACAGCTCATTAATATCAGCTCTTTCCTGCACCCTCTTGCACTTTCAAAATTAATTAAGCTAGTGGCACATTAACTGGAAAGAAGAGGCCATAGCTTTATTTATGCAGAAAACAATAAGAGCATAAATCAAGAAGAGTAACCCTAATGTTTTAGAATTGACCTTACGAAGGGATACTTTGCCAAATGACAACAGCATCTGTTCAAAGGGAAAAAAACATACCAAGTGAAAGGAATATCATCCACTCCTCTCTCAAATATCGTGGAAACGTTGCTCGTTTCTTACTGCCCCCATCAGGAATGCTCTTTGGTACCTATCATCCAGTCCATTGTACCATTAGCAGTCAGATTTTCCTCTTACTGTGTATTTTTTTCATCCACCAAAAATCTTAGAATCTTTATTTGAATATAAAGATATGCAATAGAATTATAATAACTGATGTGATATTTCCCTTCTGTGTCTAATAATATTTTTAAAGGAAGGTTAGCCTTCTAAATTATATACTCTTATATAAATAAATATGTATTTATACATGAACACTACCACAGAATTAGCTTAAAACAGCCACAGAAAGTGGATAAACTAGATATTTGCAGATAGGCATAGAAAAGGACTGGTTTTTTCTGCAGCTGTTAAAACAGGTGGCAGCATGTATCAGGGAGAAATGTTTGTGAGGACTGATATTTTATTGGGTTTTAATTCAAATATCGGTGATTAAAAGGTGACACACCTTCCCCTGTGGGTCAGCCACTACTGTATCCACAGCTGCAGGCAGCGTTTTGGCTGGGAGCAGGAAACCCCAGTGCAATGCCGCAATGTTACGCTGAGGATGCCTCCTTAGGCACATGATGGGAGAAGGCTTTCCATCACATGCCCTACGCTGCTGCATGGCTCCAGGTCCTTGCTCATCCTGCGCAGCTACAGGGTTACGAGCCTCAGCCCGGCTGAGGCAACATCTTCTGGGAGGGAAGAAGGAGAGGTGTCAGGGGATCCCTGCCATCTAAGCACAACCTGAAGGGCGTTGGGAGACCCCTGAGCTTTCACCAGCCTTTCCTCCTGAGGCCAAGGACCTGTGTGCAACTACCCATCTCCTAGGGTCACTGTTGACTTCTCAGATTTATTTCCACATGCAACCTGCATCTACTCTGTGTTAGACAGATGCTAACCAACCCTTGGGACTGACTTTGCTCGCAGGTTCTGGATACACTGGTGATTGCTATTTAGAGTAACAGTTCAAGAGACCCATCTTCCCACAAGCTTACATGTCTTTGTAGGTCCATGAGATCTGATTATCTTCAGTCCGGCTGCTTGTGATCTGTGTTTTGTGATTTTTGTATAGGTGAGGAGTTAGACCACCCCTCCCTTCCTTCCCACTACAGAGCCCTCTCCTTCTCTCCCCCTTGGGCCCATGCCACCAGCCCAGTGTACAAGTAACTGCCTTTCTGATCAAGACCAGGCTCCTCCTCAGTTTCTCCATTTCTGAAAGTACTGGTGATATCCACAGAATACACTGGAAACAAACAGACGTGACATTTTTGACTCTTCATTAGAAGAAAGTATTTGGGAATACTATTGTCATGGTTACCAGGGTAACGGAAACATTTCAGGACCCCTTCTTTGCAGGGTCTCACTGAGTGCACCCACTCAAGTGCGTGGCCTTCAGCAGAGTACAATGCAGTAATATCACTCAGACCAAGGCCTGAGTCATCTTTGGGTACTAATTTGAATTAATATAGGGGGTTTAAGGTTTCCCTTCAAGGGCTTCCTTCTGGGAGCCTGTGGCAAAAGTTCATTGAAGAAACTAATAGAGCTTTTTCCAGATACAGCACGTTCTCTTCATGCCTCAAAGGTAGGAAACATTTAGAATAAAGACAGCTGATTGCTGATGCACATGTATTATTTAGACTGTTTTACGCTGCTGTCGGCCTAGCCAGATCCCCCTCTGACGGACCCACCCCAAAGTGCTTATAAACTTCACTCTACTTGGGGCCTTTCAGCCCACCAGCTTCTTCCTCTTTAGAAAAAGTAAAGGAGTTTGAATTGTGCCTGGTTCCTTGTGTGTCCTTTAATATAACCTTGAGACTAATAAAATTGAGAGGCAGCAGATTAAGTACTTCCTTATGACGACGCTTGCCACTGCTTTGACTGGATCTAGTCAGGCAGCCTGCCACCTCCAAAAAGCTACAAGGATTTTTAAGCTCAGAATCCTGGTTTTACTTGAGCAAACGCTGAAACAGTGTTAAAAATGTCTTTTAAAACAGAAAATCTTGTGAGGAGTTAAGTGAGACAGAATGAAAGACACCACAAACACGCTCCCTGTGCAGCCTCTTTTTCCTAGGCTTTCCCTCAGCCCTTCAGGGACTTGCTGTGCTGTGGCCACACAATCCACACGTGGCTCCACACCATATTGTCTGCTTCCTGGAATATCACTCCCCCCCCTCCCCCCCCCCCCCCCGCCTCGTCAAGTCCTGGAGTTGCCTTTGTGTCACACTTTACACCGCTCATGGCTTTCCCAGTTTTTGCGATGCCCAGTCTCCCCTGTGAGACCCATCCTGCCCCAGGGAAGCTTCCCTTCCCAGCATGCTCAGCTAGTGCCCGCTACGTGCCGGGGTGGGCAAAATCCTGTACATTTCAGAGATTTACACCTAATCCAAGGATTCCTTACTTAAAGGAATCTGGTACAGCAAAATACAGCAAACATGAAAAGCAAATGCCATCTATCATGGTCCTAAAAAAGAGAAAAAAATTATTTGAGCTTGTACATATAGATGTTTATGTACATGTATATGCATATATACATAGATCTCTCACACACACAAAACTAGATATATACAAATTCAGAAAGGAGAAGTAAAAGATAATAACTGTAGATGGGATGCAATATTTTCATGATATGAAACACAATTTTATTTCTATTCTGATAATATTTACTGAAAAAAAAAATAAAAAAGAGCCTGATTAAATAACATTCACAGAACTGAAAGATAAATGTAGTGATGCTGATGACAACCCTCCTCTTACATACTCCATACCCTGTGATTTGTGTATCCTCCCCATACCTACCCCACCATGGTGCCCGACCTAAATTCAGAGTTGTCCTCTGACTCATCTGATTTCATCTACCTCCAGGGTGTGCTAAGTACCACATAATAAAATACTAGGCTTACAAGACAAAGTCTGTCAGACCTGGGGGAATGACTGAAACACCCTTAAAACCATCAGCTTCTAGAGCCAGTCTTCATGATACATATCCAATACTTACAGGGTCACAGTCAACAGGAGATACTGAGTGTAACCCACCTCAAAATACATCACAGTATTGTGGGAAGGAGTCCTTGTTACACTATGGGATTAATCCCTTTCAAGCAGGGGAGAAAATTGATTTTGTGCCTCCATCAACTGAGATGAATGTTGCAACCACTAGGTGGGAAGAGAAAGAAGCAGAATTCTTCCAAGTTTTATTAACTCTTTCTTACTTTTTTTTTGGAAGAAACTGTTGAGTAATTTTAGGTCAACTGGACTATTGTTAAAGAACTATTTTATCAAGAAGGAAAACATTTCCTATATTACATCAAGGCTCCTACACTGAATATGAGCAGTTAACAATTTCTCCCCAAAAAGTTGTTCCATCCATTCTTAAGTTGCATGACATAGGGCACATAAGCCTGACTCACGTCAGCTGCTTACCCTGTCTTTCGGTTTCTTAACACAATCTTCATAAACTCCTTTTAACTATTCAGGCAGCCTACAGCAATATACAGTTGGAACACAGTAAATCATATAAGATTCACAAAGTTAACACAGTCTCCCAGACAATCTCAGCCATAACAAATAAAGCGACTTCATTAAGAGGTAATCCATAAACCTAAAGGTTATGTATTAATGCATAACGTGGTTTTGTATAGAATTTATATTACAATGAAACCTTTGAATTTCTTGCTGTCTCATGTTAAGTAATAATGAAATGAGAACAAAACACTATTTTAAAACTTCTAATTTGAAGTTATGCTTTAATTGTAATTAGACTTTCAGCAAACTTCTTAAAAGTTTAATATTGTCTATGACTTATGTTTCCAAGTAACTTCTAGCACTCACAATCACGCATGCACACTGATTCCCACTCGCCGCTTAAGATCAGCCCACTATGAATGATAATTCCTCACTGAGACATACCAGGTAGGAGACAGACATTTGAGGACTAACATTTATCAACAGGCAAAACTTCATTTCAATGAATGAAACTACAGTATTTACAGCAGCTAAACATCTGACCTTCATATTTCAACTTCTTCAAGTTATTTGTGTTCTAAGAAAAATAAGCTTTTAAAAATACATCCTGTTTTTTAAATAGATGTTGTTTTGTTTGTATACAGATTCTTGTTGTAAAACGTGTTTGGCTAACTAAAAAAAAAGCTGAACCAACTTCAGTCAACCAGTCAACCAAAATTTTTCAGCTTAACCTAAGCATAAGATGTTTGAGCCCAAAAAGAGAAGTTTGGAACGTTATAATAGTGGACAGGGAGCTGTAAGGCTGCAACTCAGTTGTCACTAACAATAGCTTTTACTGTGGAGAAAACAGCAATAATAGTAAATTTCATTTATAAAGTGCCATTCTCAGAGTCACAGGGAATTTTGCATCCCAAGCAAATAAAAGCAACACAGAAAATAGATCTTTCAAATTCTACTTTAAGAAGCCAAATCCACAACCAGCTTTCCAAATATAAATAGGAATTTCATTTCATTGTGAAAACACACACTAAAAGCTCGGACACCCACAGCCTTTAAATTATATTTAGGACAAAATCATGAATCAGAATGTTCTGACCTAAAAATTATACCAATAGGAAAAGGAAGTGAAGAAACCTTTAAGTACTAGGGCCCGATATTGCCAGAGGCCTTATAAATAAGGAAAAAATACTTTAAAATCAATAACATATTGAAAATAATAAGGAAACAGCTAATGTATTTTTATATTTTCATGCATTTTTATTACATCTGTAATTCTGAAGAAAAAATCTAACTCAGTAAAACCAGATTTTATATATATGTATTTAGCATTGTGATAGCTAATATCTCAAAGGACAATGAAACAGGGGAAAAAAAAAAAGTTTGACTTGTGGTCCCAAAGATATGATGCTCTGGTCCTTGAGGGCAACCATATTAAGAAAACAAGTGTATTTTCTGAAGAACATGGGAACAGAACAGGACTTCTTGTGCTGTACCTGTATTCAAATTTCTACGCTGAAAGGACTGAATTTCTTCCTTGCTATGCGGAAGAGACAAGATCAATATGCTGCAAAGACAGATCAGCTCTGACTCTTGAGAATGCTACGCTGACACTCCATAGGAAAGCCCTTGCCAAACCACTAAAATCCTCTTCAGGGCTCTCAAAAGGGAAAGGAGGAGGCAGGTGGTGCATGGAATGGCTTTCTGCTGGCAGTCAACCCATTTCCATCTGCTTTTCCCCAGTGGCAAGGACGGTTCTGGCTGGGAACGTCTCTCCCATGTCCTTTCTCTCTTACGGACTATGGTTTGTCAGCAGCATAAAGTGTGGCTACAGATGAGACATGGCATCTGAAGCAGGACACAAAAAGTTGTACTATGGCCAAATCCTAATCATTAACCTGGTTGTATGGCATTATGTGAAATTTTTTAGTGGTACGTGTAGTAGGAAGCTATAATCACAAGTATTTTACATCATGTCATCACTTTGAGTCACATTGTGTGGACAAATCCATATATGGTTTCTAACTGACTAGTTCTATCACAAAATTACTAATTATTCATCATTGATCAAAAATTTGTTAACACTGATATTCTGTAGATAAAAAGCTCCAATACTCTGTTTATTTGGTCTATATGAAAGCTAAGGAACAAAACCCCATATTTTCAAGCACATAACTGGGTACTGAAAATCATGGGACATACTTTCAAGCCAAAAATTATTTTGGCTGGATGATGATACTTCCAACCATGCTCTATTATTGTCTGCATTTTCCAAATCCAGACTGGCCCAACGTTATGTATGTGTCATTACAATCTTTTAATGGGACACATTCATCTTTGGGTGCACGAGAAAGGTCCTTTCCCAAAAATAAGTATTGAAATTAGCTAACAGTGTTTACTGATGTGCATTTTTATTCTTTTTCTTTAAGAGACTCTATATTACATGGGTAAACAAGGCAGCAGAGAATATATCGTGCCACCAAAGAGAAGACACACCAGCGGAAGAGGGTATTACTTACTATGACACTTTAGATTAATTATATCTGTCCATAAAAATAAATCATTATACTAGAAGGATCTTAAGGTTGAATTGGAAATTGACATTTTCAAATGTGTCAATGAAGTAGATTGTCTGTTATGTTAACGAGGCAGATATATTTATACTATAATTACATGTATCAAATAGGCAAAAAATAAAGCCTCCAGCCCCATTCAGTGTCAAAAAAAAGGTATCCTTTTTTCAATGATAATTACAAAGGGAGAGAAGCTTCATTAATGAAACAAGGGGAAAAAATAGAATGCTAAAGCCAAATGCCAAGGGTAAGGTCAACATCAATTCACAGAAGTGCATTATACATTAAACTATGTCATGTGTATACTGCCTTACAGCAGGCTACAGCAGTTTGTCTGTAATAAACAAGGCAAAGTTTCAGCCCCGTTTTAGTCCAGGCTCCCAAACCTTCAGTGTAATGCCAGCATTCATTTCTTTACCTCTCCCCATTTCCTTATCGTTCAGAAATATATTCAGTGCTCAACTGTCATTGCTTGAAAAACTGTATATACATCTTTACTTTTGCTTCATTTAAAGCTTCTGTAGACAGTCCCAGCATTTTTTGTCAATGTGCTAACTGAAATTACATTTTTCTACAGTCGTCCTCTACTTCTAGATGAGAAATAGTTTTACTTCCTCGGTGCTAAAAGCCATTGTTCATGACATTTGAAACGTAAGGTTTGCAGTGCTCTTATAGCTGAGCTCAGGCAGAAAAGTCCTTACAGTGTGGGTGGTTAACTGAAAAGCTGCAGAGTGGTACCAACTGGGTGATGAATATAAAAGAACCTGTTGCCCTTTGAGTCTGCACTTCAGCAAGGCACAGTGAAAAAAGGTCTATCAATTTTCTTTGAGTAAGATTCTGCCTGATAAATAGAAAGCCACATGCTCTAAGGAGTTGAGCCACCTAGCCTCCATGATGAGGCACAAGGGATTCGTCCTGATGTTACAGCCCCTCATTTGGGACTTTTTGTCCAGACATCTTTAGCCAGGTGCAAAGAGACTCTGCAAGTAGGGTATACACAACTTTAAAGGAGTTTTAGAGAGCTGTTTGGCCAAGCATTGTCATGCTCACATCCTCCGATACAGCACACCAAGACCACACAGCACAGCGTACAGGTGCCAGAAAGGTGGCCTCTAGGAGAGAAGAGTTAGCCTCTATAGCGACAGGGGACTGCTCCTGGATGTTGCTGGGCCACTGTCTTCCTGAGGTACTGACAACTTGACCCAACAACCTCCAGCTTCCTTGTTTTCCTTTTGGGCTTTATACCATTCCTTGCTGTTGTTTTTCTTCTTGATTTATTAATGATCCTGTCTCAGCAATCCTACTTCTGTAACTTTCACCTTTTCCTGTCTCTACAGGCTGTCTCATGGCTCTTTCTCTGGCAGTGTGGGTCAGGCAGCTAAGCAACGTCAGGGCTGGACCCTGTCTTCTTTGTTCCCACACAACTAAACCCCTGGGAGTGGGGGAGCTCATGGCAGGGATTTCGGGGAGAAGGTTTCATCAGAAATCCTTGAGAAGATCTACAGGCACAAAGCTGGCATGGAAGCTGCAGGTTTTGTAAACCTCAGCAACAATAACCTATATTCTTCACTGCTATATACTTGTATTTTGATCTAGTACCTACTTGTTTATGCATATGCAGGCAATTTTATTTATTAATGAGCCCCATAATAACTCTGATCCTCACACACATATAGAAAAGGACCAGTTGCAGCAATTGAGATCATAAATGCAGCTAGAACAGGTTGCACAGCATCTGCACTCTTTACTCTTAAAGTTCTTTCTTGTTGTTAAATAATTGTCATCCTAAAATCTGTCAGTCTTCTATGCAATATCACGAAACTGTGTACCTTCATGACTCAAAAACATTTTTCTTAGTGTTCCAGGAGAGCAGTATAAGGCTGACGCTGAACTGATTATCCAATTAATAATTAAAAAGCAATCATTAATTGTTTCAAGACCTTGCTTATGAGAATAAATTAAAAAAGAAATAGTGTATATTTAAAAAAAATTGAATAGATCTTTGTTTATGAAATAAGTCAATTAGGTTGCTTTTCAAAAGCAATCTCTTTCACAAATTGTGCCTGAAGACAGTAAGAAATATTTGCCTCCAAAGGTTAAATCAGAAATGGCAGAAGTAGCAAAACCTCCATCCACTGTATTGTTCTGTGTTAATGGTGATTTTCATTTTCCAAAGCAACACGGTAGTTGTTAATTTCTACATCTGTGTCTTCGTCTGAATAATGGGCAAAATGTCCACTGACCTTTTTTTCTGCCTGCAGTCATGGAGCAGAGCTCGCACTGTAGTGCACTCTGTTTCCCGGGCTAGTCAAGGTTCGCTGCCAATGTGCAAATTCTACACCGTATTACAAGTATCTATTTTAAGACATGAGAAATACCATTTTATATAAGATAAAGCTTTCTGAAACACTACAACAGAGCTCATGAGGTGAATAAAGAGTGGTTTTATGTCAGTAATGGCACCACTCCATGAACTGCTGAACTCATGTACAAAATGTTCTCCACATGCCTCATTGATAGAGACCATTTGATTGCAAATGTGCTCTCTGATATTAATCAGGAGGTTGTTAATCTTAATGTCATCATGTGTTGTCACGAGGCATTTCCAGTAGGAAAGCAATATGATAGGGAACTTTTTACGTAGATACACCAAAAATGTGCATTAGTCGTCTCCACAAGCAGTGACAAACTGCAATAAATATAGCATGGGAAAACTCATCTGGCAACATCACAAAAATCATAGTAGTTTTTTATATAGCCTCCAACATTTTGCTACATAGTTTTAAGATAAAATTTGCAACAGGCCTCTTGCCTTCTGTTATCTTCAGGTGTTATGGTAGAATACAGAGGAGTGTGTTAGCAGCTCCAGGTTTTCCATGTAGTAATGTATCCTAAACTGAAGATTTCCTAGAGCTTGCTCCATTTTCCTTTGATGCCTCTTTTCTTTTAACAGTGACCTCATTGAATGGCAGATTTTCATTTGTACCTGCTGGAAAGAGACAAGAAGTATGTCACAGAAATAAAGGCACAAGGGCTAGATTTTAGTTTATATTTTAAACAAAAGGTAAATATTTTGGGCATGGTATGAATGAAGTAAATTATTTACTTGTAAAGAATAAGGTTATAAGAAAAAGAATATTAAATGGTCCTGGCACAAAAACACTGCACATTATCTTGCTATCACTGTAACACATAATCTTATTCTTGTGTTTATTAAGTTCTACCTCAAAGCTTGTTAAGTGGCTTGTCTCCTCTCCACTCTTAAATCTATTTTGGAAGGTCACTGCACTGAAAGTAGGACATGTTTTTTCCCCTTAATTTCCAACCAAAGTTATTTTTTGCAACACCTACGTCTACTTTTTCTTGTTTTGAATTTGCTCCTTTGAATTTTAAAGAGACTTCCCCATAGCTGGTGTGTAGTCCTTGGGACATTCAGTCTTCACCTTCAAACTTTCATTTTGCTAGATTAAATAAACTGACCGCTCTGTTTACTCTCACAGAAGACCACTGGTTCTCTGGTTCTCCTGTTACACCACCTCTGTACCAAAATCAGCAGGAGTTCTCTCTTGCACATGAATGTCTTGGAAGTGTATAGAGAAGTTTAGATTACAAATGTTATTAAACAATTATATTAATATTTCCTCATCACTAGGAAAAAAAAAAAAACCCAGATATTTTTGCTGGTGGCTTCTTTCAGGATCAGTCTTCCGCTGGCCACTGGGCATTTTGTCTCACTGGCCATTACTGGCACTGCAGAGACTCCTTCTTCAGTGAGCACAAGTGACTGCTTAGAAGCTATTTCTAACATCAGTCCCAGGACGACGCTTATTTAACCTTGTCCAGCCACAAAGCTTGGTCAAATACCAGAGCTGTCACTCAGTGTCCTTTATCCTACAGTCTGGCAAATAATGAGCATAACATTGTGTAGCAGTGATTAAACGGCACACAGGCCATTTCAGTAGCTGGCAGCCAGGGATTGCAAGTGATGGCTATCCTTTATATCCATATGTTTTTTCTATTTGATACTGCCTTCTGTCATACATCTATTATGCATTTTAATAGGTACTTAGATTAGCCAAACACTAAGCGTGTTTTCAAGGTCAGATGCCAAATGTTTAAATCTTTCCATGTTATCTTGGGCCATCTCCTCATCTGCTCACCCTTCCTGCATTATATTACATCTGTCTTGCATAGATCCTCATTAGTCCTTCAATGGACCACAGACATCCTGCTCTTCAGCGTGTGATCAGTTGCACATCTGCAACTGTTTTTAATGGTTTTCAGGCCTTTCATAGCTGCATAAAAATGATAATATATTTGTGTGTACATGTATACATATATATAATACACACATATGCACACTGAAATGAAAAATATACTATGAACTCTCCACCTGATGAACTGAAGCTTATAGAGTAAATTCAGGTTAGTTCCTAAGTGTTTAGCTTGTTAAAATTTTGTCCGATTTATGTTTTGCTGAATCTCAGGATCATCTGTTATTTTCCATCCTACATCCTGGAATTCCTCTGCACAATGGCCATGTGGCTTCATGCAATCAACAGATTTATCCTTTAGTCTTTCTTTCTGTGTCAAGATTCTCATGAAAGGTAGACCTTTATAGCCCAATAATTGTCTTTTCAATGTAGTCCATTGTCTCACCTTTACTTAGTTACTTTTTTCCCTACAATTACTGCATTAATCCTGTTTTCCCCCTTTGAACCTGTAGTCTTCTGTGTGGTACCATATCAAAACCTTTACTAAGTGGTTATTAAAAGAGACAGAAGAGTCTCTTGTCTTGAAAAATTAAGTGTTCTCTTAAAGCCAAAAATTACTATCTCTAATATGAACTATCCTTGATAAACCTATATTATAGGGTTTTTTAACTTTGTTTTTACTTCCGCATCACTGGAGGTTTTCAAGGTGTGATTGGACAATGTGCTAGAAAATCTCATCTAGCCTCCCTTTCGCATGAAAGCTTGGACCAGATGGTCTTTCAAGGTCTCTTCCAATGATTCTATGATTCTATATTACCTTTCTAGAATGTTTTATATTGTTACTATGCAATTTGACACCACCAATTTTACCTTTTTATAAATAAATATATATATAAAAATTCCTATTTTTTTATTCTCATTTGCAATGTCTTTTAATCATGTCTTTGGTATCCACATTACTATAATAGGTCTTGCACATCAGTTCCATTTTCTTTCTTGAATTCCGCAATGTACCCTCATTTTCATTATTTCCCTTATCTTGATCATTACAGCCAAAAGTGGAAATCATTAATTTATATCATCCCATTCTCTATATTCTTTAGTAAAAGGTGTTCTTTCATGCCAGCTTCAATCCTAAATGACTAATACCTTAGGTAGAATCAATTCATCAAAAAAGCTTTCTTTGTTCCATCAATGGTCCCAGTAGTCATATATTCCTCACAATACTAATCCTTGAGCTTATCACTCTCTAATCAACTTTGACAGGACTTGGAAAAATGTGACTGAATATCACCTAAGTTGTCACTTTTTGAATATTTGCAATCACTGGGCATATGCATTTTGTTCCTGTAATTTAATTTACCCCAGCATAAAGGATGATCAGTGAATTCTCCCATGCTCCAATCAAGGATCTTTCTCACTTTCTGTGCTACACCTAAATACTTACTCCTGCATCTTTCTGTCCTCTGTATCCTCTTTAAATTCTCAGTTGTTATTAATAAAGGATCTTGAAATATATTGCATTGGCTATATTCAGTGGATGCCTACAGATGTTGTGATGTAGAATCTGAATGGCATCCCTTCCTTGTTCTTGCCCATTGTCATGTCTGAAACTTACCAATATCCCTAGCTGAATCCCTAGTCATTGGACCTTCTCTTCCACAAGACTGGTTACATGGTGTTTTCTACATATCAGCTTTCACTTCATTTCATCAGATGACCATTTTGCTTTATTTCTCTCTTCTTAATTTGGTTTCTATTTTTTGTTTTCTCCCCAACCTTTCTGTTGCATTCTTTCCACATAATCTACTTCTCCAGTCCTTGCTTGTCTTCTTGAGAAAGTACTCATTTTGTGACTACTGAGTTCAAGAAGACATCCGATCTCTACTCTCTATGCTTTCCCCATCTTATCCTATTAAAAGGAAATAAAGCTTTTAGCCAACATCTCAAAGACCAGCAGAATGCAGGTGAAAGCTAGACCACCATGAAGACTGCTATGAGATGTTCACTGTCACTCACTACACCACTAATTTCTAGGTCAACTAAGATGTCTTTTTCCATCTCAGCAGTGCGGTTATAGTAGCGGAACTTGCAATACATCAAACTGCCACCTTCGCATTCATCTTCACACAGGAACCAATTCCTGACATTATTAAAATCTTGAATACAGTGTTATATACCTAATGCCCCAATTTAACAGCTAACCGCTCTGTGTCCTGAATATTTCTTTGTATCAAACTAAGCAGTGAGAAGCCAAGGAAAAAATTAAAAGAACACCGTATATCTCAGTCATATAAAAATATTAAACCAGGTACTGAAAATGAATAGATTTGAATAGTGGATTTGTGAGAAAGACTAATTTGTTTTGTCTTTTTTAGAGCAAGTGGGTTCACTTCTTTTACTTCACCTCTATTCACCATAGAAACTTGTTAGTAATATAAAATTCTAATTTAATTTTATATGATCCCAGAAGCTAAATCTCTCAGAGAAACTTTAAGATGGTTGGAATTTGTGATACTAAGGTATTAATATCAGCTACCCCTTAGCTCTTTTTTCCTGGAAGAGTGAAGCATCTCACAACAATGTACTACATCTCCTTACAAGACTATCTTCCAGGAAGGAAAGAAAAGAAAAAAAAAAAAAAAAAGGCAAAAAAAAGAGCAGCTAATAAAGGGTTGGCTGATTCAGTTTTCATTTCTGTGAAGTCTCTATACCTTCATGGAACTAAAGAGAGTTGAAATAAAATTTTGAATACAAAAACATAAATAGGGGTTTCATAGCTCTTAAATGTCATCCCTGAAGGATAAGGCTATTAGTAGGAGAGCAGGAAAATCTTGTTAATTTTATAGAAAGGTAATGATTTGCTTTCAGCCTATGCTTTCAACTTACGCTAGCCTGCATTTTCACAGTTATATTTTGCATGGGAAAGAACGGCAAGCTGACACTTTTAAAATGTGAGCAGTAATTTATCCGGTTCAAAAAGATCAACCTCCTAATTCCAAGAACATTTCTTTGTGTAGACCAGTGAGAACTTGAACAACTACTGTTCATTACTTCACAAATCATCCTTAAAAAGGCATTTTTGTTTGAACTGATAACATTATTTCCACTAAGCAAAAAGGCAGGAAGATATTTTTTATTCCACTTTCCAAATAAAGATATATTTTTCAAGCTTCCTGAAAATATGTTTACCAGATTCATATTGTTAAATATAAAAGGCCAAAAGTTATCATTTGATGTCATTGTAATGGATGCTCTTATATGAGTTCTAATCGGACTATGAAAGCCTTGAATACTATAGTTGAAGACTTGTTTACTTTTTGCAACACACATACTCATCCATTTTCATTGTCTTCTAGTCAAGGTTTCTCTTCTTTAGCAAACATCAACAAACAACATAAAAAACATATTCCTGATTTTGAATGAACTCTTTTACTTGGTTGTAACTGATTCTCTGTAGTGTAAAAATGCAACAGCAATTACCTTATACTCTACATCACCTGGGTCTGTTATATTTGCCTGTGTTGTTTAAAATTTTCCGTTTCCACTCCTGTAGACTCAATGTATAAAGTATGGCCATATGCCATACACAAGGTGGGTATATAAAGCTAAAATAGAGTGTGCACCTTCAAAATTCTTTTGTTATAACTAAATATCATTTTAATATTTCTGCTAAAAAGCCTCAATTCCTTTACACGTATTCTAAGTTCCATTGTAAATTTATTAATGAGTATTTATAATAGACTAAGCTGCACTCTGCAGAACCTCTATATTCTCTGCTTTAAAAAAAAAAAAAAAGAAAAACTACATATCAGACAACAAAAATTTCCTGGATGTAGCCAGTACTCAGGGACAGAATGCAGTGTGCAAAATTTTGCCCCTAAAGAGCCTTGTGAAAGAGTTTTGTTCCTGAGACATTTAGAATTTGATTTTTATTAATTTTTAATAGACTTATGTTTAATATCAAGAGTGATCTCCAAGCAACTACTCTAATAACATTAAAACAATGAGTATCTAGAAATGCTTTATATAATAAAGTAAGTGCATGGCATAAGTATCAAGACTAAGGGAATGAAAACAATGCATGTAATTATTTTAAATTGATTATTTTAAACAAACAGTAATTAAAAAAAGAACCAAAATGCATTTATGTACAGTTTAACCAAATAGTAATTTATGCCCTGTAGACCCAATCTGTTATAAATACTCATTATTTCTATTCTTGTAATGAAAATACAAACAAATTTTCATATTTGTCACTATGACGTTAAAAGATAAGGCAATAGCACATTCCACAGGCAGATATCATGGTAAAAAAAAAAAAAAAAAAAAGAAGGGGGGGGTCTTGCTTAAGATTACATTTCTCTGCATGAAATTATTGTCAGAAGACCCAGTGGAGGGCTCAGTTGCCAGCTGTTTGTTTTGGAGCTCTGATGGGGGGTGAGGCAGCACTCAAGCCAGTGGGACGTATGGAGATCTTGTTTTCCAGCACAATCCTTCTTGAGAATTGCAGCTTGAAATCCAGCAATGTTTTTCAAGTCCCGTCCCAGAGCATTTTACATTTTACCAAAACCTTCCACCTTTAGTATAAGCTTGTTTGTCCTGTTGTGCACAAAGAAAACACTGAGGGAGGTAGACTGCTGCTGCTACTTAATCTGTTAGCTCTGCTTAGCAGTTAAAGCAGAGGAAAATGCAGACATAATCAGGTGGTTTTCCTTTCAGAGTTCTTTTGCAAAACCTGTTTTCAGATGGGGAAAATTTACCACATTTTAATCGGATAGAACTACTTTAGATATAGGCAGCTGAAAATAGCAAATGCCATAGGTTAGCCTTATACTTTGTATTCCAGCTGTGGTGTAGTTCATTAACAAGTCTGCTGCAGGGAACGACAGGCATTTACTAGGAAACTTCTTTTCTAAGGTTATTTTCCCAGCTTTCTCCCAGCACTATTAATAGGAGTTACCATTTAGCTTACCTTAACATTTAAGTCATTGACCTACTGTTATTCTCTGTCAGAACTTCTTAATAATTTTAGTGCAAATGGAAAATGAAAAGCAGGAGGAAAGAAAATATCAATATGTGGCTTTTTTCTTATAATGAAAAATGAGATCATAATCTCAGGATGAATTAATAGACACAGGACCTAAGCCATTGCAGTATCCAAATAAAAAATACCAAAGTATCACGCAGCTTTTTAAAAATGCTGAAGTAACCCAAGTCTACTAAAACTTCACTGCTAGGAATGAACCACAGAGGCACATATCTTCCAAGGAAGTAGAAATTACTCCTTTTGCATATAGATTGACTCATGAAATCCAAGCATACAGAGATGGATTTTGTTAGCGGCCTAATGTTATTGGAGAAAAAGGTAAAGACATTTAATATGATGTGCCGGCTGAAGAGATAAAAATCAGTGTCAGCATGAAAGATAAAAGTGCATGTGACATACATTTTTGTAACTAAATGGAAGATGTCAGAACATCTAAGTGTAATGATAAAGTAAAAAATTGACGCTTGTCAATATTTGTGTTATATATAAAATTACTTGAGCCAGGATAATATTTGAAATAAAATCTCTGAAGTCAAAGAATTATTGCTGAGTTTCATTTACTGGGAGTAGTAAATACTTTTAAACCAGTTGAAACACTCCTCAAATTCTGTTTATAATCAAATAGGAGCAAAAATTACATGCATAGTTTTAAGTAGCACAAAAGCAACAACATAAGCCATCAGCCAGTGTGCATGTCTGACAGGGAATGGAAAAGGAAGTGGTGTTTTGAAAGTGTGGGAAAAGGGTAAAGGAGATGAACGTCCAGCAAATTTTTAAAAGTCAAAATATTTTAAAGGAGATATGAAAAACGCAAAAAAATACATAGTCTCAATTGAAAGCTTCGATAGGGAATATATTTATGTGGAAGCAAACACCAATGCTAGCTCAGCAGCACCAACAATTTTAGCTACAACAGCTCAGCCAGGTACAGGCCAAATGTTTATAGAGATTACAAGAGGGAAAAATTCAGTGGGCTAAGTTTAAATTAGAGACTAATGTGTAATTCAGCGTAATATCCATAAGGGCATACAAACAATTACTGCTTTGAAAACTCTTCACATCTGCCACAAGAAGATTGCTTGGTCACGGAGGGGAGAGGTTACACTGAGGGCAAGAAGTAGGAATGATGATCACAGATCACACAGAAGGTCTATTTCACACTGAAAACCGAGAAATACCCCAAGGCTTGATCCAAAAATGTGCTTGGCTCTTTCATTAATTAAATTAATAACAACATAGTAAGCATTCCAAGTCTACCTACACAGCAGGTGATTTACTCAAGGTCAATGCAGGTGTACATTATGGTATGGGCATTGTTTTGTTGAATATAGATCTCAGATGTGTACAGCTATAAATCTTTCAGTAAGTCATCCCGCTCTCCTCCCTCATGCATTGTTTTTACATGGGTTTTTCATACAGGAAAAAAATAGGAATAACTGTGAAATAAACTACATAACAGGAAAATCTCCTACAGAAAAGCCGAAGCTACATGGAATTAGCAGCATCAATGAATGTAAATGGAAACCAGACCATTAGCAGATGATGTAATGACCTAAACTGATGAATGACATTTAATTTTTCAGTGTATAGGCCCTGGAAGATAAACTCAACACCAGCTATGAAAAAAGAGATTCAATGTAAAGAACTGTCAAAAAATATACATATAGAAAGAATTGGGGGATACGAATAGTACTGTAAATACGGGTTTTTGCCTCTATGTGATACTCTGGACCATACCACATTGGGAAGCTAATGGGGCAGAGAAGATGCATTAAATCCAGTCAGATACAGCACCACAGCTACAGAGATTTAATATCCTACTTATGCATCTTCATTAGAAAATATCAAGCTACTTTTGTGGAGACAGGAAAGGGGTAATCAGGAATGAGGATATATGACCTGTACCCAGGTCCTGTATGTATGTACCCAGGAGCAGTGTGTTTGTATTGTTTCATTCTATAATTGTACCTATATGTATGAAGTCTTATATATGAAGGAGAGATCTATCCATCTGGGTTTCTGAAAGGATTAAATTATGTCTCCTGTATTATCTTTTTAGCATTCTTGTAGCATAAATTTGTAGCATCCTTCTTGTTGCCATTATGAGAAGTTTGGATGTCATGCAAATGTTGTCTTTTTAGTTATACAAGGTGTAGACTTTTTTTTTTTTTTTAATCACATTTGATTGATTTTGTCATAACCAACATTTGGTGAGGGCAGGCTGAGAATTGCTGGAACCTCTAGGAGTTAATTTCCTCTATCTCAATAGTTTGCTATCTTCCAATCTTGTTACTCCATGTGCTGTAACTTGTGCATACATATAGTTGTTTTCATAAAGAAAATATTTTTTTTTTTATTCGAGCCCTGTTGCTTAGTAATATTCATTTAAAGCAAGCATCTTTTCATTTGGTCCTTGGTCCTAAACCTACAGATATCAGAGAATAATTGTGTGAACAATTCATTTCTTGCTGAAAATTCTTGAAAGATCCTCAGAAAAAAAAAATAATTACATCATTTACAAACTTACATTCAAAACAATGCTACAATTGCCTCTGTTTCAAATGCAGGTTCATACTTTCGCAAATGAGTTATTCTGATTTTCACCAAGCTGTATGATGAACAATATCAGGGACAAACAGCTTCATAACAAACATACATAAATTCTGTTTTTCATATTGTATGATCAACTTGGTCTCTTCTCTGATAAAGTTGTATTTTAATGTTAACTACATTTGTTGTAGAGAGAGGATAGGTAGCAATTAGCTGTATCCGTTCCATTCTGCTATTAACTAAAGAGGGACATACAGACATAAATAAACTTTTGGTCTGCTTCTCAGTCTCTCTATATGTGAATATACACCATCAAACAAAAAATCCCTTCAATTCCCTCCACAAATAATATAAACTATGTTTTATGAAAAAGGATGTACATTGATTACATTCATATAGGATTCTACTTCAAATTATGGAACTCTTATACAAATTCACAGGAGTAATTTTAGACTAAATCCTCCCTACATAGCAAAAAAAACCCAAAACACCCACAATCAAACCCTTAAAATACTTCTATATTTAGCATCTTGCCAATATTCACCAGAATAAACCCCACAAACATACATATATATGTAAAATTCATTCTGCTAGCTATTCTTCTGCTCAGGAACTTTTGAAAATGCTTTCTGTGAGGGCATGATGCTGGTTCAATACTGGCATTGCCAGTCAGGTGAAATGTTAACTGTTGAAATTTCCAGAGACCAAACCTCAACTCTCTCTTTTTTTTTTTTTTTTTTTTAAAGATCACTTCTAGGCATACTTCAGGTGCTTTATTCTCTGAATCTGTTACAGCAGTAAGGTAGTAGAAAGTTGGAGGGATAAGATTAGCACATGCTTCTCCCTCTTGGCTTACAAACATTGTGCCATTTGGTTTCTGACTTCTTAAATGAAAGGTGGAAACTTTCCCATAAAACCCTAGGGATTCAATTTCTCAGAAAGGTTCCTTTGTTAAGGAGGAGATAGCAGGGATAACTATTATAGCACAGCTAAAAACTTTAAAAGGGCCTGGATAGACAAGTCTTCTGCCCTGTAGTATTAATATATGAAAAAAATATATTAGAAGCCTCATACATTTTGACATCTTTGACCTACATTATTGGCGGACCTTATTGTTGTGATTAAAGAACTCCTCTTCATCGTGGTCACAAGTTATGAGATATATACACTGCCGTGTATGCAATGCCGCAGCTTTTTTGCTAACAGCATTGGTCTATGACCTAGCTGGCCTATAGAACCACTTTTAAAAATTCAGATAGTTCAGAGTCACACTCCACAGTCAGACGCAGACAATCTGAGGAGGGATGAAGTGTGACAGCCAGGACCAGCGAGGCACGTGCACTGTGTCCCTGGCCAGGGAGTGGGCTGCATTATGCTAACATGCATGAGGCAAGAACATTACATGGTGGCACTATGCTGACTGCTTTAAGAAAAATCAAAAAGTGAGGTATTTGCAGTTGAGAATAAAATAGGGTAACTCTGAGCTGAAGCCATTTTTATCACTTAATTGTCCTTAGCAAGCTCTGGAATAGTATGGCTATAAATGGGCTACCTTCCTCCTAGCTGCAGCAGAATGGACATTTCACTTGGGTGAAGATCTGGCTTTTGTTTTAAATGAAATCTGCAACACAGATTGATAACAATTTCTATCTGTTCTTCTCATTTACTTTCATGTATTTTACCTCCACACAATTATGAGATTATCGAATCATATTCTACCCATCGTGATACATATCTCCTCTCAAAGCATTTTCCACAGACATTATTCCCCACTCTGTATAGGACAAGATACACTTCATTCTCTCAGAAGCAGGTCTTGAAATCACTAAAGGGAAGAGTTTCACAAGCTTTACCATATTCTTCACAGCTGACAGTAATTTCAGAAGAACGCCTCCAGCTCTTTAACTGTTTCATTTATAGCTACAGCAAATGTCAATAAAATTAATATGAATGGCAGAACATTTTTTTAAAAGCATTTAAAATTGTAGCAAAGAGCAGTGTTCACAGGAGCGCCTCATTGGAATTTTTATTCACATAAAATTGTGTTGTGGCTTCTGTGTTATACGAGGCCACTGTATTGCCTGAAATTAGGTCCCACCTGCACTGCTGATTTAGCCAAGAAGTCAGCCAGGCACTTGCACACACTTTTTAAAATATTGTCTTTGTTCTTGGGTGCCAAGCTTGAGAGATGCACTAAGCTAATTGAGAAAATAACAAGGAGATCAGCAAATAAATGAGTCTTTTGGAATTAATAATCTCTCACATAATTACTTTTTTTTTTTAGAGTATGTAGCTTATCTATGTGCTGTTCCATAAGGACCTTAATTGAGCATCAGGTTAAAGCTGTTCCCCTTAAAATAGGATTTAAAATTTTTAAGGGCTTGAGGCTATGCTTTCTTTCTTTGTTTATACTATTATGTAACTGTCTGGGTTAGAAACTTTTTTGAAAAAAAAGAAGTTCCAATAACCATCCAACATGATGGAACCTATCGGCAGCGCCAAATGGAGCACAGACAGCAGCAATGGCTTAGGGCTGTCATTCCCCTTCCCAGTGTGGTTTTATCTATTGAAGATGGTATTTCATACAGGATGTTTTTTCAGGAATTTCATAAAAAGGAGTGCCATCCTAGAACAGGCAAGCACCAGCTAATAGGAGACTGGTGCTCATGGTCCCAATCAATAATTTTTGCAACAGCGATTTAAATCTGGGTCATTTAATCAGACTTCTTAGGGGTAAAGGTGCAATTTCATCCTTATCACAAAGAATCATTTAAGCTACAGAACGAAATAAAATTTTAACTCTTTATAAGAAACTGGCTTTCACTGTCTGAGTGTATTCTAGTGAGAAGGGCACAGGTCAAATTATATCTTTCTTTAAGGTATTCAAGGAACTACATGTATTCCAAACATAACCAACCCAACAACCCAAATTGTAATTGCTCTTTGCTATGTGGTGACTTCTCTCTCTGTCTCAGGCACCCATTGCTTTCAGAAGGATATTTATATCTTTATCAGTGAAGCCTCTGAGGCCTAGATGCCAGATTTCAAAAATATAGCTCTTGCCATCTAATAGGAAAGGTAATACTTTTTCTCACTTAGCAATGCAAGCCAAATTGTTTTAAAGAGAGCTCTAAAACTAAGCACATAAAAGCAGCCCTTGCAGATAATAAAGCCTACATGATGAATGTTTATTCCTAGTGCTACTAATAATGAAGATTCTTGGCTTGAATGATAAGTGAGCTTGGTATCTGTCACTAAAATGTCAGCAGATTAGAGGGTGGACTTTTAGCTGTAAGGACAGGAGTTACTGAATACCTTCACTCATTAGTTACTGCCTGTGCACAAGGTTAAATCCTGTTATGGACAGTCATTCTCTGTCCTGAGTTAATCAAAGTAATAGTTAACATCAGTACACGCTTGAAATAAATCTTATATGCAAGTGGGGCAAGAAGTTAACAAAACGTGCTGATGGTGTTGGAGCAAAGTGGTAGGCTGACCTTGGCGGGATGCCAGGTGCCCACCAAGCTGCTCTGTCACTCCCCTCCTCAGCAGGATGGGGGGGGGGGAGAAAATAAGATGGAAAAAACCTCATGGGTCAAGATCAAGGCAGTTTAATAAAACAAAAGCAAAGGTCACACACGAAAGCAAAGGAAAAAACAAAAGATTTATTCTCTAATTCCCATCAGCAGGTGATGTCCAGTCACTTCCCAGGAAGCAGGGCTTCTGTATGCATAGTGGTTGCTCTGGAAGACATTGTAAATAACAAATTCCCCCCCTTCCTCCTCTTTCTCTCAGCTTTTATTGCTGAGCAGATGTCATACGGCATGGAATATCCCTTTGGTCAGCTTGGGTCAGCTGTCCTGGCTGTGTCCCCTCCCAGGATCTTGCCCACCCCCAGCCTACTGGTGGTGGTGTGGGAATGTTGGGGAGACAGCCTTGGTGCGGTGCCAGCACTGCTCAGCAGCAGCCACAACACCGGTGTGTGATCAGCACCTTGCTGGCTACCGATACACAGCACAGCGCTGTGGGGGCTGCTACGGGGAAAGGTAACTCCACCTTGGCCTGAGCCAATACAAGCAATCACTAGGGGAACGTGAAGTTCATATTAAGAGTGGTTAACCCTTCAGAAATAATATGATTTGTGTAATAATTTTAGTTTTTCTGTGTAATATACAGGACACTTTCTTTAAATTTAGAGGAATCCTAGAATAGTTGAGTATTCCAAGAAAGCTTATCTGATTGGGATTTTATAGCTGATTCCAGAAATGGTGTAAATCTGCACTGCTGCTCCTTTAAGATATGGAGTATTTCCAGTATCTGAGAGTTTGGGTCACCAAATCTGAGGTATTATTAATCTGAAGAACACAATAGAGGTTAAGGAAAAATAGCAATAGGAGAAAAGTGTATTGTATAATCTCACCATGCTGCACTACAAATGAAAGCACTGACTCATCATTTTGTTAATTACTGCTCTAACATCATGCTGAATTAATTCGTTTTGGGAATCAGTTGGGGAAGAAACAAACAGGAATTCAGAGCAATGTATAGAAGTAACGGTGAGAGGTTTTGAATGAAAAAAACGTATTCTCAGCAGAAATTTTCTACTATTGGGACTCTCTTTGGTAAGAAAAATGGCATAGAATATAAACGTAATATTTGTTTACATTTAGGCGTTTGGTTTTAGTGGCACTTAGTGATATGCTATAAAGTAGGCCTATTTTGAGTACTGAAGACACTATAATCTAGGTATCAACTTTTCAGCTGATGTGAATCAGTATAACACTAAACTTTAATAGAGGTGACATGGGTTCTTACTGGTGATGGCTCTTTCCAGCATGTAAAAATCTATGAATAAAGGCAAAAGGATGGAGATATTCTAGATTTTCATTATTTCCATAAAGGAGAATGAGCCTCACTGTGATTTCTGGAAATAGTTTCAAGTTTGCCTTCATGGAGAGTGATAATACTTGAATTCTGATTTTCTTACATTTTGACACTAGAGAACTATTGTCTTTGCCGGTTCATACATACGGGAAGAAAGAAATTAGTGTCACTTCTGTTCTATGGCAGGAAGGAGGGGACTACTAAACCAAAGAATTTTGTATACGGCTTTTACATCTGTAGAGACAATTTACAAGATGGCCTTTACACCTTCTTTGTGGTGTAGCCTCTACCAAAGTAAAATCTGCAGTTTCCTTGGAAACAAAATTTCATGCCATTCAAGACTTTGAAGTTAAAAAGGATTTTTACCCTTTTGTTAGTCGTGCTGCATTTTGGTTCTGGAGTCAAACATGACTCTCTGATATGACATCAAAAATCCAAATGGAACAGAAAATTAGATAATGAAATGATAGCTAATGTCTGTGAGGAATCAGAATTAAGAGAAGCTTCAGGAAATTGCTTTTTTTTTTTTTTTTAAGTTTAATGCTACATGTTCTATACTTTGAATTCAATAATCAATGGACAATTGATACGGACAGAAAGAAACACATGCTTCATATTCTGTTCCTACCAGAAACTTCACATGTGACTTGAGCAAATCACCTTATTTCTCATCAAAACTTTTGAATGATTTTAACCAAAAGTTGCCATTTGAAGGAGGTTGAATGGTTTAAAATTTTCCAAAACATCAAAATAGCTTATGCTGGCAATTCTGAAAGCTTTTTGATGACAATAAAAGAAAGTAAAGTCTACTTTCTCTAGTTCATTAGAATGTGAACTCCATCATTTTTGTAATGCGTAATGTCCTGGAAATTATTGGAACCTCTCTCGATTATCTCCTCATCCTGAAGGACTTTGAACACTTTTTTTTATCCTTTAAGGTACTACATAACATCTTGGTGTAGATTGCTTTCAACTGCTTTCCACCAAAGCCATTCCATCTTACATGGAATACTTACATATGCATTGAAAAAGATAATAACTCTAATAATGACTAGAAACAGCAGAGTTCTATATTATAGATATTTATATAAAGTAGAGCTGAAGTCAACAGAAAAAATGAAAATTGCCTCATTTTATTCACCCTCAACATACAAAAGAGTACTGTTATTAGGAACTTGACTGGTAAGATGGAGCTAAGATAAAGAGAAAATTCATTCTAGAAGAGCTGTATGACTAAGATGAAGGATAGAAGGGAGAAAGACATCTTCCTTAGAAATGGAGTGACATCCTGTGAATTTAGTGATTTCTGTCCATGGTTTTCCTCAAAAAAAAAACCAAAAAAACCCAAAAAAACAACCAACCAAAAAAACCCACAACAAAAAAAACCCCAAACATGTTGAATGGAACACACTTCTCAATATAAAAGAGATAGTTTTAATTTTTTGACCAAAAAGAAGTTTGCTTTCAGTCTGTACCAATGTGGGGTTTTTTTTCCCTTCAGTCTTCCTCCAGAAAATACTATTCATGCATCTCCTGAGTGTGTACCTCAGCTTCTCATCTGTAATATGCGGATAACAATACTTCCTTTCTTCTGCTGTTTGCCCATCTATTCTATTTAGATGGTAACCTTCCAAGAGCAAAAGCTATTTCTCATTTAATTAGAGGAATTTATAGCACTCTAGTCTCAGAGAGGGCAACTAGATACTATTGTAACATAAATAATGAAAGTATATCTATGAATAGTAGATTCACACAGAAATTTCACTGGGACAGTTGATAACACACACACCACATTGAAATGCACTGAATGCATTGAAAGGGTGAGACTGTTGCTATGCAGTGTAATTCATGTATGGCTCTGTCTGGTTTTAGTTGCTTTTCCAAATTATTAAAACTTGGGGGGGGGGGGCAGGGGGGGCAGGTGGAGAGGTGGGTGTTGGAAGATAATGCTGTAGCAACTATTCCAGAGCATTGTCTTGGTAGGAGACTGTTACAGCCAGGACAATAGTTTTGTGATTATGAATAAGGCAAGAATCTAAACCTAATTATTTACTGCTGATGTGTTTTCTTTTATATTTAGTTCACGAGAATGCTCAGTCATAGAGACTCCTTTTTTTCATACTTTTCAGTGTTACTGTTGGCTGTTGTTTCTCTTAATTGTTTAACTGTTACCTTTAATAAAGATTTACTTTGTCATCACTATCATTAATCATGGTGTATTCCAGGAGAGACACAATCAGCAAAACCTTAAACTACTGCTCATCTCACCTGTCAGGACTCATACAGAGACAACAGATAGCAACTAATTCAGGTTTTTGAGCTTTTTCACAGGCCGCTTGAAAAGAAGCCTATACTCAGAAGCATTAATGAAATGTATGCAACTTTTTGGTTGAAAAATTGGTGCATTAAGCACATCAGAGAGGAAATGGAAATGTAACAATTCATATTTTAATCTATTCTAAATTAAGCCTAGAACATGAACTCTTGACTCAACTTTATGAATTATTTGTAGTAGTGAATCTGAATACACATTATCAGTATTGAACAACTCAGCACATCAGGTTCTGAAGTTCCTCTGACATTAGTGGGTACAGTATTTAATCAAGGCAATAAGCATGTGCATGCATTCATGCATGGATCCACATGTCCAGATTCATTCTCTGTGGGATGATACACACCACCAGACTTCAGTCTTTTGTTCTTAAATGCAAATGTGTAGCAGCTGGCCCTGCTGATGTCATAAATGAGCAAAGAGAGAGCTTCTAACAGAATTTAGGAAGTAAGTAAATGCAAAACCTAATGGAACTACATTAACCACGATAGAAGATAAAGTTATGAATATGTTTCTTAAAAGGTTAAGCAGAAATATATAGCCATGACAAAATAATTACAATGTTGGTTGATGTCTACCTTGCTTTGATATCCAGCTTTTAACATTACAAAGATGGAAATATTCCAGCAATACCAGAATTATACAGATGATGAAAATAAACATTCAAAATGAGAAACTGCAATTTCTGCTATGGTCTGTGTGTGAAAGAGTGAAACGATGCAAAGAATGTATTGACCAAACACCTATCACATATCTGGAAAGACTCTAAACATTAAGATTGCATTCCAGTCTGCATTCACTATCTTTATAAAAACCTTCAACCTCAGAAGTTCAGCTAAAAAGCATCTGGATCAAACAGGGAACTCACTCCTTCTGACAGTCTCAAACTTCATTTCCTTTATAATGAGAAAAACTGTCACAAACTTACTCAGCACATTTGAAATTCAGTGTTTCTCTCTGCTTTAATACCATGATGTAAGATATCTAGAGCAAACATGTTTTATCAAGGCTTCTTGAATCACCTTGGAGAACCACCTAAGGTGGTGTTTATGGAGAGCTCACTTTTTTTTTTTGCTTCTCTGCCCCAAGATACACCCTATGAATTTAAGGTTAAGTCTTCAGGACCTAGCCTGATTCTTCTCCCTGCTGCTTCCACCAACCTGCCTCATTTTGCAAACAGTCTTTGACACCTTGGTATTTCTGTCATGCCCACCAAAAGCCTTGTACAGCTTCGGTCTAAACCTTCTCAGTTGTTGTTAGGGAGAAAGGAGGAGATATAAATAAGGATGCGATTGAGCAAAATAGTTGTTGGTCACAAAAAACCTGCCAGGCAGAAAACAAAAGCTTAAAGGAAGGAATCTACTTTTAAAACATAATTGCCACGAGCTGGACAAAGAGCATGCTAATATAGCCCTAATTTGAAAGTACAGTTGGCCAAAAAAAAGAGGAAACAAAATGGAGTGTAATTGAAACAGCACAAAGGGTAACTTAATATACACTGATATTAAGGAGGAATGGGTAAAATAATCTGTTTCATTGCAACCGCAACCTTTTATAACAGTGTTATGGATCAGCTTGTTTAGATCTAATAGAGATTCCTAAATAATGCATCTGGGTTTGTATCACATCAGAGAGCTTTACTGACTGTCACTAGCAGGTAACTCTTCATCTCCTGGTCTTTTCAGTGCTAATTACCAAAGGGACTTGTATACATTTTATAGAGGTTATTACTATGTAACATGCACATGAGGAAAAAGTATCGCTTTCCTCCCTGACATAACAAGATTTCCCAATATTGTAAAGTTGTGTTTATCCCTTTTGTGCAGAATCACAGAATGGTAGAGGTTGGAAGAGACCTCTGGAGATCGTCCAGTCCAATCCCCCTGCTAAAGCAGAAGCATGTTTGGTTTCATAACCATTCACCTGCACGTAGCCTTCCAAGGCTTTTATGCAGACTGAGCTTTTCTACCTTCTACACCTCTAAAAAAGGTATTCCCCTTGCCATCATCATTTGTGTTTCTATCCGCTTTATTTTACATCTTCCTGTACACTGACTGATTTACCTCATTTAATAATCTAAGTAAAATAAATTAATGAAGTTCATTACTTCACTGAGAGCAGAGCAAGTTGAGCAACAATGTTGGATGGAAACAGTTTTAGATTTAGACCTCCAAAATTTGTATGCTTTAATACAAACTAGAAAGGATCAAGAAGCAAAAACTAGGGAGTTTTTATTTTTGCAAGTAGTAGGCCATGATACAAGCAGAAAAGGGCAGTTTGTGTAACTTCTGTTGGATGAGAGTGACCTGTAGAATTGACAGTTGAGGCGTGCCTTCGGCATGTTTAGTGTAACCTCACCTACAAAACCAAGTGCGTATATGGATTATTTGCCACATTTGCCTTTATCTTTAGGCAAGTACAGAATTGCCAGGTGGTAGACAGACCAATTTCTGTATCAGCTTAAAAACAGCAGCAACAATATGTGGATTGTTTTAGACTGTGAAATCACAGTGGGTGACAGAGTTAATTAAATGAACTCTAGAGAACAAGTGCTAGTAGATCAGAATTTCTATGAGACATTTGACAAGTCATGGAGTACCTAAATCCCACATCTGAACAAGGAGAGCATTGTATGATTTTTGTGCACACTTTGAGCACTTGAAGCTGACTCCCAGCCAGCCAATTCTCACCATATTAGACACTATATATTTATAAGTATAATATATTAGAAATATATTTATAAATATATTTATAAATTTATAAATATATAAAATTTATATATATATAAATTCTCACTGTACTAGACACTTGAAATATTACATGCACTGTGCAAGATGTGGTGAGAAGTAATACTTGCTACATCAGTGCAACAGTAGTCATTAATGCTAATAGCCTATCCCAAACCTGGAAAGTAACAAAAGCAGGAAGAAAGCAGATATTCTGCATGCTGAATGGGGCAGATGTATGTCCAAGACAGGAGAATTCAAAGGGCTGACAGTGAGCACAACCACAGACTCGCAGCGTCAGCTAGTCCAGGGTTGATGGCTCAAGCAGATTATGTCAATACAAGGAACACATCGGTCAGTGCCTATCCAAACTTACCTATGCGACGAGGCCAGAAATCAGGAAGTCACTGAGAATATTTCCTGCCATGATTGTACATCACACTGTTATTAAAGAGCATTATTTCAGAGCATACCCTTGTTTCAAGATAGTTACGTTTAATACTGCTAAATAAAGCAAGGTCAGAGAGCAAGCCAACACATGGGACCACTGGCTGTTCACTCTTTTTAGTTGTTAACATACTTCCTGACTCCAAGACAACAATTTCCAAAAGAAATTATGGGCAAGGCAGAACCAGGTTTGTCTCCTTTTAGACTAGAGGGTCTTCTGTACCATCCCAGCAGTCTCTTTAGGGGCATGTGGGCACCACATGGGGCCTATGGAAGGACAGGGAAAAGCTGAATATACCATTAACTCAGCCATTCAAGACCACTTGCACACGAGACCTGACCATAGCCCTGTTAGATTTAAAAGGGCAAATTTAGTTTATAAGTTTCATGATTAATTCCATCAGTGTTCCGGGGTGCAACAAACTGGGAAACAGTAATATGGAAGTACAACCCCAAAACAAAATAGAAAACAAACTACCAATCAAAACCCAGCAAAAAATACAAATATATAGAATGGGAAAAAGGAAGTTTTAATGAATATATAAGCAGGTAAAAATCAACAGATATTAAAAATAAAAATGGGAGGCAGATAAAATTCTAAATAGTAAGAACTTAGATTAATTTAACTGTTCTTTAAATTAAGAAAGAACAATCAGTAAGTATTTACTCTAAATGCTAGTGACAACTAAGTAGAAGTTATTAGCTTAATGTTTGGAATTATTTTATTAGAGTACTAATCCATCTTTTGACAGATGTTTCTTCTTCTGCAGGTACAGGAAGAATATATTCTTTGATTCAGTTTCCAACTAATTCACTTCAATAACAACTTCATGCAAAACTGGAAAATCAAATAAGAGCAGAACAAGGAGGGAAAGATTTTTTTTCTCTGTTTCAATCTAAGAATATAATAAGGGTATGTGGTGGTGAGATCTCAAAGACTTCTGAAACCTTGAAGAAGCTGGCAGTGACATTTGCTTTAAATAGTTTGAATCAATATTTTTTGTGTGCGTGTCTGTGGTCAAAGTATAATTTGACATGGTGTTGGGAACCTATTCCTGTCAGAAGTTATCTTCCTTGTGATTTTTCACTGGATGGAATCGATGGTGTTTTGAGGTGCTTCAGGGCCTCTTGAACTCATGCTCACCCTGTGACTGAAGGTTTGTGGGTCTGATTTTACACTTGGATGGCAACTCTTTGCCTGCCTGTCTGATGAAAAACTGTATCGGAAGCAGCAGGGCTTTCCTGGCCAAAAAGGGCTGCCAGATTATCTGTTTCTTGGCCTCCAACCAGCACTGTCAGGCTGTTGAGTGCTATTTTATCAGGTAACAGTTACTCACTGATATCACCTCAAGCCCATGATGCCTTTTTCCATCTCATCTCTTTCACAAGATGGAAAAGTTGCCTCAGGTTTAGAAAAGAAATTTGTCCAGCACCACCACAGCAGCTTCTGAGAGCTCCTAGTTCATCTGAGAGACTAAAGCAGCAGGAGGATGGCTAGTACTATTCTTGTGAAATACTTAAAAGTAGGAAAAAAAAAAAAAAAAAAAAAAGAAAAGAAAGAAATCCCATCCTTCCTGAGGTCTGCTAAGTTGGAAAAATTACCAGGAAGTTTTGCAGTTGGGAGTACTGGTAGCAAAAGGAAAGGAAGGATCAGGATTGATTTTGTGTGAGGCAGTCAGTTTCTTTGGTGACAAATTATAAATACTTTTTACCACTTTCCATGAAAAAGCCGGCGATAATAATGATGATATGGGAATGAGAGCTTCTCCCTGTAGTGCAATACCATCTATTACTCCTCTGGAGCTACGACAGTACTGTGTATATATACGTAAGTGTGCATTCTCAGGCTGTACTCAGCTTTCTGCATACTGGAATGGGTATTACTGTGTTACTCATGTGAGCAAGATGTGGCAAAGATTTCTCCTAGATCAGACATGGCACAGGTGAGAAAATGAGACTGTGTCTCATCCTCACTGACCAACTTCATAACGGTTCTGTAGGATGATCAGATTCTCAATATATTCCTTCCTGATACCTGCTCAGGCTATTGCCTATGTGTGCCTGTGTGGACCCACTGATGGTCAAATGCCTGTTATCACTGTTTATACAGAAGAGGCATCACATAAAAAAGGAATCGTGCCTGATCACTACTCCCTGCTTCATTTAATTATGAGGCTGTTTGTCCTGCAGGTTTGCGGTGGATGGGAACTGGAATGACCAGCCCTTTGTTAGGACTTCTTGTATCTCTGCAGCGCAACTCCTGCTGATGAATATTTCTTTTTATAGCATTATTTTAGAGCACTTTCTAATATCTTTAATAGTAATAGGGTGCCTAGATACCAGCTGTCTAAAAATACCTATGATGGTCTGATAGACTGATTAGGCACAAAGAGTGAAGTCATGAAGAAGGAACTGAAACACAAAGTAAAAGATTTGGAAAGTGCTAAGGCAAACCAAGTCTTCCAGAAACTGCAGCTTGATATAAAAAGCTTGAGGAAAAATCCAGAAAGTACATGGAAAAATGAACAAAACTTATTAAAAGAACAAAATTATGTTAAATAATGAAGAGCTCGAAATGTAAGTAGAGAGATGTGGGAAAGTGGTAAAAAATGAATGTACAGCTAGCTGGATGTACATTTTAAATGCAGTATGGAGAGACTAAAAACATAACAACTATAATTTTGTAATTCTGTTGTCTCCAGCAATGTTTAACTCCTTCCTGAAATACAGGCCAGAACTGATTGTTTTCTGGAATTTTTGCATTGCTGCATTTGACATGCTGATGCTTATGGTTCTTATACTCTTCAAAGATTGAATATCATGTATTCTTATTGCTCAATAATACCAAGAAACAACAAACAAATTATGTGTACCATTTAGATTATTTTCAGTCTTAAAGAGGAGCCATTAGTAGATCAACTGGCGTTTTCCATAAAATCTATGGTACATTGTTGCTCTTTATATTAAATATAAGTTTCCACCAGAACATAAAATACAGTTTACATACACACATAGAGTCTTCTGATCTGTATTCAAAACTGATTCGTTAGTCTCCATAACATGATCATAACGTGTTGTATGCTATCCACACTCTTCAGAGCTTGAACTGAATGACTTCCTCACGCTATTTTTTAAAATGCTCAGGAACTTGCCAGTAAATAGACTGTCTGTGGTCTCTACAGCTGGTGGAACATCCCTTCTGCCAGTAGCTCACCGCTTCTTATTTATTTGTGGTGTATGTTGGCAGACCCATCTCTATTAGCAGGCAAATCTTTAACTCGTTTATTAGTTCTACATAGTAGTCTTTAAGACCACATTTATAACCTTTCTCCTTAACTCTGTATCTGACTGAATGTTTGTTTTCATTGTACTGACCCCAACTACAAACTCCAGAAAAATCCTCGTCCCCTTCCACTCTTTCTTTTCCTCTGGATTGTACAAAGTCAAAAGTTGCCGTGTAAAGGACATGAGCCATGATTTGACAGTTTAGCTGAGAGGAAAGAGAATGAGGAAGAGAAATATATCATTTTGTCTTCTACTCAGGGTTGTTCAAGGATATCGAGAAAAGAATACAAGAAGTTCCTCGATGGAAGAAAAGTTTGTGCAGAATCATTGAAAATGCAGGTCATCTGATGACGATAAGAAGTCTTCAGACAACTTTGCACCAGTTAGCAAGAATTCCAACTTTACAGCGTTTAACCAGAAATCTTTTCCTTTCTTAAAACCATTGCAGATAACAGAGGACAAGAAGACTTCAGAATGTGATCAAATATGAAAAATATGCTTGTAGAAGATAAATAAAATAGGTAAGTGTAATTGCACCTTTTTACATGAAGAAGCCTATAGGATGACTTTAAATCCATGTGCATAATGAACTTATTAGGGCTGTTGGAAGTTTCTAAAGCATTTGGGGACAGATTGTTAGGAAGTGTTTCTTTAAACCAGGATGCATTTTTAAGCTAACATGGGAAGCTCAACTCTGCTGACAGCTGTTTAAAGTGAGACTTTGTTCACTGCACAGCTAGAGATCTTCTAAGAAGAGTGAAAACTTGCACTTGTGATTTACCTTCTACAAGGCAGTACATGTTTCACTATCCTTCACAGAAATTCAAGTTGGGAATATGCTGTAAAGGTTTCTCTTAGTGGAACACTGGTAGCCCACCGAACTTTAATGATTGCTTGTGGGTTAAACTGGAGGGGTATATGAACGCTTGGAAAAAACTGATTAAATTCATCAGGACTCCTGAAAATAAAATACCTCCTACTTATCTCTCATAGACCTGATTGTGCCTTGTTGTTTCATAGATTTAAATTTTTCCCTTTTTAATGATGACCTAATTATCATTCCACCAACTCTGACAAAGCCACTATTTTTCAAAGTAAAATTCCATACAAGATGTGGAGGGGAAAAGAAAACATTTAGAGAAGACTATTAATAAGATGAACTTGCACGTGAATTTTGAGAGCATGCTTTTTACTCACTTTGAGTTCTAGTTTAATTTAGCACTGCTACACTTCAACAGAAGTTTAAGTGCATCTTAATCAGACCTGAAAAATGCACAATTATTTTTTAAATACTATGTAGAGTATATTATGCCTGATAGACTGGTGAACAAAATATAATGTGTATAAGTATAAATATATGTATGTATATTCACATCTACACACAAATATTTGCACACCTGGAGGCATTTAAAAGATGTGTAGATGTAGCATTTAGTGACATGGTTTAGTGGTGGACTTGGCAGTGTTAGGTTTATAGTTGGACTCGATGATCTTAAAGGTCTTTTCCAACCTAAATGATTCTGTGATTCTATGATTCTAAGGTATGCAGATGACATCACCCTAGGGACACCAGCTGATATGCTCCTGTGCAGGACTGCCATCTAGGTGGACCCAGACAGGCTGGAGGAATGGGCCAACAGGATCCTTACGAAATCCAGTGAGGGCAAAGGCCACGTCTGGCACCTGTAAAGAAATGACCCCCTGCAGCGATACAGCCTGGGGACTGCTGGGCTGGAGCAGCTCTGTGGAAGAGGTCATGGGGGGTGCTGGTGGTCAGCGAGCTGAACATGAGCCGGCAGCACCCGGGCAGCAGAGAGGGCCACCAGCTTCCTGGGCTGCATTAGCAGGGCTATGGCCAGCTGGTCAAGGGAAGGGATTATCCCCCTCTACACATCACTCAGATCACACAGAGAGCATTGTCCCTAGCTTTGGGCCCCCCAACACAGCAAAGATGCATGTCTATGGGAGGGTGACCAAGCTGGTAGGGACTGGATCACTCATCCTCTGAGCAGAGGCTGCATGACCAGGGCTTGTTCAGCCTGGACAAGTTTTTACTGTGTGGGACCTAACAGCAGACCTCAAGACCTTCAGGGAGAGCGTTGAGAAGATGGAGCCAGGGTCTTCATGGTGGTGCGTGGATGAGAGACTGGGTATAAATTGAAATGAGAGGTTCAGACTGGATGTAGAGAGGAATGTTTTCCCATGAGGAAAGTCCTTCAGGTCACCCAAAGAGGTTGAGCAGGCTCCAGTCTTGGAGGTTTTCATGGCCAGACTGGGTAAAGCCCTGAGTAACCTGGACGGATCTCACAGCTAGCTCTGCTTCCTTAGCAGGAGGATGGACTTCACGCCTTCACAATGCCCTTTCTGCTTGAGTTATGCTATGATACTATAATATACAATATATTTAAGCTGTATATCTGTATGTATATTGATGCTAGATATGTTAGAGAAACTAATAGACTAGACTAGATGGGCTATACTAGTAGAATATGATAAATTATGTATAGAATTTAATTGCAGGGACAATGTAGGAAATGTTCTTAAGCTATGCTGCTTTCCCTAGATCACAGTTTCTACAGGTATTTGAGCCTGAGAGTAATTTTATATATTCAAATCATTTACTGAAATCAATAGGACTTTTCAAAAAATGAAACTAGGCACTTGAGGGCATATTGCTAGACTGGAATCCTTTTGTGTGCTTTATTCCACAGAAACCATTTCTGAGAATAAGAACAGCAGGATGGAGTTCAATGTTTGCATACTGAAAAATTGAGAAAAAATACTAATAAGCACTATGAAGAGTGCTTCCTTCATCAAAAAGCAAGATTTTAAGTATATGGAAACGGAATTTTTGTACTCTGACTGGAACGTTTATCAAGGTGCACAAGACAAAGAAGGTCTTCTGCGTCACTGAATCATCTGTGGTGAATAACTGTTGTATAATCCTTTTTCATAAACTGATAAGACACATCTTAAGAGTATTCTATTTGAAATTTTACACGTGGAATTTTAAAATATCTTTGATAGAAAATCAAAACTGATTTGCATTGGCTGCATAAGCAAAAGAGAATATCCATTTTCTTCCAAGAACAATATCAATAAATAGGCAGCCAAGCAATACTTAGTAGGAAATGGCTTTTTTTTTTTTTAAATATCCATTCAGATATAAATAGAATAAATTAAGCATTCTCAGTTCTCATATTTCAGTAGTTCACTTCAACATTATTAAGAGGTCCAATCATTGAAAATTTACTTTGATAGGAAAAAAAAAAAATGAGGTAACATTTTGAGGCAGAATGCTGTTCTGTTCACCTCTGCATTTTACTTTTCATTGCTTTTCTGTGGTCTAGTTTATATTCCTTACAGTTTATGTCCAATGGCTGAGATACTGCAGCTAGCCAGAAGGTGGCTACAAGAAATATTTAAATTAACATATATAGCCATATGTATAAAAAAATTACAGAATTTATTGATGGAAGGTATTTTTAAACAACAAAAAGCAGAATATATAGTATAATCAGATTTGGAGGGGGGGGAACCTCTTGTCCAATATATTTATATAACTATGAATTCAGTCTTATGACAACAGGGCAAAGCTTTATGCACGGGAATAGTGCTGCATTATTTAATTGGGATTACTGAGAATTTACAAAAGCAAGAACCTGATGGATTATGCTTTCACTTTGTGAAAAGAAAAACGTTTCTTATACATCATATAGAGTTTCGTAATGAAAATACTGAAAGCATTTTTTTAGAAATACAATAAAGGTTTTACAATCTAGCTTGTACCCATCTTATTGATTTAAAAATAATCTAATTTGCAGTATGTTAAAGGCAAACAAAACTTCCTAGAAGGAATTGTCTATATTAGATGGTGTGTCATGAAGGCACTGCCTTCTTTGCTACAGAAATCTAGGATGACATTAAAGTAAATACTAAACCCATAGTTGGTCAGAAATTGATCTTAGAAGTCCAGTCTTACTCTGTGATATCTGTGGTTCAGAGAACACATTTAACCTTGGAAATATGGGCATATGGATCACTTTATTTTCTAATTTGGAATGTCACCTAGACTTTTGTGTTATCCCCTTTTAAAGTATGTTAAACAACACAAACTTTAAGAATTCTTGTGCTTTTTTTCTTTTCATGTGACCTGTCCCCTGGCATATTATACTTGGGTTCACTTCTACAAGCACTTACACTTAATGCTTGTTCATTTAACCAATCTTCAACTGAAGAATAGACCCAGTGTGGATAGTGTTTCTTCCACCCCACAAAAGTTTTGAAAAATCTGAACATTTTTAAAATAAAATTTAAATTAATCTCTTCACTTTGTCTTTTGGAGTAAGCAAACGGTCTGTCAGAGACCACATGTAAAAGTAGAAAAGGGTGAGACAGAAAGGCAGGATCCAGCAAAGCCAGTAATTTCATGGCTGAAGAAGACACCAAGGACAAGAAGAATCAATCCCCCTTACTGGGATGGCAAGTATGGATTGTCTATCTTGGTATCACCAGTAGCTTGGTTTCCCATGACGGGAGTGAAATCTGCACTCCAAGCTTACCAAGGAGGTAGCACATCCCCTACACTATGAGTAAGGCAGTGGGGCAGAGCAGCTCCAGCTGGAGGTGCCGTGGGGCTCTGAGCCAGTACTTAATTCATAACACCAAGAAATCCAATTCTATACTAAGAGTCTGTCAGAGCTGACACAAACGAGTATCCTGAACAAATAGTTTGTGATGGTTTTGCATAAGCACGTGCTTTCTGCTGGTCATGGTAGTTAAAGATTTATCTCTGCTTCGTTACAGCACTAGTCATGCTACTGGGAAAACAAATGTCCATAAGACATATTCATGACAAGATGTGTCTTCTTTGGAACTTCTTCACACTTAGGGGTTTTTGGCTGTCAGACATCCTTTACTCTGATGTGCTTGTTTTATCTGTCTGCAGATCATATCAGAGAACAATCAAGTTTGTGGTGACCACTGGCTGTGATGTAGCTACAATACATGAATATAGCCAAATGCAATTGATATATAAGCACCATGCCATAACACTACTGAATTTCTTCAGTGGTAGCTTTAATCTACTAATAGCCTCAGCACATCCACTGAGTCAGAGCGTATACAACCTATCTTTTCAGTCAGAAGCAATGTCCCACTGATGCTCTCTATTCCTCCGTTGAGAACAATGAGGAGAAGGCAATGTCAGTGTTTTAGGAGTTTCTCGTGGTGAATTTGTCTCAGGTTCCGCTGCTGTAGAGATCCCATCCATTTCCCCATCATTCTTATTACAAAGTATTTCTTAGGTTGCCTGCCTCTGAGGTTTTACTGGACACACATGATGACCTTTCTGCCAGTGAAATCCAGCCACAAGTGGAATTTTAGAGTGTGTATAAAATAATGGATACTGGCACCTCCAAAATCCAGATTTATTTGAAATTATATTGCTTTTCCCAGAGTCACTTAAGAGTACTATTAAATGCTTGAAAACTACAAGGTAATCATCTGTCACCTATCTGACATGCTGTAGTACTTGGTACAAGGCAAGAGACCACTCTCCCTTGACAGGTGTAAAATAGCTGCCTGTAGTTCAATTTGTTAGTTAATGCTTAAGATCTGTTTCAAATCAGAGGAGAAACTGATTTATAGAGTCAGGAACATATTTTGAGTGACTACATCTTCTTTTCCTTTTTTTTTTTCCTTTCTTTTTTTTTCCCCCAAAAATATTTCCTATGTCCCTGGACAGTGAAGGAATAAACAACAAAAGGCAGTTTTCATTCTTCAGAAGTTCATACTGTCTTTCTAACAAGATATCTGCCAAAAAGAAGCTTTCCTCATTGTTTCCTCCTTCAGCTAAACTCATTTTTTCCATCTTTTCAGTTCTTTACCCTTGAGATTTTCCATACAGCTTGGCAATTCCTTTGCCATAGCATTTGTTATTTGTAACAGAAGCAGCTTTACTTTTCCAGAGTTCTTGTTCTAGCCTCTTTATGAAGACCAGTGCCTCTATCAGTAGCTTCTGTTCCTTCAGCTGTCTCCAGATATTCCTTCATTTAACCTGAAAGAGAGTTGATCTAGCGTGCTATCATCTTCAGTGAAGTATGATTGTTGATAGATTAAATACATTATTAGCAACCAACAATACCACCAAACATAGTGAGAGAACAGTACTGCGAGTTCCGTTTTTGAACTATTAAGCAGAATAAAATACTTGGGGCTTTATTATTACTCTTTAGTCCTCATAACAGAAACTGTGTAGGTCAGATATTGGCCTTTTGGTACATTTGGTAAAATGGGTACTTATTTTATATTGTGATAATGTTAATAAATAACAGCATACAATCCATACCTGGATTCTAAGATATAACCAGCCACCTAATCCCAATGGCCACATATAACTCGAATTAAATAACTCATTAAATAACTGGGGGATTGATTACATTATTCAAGTGTGCTTTCACACCAGTAATAATTCAGCAATTTTAACAGGAAGAGAAAGGAAGACAAGAGACAAAAAATGATAAATAATGATTTCCTTCCAGGAAGCCTGCTTTCTTTTCCTCTCAGGGTCAGAGAGTGAGGTGTGTCTGTTTCTGAATGAGCGTACAAGGATCTACTCATATGACAACGTTATTACTGGTGGACAAGATTAGATGCTCCCTGTGTGTCAAATAGCTAGTTCCTACCAACTTATTTGTGCTTAATAATAGGTGTCAATTCTTGAGAAATTAGTTTTCATTGTCTTTCACATGAACGATGCCCATATATTTACTCTCAGTGTAATACCAACGGCTGGAAACTCAGACTGGGCGGCATCCACTGACCACACAATACAGATTCAGTCAGGAGAGCATCAGGGTTCTGGCTATCAGTGTTGGCATACAAAATAAAATACATTTCTCAGAAAAGTTTTTTCATAAAACGAAGTGTAACTATGCCTTGTGGAATAGCACGACATGAAGACCATGTTTATTAACATGCATAAACCTTCAGTATGTACAATTCACACAATTTGATTGTCAGAGCCTGTGTCAACACAACGTATCATTTACTTGGCTCTCCATGATGAGTGTGAAGTATTTAGAGCAGTTATATCTTCCACAGAATGCAACAATGCTCTTGAATTTTTCCAGGGTACAGATAATTCTCCATAGTTATTTGAAATTTTTTATCCTCATCATTTTTTCTGACAAAAATATGTGCTTTTCTTTAAATTGTTTTTTAATGTTAAGAATGTACTTTTCACATAAACATTTTGATATTCTATGTGAAAATTCAAAACAAAATGGTATTATGAAATGTAAACAGAGTGACATTTTGAAAATGTTTTATTGGAATCAATTTTTAGAAACAAAACATTTTGCTGTCTTCAGTAAACTCCTTCTAGCACAAATTTTTTTTTTGGCATGTCAGTATTGGCATATTGCAAGACAAAATCTTTCCAAAGACTAAGAACACTTTATGGGGCACGAATCATATTTTTCACACAGCTCTACCTTTTCTCTTTAGAGATCTTTGTGACAAGCAACTCCTTGTGAAAGTTTTCCATCATTTTCTTCCCTGTCTCTGTGTTTCTCCATCGACCAGCAGTTTGTTAGGGTTATGGCCAGCACTGTTGCCTTAGATTCTGATCATAAAACCTCTAACCTCTGTAAAAGTCCGAAAAATCACTCTCTTACAGGGGTAAAAAGACCAAACGTCCCCAAATGTACCATTTTACATGTACAAGTAATTTTGTGCTTTTGATGAGTTCCGTCATAGTAGATTGGTTTACTTATCTCAGTAAAGTTGCATGTATATATATTTCCAGGATTTTAGTTGTTGCACAGATAAGAAGTCCAAGCTTGTAACTGAGAAATGAGAGGAACAGGAGATGTTTTGATTGTGTTTAAAAAGTTTGTAATTTACCATTGCATTGCATTTTCTTAGTTTATATATTTTCTGTCCATGTATTTTTATATTTTTTGTAATTGCATTTGCATAGGAGTATACTGACAAAATGCTTAACAAAGACACAGAAAACATAAAAAAGGACCACCTCTCCCAAAAATCTTACTACCAAGAGAAAAAAATCTGTGCCTTTCAGGATCTACTTCCCCAGGCATTTGAGAAGCCTTCACCACTTAGCAAAGTGAATGAAAGTCTCTATTTAGTCACTTCAGAGGAAGTGAAGCTGTTATTTGAGTTGCTATATTATATATTTCTAACCTAGGAATGGGGAATGTTTAGGCTGTAAGTTTGTCCTAGTCAGGATTTAACATTTTTTGGAATAGAAGGAGGATGTTATTTAAAGAATTATCAGGGCTCAGTGAACACTAGGACATATTATTTTTAAATTGATATATAAGCACAACCTGTTATTGAAAGCAACAGAAGTTAGAAATTTTATTATTCTATGAAATTTATTTTAAATCGCAGGTTATCCTTTGGTTCAATCAGCAATAAGATTGCTGTTATTAAGCACCAAAAGAAATACATTGCTTATATCAAAATAAGGGCTATAATACATAAAAAATTCTTATTAGTAGAGCCTATAGACATATTATTAGCATAGGGCATATTGTCAAGGAAAGGAGTATTTGGAAGAAAAATTGTGACAAAAATTGTATTTGCCACATATTTAGTTCTCTTTGGTGTTGACTGTGCTGCTTTGGATGAATTACTGCAGAACTAATATGTTAATTTGGCAGGTTTGAATATGGTTTAAAGCTATGGTTTTTGTCATATTTTATTATTTCTGGTTTTCTAATGGACTTCATATTATCATGTCATTCTGTATAAGCTGTTTAAAAAGCAAGAGCTTAGGAGCAAATCAAAGTTTTAAACTTAATGGATTCTAGGCTGCTCTTTTAAAAAACACACACACACACACAAAAAGAACAAAAATGAAGTTTATTTCTGTTCCTTATCAGAATATTGGGGTATTTCCTTTCCTACATAAACTGAAGGAAGTTATAGTTGACTATTTACATAGTGATCCACATCTTTGAACCCTGATGGTCACAAATGTCAAATAGATGCCTCAATACCTTGAATTCCGGCCGCCTCCATAAAACCATGTTGCCTGTCACTCTAGTTAGGGAAGTTAAGACAGAAAGAAGTATTTTGCTCTTTACAGTAATTTGCCTGGAAAAGTTCACTTCACTGAAGCAAGCAATAAGACAAGAGTCTTAAAGTAATATACGCTGTTACCATGCTAAGATAAAGACTTCAGAAGCCTCCCTAGCATTTGACATTACAATATATTTTTCTTAAAACAAACAAACAAAACAAAACAAAAAAAACCCCAAACCTCAAAACAACAACAACAACAACAACAACAAAACCAAAAAGCCAAAACCAACAAAGTTTGAATGACAGTGAACTTTGAGCATGTGTTGTGTTGAAGCCCACAGAATTTACTTAAGTTCTCTGAAATACAGAGCTTTCCTTATGGAGGAGTAACATGACTGTACTGATAGAGCACTACTTCAGTATGTGTTGTCACCTGCTGCTTTTAAATCTGATGCTGTGGTTGAATGATGAATCAAAAAAAGCAAATGACCATAAAAAACCCCCAAACAAACAAAAAAACCCAAACAAAAACCAAACACAAAAAATCCAGTCTGTTATTAATGTGGAAGAGGAAACAATCCTTGCCTCCAAACTTCTGCAAGTTTTCCCACCTGGGCTGAGTTAAAATTATGAGCAGATGCATCTTTCCAGGGTATCCTAGGTGATACTGATATGAATAGTTCTGAGAGAAAATGAAATAGATAAAAAAAGGATGCTTGTTTTTTCTGTGTTCTCATTGTTTGAATTAATTCAACATTCTTGCAAATGAAGGAGCACTATCCTTGGATATAAAGCAGATTCTATTTGCATTCCTTGCACCGCAATCTCATTGACACATACCATGTATCTGTGTCCAGAATGGGCAAAGTCAGTGACCCATATTCCTTAGTAAATGAAGTTCAAGCTTTCTATTGCATCCTTAAAAATGAATGTATTTCAGTCCTGACCTTCATCACTTGTTCTGATCCCAGCCCTGAGCCTTTCTAACCAGAAACTGCCAGTTGTAAATAATGTGCTACATTTTGTAATGGTTCTTCACTGTGAAAAGAGTATCACATAGAAATTGAATGAGATCACTGGCTGTATTTCTACTTGTGGTTGACAGAAACATAGCTCTCAAATCTGAAAGGTGCTTTACATGCTTTACACCCAAGACACCCAGGTCAAGCAGTAACACAGCTCTTACAAATACAGATTCTTTAGATAAATATAGTGTTATTTCAACTCATGTTAAGAAAATGAGTAATGGAAAAGTTAAATAGTACAATCTTTGTTAGTTTAATTCACAGAAAAAAAGGTCAAAAGGAAGTACCGAGGTAAGCCCTATGTATGATGATGCTTCTCTAGAGTAGTAAGTCTCAAAGAGACCTTCTGTGTTATCTTTGTGCCATATTCTTAACTGGAATAATATTCTCTGTTTCCAATGACAAAATAAGATGGTTTTGTAAGTTTGTGATCTTTCTCATATTCAATCAAAGGTTTCAGAAGCTTTACTGTTGGGTCGTTGTATCATTTAACCTTGATCCAATAACTAGTGCAAAACAAGAATATCTGTATTCTTATACACATACGTACAAGCATGTGCAGGAATGTGTGCATGTTCATGTATGTATATGCGTTATATAAAGGTGAAATAATGAGTTAATAAGAGACACAGAGCTGTTCAGCAAATGAGTTGGTACATGTTTCCCCACTATTTACTTATGCTTCAGATTTAGACATATACAGGTACCTTTTAGAAGTTTAATAATTGTAAATTTTATTCTATTTAAGACATAGTAAGCATTTAAAATAATAAGATGGGAGTCAAGACATTTGCAAATTTATTTTTATTTGATAAGACATCCTCTGGAAAAGACTCTGCTTTAGCATCTAGATAGTTAGAAGCTTAGGAAATGCAAACACTCTTCAGATAACATTCTGACTTTTGTATCCATATTAAAAAAACCCCCACAAAACCAAAACCAACCTTCAAATTTTCTATAGCCATGGACGTGATGGTAACTAAATGGTCTTAAGTGAACCAATGGCATTGGATCCACTGAATGATGCAGACGTGATGTATTGAAACTGACTGACTTCTATGAACTGAATAGTTTAAATAATTAGAAAATCAGATAATTTAATTGTACAGATGACCCAGGTCAGAGTTTGTGTACATTAGGACCAGCGAAGCTTTCATTACTGCTGACTTTGTTGTGGCCTCAGGTAGGCCTTATGTGAAACACAGGTGATACAATGGCTTTGAAATAGCTCTGTTCATGGAGCCAAGCTCTGCTCGAGAGAGAGATGCTGTTAATCAGCACCTTCAAAAGTGCCTAACTCATTATAAAAATACAATAATAATTCTAAAACTTGATTAAATTAATAATATTTTAAAAATATTGCAGTTTATCAACTCTTAGTGATACCTGGCTCTATTTTAAGTTAGATTTGTCTTACTGGAAGATCTTACTTTTGCCCCAATATTACTCCAAGCATAAGCAGAGAATCTTCTTTGATGTCCCAAGCTCTAGTTTATGAAAACTTCAATGTGAGAATAACAGGCATCTATGCAGTCAATTTTTTTTGCTACTTTCTTTAAAATGAACATGATTATCTTTCAAGAAACCCAAATTAACTAGAATATGAGAGAGCAGTAACAAACCTGCTGAGTAAAGAGGAGTTTATTATTTATAGCACTGAATTAAATATGAGAGCCCCAGATGTGTTGTATCAAGCTTAATGTGAGACTGCAGCTGACAGGGATTCCCTAATTTACAGCTAGTAACTATTCCTTCAGCCTTTCCACTGCATTCTAGGTGGAATATATTAGAATGTGGAATTGTAATTTCATTGTCTATGATTCTCAAATATAGCCAAAACTGAGGGAATTTTGATTAACCTGTGTTCAGAACAGATTAAAATTTCCTGATATTTCAGCAGTCATGCTTCAAAACATTAGGGGCTTAAAGATTACAGGAATCAAGTTGTATAAGTAAAATAATATTATCATATAGTAAAAGTACAAAAATAATCTCCTGCTTCTCCTTAATATCAACAACCATATTTACAAGTCTTAAATATTTTCAAATCCCTTTTTATTTTATTTATTTATTTATTTTATTTATCATTTTAAGACTTCTCATGACAACAATAGATTTAAATTTAGACAATGCTTTAAAATATATCAATGTTAAGCCTTGTTGTGGTTTAGCCCCAGCCAGCAGCTGAGCACCACACGGCCGCTTGCTCACTCCTCCTGCCCCAGGAGCGATGGGAAAGAGAATTTGAAGAAAAAGGTAAAACTTGTAGGTTGGGATAAGGACAGTTAACTAGGTCAGCAAAAGAAGAGGAAAATAACAAGAACAGTACAGAGTGGGCAATACACAATGTAATTTGCTTACTGCCTAGAACCCAATGCCAAGCCCTGCTCTGAGCAGCCATCCCTCCTCCCTGGCCAGCTCTCCCTTTATATGCTGAGCATGATATCAAATATCCCTTTGGCTATTTTGGGTCAGCTGTCCTGGCTGTTTCCCCTCCCATCTTCTTGTGAAAATTAACCCTATCCCAGCTGAAAACTAGGACAAGCCTATATCAGGAAATGCATATAATAGAAATAGCAGTTAAAAATTTCCTATAAAGTACTTGTGTTTAAAAGAAAGTGAAATGATTCTTAACATAAGGTTAAAAAAATGCCCTTTCCACTGGTAGGTTATTCATTTCATACAATATATAAATTAAGTCAATAAAAAGTTAAAGCAGTATATGAAACTTATCTCCAAGACATGGTGCCTAATATCAATTATTACTGCAGGCTAAACACATACAGGTTGCCAAACTTGCATTTCTAATTCTCCTGTTTATAAATCACCATCTGTCCTACAGCCGCTGTTGTATCAGGAGACAAAGTTTCTATCAAACCTATAAAATGCAATCCAGTTTTACCTTCTCAAGATTTTGTGGAGTGTATTTCCTCATCTTAGATTTTTAATCATCTTCCTCTGCTGCCATATTACTTTACAAAACTTTGAGGGAAGGAAGAGATGGGTTGACTTTATGTTCACATGAAATAAAAACACACACATGTGTGTATAGTGTATTATAGCCTTTGGCACAAACAAGTGTTTATGAAGGCATGCTTATGATCAATGACACTAGACCAGACCCTTTTGTCCTCCTTTCTCTCCATTTTCCAATTCTTGTTCTTTCCCCAAACACCTTGACCCCCTCCCTTTCTCTGCTCTTATCTCCATCCAAGTAAAAAGCACAACCACAATTACTTTTTTCCCCAGTGGGTTTGCTATATTTGTACCAAAATTTGGTATTTCCGGTACTTTTCCCTGGGTAATATCAGCCCTATATAGTATGACCTACTGGTATTACTTAAGTGGTTACCTTGATAATACTGATACATTTGCCCAGGTACTGCTGGCAACACAAGGTTGTACTCCCCAAAAGGTCCTCAATGCTCCCCTCTAATTATCTGCGAAGACTGGCCATTTTTCACATAAATCCCCCTTAAAAGTCTGTGAAAGCTGGTCATTCCTCGTAGCGCTATCTGTAATTTTTGTCAGCTTCTCACTTTGTTATTTGTTATGTCCAGCAATTTCTGCTCGGTAGTTTCTCATTTTCTGTTCAGTAAACCTCAGGCCAGGGTCCCCTGCCTGCATACTCTAACAATGTTCTCCCATGAAGATGAAAAATTAGAAAGCCAAAGAACTGCCTGTGGTTATCTGAGCTCCCTGAGAATTTTTCCAAAGAGCAATTAAGTCTAGTATTCTGCTAAATTTAGCTTTAGGTAACAACATTCCACTTAGGTAATAACAATTTTGTACATGCTTTTTTTCACCACTCAAAAGAAGGAAAAAAACCTCACTCCTTGTCCCTTCAGTTCCTACCATTATCACACCTACTGGCAGAAAGTCTAACCTCAAGAAATTCCCCAGCCCCTTCATGTTTTCAGCTGCCTGATGCAAAATCTCTCTATTAGCAAGTGAGTGGAGGGAAGCGGTTAGAGACTTCTTCTCTGGAACATATATTTTAACTTTTGCACCATATGTTTAACTTTATGTGAAGGCCCTTTGAGCTATGGCTTTCTTCAGTCACGACACAAGATGAGGATATCTGCTTAAAATGTGCAATAGTTCATTGTTCCCAGGGGCAGGAAGGGGACAAGGTCAGTTCCCCCCAAGTTCCAGGTGAGTGAGGACAGCCCCTCCTTCCACTGTCTATTCGCCATCATTAGGGAGAAGTGATTCAACTAACCTTAAATACAACTCTTGGGTCCTTCTCTCATGATGCACCAGCTAATGGCAAATTGCAAGTGTTCATAACTCCCCAAGATAAAGCCAAATAATAACAAGTAAGGACCGCTTCAGAGAATGAGAGGCAAGATGAATATGGGAAAACAGTAAGTAGAAAAAATGTAGAAAAAGAAAAGGAGGGGAGGAGTAAATACAACCAGATTTTAAAAACATATGAAACAAACAAACAAATAAAACCCCCAAAAGCCTAGAGTAGAGGAGAAAAAGCCCAGAAACCTTTCCAGAAAGAAAAGAGGAAGAGAAAGCCCATGATACGGGAAATTAAAAGAAAAATTTTGCCAAAATGTGAGAAAAATATAGAGAGTGATGGTTGATCTATAAAGAAGATCTTGAGAGAAATTATTTTAGGTGAAAAAAAGAAGCAGAAAGACCTATTTCTGTGGAGGAGAGAATATAATTCATAAAGATTTGAATAATGTCTGTTAAAATTTTAATGGAAAATATAGCAGGAAATAAAGTCTTAATTAAAGGATGGAGAGCTACTTTAATTTGCCAGGGTATATTTTTAATAAGCTTTCTTCTGAACTGAGAATGTGTTCAGCAATTTTTAAATCTGGATTGTAAATTTAGTTGCTTGTGGAGAATTTTGAAACTGAATGTTCATTACCCAATTTTTAGAAATCCTTTAAAACATTTTAATCAACTGAATCTCAAAAATCTTTTTCAGGTGAGTCTGTTTTCAGATGAGTCTACTAACCCGTTTCTAACTTTCCAGTCAAGTCTGAAGTTAGGTGATGTAATGAAGAGCACAATAAAAATAGTCATGCTTAAGCAATTCCACTCCTCATACGCAAACGGAAAATTTGTCAGACCATATAGCCCTAAACTAAATAATAAAATATTACGCAAGATTAGGCTGAGGAATTGAAAAGAAAATATTAATATTTGGTTAGAAACCTTACTTGTATATAAGCTTTGGTTTGCAAGAGAGGGATTTTTTTTTTTTTAATTGGGGAAATCAGGAATGTTTCGAATTTCTAAAAGGAGGTTAAATAACGTCCTTTTAGCCTTGAAAAATCTCCTTTTCACTGCTACAGTCACTGAGCTCTTATGGACAAAATGCCTAAAAGTGACATCCCGTTTGAACAGTTAGTTCTTATAACACATATATCTAATGCAGCCAGAAGGAAGAAAGTCAGGTAGATGGGACTATTCGCTCTTGTATGAGTCGGAGCTCAATTTTGCAAACTTAGGGAGTGGTATGGTTTTATGGTTTTATGCAGGTAGCGTAGCGCCACTGTAGTTTTCTGTACAAAAGATCTTGTGTACCCTGGGATGTGCCCTGGAGGTGAGGACGTGTGGGTGGACAGGGCTGAACAAACTCGCGACAGTATCTTTGGAGCCACGTTCAATGTGCGGGTGCATGACCCAAACTGAACCTGAAGACCAAACCATCTGAAGCATTGTCACGATGGCAAAATAATGGGCTGTAGGTGTGCATCAAAATTAATTTCCATCTCCCTTCCCATCAGCACCTTATGTGTGAAAAGGGAGATAAGCCAAAGAGAGGCTTTTTATGCTGTGCCATTTGAAAGGTTTATTTAAAGAGGTGTACAAGCCTCAGATGGATTTTGGCCAAATCATTGCACAGCTCATCTGAGCTGTCTCCCAGGGTGCTCGGCTGGAGGCATTTGCACTTTCACGTGTAATGTATTTGTTGACTAGAGAGCTAAATCATTAACAGTATATGTTTAAAATCTGACTTGAAAACTAAGAATCAATGTGTATCCAGTCCATGATTTGAATTATAAACTGCTCTTGGAACTCAGTAATATTTACTAAGTAAATATAATCTTTAAAAAGCACTTTGGGAGTGTATACACAGCCTCATACCATCGGAATGGAAACTGCATGTAATTGGCAAAATATCAGAGAAAATAGGAGATTTTTTATTAGATGTGACCTGCTACCCTCAATATCACTGGAATGCTGAGGAAATACTTTTTATTGGAATGTCTATTATCACCCTAGAAAACACTGTGGACTTTTTCACAATTATTAGGTAGCCAGAGGTTTGATATTGAAATCTGAATATTCAAGAACCTAAAGATGCAACAGAGCTTTAGCGCTTGCTAAAATTGCTTGAATTTGCAAATGACTAAGTAAACAGAAATACAGCACAGTTTATAAAATGTTAAAGCTTTCACATATCTCATGAATATTGTTTATAATAATAAAATAAATAGGCCCATTTTAAAATGAGGAAAGCGGAGAAATAAAGAAAGAATTCCAGCTGTGTTTGCACTACATGATTAAAGGTAATAAAACAATGTGGACATAGTTTCCTGAGAAGAGAAGTCATATTTTATTTATATCAATTCCCTTTTGCTTTAATAAACCATGACTTAAACACATGCACGCACACAGACACCTTTATTTATATTTAAACCTAGCTTCCAGTCTAATTTCTTTGTCAGGGGTGCCAAATGAAACCTGGAAGCCATTCTGAAGAGTTAAAACACAACTGGAGGTAGAGATGCTCTTCCAGCTTAACCTGAACTCCTGCAGGTGGCAGTGACTCGCAGGCATCGCCGCTCCTCGGGGCATCATTGAAAACCTAGTCACAGATCCATGGGTCATGTGTGAGAGTGCACCAAAACAACAGGGTTTTTGGCTTGGCAGACAGACTGCTTGCCTGCCTACCGAGCAAAGAAAGTTCAGCGTTCAAGGAGGGAGAGTCTGTAAGGCTGGGACACTGGAAGGAAATTATGACGACCTGGCAGTGACCTCATCTTTCTTGCATCAATTATAAAAAAAAATCTCCTAACTCCTTCTTGAAGCCTCTTGAACTGAAACAGAGGCACGCGCACAAAGTTTTCTGCCGTAGAGTTAGAGGGGTACCCGAGCCTGTCGGCATGGCGGCGGCTGGCATCGGCATTGCAGCCGCGTCGCAGCCCCAGCGGTGCTGGCAGCCTTGGCCCCGCAGCTGGCTGCCGAACCTGCCAAGCAGCCACCAGCTGCTGCTGCTGCTGCCGCCGCCGCCGCTGCTGGAGAAAATGTTTTCTACAGCTGACCAGCTGAGGCCACGCAAAGGCTTGAAATAACAGTTGCAAATGGTGAGGGGTCGTGGCGCTGGGAATCGAGCATTAAAATTTTCTGTTGCAAAACACTATGAAAATGTTTAAGCAAAGAAAAATGGCCTCGAAAACACTAAGCGGTGATTTGTTTGAAATAACAGAAGTTAGGAAAAATTAAGCACATCAAGCATTTGCAGAAGTAAAGGTTGGGAGGGGGGGTTGCTCAGTTCAATCCCTAATTTGGCTGCAATGTGCCAATAAACAAAAGGCATGTAAAAAAATATTAAATCTTACCTAGTCTTTCAGTGATAAATTGAAATAACTTCTATGATGCAGTTGTAAGAGCCCAAAAAACATGTAAAGAAATTCAAAACTAAACAAAGGTTTAAAGAAAGTATGTTCAATGTTTGGTCTTAGGCCCAAATTTGGGTGCCTGAAGGAATATTATGAGTCACAAAAGTGTAACACTTCCACCAGCTCAAAGTTTAAAACAATCCCCTCAAATGGCTCTTTATTAGGCTCTTAAACATGGATTTAGGAACTGGACTCTAGACTTATTTTTACAGGCTTCCTGCTTTTGGCTTGGAGGTGCAGCTGCACTCAGGAAATGAGGATGTAAAAATAGCATCTTCTTAGTCAAGGATTTGGCCCATATAAGTATGTATCTCTTCCAGCTCATAACTGCGTATTTCATTGATGATAAAAAAAAAAAAGCCAAACACCAAAAAGAACTCACATAACAAGCTTCCCATTTATTTCTATCACATGGATTTCAGGACAAATGTGCTAAAAGAACACACGCTGGTTTCTATTCTACTTGAATACGTGTTAACGTAGAGCTATCTGATGTATCACCTCCAGACAGGCTGGAGAGCACATTTTTATTTGTCTGGTTGGTTTGGGGGTTGTTGGGGTTTTTTGCAACAAAGCTATGCCCTGACAGCTGCGTTCCTTAGGAGCAATGAAGCTGTCAATCATGAGAGCGAAGCCCATAAGAGCAGAAGCAGCAGCACCCAGGCTTGGGAACTCATTACCAGCAGAGATTAGGATGACCGCAAATCTCCCTGGCTTCAGAGCAAGGTGAAAAACTCACTTCCTTGGCTTAGCTCTCTGTGCTGGTTTCGGCTGGGATAGAGTTAATTTTCTTCATCGCAGCTATATGGGGCTGAGTTTTGGATTTATGCTGAAACCAGTGCTGACAACCCAGGAATGTTTTCGCTCCTGCTGAGCAGTGCTTACACAGAGCGAAGGGCTTTTCTGCCTCTCACACCACCCCACCAGCGAGGAGGCTGGGGGGGCACAAGGAGTTGGGAGGGGACCCGGCCAGGACAGCTGGCCCCAACTGACCAAAGGGATATTCCATACCGTATGGTGTCACACTCGGTATAAAACTGGGGAAGCTTGCCAAGAGGCAGGATCACTGCTGGGAAACAGAGTGAGCATCAGGTTTTGGTTTTTTTCTCCACAAGTGGTGAGCAACTGCATTTGTGCATCACTTTTTTTTATATTTATATTTTTATATATAAAAATCCTATTAAACTGTCTTTATCTCAACCCACGAGTTGGGTTTTTTTGGGTTTTTTTTTTCATTCTCTTCCCCATCCCACTGTGGGGGCGCAGAGTGAGCAAGTGGCTGCCCGGTGCTTAGTTACTGGCTGGGGTTAAACCATGACACTCTCTGTCTTCCACGTCTCCAAATGAAGGTGAGAAAAAGGAAGAGGAGAGAAAAGAGAAAAAGGGAAAAAGAAGACTGAGAGAAGAAAGTAAAGAAAAGGAAGAGATTGAGGAAGGTAGAGAATACCCCACTGCTCCTTCAAAGTATCTTCACTGAGTGGTAAAGAACATGAAATATTACACAGAAACCATTATCAATTATGAGGTTTAAAACATGTTTGAGAACATTAAAAGGTGTTCAGAAATCATAATTTTAGGCAAACTAGGGAATCTAAACAGATAGATTACTGCATTTTTTAAGCGTGCCATGACAAAAGATTCATGGGTTTCAGGACCAGAAGTGACCATTACAACCATTTTGTTTATCTGCAGTTTAAAGCAGCCCTGTACCATCTGACACGTCCATCATTGGGTCCATGATTTGGGTTTGATTGGTAGTATGACCTTTAGGAAGACCATGAGGAATGCATCTCGCACTGCAACGAGGTATGTGCAAACAGCTATGCTCTCATCTTCTAAGCGCTTGTGGCCTGGACCACTGTTTGTAATCCAGAGGGTGTACTTCTATTTACGTGGTCTGAATGTGGCTCCCCATTGGTTTTCATCAGTTACGTGTAAACCAGTACCTCTTACGTTCTAAGTAACTCCACAGACTTACATCAAGCACTGCAGCTTATTACGGGGGAAGTATTTGCATTTTTTTAAAACATTCAGCGTATTTCAAATTCTCCCTTACCTCAAGTGCATGGAGTAATCATCAAATCGGTGCATATGCAGAAAAAACAATATGACTGGGATTTACAAGTCTGCCTTAGTTCTTCTGTTTTCTAATTATTGTATATTACACTTTACTCCATTAATGCTGTGTTAATGGAGGATTTTTCTGGAGGTAAGATATGATACAATAATTACCTAGGTCTTGAAAGTCTCCATCACCTGGAGTTCCTCAGTGTTACAGAGATAAAATGACAGTGTTGTCTGACTTCTCTCCTTTCCATGCTCCAATTAACATGATAACAGAATAGCCAATGAAAATGTCACTGCCTTGTTACATCATTTTTTAAACTGGCATTTAAATTACTTGGGGGGGGGGCGGGCGGGCAGGGAGCGTCCAGCTACAAGAAAAAATAGTACTTATAGTCTACAGTACATCTGCATCTTCATTGAACTGTACAATTTCATGTGGAATAGTTTGATCAATCACTGGTTTTTTTGCCATGATCTAAAAGCTGCCTTCTCTTTGAAAATCCTAAATTCAGTTGAAAGTTTACATTTTCAATTGTTTACTTCACTGGTGAAAGTGACACTATGCCTCTCACTGACTTTTATGAAGAAGATTAAATGTATAATAATTTAATATACAGAACCATGAAATTACACTCAGTTAATTTAATATTTTGTTTTAATAATGCATTTAATTTGAGTATTTGCACATTCTGGTGATAAGAGGTCTTGTTTTACTGATAAGCAGATGTAGATACATATGTATAGATATCTATTTTTAAGGCAAGGACTGAAGTGTCTGAGGGGATAAAAGCTTTTTCCTAAGGGATTGCAGTATTAAGAATGATTCTGCACATGTCAGACAGCAATCCCAGAAGTGATTCTTTTATTCTGTCAAGTAGACTGTAGCACAGAAGTTTACAGTATGCTGGATTGGTCAACCATGAAGACTACGTACAAGTTGGATCTAGAACACATCAGTCGATGTCAATTTACTTTCAGAAAGCAGGGCATCAAATAGGAAGAGTGTTTCCAGTGTTCCCGCCATTCCTGCTTCAGCTGGGTTACTTTCCTCAAAGTAGGCTTAGCTGATCCTCCTCCTCTCACAGGAATGTCAGAAGAATGGTTTAATATGATATTTTAGTTATTAATTACTCATTACTCTCTCCCACTTGCCATATTTGTATGACTATGCAAGTAATATTTGACCCATTGCTATGAAATGCACAGTGACTAGATGTTCCAATTGCTGTATCAGAACTTCATTATTCCTGTCACTGTAAAGATGCAAGAACAGTCTGGATGAAATATTGATTCATCAATTAATCATCAGTTCATCCTGGGCAATAACTCTGTACTGCAGAGAGTAAACATAGCAAAAGAACTTTTCTACTTATGCCTGTGATTTTTCTATCTATTTTTCACTGATCTGACTGTAATTAAATCAAAAAGCCATACTGAGTAGTAGTATTTTCTTTAAGTAGAAAAATGTTGCAAGTCAAGTTTTTACTTTCTCCAGCACTGAATAGGGATATTTCTTGGACACAGGAAGCTTACATGACAGTAAGTAAGTTTAGCAGATTGACGAGTGTATCTGTCCTATTTCTTATATGTCACTTCCCCCCCCCCCAATTTGCTCTTTATGATTATCTATAGCCTTTATTAAATTACTTTTTACTGCATATTTTATTTGAGTATCTTTCACTGAAATAGGTCAGGGCAGATAAGTCCCATGATGTAGATAGTGGTCTGAGAAGTTATTAGCTCCTTAAAAGCCCAATATGAAGAACGGTCTTATTCATATTTTATACTTTGGCTCTCCTAATTATTTTTTACATTTAGAAAGGGAAATTCTGGATTTCAAAGAAAAGGAAATTTCAAGGAAATACAAACTATTCCGCTGCATGGAAGTGAAGTACTATCTCTTCATGTTCCTGAGGAGAGTCTATTAATGCTTCTTATGATTACCCCTCAGACCATCACAATAGCCTTATTACTGGTTTGTGCTTTATTCCATGTCATAATTATATCTGACTTAAAGAGGCATGACTGGAGACACTGATTCTGCTGATGCTGTTTATCTGATATAAAGGGAGCCCAGACAATGCAAAACAACAGTCTACCTGAAAGTCCACGAGCATGGCAGTTTCTACTGGAACAGAAAGTATTCAGAAGTTGACCCAGCACTCTTTGCACTTAAACTGACACTATAAAAATAGAGAGACAATTCTCATAGAAAGGAATGAGTACTCGGATCAAAGCTTTATTTGAAGTATACTAACCATTACCTTACAGTCTTGTGTGCATGCACTTGTGTGTCTCCAGTAAAATGAATTCTGAATTCTTTTCTCTGACATTAAACAATTTCACATGATGGACAAGGAGGTGCCTGCTGACCTCTCAGGCTATGGCTACACTAAGTACAGCCCAGTAGCAGTAGATGTGAACAGAGCAGACAGTGCTGATGACTAACATGTACCGTATATGCTTTTTCTTCAGAATTTTATTTCAGGCTAGCTCTAGCCTGACTCTGAGGACTGAATGCCCATCAGTAGTTGGAGGGCACAAGGGTGCTCCTGGAACACATCTTCTGGTTTATCACCACCCAGGAGTGTATAAAAAAACACACTTCAAGGGCTTGCAGTGGGGACAACTGGAAAGGCAATGCTAACCACAGGGCACTAAACGGAGACATGAGGAAGGGCTCTTCAAAAGTGCACCACCAATCCAAAATAAAACTCTAATGAAGACACACCTGCAGAGGAAGCATTAGGTGTGAATTTTAATCCCTCCTGACAGGTGAAGGGAATGAAGTGTGGCCTTTCCAGCTTGGGTGAGTGATATAATTAGATAAAACAGTGGTAGTATCAGCAGTGTTCTGTCTGGCTGCCATTTTCTGAAAGAGAACCTACTGCGTACCTTAATGAAGTCTACTGTACAACCACTTTGTGTGCTATTTAGTGCCTGGTATGCTTGCGCTTGAGAATACCTGCCAACGGGATTTAGACATATGTTTTGCAATCAGATTCTGAGAATCAGGCCCCTCAAATTTCCTGTGAAACTGGCTTTGGAGGTTTTCCAGTTGTTGGGCAGCTTCTTCTTGTGGCCTTTAGCAAATCACTATGCTGAGTGGAGGGCAGGTGCTGCGCTACCTCCTAACCTGTGGGCACGCAGCCATTTATATGGTGCATCTGCACCCAAAAATGAATGGGGTAAGTGAATTTGGTTTGTTTGTTGTGGGGTTTTTTTTATTTTTTTTCCTGACGATACCATTTTCTTGAACTGTTGCAACGTGGGTTGGAATTAGGTCACTTAAACTGCATAAGGAATACGCAATGAATCTGTCATACAGCTTCATCAAGACCTCCACCTAGATAGGCAGGTGTGTAAGGGGAACTTTTAAAGCATTTGAGGCTAAACTTTACTGACTATAAATAAAAAGAGACAAGCTGGAAAAAATAGTAAATAAAAATAGCACTGAAAGGGAAGTAAATCTTGTGTTGGCTTTAAGCCTGGAACTAATGAAGTCAAGTAGGGGTGTGCTTGTGTGACCAATATTTCAAAAAGGGAACATACACTTCCCAGAATTTATTTTTTTCATACTAATCTGGAACCCATTGCATCATCACCGAGTAAAAGCATCATGTATCTAGGCAACCCTGAAATCTAATCTTTCATACTTAACATTGGAGAAATATACAATGCTGTATGAACACACACAATGAAAATATTTTCTTACTATATCTGTATTGAAACATTGTAGTTTTAGCCAGCTTCTTACCTTTTTGACTGCTTGTTGGCATCATAATTATAATTAAAATTGGTTTATATGGTTTCTTATCTTTAACAACCAATTGAGTTGTAAAGAGAGTGATAATCCAAACATTAATAATAATAATACATTTATGTTTATATATTTATTCTGATATTGAGTGAATTGAATTGTGGAGATCCACAAAGAACCCCAAAGTCATTAGCTTCACTCTTTCAATCAATCAGGGAAAGCCTCAAAACCAGCCCTGGAAACTTCATGACACAAAGGGTCTGTCTTTAAAGCTACAAGCACAGGAAAGTAGTTAAAGTGCAGATATATGTTGGTGAACACTGAAGGTCTCAGAATGAGATCTTTGTTCTTAGAACTTAAAAACACTTTAAGGACATAATGAGTAAAATATGATGAATTTCTAGCCATAGAAAACCCTGTAGTCTACTGATAGGGTATTTATTCAATAATGTCATTTTAATTCATAAAAGCCATTTATTCCCACAGGGGAATAAATGAGAACAGATAAGTTTAGGTAGATATAGATCAGCATATAGACCTCAGCTGCTGGTAGATCACCTTTTCCAAAGCCTTAAAGAACAATAACATGAGTAAGACTTAGTATCCTATGTGGCTCTAGAGAAAGGTCTGGTAAAAATAAAGACGAGACTACTGATGCTGACTCAGCATTGCTGCCTTTGTGAGGAGCAGCAAGCAAAAATGAAGGTGATTTTGTTTTGGTAAATAACACGTGGTAATGCAAATTGGGGCTGAAATACTTTTATCATTTTTCGTCTCTTCATTTTGATCAAGCCAAGAATGTATTTCACATGATAGCAATTGAGCTTGTGATTGTGAACATATATGTAAAGACAGTAATGAACAGACATTTTCCTGCACTACAGACGATTATCCTATGAATCTCTCTATTGTGTATAATATCTAGCTCTGCAGAATCAGCTCTGTTCAGAGCTTCAGCAAATAAAATCTCAAACGCGCTGATCAGGTACACTTTAAGTAGCTATGATTTATGATATTCAGTTGCTAAATTCAGACACTGTACATTATATTGTCATTTTGTAGACTCAAGAGTCTACAGTGATACCAATAACTTATGGAGTTCATTTTTTCTCACAACAATTGGAGATTTTACATCTGTAAGCTTTCATTATCCAAAGGCAATGAGGAGATGAGGCTGGTTTAGAAGACTGCAGTCAAATTGGTTGAATTGCTAGTTTTGTTCCAGATAAAATTGAAATCTTTTCAAGTATGGTAAGAAAGCCGGTTTGAAAAGCAGTTGAGCCGAAGCAAAAGAAACATGGCTATGTGATACTGCTGGGGTAGTCACAGGATGCACTTCTGAAGCAACAGCTATCGCTGATGGGACTCCACCAGAGGAAAGTTTGCAGCCGTGTATTCACTTCATCATTACCAGTAAGTTTTAGTGATAACTGATGTTGAGAAGACAAAATATGTAGACATGTGAGGCAGAGTAATAGCAAAACAAAGAAAATTAGGAAAAAATTTCATGTGTTATTCAATTCATAAAGAATTCCTGACACTTCCTTTTAATAGCATAAATTTACTTTTTAAATATTCACATTCCCAGAGATATATATTTTTATATTTCAGTAATATTTTACCATTTCGTAACATGATAGAAACAATCAATGCAGGAAATACATATTATAAAAACAAGAGGAGACAATGTATTTTTTTTAAATTCTGTAGGGGGCCTACAGGAAAGCTGGTGAGGGACTGTTTATCAGGGAGTGTAGTGACAGGACAAGGGGTAATGGGTTTAAGCTGAAGGAGGGTCGATTTAGATTAGATGTTAGAAAGAAATTCTTTACTGTGAGAGTGGTGAGGCACTGGAACAGGTTGCCCAGAGAAGCTGTGGAGGCCCCATCCCTGGAAGTGTTTAAGGCCAGGTTGGATGGGGCTTTGGGCAATGTGGTCTAGTGGAGGGTGTCCCTGCCCATGGCAGGGGGGTTGGAACTAGATGGTCTTTGAGGTCCTTTCCAACCCAAACCATTCCATGATTCTATGATAAATATCCATGTCAACCTGACATTTTTACATGGTTTCTATGTACATGATCTCTATAAAAGGACAGTTTATATATAGATATATGTAAAGTATGAATGTAACAAGAGAGACAATTATTCCTGCGCCGAATTTGTTTCTGGCTGAGACAGCACAATCCTGCACCATCCAGTCTCAGCAATTCTCACCATGAAGATTAAAAAATGTGGACCTTTGTTTAACATTAAAGATATTACTAAAACATACCATGGAATGGTTCCAATAATTGCTATACTAGTATAAATATGTCTCTAGTTTTGAAACCCTCTTATTTCTACATTCAAAGATCACATTGACCCTTTGAGGGAGCGGGAGCATGAAAGGTTAGTTCATGTGTAAGTAACCTTATTCCCCCTTCCTTCTTGCTGTATCCCAAAATCTTTTTTTTCACTGCTTCCTAGGATACAGCCACTGCTCTGCAAAGAATTATTTTGCTCCTCTGTCCTTGATATGCAACCACGTCCTTGATGGGATTAAAATACATTTTGTTTGCTTGTACCCAGCTTAACAAATGATCAAGTTGCTTTCAGCAATTTCTTGTCATCACCAATGAAACTTATTGTTCCCCAATTTTTGTGTGAGCCCTTTAAGTTGCATTAGCCATATTTTTATGTTTCTTTGAAACTATTGATAATTTAAACATGGAGACAGAAGAACAGATTTGATAAGAACCTCCCTTTCCTCCAATGTGTAGTCGTACATCTGTGTTTTGGAAGGCACGATCCAAATCAAAAATTCCCTGCTCATCACTAAAATAAAGCTATCTCTAAGGCAGAGTCTGACAGCCATTTACCAACTCAATCTAATACAATAAAAAAGGTCTGGGGAAAAAAAAATAAAAAATCCTTCCTCTCATTAATATAGAATGTTGCTTTATAACCACTAAAACAAATTTTTTGTTAATGGGTGGAATCTTTCCAGGTTAGTTAAATTCATATTATTTCAATATATTCTTATTTATTTAATAAGTTCAACAGGACAAATGAAGGGTGTGCTTTTTCACTGGCTTATTTCCCACCATATCTGAAACAAAACTCAGTGAGGAATAGGATAGGCTTTAATGTGATCAGTAAATTATCTGTCAAAACAAATTCTCTTTCAGACGCTTCACAAAAGCCCTATTTAAATGAATTACAAAGCTTTCTGTCTTAAATGTTTATTTAAAAAAAAAAAAATGCGGTCTGAACTGGATGCTTTGTACAGTAGGAAAACTTGCATCTCAGAGTCTTGTGACTGGTTATAGAAAAAACACTGATGATTCTTAAATTTTAAGGCAGGGAGAACCTTTATCGTTAATTCTACAGCACTTTTGAAAATTCCTGTCTATTGACACATCTTTAATATGATAAGTAGCATTTATTTAGAGGAGGCGATTCACCAGAAAAGTATGGTTTTGGACACAGGTCAGAAAAAGAGAACACAAATACCAATAAGAATCTCTTGTATCAAACCCAGCAAGCCTCTCACCAGGTCTCAGAAGTGACATTGGTGGATGATTCAAGAGAAAGGATAAAGACAGTGTAAGCATAAAAAAAGTTGCACCTCTCCTGGTGCAGTCACTCAGTTGTTGGTAAGCAGCAGTTTAAGGACTTTTATCTTGAGATTGCCTCTGGACCTTTGTTTTTATTGAGTCTTGATAGACCTATCATACATGAGTTTATTAATTTCTCTTTTAGACAGACTTTTGAGCTCTGTCATTCCCTGGAAACTGTGACTGCATTGTATTTATTTACTATGAATAAGACCTTCTCTTTAATTTGTTTTAAGCCTGTTGCCTAACAATTTTGTTATGAGATACAAAGGGTAAACTTTCCTTGGTTGTATTATCTGTGCTGTTCAAGATTTTTCATAATCCTGTCATGCACTCCTCCTATCAGTCATCTCTTTTCCAAAGTAAAGAGTATTTTTAATCTCCATATTTCTGATCTGACTTATCTTCCACCTCTGAAACTGCCCTAGTTCCGCTGCATCTTTTTAACTGGTATGATCGGAATTACACCCACAAGTCAAGATGTAGACTCACCAGACGTTATATAGTGTCATAATGACAATTTCTGTTCTTTATTACTTTCCTAATATTTCCTAAGTTCTATTTACAACTTTAACTGCCTCTGAACATTCAGCTGATGTTTTCAGAACTCTACTCATAATGACTACAAGATCTTTCAGAGCTCATTATTGTGCATCTATAGTAAAGTTGTTGTGTTTTTCCCACCAAATGCATTATTTTGCATTCATTGACACTGAATTTCATCTGCCATTTCATTCCCATTTACAGAGTTAATATCACAAAATATTCCTGCAGGTCTTCACAGTCAGCTGTAGATTTTAGCATCCCATTCTGAACATATCTTTTACCCACACCACTGACTCCATCAAAGGACTCCAGCAGATCTGTGAAGCAAAAATTATGTTGCAAATCACATTGCCTTTGCATAAAGCACATTGACCTTTTCCAATGTAGTATAGTAACTTCACTATCTAATAAATCTAACTTTCTCATAGCACTTATTGATAGTCTCAGTTTTGAAGTCACGCACTTATTTTGTCTAGAAATATCTGGATACCTCTTGCTGCTCTTCAGTGAGGCTGATTTGACCAACAGATTACTTACCATAATCAGTATTTCAGCAGTTTAATATTTGAATTTCCTCAGTTCTCCTAGTTATCAAATGTATTATATTGATGCTTTGCTACAATGCATTCTATTGAATTATTCTGACATCTGACACTTCAATATGAGACAGTTGCTCCCTCCTCCTCCTCCTCCTTCTTTGTGTGTTGGTGAATAGAATTCATTTCACTTTTATACTATGGCCTTGTCTTTCTCAAGTTGAGTCAGTATATTTCAGTTGTCTATTAAACTGTATTTCTGGTTGGATTCCTGCTTCTGATGCATGGGGGGGCGGGGGGAAGGTTTTTTCCCTCAGTAACTTTTATGCAATTAACAGCTTATTCCTTGAAATCTCTTTTGCCTTTTATTATTAGGGTTTTATATTTAGCAAAATAAATATGTATTAATGGATTAAAGTTTTTATGTTATTTCATATTTTTCTTCTTCTAGGACATGGCTTTAATTTTTGTGAAAATTATTTTTATTTCTAAGAGCTTCCTCTACTTTCCTGTACAATAGGTTCCTTGCTTGATTGCTTACTTTCATTTTTAAGAGGAATTTTGATAAACAATGTGCAGGATAATATATAGTCTTAAGCAGTCATCCTTGTCGTTGGAATTTTACTCTTCTAGCTGTTCCTTCTCATACCTTTAGTTTCCAAATTGCTGCAGGGCCCAGCACTGCATGCATGGAGAAAACACAAAAGAATGGGAGCAACATGCAGTGATACTTCCCCAGACTCCACCAATGTGTGGATCTTGGATTTCCTGAGCATAGGCCTTTGTATTTATCTTTTCAATTGATTTTCCATGTATTTGTCAAGTAGATTTTTAACTCATGTGCTGCTCTTTCTCTATTCTTCAGTCACACAGATATCAGCTTCTACTTCCAAGCCCTTTCATTAACAAATACTACAAATGTAAATACTGAGCAGACATACAGACTTTTTTTTTATAAACAGCAATTTTTGCAAAAAAACATCAGTGATAGAAACCTTCTGAAGTTTCTACTAAGGCAATAAAGCTGGATGATTTAGTAGGATTTTATTTCTATTTGTTTATTTCCATAATCCTGGGTAAATGATCAGTATTAAAAGAAAGATTTTTTGATCTAGTGATTGTAGCATATTCAGTTGAGACTGCAATTTACTTTGTACATATAGATGAACAGAAAGTGTATGACCGTGTAAAATGGGGATAGTTTAATAGGATTGCCACTGAAAGACCTAATAACACACATTTTATGAACATCAAAATACGTGATTATTTTGACTATTGCAATTATGGGGCCATTAGGAACGTGGTAGAAAGATTACACTAATGAGGACTGCATTTCAAGCTCTTCACTTCTGCCTAAGTCGGCTCATCCGATTTTGAGGCTAGAGACGTTCAATCTTTTGGTCATACTAGGTACTTTGTTTTGAGGAACTGAAGAAGGAAAAATGTAGGTCTGTGAATTCCGACTAATATAAGGGAGTACTTCAAAGGCAAGTTAATATATAGAAGACTCCATAAACTACAGATAAGTAACTTGGTTTGACAGTGATAAAATAAAAGGCACAATACTTTTATCAATTATGCTGAGCCATTTGCTAGAATTTCAAATTTGCACATAGTAAAAATTTAACTACCTTAACAAGCCAAGGTATTTGCTCAATTTTCACAATAACAAAACATATACGTGATGTGGTTAAACACTTGTCATTAAATGTTTACAAGATACTTATAAATGAATGTATAAATTAGGTGGAAAATTAATCAAATTAGATTAAGAGAAAGTGGTTTGGATCTTTCTCCAAGATTACGTTTCCTGGGGACTGTGCCACCGCACTTCTCCTTAGATTAACTGAGTAACACAAACAATGCTTTCATCTACCAACCACAAAATCTGAATTCTACCTTTTAGTTTTTGTGTCAGTATGCCTTTGACTTTTTAAAATAATTCGGGTGTGACCAGAAGCCAGAAACAAATGCAGTTAAGGATTTATGAAGTTAGGAACTGTTTAAACTCAGCCTTTCGGCTGCAATTGAGTAAGACTCGAGTTACTGTCTGATACCGTAATGTGGTATAAGAAAACTTCTTCAAATCCAGAAGTTCACAAGCTTCGCTTTCCTCGCTTCATTGATGGATGGGTTAAAAGCCCTGAAGTTTTCAGCTTTGAAAATGAACTTTCTTCGATCTACACCCGGCAGTCTAGGAAACGGCCGGAGGCAGCAGCTAGGGGCAGCGCCTGGCTCTGCCGGGGGCCGGGACTCATCCCACCCGAGAGGTTTTGTGCATCTCCCTCTCTCTGGGAAGAAGAGGCCAGAAGGGAGGGGGGGGACGGACGGGGGAAGGCAGTAACAGAAGCAATTCTGGAAATGTGTGTTCTTCCTGCTTCGTGTTTGGGTCGTTGGGCTTTGTTTTGATCTGGTTTATCTCTTGCCTTGCGGTATTTGGGTTGCAAGGTGCCAAAGCAGAGTCGTTAGTGGAGCATTAGAAACTCAGACTTTCTTCTTCACCTTTGAGTTTAAAATCATGCATTCTGCTGCCGGGATTCAGCTTGCATCAGGAAAGCATGGTTAGAGTTTCACCACTGAAACACAGTAAAAACCAGTTCTGTGGAGATTTAACAGAATATCTGAAATGTCTGAAGAGCTTTTGTGGGGATCCACAGGCAGAATTAGAGGCCCTCTGAGAGCCGAGTTTAAATATTTTATCATCAGAACTATGGTTTTCTGTAAGGATGATATGCTCAAAAACCACATAGAGGTTGTTTTAACCATAGCTTAAGCAAAATGCTACCTCCACTCTGTCCATAATGAGACTGTTCCCACAGCTGGGATTAATTCAGCACTTTTTCCAAGAAAAATCATCAGAGCTGTTTCCTAATTCCAGCAAAACCAGTGTGAGACCACAGACACTGCTGGGCCCAGGCATCAGGAAGCAGCTGCCAGGGAAAGGATGGAGAGAGAAGATCCTGAGCTTCCACCTGTGAACCGAAAGTGGCTGACTTCTTGCCTGAGCTTGATTATAATTAATCTGAGGAGGGGTGGGATTTTTTTTTTTTTTACAAAGCTTCTGGGTTTATTCTCTTTTGTTTTGACTTTGCATCTTTAAAAGACACTCTTTGGACTATTGGGGGCTTGCTGGTTTTGTTTTGAGTTGGTTGGTTTTGGGGTATTTTTTGCCAGTGAAAATGCTTCCTTCAAGCTATTTGACCATTGCCAAGGGCCTGTGGTTTATTTGCTCTCCAGTGTGGTGGCTTCTGTTTAGCTTGCTGGATGGCGGCCTGGTTCCTGGCAGCTACTTTAAATCTGCATGACCAGGAAGGTTGGGAGGATGAGATGGAGTGAACAGCCCCATGTGCTGTTCCAGAGGTAAAAATCTATTCAAGTTTTAGAATGTTTTAAACGTCAATGCACTGTGAATGTGACTAATTAATCTTGTAATATACTTCTGCAACAAACCAAGAAGTACTTATTTTCTACGAGCTACCAAAGCAGTTACCGCTTGTGGTCTATTTTGCATATTAAAGAAAAAAGGTTGCACTAAGTTTTTATGACTCTGCTTTTAACAGCTTTTGCATTTTTCTTTTCATAGTTTAAATGAAATATGATTAAATGAAAAAAAGTGTTTAAATACTTTTCCTATAGCATTTGATAGTTTAAATGAAAGCAAAAAAGCTATTGTTTTTAACTATAGAGTCTGTACTTTGTATTTAGATATCAATATTGGGGAACATTAGTAAGTTAGTATGTCATGACAAAACTTAAGAATGTTAATGGAAGGAAATTTTCTTTGGACTGCCTGTCTGAATTCTACAGGAGCTAGAAGCAGCATAGTCACTTTAGTTTAAGAAACAAAATGTTTTAAAGACTTTAAATTTAAGAATTTGTTCAAAATGGCCCTGCTCAAATTGAATCTCTCTCTGTGGCTTGGTTGTTTTACACCATGGGTGGGGTTCACAGTGCAACTGTAGAGAGAAGAAAAATGGTAGCAGGAATGGGAGTATGGCGTCTTTTGTATGTGGAGCAACTAAGTACTTCTTTTGATTTGGGTTATGATCAGAATAATAAATATATTATGGGGTTTGTTTTTAAAAAATTTTCACAAGGTAATGTCCCTGAAAAAAAGTCTTCTGACAGCTGTCTTAAAATAAATGAGGTGAATGATCACTGAGATGCCAAGATGACTTTATCTTTTCAATCTGCTCAAAGAAGCTAGTGGCATTTTGTGATAAAGTCACTCGCTCCTTGCATCAAGTCCTGTCATACAAGGACCAAGTCCAGGACACAGCACAAACTCCTAGAGCTCTGCTCTGAAAAGAACCACCACATGAGAGGAAGGACAGAAGAACTCCGGTGTGCTTTTGCGGAGAACAATGAATTTGAGCCCATAATATGGGACTGTCTGTTAGTCCTAGTCATCATGACAATTCCTCTGTTTGGCCTGGGTAAAGAGCCTGATAGTTTTGCTCTTTTGAACCGGGAAGCGTAATAGGTGCCTAAATACCTATTAAGTACCTATTATGTACCCATTAGGTACAATAATAGCCTATCTGAATATGGCCTTAATTGCTTCTATGTAAATGCTCCAGAAATTTGTGTGTTAACAACAATAAAGACTTTCACTGCTGAAAGAAAACCTATGAACAAAGTCACAGCTTCTTGATAATGGGCCATTATCCATTAACTGTATGCACATAAAAAGACATCTCTGTTGTAAAATGCCCTTACAACGGGACTACAGCTGAGAGATGATATTTTGCCAACCGTGTCCTGGGCTGCATCAAAAGAGGCATGACCAGCAGGTCGAGGGAGGGGATCCTGCGCCTCTACTCCACTCTCGTGAGACCCCACCTGGAGTACTGCATCCAGCTCTGGGGGCCCCAGTACAAGAGAGACATGGAGCTGTTGGAGCGAGTCCAGAGGAGGGCCATGAAGCTGATCGGAGGGCTGGAGCACCTCTCCTGTGAGGACAGGCTGAGAGAGTTGGGATTGTTCAGCCTGGAGAAGAGAAGGCTCCGGGGAGATCTAATTGTGGCCTTCCAGTACCTGAAGGGGCCTACAGGAAAGATGGTGAGGGACTGTTTATCAGGGAGTGTAGTGACAGGACAAGGGGTAATGGGTTTAAGCTGAAGGAGGGTCGATTTAGATTAGATGTTAGAAAGAAATTCTTTACTGTGAGAGTGGTGAGGCACTGGAACAGGTTGCCCAGAGAGGTTGTGGAGGCCCCATCCCTGGAAGTGTTTAAGACCAGGTTGGATGGGGCTTTGGGCAACATGGTTTAGTGGTGGGTGTCCCTGCCCATGGCAGGGGGGATGGAACTAGATGATCTTTGAGGTCCCTTCCAACCCTAACCATTGTATGATTCCTATAACAAGCGTTTTCTAATCAAACAGAGGCAGCAATTTTCAAAGGCCAGGAGGGCAGCACAGAAAGGATTTTGAAGCACCAAAGGTGAGTGGGGTGCTGGGGAGACGGCTGTAAAATAAGGTAGGAGGATCTGAGCGGTTCTCCAGGCAGGGGAACCTGCAGGAATTGGCCAAGGCAGAGTAAATGACTCATACTAAAGTACAGTCAAAAGTTTGAGGAGGAAATTGAGAACAGAGCATCTGTAACATAGGGATCCCTTCATCCCTTTGCCTGCAATAGAGACAGCATATTGCCATTCCTCTGTGTTGCTCTCATCATTTTCCTGCTGAAGAAAAAGACTACCAAGAGCAAAGGACAGACTTTTCACTGGATATGAAGAAATCCATTTTCTTTTTATGTGGTCAACATTCTTCAAGTCCAAGTCCAATTCCATCAAACTCTATCTTTACAATATCCAAAATCACTTAGTAAAAATTCAAATCTTTTGCATGCAGAAGTTGAATTCTCTCTTCATTCCTGTAACAACAGAGGAATGAGCAGCCAGAAGATCCAAAGCAGGAGACTGAAGGTAAAGGCCAAGGAAGGAGAGCCCAAGTTTCGCGTGTACTTTCCTACACAAAGATGCTGCAGCATTTCTGTATGAGTTCGACACATACTGGAAATAAAAGAGGTCCAGAGAGGTTTCCTCCTCATTTTTCTTCTCTCAGTGATGTAGGGAACCAATGAAAAAGTGCTATTATACATGAGGAATGCAGGAGTTATCACAAGCCCTGTGATACAGTATTCCAGTGAGTCTTCAGGCATTTCTATTGTTTGGAGTGAATATAAAGCTATGAGGGCATTTGAATGAGATAAAGGGTATTCTGAAACTTCCTGTGTTCAGGTGATAACTGGCTGTCTGTATCATCATACATGTATTCTCAAGCAGTTTACTTATCCTGGCAAATCCCAGTGCTGTATCTTGGCTTTGAACTATGAAATTGATTGTTTTGATCTTTCATCTAGGGACTCCAAATGACAAGAAATAATTAAACATACCTGTGATATGGGATTGACAAGTATAACAATTTCCTTTTTTGCTTTTGACCATCATCTAATGGGATTTTTTCTCTTACTGAAAAATTAAAGTAATCTTTAATTAAAAATGCCACCATTTGAATGACTTCTGATGACAGTGAGGTTAAAGAACATTATTTCTGGCAGCTTTAATCACAAAGACATGACACCAGCATGCACGAATAATACAGTCAAAATAATAGACTATATGCTAGTAATAATGATTTGTGTTTGCCACTTGTTTGCTTAATTTTGTTTGTGTTTATGCAGAAAGAAATACTACATCTTTTGCTAACTGCATAAATAAATACATCAACTTCCAGCTCTTGTTCACATGGTATCTCTACCATGTAATGAAGCCCTTAATGTACTACAACGCTGCTGTCCAGCCTCTGGTGTGCAAGTTGAA